>NC_133536.1:115325470-115998387 GCF_048544455.1 Silene latifolia | reverse complement strand
GATTGGGTGATCTAACATGGCAAGTTATACTTGTATGTGTATTCATGATATATGTTTATTCCGTGATATGATAGGGGGATGATATTCATGAGGTTCTTATCTGTTTATTCCATATAATATGTTGCGTTGCGTTGTGATCTAGTAAAGTGGTTTTGAGAAAGTTTTCTTGTCCGGGAAGTTATACCGAGTCAGTGTTTATGCGATTTTGTAAGTTGCGATGTCTATCGATGTGGTAGTGGTGCCTCGGGTGGTGATCCGGGCACGGTACATCATGTTGTGATGCGGGTATTTTTGTGTTGCGGTGCGGCTGCTGGTGGCGGTGTTGCGACGCCGTCACCGATTGTGGTCGAGTAGGCGGGATGATTACGATTAGAGTTTCGAAAGTACATACCAGTTATACATAGTTGTTGTTTTGTTTGCTGCTGTTTCCTGCGAGTTTCAGTTTGGACAGATAGACGGTTGTTTTGTTTATTAATGTTTCTTACAAGTTTCAGCTTCGGAGTGAGGGTAGAGTATGATATGGAAGAGAGTTTTGTATGCTTCTGTTACCGGCATGGTATAGCTATATTCTGTTGATGGGACACGATTGTGATAGGTTGTTACAGTAATTTTGATCTTGTTTTAAGATGAGGCACTGGTAGACATAGTAATGCCAAGTGGGTTGTGGAACATGTGTTGTACTGATATTAAAGCTGCAAGTGATTCATAATCTTTTATTGGGACAGTGCGTATAGGGTGTTGGAAATGAGTGTCATGTTAAGTTATGTATGAGTTTTGCGATAATGAAAGAAAAGAACTTGAGGATCTAGTGTGAGTATACGTAACAAGTGTGAATCGTGAGTTATGCTTTTGGCGATAGTAGTTTTATACAGTTTATATTGAGAGGTATATCGTGTTGCGGTAATGTGGAAGAGTTGGAGTGTTGGTTATGATAAATATTTTATGGTATTGGTTAGATGGAGTGCAGAATGAGTTGAGGTATGAGAACTGTTTAAGTAAGAGAGCCTTGGAAATAGGAATGGTTATAGGTGTGAGGGTATAGGCGGTTATCTTTGACATGTGGTAGTGATGAAGATAATGAGAAGATATAGCTAAGGATCTAGTATTAGTGAGTTACGAGGACGTAACATATATCTTAAGAGGAGTAGGATGCAGCAAAAAGTGTTTGATGGTTGTACATGTTGCTGTATAATTGGAAGTAGAGTGTTGGTGTAGCATAAAGAATGGATTTTTATGTATTGTGGTTTATATTGTTAAAAGGTCATGGCCGTGCTTGTAGTAGTTCGATGTTTAGGAATGGGAGAATATTTCGATAGTGTTGACAGTTGGATGATGATGTTATGAGTGTGAGTAAACTTCGAGGACGAAGTTCCTTTTAAGGGTGTTAGAATGTAACATTCCGTTTGATGTTTATGAGTATCTTGTTATTGGAGTTTCTAGTGGATAATATGTTAGTGGTACGGAGCTAGCGGCATCTGTGGATGGTAGTTGGTAGTGTATGGAGTTAGTGTCGAGAGAGACTATAATGTAGTTGATACGATATCGCGAGCCATGTTGTGGAAGTAGGCTTAGTTGGTGGACTTGGTGTTAAGAGTTCATGTTTGATAGGTTGGGGTTTTGTTTTGAGTCCTTAGTTGCGTTGTTGTGTCTTAATCGAGTTAGTATGTTTGTTTTGGGTATGGGTTGAACTTCGGGGACGAAGTTCTTGTTAAGGAGGGAAGACTGTAATACTACGGTTTTCTATGTCTTAGGGTACACTGTCGAGTAGGTATGTTTTTATACGAAACAGTAGTCTGTCTGATGGGTACTCGATCAAGTATGTGTGGCACTCGATCGAGTAAGTTACTTACTCGATCGAGTAAGTTGGTCTTACGGGTTATTTTAGCCGGGTTTTGTTAATAACACGTGATTAGTATTTAATGGTTCCGTCACCCTTCTTAATCAGTTTTAAGTTTTCTAAAAACCTTTTAAAGAGAAGAAGAAGTTACGTAGCTTTCATTCATCGCGTTATTAGCAAATCCCAAGGGCCAGGATCGTCGGATTGTCTTGTTCTTTACACCGTTGAGTTCGTCACGTTAAGGGTAAGATTCTTGTATAATTTATGTTGTGCTTCGTTGAGTTTATTTAAAACCCAAATTGGGTATTGTTGGGGGTTTTGGGTGATTTGTATGGTTGTGTTGGTAATTGTATATTTGTATGTATGCATGTTATAGTAGGAGGATTCGTAGAGGAGACTTTCTGATTAGCTACTAGATCGTCTGTGGTGATTGCTATCTCAGGTAGGTTCGCCTACTCAGTACTGTTGGTCGTCTAGAGTGTCTTTTTATGTGGTTTAGTTGTTGTAGTGTCGGCATGGTTGATCGATTATGATAACTGGTTGTTGTTGCGTTGTTTCATTTATCATTGTTGTGGTGCAGCTGATTGTGATTGTTTGTCTATGTTTCTCGAGGTGCGTCCTCGGCTGAGTGGAGTCACTTGCGGGAGTAGTTTCACGCCCGTTGTTCGCCCTCTGTGGAACCCGCCACGGGAGAGGATGTGCACATTAATGGACATGGGTTTATCACTCGGTTTGATGACTGGGGATTTAGAGGGTACGGCTGAGGTCCTTCACTGACAGGGCTGGTCCAGTGGAAAGTTGGTGACGGTAATTGGTTGGAGGAGATGTGATGTGTGTATATTTTGTTGTGCTTGTCTTGTGTATGTGGTTGTTGGTGTGTTTCTTCAGTTACTGACCTTGTGTGGTTTTGTCTTGTTGTTTGTTTCTGTTGTGTCTGTCATGATCCCTTATGGTGAGCAGTCAGTCTTAGCAGGTTGTGATCTAGATGTTAGCAGGATGCTTCGCAGGATGAGTCTTTCACGAGTTACAACCGAAGTAGTCCACATAGCTGACAGTAGTTTGAGTTGTACCTTTATATACATGTACCTTTAGTTTTGTTAATCACTAAAATGTAACTTAAATGTTCTTTTATCGACATTTGATTATTACGTCCTCGGGTAACCGAGATGGTGACACCCTTATATGCTTGGGAAGGTCTTGTTAAGGCTCCTAAGTATATGGGGGTGCCACATCCCTTGAGCCGCCTTGCGTCGCCATAGTCGTCAGGTTATAATCCTCGATTGACCTGGTGTCTAAACTTTGAATTTGGCCTTGTCAAAGCTTCAGTCAAAGTGGGGGCTCTGTAGATACCACATTTTTACACCTTCCGCCTACCACCCAGTGATGATTGGGCCGCATGTTTGGTACACGGAACGATTTATGACAGTCCGTAAGTTTATCGTCAAGTGATAGCTCAAACACTTGTGTCTACCCCTTGGTCGTCATCTATGCACCGATACAGTCGTTTTGACAGTAATTAGAGTTCATTTGGAGTCCGGGTTAAAAACCGCTTCATTTTTCTAAGAAACCGTTTAAAATGCCGAGTCGGAATGTTCTGGAATATTCCAGATATTTATTCCATAACTAAATTTTATATCTTTTGGTAAATATCTCTCGTATGTACTATTCTTCCGCGGGAGGAAACCTGTGGAGAAATGACGCAGAAATATCGCGCCTCTTGGAAGGACCGCAACAGCTGTTGCGCCTCTTCTCCTGCCTGTTTTGGCTGTTTACGGAATATTTCCGTGATTTCTTTCCAAAGTTTGTGTCATTCCAAAACTCTTCACTTTTTTTTTGTATAAATAGAGGCCTTCGGTCTCCATATTTTTCACGCGAGTTTCCGCCCTTCTCTTCTCCCGTTGCATTCTTGACCTTGCTCTAAGCTTTCGACGCCTACGTGCTTGATCAATCGACCACGTAAGCTCAGATCATTCTGAGTACCAGTCACGTTGCATGACCGACCAATTTGACCACTACACATCAATCAATTAATCTAAAATCCTTCAACGAGGGCACTTTCTACATACATGCAAGTCGAGCAATCACTAACGTTAACTTAGTCAATCTCGTTTCGTCAAACATGTAAGTCTGAGGGTGTAAATCCCATCTTTTTTATTGTATTTTATTTTTGTACCACTTAACGTAAGATTTACGTCAAAAGTATACTTAAAACCGATTTAAAAAAACTCTTTTATAAAACTATTTTTACGAAACAGCGGATACCAGACGTAGAGAAGAAACGTAGCAGCAGCTGCGCCTCTTCGAAGGGTCGCAGCATCTGCTGCGCCTCTTCCAGAGGCTGCCGCTTCTCCTCCTCTTCTTCTTCTTCCTTGGGTTTCCTTTGTTTCATTCTTTTCTTCACTTTTTCTTATCTTCTTTCATTCTTCAGTACATAAACCATGATTTAATAATCCTTTTCAATTATAACGTTTTATTTCGACTTAAATCCCTTATAACTCGATATTTGCGGGTTTTCGTCATTAAATCAAACCTGGATTTTAGAAACTCCATTTGTCGAGATAAAGTTTCTGAGATTTGTCTTTGGTACATATTTTCTTTATTCGATTTCAGTTTATCAAATTGTTTTCGATTTTCAAGTTCGTTCCTTTTTGTGTTCTTAAATAAACCTAACTCAATTTAATTCGTTCCAATTCGTCCTAATTCGTTTTAATCCGTTTTTATCGCTTTTATGACGGTTGTATACATAACTAACCTGCTAAATCACTTCCACTTGAGTCTAATATACATAACTAATCGTAAACATACCAATGAATATTAACAACCCGCGGTTCTGACTTCAAGAGCTCAACTCAAGAACAGAAGCGGGAACAGCTGCGCCTCTTCCAAAGGACGCGGCTGATGCTGCGCCTGTTCTGAGATGATTTATGTCCCTAAACTTTCGTTCCTACTTTGACGTAGTCTTTAATTATGTATTAAATTAACTAATAATCGTAATATCGCCCTTAATCTGACCTATTTTGTCACTTTAATTTCTAACCTTTTATTTTCCTTTCTTTTTTATCTTCAAATTTCCGTCTTGAGGTACTTTTGACTTAAATCAATTAAGCCATTGTAGTTCATTGTAATTTCAATTATCGTTATTTATTTATCGTATTTATTTATTGTATGATTTATTTTCTTGTTTTTCACATGCAATCAATTCTTAATCCCAATTCCACATAATTAGTTGCTAAATTGTTTGTTCACCGATTTAGTTAATTTTCACATGCTAGGATTTATCTGTGTTTGTTGCATTGCATGTATATAATCGAGGACATATCAAATATGACCGATTTCTCTAATCATTAGTAAAGGCCGCTATCAAAGCGGGTGGGATTAGGTGTTTAGTAAAAGGCCTTCCTAATACATAGCCTCACCCCGTACTCCAGATCTCTGTGAACATCCGTTCATTGGCATCCACAAGAGTCATTCTAGACATAGAATGCTAAGGGTAACGAGTTCTTAGTGTTCATGTCACTACTTTGTCTCTTGATATGACACGAGGTATTCGAACGGTTCCAATTTCTCATAAAAATTGGTGGCGACTCCACAAATGCAGGCTTATTTAACCTTTCACCATTTTTAATGCCTCACAAATCGGTAACGGCCCATGACGTGCTTTGGCTATCCAAGGTTCCGTGGGAGAAGTGCTGCCGCCTCAAACATAAACAACGCACAGGGGCGCGCGGCGCGGGTGGCCTATGTCCACACATCGACCATCTGCACGAATACAAGGATATATTCGCTTGGTCCTACAAAGACATGTGTGGGATCGATAAGGAGATTTCAGAGCACATGATACCCGTTATGCCCGGAGCTAAACCTGTGAAACAAAAGTTGCTGCGAATGCGCCCTAAATGGGTCCTGAAAATCAAGGGAGAAGTGGACAAACAGTTCAAAGTCGGGTTCATCGAAGTGTCAGAATACTCTGATTGGGTGACTAACGTAGTTCCTGTACCCACAAAAGACGGGAGAATTCGGGTTTGCATTGACTTCAGAGACCTAAACAAAGCAAGTCTAAAAGACGACTTCCCTCTGCCACATGTTGAAATCTTGGTGGATAACACCACCGAGCACGCCCTGTTATCATTCCTAGACAGGTATGCTGGTACAACCGGTAATACTCCGTATTTTGATAATAATTTATGAAAGTAATTTATGTAATTTAATAATTGATTAAATGACATTTCTAATAATAAATACAAGTAAGACGTTAATTACATAATAAATTAATAAATCAAGTCGGGAATTGGGCTTAGCTAATAACTGAGTGTTGGGCCGTGTGCCATTGTTGTTTGGACAGAAACTTATGCTTCATCAAGTATGGCGTGATCGGGATTTGTATCGGGAATTAATAATAATAATAATAATAATAATAATATATAAAGGTAATAATAATAATAATAATAAGTTATGACAATAATAAATTAGTAAATATAGTATGAGGAAATCCTACTTATGGTAAGACTACTACTACTAATAATAATAATAATATTAATAATAATAATAATAATAATAATAATAATAATAATAATAATAATAATAATAATAATAATAATAATAATAATAATAATAATAATAATAATAATAATAATAATAATAATAATAATAATAATAATAATAATAATAATAATAATAATAATAATAATAATAATAATAATAATAATAATAATAATAATAATAATAATAATAATAATAATAATAATAATAATAATAATAACAATAATATAATGGTAATTATAATAATGGTAATTCCTATACTAATTAGAATAAGGTAAATTATAATAGTTTCCTAATTGATCTCGTATTCTCTATAATCCTACATTATAAATACCCTAGTAAATCCGAGAAATTAATCACAAATTGAAAGAAGAAGCTTTGGAGACGGAAGAGCAATTAATCGATTAAAAGGTAAAACCGTCTTAAACTCAATTTAATTTTTATAAAGCTTGTGACCATGACTTTTGTGACCACTGTATTGCATCGTATGGACCACCATGTGACTCGAGCTTTAGACCATAGTTAGCCTAGACTTCCGTGATTAGAACCTGACCATCTTTGACCGTCGTTGGCTAGGGTTGGGGTGGTTTTGAGGCGGCTGAAAGTGGCTGGTTAGGGGGATTGCGGGTTTGATCGTGGGGTTTGGGATGGGTAATTGAACCCTTATTCGGCCGAGTCTTGACCTGGGCATGGTAAGGTTGTGATGGGGGAAGGTAGTCGGTCATGGTGGTGGTGTTTTTATGGTGGCAGGCGGTGGCTGGTGTTGGTGGTGGCGGTAAACAGGGGAAAATAGGGGAGGTAGCCGTGTTCTAGAGGGCTGTTTTCGAAGGGGTTTTGGTGGTTATAGGTGGTCTGAGTTGGGGTGTTTATGGGTGTTTTCTGTCGAGGGTAGATTAGGGAGTTGGGTGGTGGTTGTAGGCGGCAGGATAGGTGATGATAGGTGGTGTTGTGGGCGGGTTTTTGTGGGTGTGTCAGGTGAGTGTTGTTGGTGTCGAGTGGTTGAGGGCGTGGGTTTATAGGTTGCTGGTGATGGTTGACCTGGTGGTTAGGGGTGAGTTGGATGCGTGGAATTTCAGGCTGGGGGAGTAGAGGCTAGGTGGTGGCCGTGGTGGCCTGTGGTGGCGGTTTTGGGTGGGTTAATGGGGGTGTGTAGACACAGTTTAAAACCGTGTATGCGGAGGTATTTTGGTGTGTTTGGTGACGGGTTTTAAGTGATTAATTCGGGTGAGTCAGGTTTGTATTTGAATCGGGTCTTTAAGTACCGTAGACCTTAAATAATAATAATAATAATAATAATAATAATAATAATAATAATAATAATAATAATAATAATAATAATAATAATAATAATAATAATAATAATAATAATAATAATAATAATAATAATAATAATAATAATAATAATAATAATAATAATAATAATAATAATAATAATAATAATAATAATAATAATAATAATAATAATAATAATAATAATAATAATAATAATAATAATAATAATAATAATAATAATAATAATAATAATAATAATAATAATAATAATAATAATAATAATAATAATAATAATAATAATAATAATAATAATAATAATAATAATAATAATAATAATAATAATAATAATAATAATAATAATAACAATAATAATAATAATAATAATAATTATTATTATTATTATTATTATTATTATTATTATTATTATTATTATTTTGAATAAAGATAATTTATAGTTAATAATGATGAAAGTGATAATTAATAATTGATGGAATAATTATAATGATAAGTTGATTTATAAGGAAATATAATCGGATCAGATTGCTTTATTTATTGGATTACTTGAGCTGCATAATTGGAATTCCTTGCCAGGTAGGGATAAATACTACTCAACTTTACTCGATAATGTTTGCTGGATGGTTTATATTAAAGTTAATTGATCGTATGTGAATAGTGTTGGCTGATTATAATCGTAATTGTTGGAAGGGAGATTTATATTGCATATGTTGGTTAATCATATCGTAACTGTTAGAAGGGGAAATTATATTGAGTTGTGTTGATAATATTGATGAGGTGATTTGAATTGTTATCGTAGATTGTGAACGTGTTTATTGTGAAAAGCTGTGCGACAGTCAATTGTACGTTGTTGAGGGAGTTTGTACACTGGGGTGATGGTAATATGTACGTTGTGAGGGAGGGGTACTATTACATGATGGTGGTACGTTGTTAAGGGAGGGGTACCAAAGTAAAATGAGCACGTTGTTAAGGGAGGTGTGCTAAGTAAAAGGATGGAACACGTTGTCAGGGGGTTGTACAATGTAAAAAGGAAATTGGATTTTTATCGTATGTTCTTGTTGTTAGTATTTATTCCTACTCAACCTCGCGGTTGACTGTGTATTGGTGAACACCGGCAGTGAACCATAATGGGGAGCAGATTTGACAAGTACTAAAGATTAGCTGACTTGGGAGCTATAGAATGCGTGAGGACTGGGCAATCTACCTTGAAGTCTAGACCACATAGATTATTTAATAACTTTATTTATTTCTGTTGCGAGTTGTATTGTATTTTATATTGAGTTTTAGTTGGTTAAGTTGTATTAATCATGTAATCATTAAGTTTTAATTTAAAGTACTTTGGTGAGTTGGACTTTGTTATTCACTAACTCGGGAAACCGAGATGGTAACAGTCCTATTTATTTGAGAATGCCTAGCTAAAGGCTCCTAGATAAATGGGGGTGTTACATAACAAGATCAAAATGGCTGAGAAAGACATGCACAAGACAGCATTCACTACACAGTGGGGTACGTACTCCTACACAATCATGCCCTTCAATTCGGTCTAATCAACGTCGGAGCAACCTACCAAAGAACCGCCACCACACTCCTACGTGACATGATGCACAAGGAGGTGGAGGTATATGTCGATGACATGATTGTCTAATAAAAAGAGCGGGACGGCCACATCAGCGCCTTTCGGAAATTCTCCGCTCGCCCTCAGAAATAAAACATGAGACTAAATCCTCAGAAGTGTGCATTCGGGGTCACCTCCGGCAAACACCTGAGACACGTTCTCAGCAAAAGGGGCATTGAAATTGATCCTACCAAAGTCAAATCCCTTCAATAAATGCGCCGGCCTAAGAACGAGAAGGAGATTCGAGGATTTATCGGTCAAGTCCAATACATCAGCCGCTTCATAGCCAAACTCGTTATGATTTGTGAACTAATCTTCAAGAAGCTTCGCGCCTCCGATCACACCGATTGGGACGACGACTGTCAAATGGCCTTCGACATGATAAAGGAAATTCGATCCAAACTTCCTTTCCTCATGCCACCTCAACAAGGAACTTCCTTATCCCTATACCTGATTGTCACCGACACTGCCATGGGAGCAATGCTAGCACAAACAGTCGATGGCAAAGAACGAGTCATCTACTACATCAGAAAAAAGTTCAGCGAGTATGAGACAAGGTACACCCAATTAGAAAAGACATGCCTTGCCCTGGTCTGGTCGACAAAGAAGCTGCGACATTACATGCTCAGCTACGTGGTTCACATCTACTCCAAGATGGACCCGGTCAAATACATCTTCGAACAAGCCGGACTAAACGGAAGGCTGTCTAGATGGACAGTCATGCTATCTGAATTTGACCTCATGTTCATAACCCTCATGGTTATCAAGGGAAGGGCAGTCGCTGATTTCCTAGCAAAAAATCACGTCAACGAGGACCCAACGACCGACACATGGTCACTTCCTGACGAAGACATTCTTTGTACCGACACTGACGCATGGGACTTATACTTCGACGTTGCATCAAATCTAAGAGGCTTCGGCGTAGGAATCCTCCTAATATCACCAGAAGGAGAACATGTCCCGATCTCAGTCAAACTGGAGTTCATCGTCACCAACAATGCCGCCGAATACGAAGCATGCCTCATCGGCCTACAAGCAGCCATAACACTTGGTATCAAGAGACTAAGGGTCCACGACGATTCCCCACTCATCAATCAAGTGTCCGGGTCATGGAAAATCCAAAGCGACAGCTTAGCACCCTACCGAGTAAAGATCAATCAGGAGGCCGAGTTCTTCGACCAAGTCAACTACTTGCCACGAGACGAAAATCAATTTGTTGATGCCCTGGGAAAACTTGTCGCGCTCGTCAACATACCTGACGACAGGACATCAATGCTCTTATGAGTCGAGAGAAGAAGCAAGCCATCTCACATCTGCGCCATTAACAACAACGAGGAAAATCATGTCGAACCTTGTTACCAAGCCATCCTCAACTACAAATACAAAAATGATTTCCCTCCCAACTCTGATACAAGAGGACAAAGAGCCATCCATTTACTTACTTCACAATTCGTGATAAACCAAGAACAACTATACAAAAGAACACCCCAAGGGATTCTTCTCCGTTGCGTTGATCACCACAAAGCTAAAAAAAGACTTGGGAGAGGTCCACGGCGGAGAATGCGGCCCTCAGATGAGCGCAATGATGCTGGCCTGAAAAATCATGCGGTTAGGCTACTACTGGACCACCATGGAAGCCGATCACAGAAAATACGTCAAACATTGCCACAACTGCCAAATCTTCGCCAACATACAACACATACCACCATCCCTTTTATACACCATGACATCACCCTTGCCTTTCTCGACCTGGGGCATCGACATCATTGGGAAAGTCAACTAGGGTAGGCACCAAAAGGCATTGCTTCATCCTAATCGCCATTGACTACTTCACTAATTGGGTGAAGCACAGTCCTACGCAATCTTGACCGCCAAACAAGTGGCCAAGTTCATCCAGGACAACATCATCTGCAACTATGGGGTACCCATGAAATCATCAACGACAAAGGCTCCCACTTCCGGGCGGAAACACAAGCCATCCTAGACAAATTCAAAATCAAGCGGCATCAATCATCCCCCTACCGCCCCCAAACCAACGGAGCGGTAGAGGCAGCAAACAAAACTCTTGTCACAATTATCAGGAATATGCAAGATAATTACCACGATTGGCCGAGCAAACTCCCATTCGCACTCTGGGGATATCGAACCTCCATTCGAACACCAACAGGAGCCACACCCTTCTACCTAGCATACGGTATGGAGGCGGTTCAACCAGTAGAGTTCGAGCTCCCATCTCTACGGATCCTGTTGGAGAGTCAAGTTCCTGAGGCGGAATGGATCCTTCGAAGGTTTGAGCGACTCACGCTTCTAGACGAACGACGACTCAATGCCTTGTACAACGTTCAACTATACCAACGACGTATACAACGGGCATTCAACAAAAAGGTCAAACCCAGAAACATCAAAGAAGGCGACTTGGTCCTCAAGTCGGTTCGAGCACCATTACTCGTCGATCCGAGGGGGAAATTCAAACCCAATTGGGCCGGGCCATACCTGGTCAAGAAGATACTTTCAGGTGGCGCAGTGAGACTGAGGGACCTAGACGGGGATGATTTTATAAACCCGACCAACCTACACCAACTCAAGAAATCTTACCCTTGAACCCTAATAACCACAAACCTTACTCTAGTTTCACAACTAGCGACCACAATACCCTTTTCAAGTAAAGTTCCTCAACGCGTTCTGATTTGAAATTGCATATTTTATCGAGTCTAAGTTATGGCACCTTGCCATGTTTCAGACGACCTTTGATCTGTCAAAGGCAGCATCCATTTGCACTCAAACCAAACAACCTGAACTATGAGCATGGTTTTATTTCACCTTTTCAAGTGGATATGTAGGCAGTCCATTCTTACAGAAAAAGGATACAATCACAACACCCAAATAAAACTAACAAAACTTTTTAAACTACGAACATGGTTTGATTTCACCTTTTCAGGTGGATACGTAGGCAGTCCTTTCTTACACAAGAAGGATATAACCATCCCCACAAATAAAAAAAACGTCACCTATATCAACTTCAAAAAAATGAAAGGGGAAAAACATTCCCTTTCCCACAAAAATACGAAAAAAAAGAAGCCTTTCTTCCTTCCCACAAAAATCCCATTTCCCGAGTGCGATGTTTAGGATAATTCAAACCAAATTGCCTTTACAAAACGGATGGAAGAAACAAGCGTTCACAACTCTTTGACACAAGCGATCCTCTGATTAAATTAATAATGAGAAGCATTACAAATTTTACAACAAACAAAGCTAAGCGAGTCTACAACTTGTCAAAGCTAGGATGTCTACTAAGACCTCTCACATAATAAAACTAGAACAAAATACACAATACATAGCTAGTACAACATAATAAAAACTCAAAACACTATTACAACATAATAGTAAAATGGGTAATGGAGATCGTCATTCTTCCTTTCTACCCTTGCCTTTGCTCTCGGGGTAACTCTTCCCCTTTCTCTTCTTGTTGGCCCACCTAGCTTGAACGTCCTCTTCGGAACGGATCCTTTAAGGATCTACAACGGCGACGGCCTCCATTCTCTTGCATGACCCCAAACTCGGCCCAAGTCAAGCCCATACACAGCCCACTATCTCTTTGGGACCCAAGCTTCTCCTCTTTGGTGGCCTCATTACATCCGGGCTATCTCCATCAGCGAAGTCGTCAAAGAAGACACGGTTGGCCTTGTCAACCTCTTGATACTTCAAGTCGACAACCTCGTTTTTATGAGACTTGGACATTTCCTTCAAGGTTTGAGCTCTCTACCACTTGACATAAGCGGGAGTTTCGACCATTTGACCTCCCAAATCGGTCGAGTGGCCCACCAACTTTCGAAGACCTCCACAAGCTCGAAGTTTCAAAAAATACTCTCTTGGACGAGTGTATCTTGAGCAGGCACCTTTTGTTGACGCCCCATTTGCCTCATAAGCCTTTTGGGATAGATGAAGGAAGCAAACTTCAAGCCCACCTCCATCAAAGAACAAGAACTAGCGGCCGAAGCGAGCAACCCCTTGAAGGATCTCAAGTGCCACCATGGCACCACCCAACGGATATGAGGACCACCCTCCTCCACCAATCTCGAGGTCCAATAAGCCTTGGTGGATGCGAAACTATCCGAGTACAACTTCTTCATCATACTAAGGTGACGGAAGAAGTAAGAAGAAGAATCGGTCGGACACTCTACATACCTTAGCCTCTCCAATAGCCACACTTGGAGGATCCTTGGAGATCCTAATGAAGGAGCTTCTTCACAAGAGCCCTGCTTGTCCAAAGCTTGGATGATCTCCCGAAGCACAAACCATGATGGATCCCAATCGTGCTTCATTTGCTCAACTACTTGCACAAGGGTCATACTACCATAACACTTTGACCCCTCCTTCTTCAAGGCATCGACAAGGAGGTATGCATGCACTAGGCAAAAGGCAAGAGCCCTTTTCCTAGCCACCTCCGAGACATTGACATCCAACAGATTTGAGGAAATGTTGATAAGAGCCAACATATCCACACCATGGGGAGCAAGGAGAAAGTTCACTTGGCTCGTCGATAAGCCCAACATTGAACAAGACTTCTCTTTGTAACACAACGGAGTCGGAGGAAGCACCAAAGTACAACCCGTCCATCCACCAATAGCGCCCACTTCTTCGGCAAGAGGACAAATTTAACCTTTCGGGAAAACGAAAACATGATGTTTCGAATCCCAAAACCGAGAACATACTTCAAGGAATGAGGATTGCACCTTAACTTGACGAAGCACCAACAATTGACAAACTCCCATTACAAAAAGTTGATACTTCTCGGGAGGTGACAAATCCCGACACCAATGTGGCAACCTATTTTCGAAAGTATCCATGAATTATTTTGTGGAAGAAGAAGAAAGGTTTCTGTAGAGATGTTTTTCCTGATTCGGATGATGAAACAATGAAGCACAAACGTCCCTATTTATACAAAACAATCAGCGCTTTTTTCTGAAAAAGGGGAAAGCTCTCTTCCATCTCCAACGGCCTCGCGCCTCTTTGGGCTGGTCCTCAGAATCCGCACCTTGATTTGTCCCTATCAAGTTGTGTTTCTTCCTGACACCTAAATCCTCCCGCCTCAAAGCTCGCGCCTCTTCGGTCTTATCAGGAAATTTTTGTGTTTTCTCACACTCACATGTCCTTATTTTTGCGTTTCACGAAATCCGACACGGTTTCCATGACGCAGCTTTAAACATACAGATTCTTCTCTTCTTTTTTAGGGGGCAAGGGCTAGTCTCCCCAATCCACGACGGATCGTTTCCATGTCAGTCGAAAATTCCGAAAATTTTTCGCTTTTTCGCATTTTCCACAAAAACGAAAGATGATAACACGACGTCAATTTTCTTCAAAAACTCAGGCTCTTGCAAATCCAAGTCTTGATCTCACAAAAATTAAATCAAATACACTCGCAAAAATCTCTTCTGAAATTCATCCGTAACGGTTTGAGTTTTAGTTTTTTCGAGCTATAAATCAATTTTCGGCAAAATTCGATGCAATTTAATTCAAACACGAGTTAATTGCTTAAAATTTAAAAGCAATTTCATTTGAAAAATGCAAACGTGACGACCTGTCGCAGAATTTTCAAAATTTAATTTTTAAATTTTAATTTCGAGTCATTGTGGTTATTTTTTGTTTTCATCAAATACTTTTGCGTTATTACGTTTATGCATACGTGCTACCCGTTGCTTGTTTTCTACACTAACGATGCAGGGACAAATACAAAGCAAAAGAGAATTAACAGCTGGCCGTGCTTCTCCGAAAGACAACCCAAAAAAAAGCCAAACAAAATAAACTACAATCCAAAAACATATATATACAGACCGCCTCAGGCAAAATGTAAATATGTACAAACAAAAGTCCAAAACACGGACAAACAACTACAACTACTCAGCGCCTCCCGTTGGACCAGTCTCAGTCTCACGAGGAGTCGCAGGCAAAGCAGACACCACCTCCTGCTCAGGCCCTCTCTCTAGAGAACTTTCCAATGTCTCGTACTCCATTGTGACACGAAGCTCCTCCGCCGCAACCAACTGAGCCCTAAAAGAGGCAATCTCCGCATCTCGGCTCCGCAACCCGTCCTCACGACGGCTCAGCTCCTAGTCCCGACTGATGATCCCCAGCTACTGTGCCTGGATTGTCGACCTCGCTGTGTCCAACTCAGCATGGACCCGAGCAAGCTCCGCCGGATCCGCAGTACCCTGCAACACACAATACA
Organism: Silene latifolia; assembly: GCF_048544455.1. Classification (NCBI taxonomy): domain Eukaryota; kingdom Viridiplantae; phylum Streptophyta; class Magnoliopsida; order Caryophyllales; family Caryophyllaceae; genus Silene; species Silene latifolia. The sequence goes on along the minus strand of NC_133536.1, from coordinate 115,982,883 downwards.
GGTCATTGAGATCTAAACGTGAAATGCAACACAAAAACACATAAAAAACCAACAAAAAGCACATGTGCAAGCCGAGACTCCCTCGCAGCCATGTCACCAGCAAGTGCCCTACACCAGTTAGCCATCCGCAACACAAAAACACATAAAAAACCAGCAAAAAGCACAACAAAAATGCAAGGCAAAATACAAACAAGGGGATGTATTCAAATCATAAACGCACCCTCAGAACTGTCAACCTCACCTCCATGCCGACGTCGGTCACCTCAGCAGCCGCAGGCTCTGGCAGATGTAACTGTAACTCCTTGCCACCCGGCCCCTTGAAGGTGGTCTACGTCGGCAAAGCTGGGGGCTCGGTCCTCATGAGCGCGTCAACACCCTGCAACAGGAATCCGCGTCAAAGGTAACAAACCCTTCCGCCAAAACACCAAAGAGGCAATGAAAATGAAGAATAGAGGAAAACATACCTCAATCGGGTACCAGGCAAGCCTCGACAAGCGAAAGGTGTCGTAGTCGGTCTGCCATAACAACAGCTCCTCACCTCCACGACTGTGAAGGTGCTCTTCAACCTCATCGGGTGTCGACTCCTGGAACAACACCCTAGGCGGATCGACCGGCACCACAAAGGTCAAACTAAAACACTGGCAAGCTAAATGCTCGCCCCAGTACCAAACCGACTCGATCGTCGTCTCGAGGTACAAGCGCTGGCAATTGCGAAGTCGCAGACGCTCCCTGACAGCAACTGGCACACCTATGTAGTGCTCCCAAGGCCACCCGACATACTGCACTCAAGTCAAAGCTAATCAACTAACTGAGGGCTTTCTAGGCTACCTAGTCATCCTATCTCTATCTATTTCTACAAAACAAAAGAGATAAGAAGCAGTGATTTACATGACCAACTCGGTGGCCATTCACCCGACGCCTGCAGTCTTCGTAAGCCGACTTGTTCGACTTCTTCTGAGCCACCGTCCAACCCCTGACGGAAGGGTAAGCCGAAGGAACATCACTCGTCGTCCTCGGGCGCAGGGGGACGAAGTAAGCAAACAACCAATCCTGTAACAAAACACAGCAACCCCAAATCAGCCATTTTTTTTTAAATTTGTCAAAACTCAAAAATAAACCAAAAATCAAAATCATAATCAAAACCAAAACCAAAAAATGCTCGTACCTCCAAGATGAGGTCGGGACCAACCAAAGCAGGAGAACTCCCATCCCCCATCACCTCTAGATGAACTGCAGCGTGCAGGTACCGGGTAAAACTCGCCAAAGCCGGCGTCACCTAGTCAAACTAGCCTAAGGCGTCTAGGTTAGCAAGCGGAAGAAGTACCTTGGTCGACAAGCGCTCACCCTTGTCACCAAAGTAGGTGGTACCCTAGAAATACCACAACCACAACTGCGTCTCCTGCTCGTCAGCCTCTGCCTCCGGACTCGCCAACGGCGCCGGAACAAAGCTCGCCTTTCTCCCCCTGAAGTAGTCCCTCACGTAGGAGTTCGCTATCAGAAAAGGAGTGATGTCACTCGGCGCAGGCAAAACCTTGCCGATCAAAACTGTAACCACGGCAGAAGACACTCTCTCCGGTGTCTTCGAGAACTCAACAGGCGTCTGCCACTGGGAAGGCTTGATATCATGGCAAAGTCCTCCAAGGTGACGCCGACCTCCCCGAACTCCATGTGGAACGACGACGTCGTGTCCCAGTAACGGTCCAACATGGCACGGATCAGACACAAGTTCGACCTAATCGAAGCCCTGTGAAGCTCGCGCCAAGCAGCGACCAATCGCCTTATATCCGACCTCTATATCAACGCCCTAGTACCGGCCCGGAGAACGTCCTCATGGTAGCAATCACCTGAAATTGGGAAAAGAACAGCATCAGAACACCTATTCAAGTCTGAAACAACATAAATAGCAAAAAAAAAAGAGAAAAGCTCAACAAAGCAGAAAACTCACCAAGCCCCCGTGCGCACGGTAGGAGATGTGAGTGTCTAGCCGCAACAACAACTGGCTACCGTCGAAACCCTCAGCCCAGGGATGCGCCGCCCGCAGGTTCAACCCACGTGGAGCCGTAACCCGTCTAGCCTCCAAGTTCTCAACGAAGACGCCATCCGCCTCTGTCTCCACTCTCCGTCTCATCGCCCCACGAGACTCCACGCGACGGGGAGGAGGCCTCTCAAAGACCCTCGCAACGTTCTGAAGCTCCCGTCTAGTGGGTCGAGGACCGCTCCTCCTAGTAGTACAAACCTTACTCCGAGAGGTATCGGCCTCAGACCCTATTTGAGCCCTCCCAGCATCAACCGCCTCAATAGCAGGCTCCTCGTGAACCTCCGTGGCTCTCTCAGCACCAACGGCTCCGACAACGGCCTCCTGACGAGCCCCTGCGGCTCTCTCGGCTCTAACAGCCTCCTCAGTAGGCTCCTCCTCCTCAGAAGCGTCCTCTACCACCGTCTCGGGCACACTCACCATAGTACTAATCGGCCCGGTCCCAAACAAGACCTCTAAAGTCTCAACAACAGACCCAGTGGTCCCAGAATACTCCCCTGCAATAAGGACAAAACAAAAATGCCAGCCGAAATTTCGGCATTATGACGGCCCAAAATGAACAAATCCAAAAAAAACAAAAAAACAAACCACCTGCAAATGCAAAAGGAACAAGGGCAAACCCGCCGAAACCCAGCCAACAAAAACACTACACAAAAATCGCACAAAAAAACGAGTCGCCCTTCTTTTCAAGCAAAAGACTAGTCAAAATAACAACAAAAATTTTGAAAACCATCCAACGCCTCTGTGGGAAATAAGTTTGTATACGTCCCTTAAACTAGAAGGATTATAACGATTTAAAACAGATGATCAATGGTCATAAAATAAAATACATAAACAAAAGTAAAGGATTCAGAAATAACCTTTGGTCCTAGCAAATATGGCCTAAGAACAATATCAAAATTGATATTCGCCTATTAGTTGCACCCAAGACGATCTGAGATATGCCCTTTGATTATGCCAGAAATCAATCTAAAATTTTCTGTAAAATTTAATTGTCTTTGTGTTCTTGTGATGAGAAAGAGGAGGCAAGGTCAAGAAAAAGCATTAGGGTAGAAATAATTCTCTACCTTTCTTTTTATACAGACCGAAACTTGAAGTCAATTAGGAAAAGAAAAACTTTCCCTAATTTCGGCCAAGTGAACCGAAATAAGGAGTATTTTTCTCCTTATTTTTGGTCTTTCCAAAAATATATAAAGTGTGTTAAATTGTCATCTAGTGAGGATCGAACCCATGACCTCTTGGCTTGTGTACCCTCACTGTTACCACTATGACACATTCAACTTATTGATATTAAATACAACTGATTATATTTAACTACGAATTAACAGATTAATTCCTCCAAACTAACCTTATATATATTTTATTAAATATAAGTTATTATATTTAATTTACGAATTGACAGTTAATTCGTCTCAACTTAATATTATTTAATTTTTATTAAATAATTATCTCATCAACACATTGACTAACTTTTTAGTCATTTTGGGCATCAATGTAATTATAATTCTATAACCACATTTCTCAAACACGTCCTATAGGTGTGACCTTTAGGGACCAGTTGATCACCGTCATCTGTATGATAATAACGTCAAACTTTCTAGCAAGCCAACCGTTATTAGGTAAACGTTAATCAACTGATTAAATATACGAAGTATACCCTTGTGAACCTGTAAGAGATTTACAAATGTTATCACACTAATTTGTGGAGGACACAAGCTCCAACAAACTCCCACTTGTCCTCACAAGTGTATGTGCGATAACCGATTCTCATATCCTATAAAATTTCTCCCACTCAATGTAAAACAATTTGCAAATCCGAATTCACAAAGGTCGTATTTTACAAGCGATCAATATCAAGAGTGGTTTCCCCGACTAGAGAGTAACTTAACTGATAAACGAATCAACATTCGAGCATGGCCATGCATTTCTGTTACAACTCCTCGAGTGGCCCTGAGAAAAAACTATACGTGATAAGGGTTGGATATTTTCCTCAACTCGAATCCTGCAGACATAAGCACAGTATGAAATGACCCAGAAAAAATCTACTTAGCCCCAGTTACGGTAGACCGTGAGACAGAAACCAAAGTCACCCAAAATCGCGCTTAATCTCAAGAGACAGTCGATAGTCAAAAGAATCGACTCTAGGAACACAATGGATGTCCTATCCACGACCTGGCACCGAATGTTATAAAGCATTTAGGACTCCATTACGTTGTCACAAAAAGTTGTCCAACGAGGTATCATCATAATCTCGCATCTGTGATCGATCAGTCAACCGTTTGACTTATGGCTCGTTGAACCCACCATCTATCGACTGCACAATATAATAGCCGGAGTTATCAGCTCACATTGGCGATTACGGACCAAAAAAAATATAATGTAATTCAGTTCACTTTGTGGCGTTCAATGTTGTCAGTACAATCCACATGAAAAACAAAATATTATATATAAAACGATGAAGTTATAAATAGTATATGAAAAAGATAATGTATCAAATTCATAATCAAGTACTACAACTCCGGAACACGTTTAATTCCCATGGAAATAACGTGCCCTATATGCTTATCATAATTCAATGATTCAGTCGTAGAATCTGCTACAACACACTAAGAGTGAAGACGAACTGGACTGAGATCCGTTTGGAAGCTACCATCTGCGTAACCGGTTGCGCATAGCTTAGTATCTCCTCCATAAGTCAATACCCAATCCTTAGTCCTCCGTAGGTACCTGGATTCTGTTGGTACCGACTCGTCATACTCAATGCATGTGCCACGTCTGGACGTGTGCACATCATGGCATACATGATTGATCCTATTGTAGATGCATAAGGAATACGACTCATGTGTTCAACCCCTTCAGGCGTCGTGGGTGACTGAGACTTGCTCAACTGCATCCCAGACGTCATTGGAAGGTTCCCCTTCTTGGAGTTGGTCATGCTGAACCTCTCAAGAACCTTATTCAAATAAGACTCCTGACTAAGTGATAACGTCCGTCGTGATCTATCTCGGTAGATACGGATTTCCAAAATACGCTGTGCCTCGCCTAGATCTTTCATCTGGAAATGGTTCTTCAACCATCCTTTAACCGAAGATAGGAGAGGAATGTCATTCCCAATCAAGAGTATGTCATCGACATACAATATCAAGAATACAATCTTGCTCCCACTCGACTTGATATATAAGCATGGTTCTTCGACTGATCGAGTGAAACCATACTCTTTTATCACTTGGTCGAAACGATGATTCCAACTCCGAGAAGCTTGCTTAAGTCCATAAATGGAACGCTTAAGCTTCCATACTTTCTTAGGATGTTTAGGATCTATGAAACCTTCGGGTTGCACCATGTACAACTCTTCCTCCAAATAACTGTTTAAGAAGGCGGTTTTACATCCATTTGCCAAATCTCATAATCATGAAATGCGGCAATCGCTAAGATTATCCGAATGGAACGTAGCATGACTACAGGTGCAAAAATCTCATCATAATGCAATCCTTGCACTTGAGTGAAACCTTTTCCCATAAGTCGTGCCTTATAGATATCTGGTTGCGCGTCTACAGAACGCTTTATTTTGTAAAGCCATTTGCACTGTAGAGGTTTTACCTTATTAGGTAAATCAACTAGATCTCATACGTTATTCTCATACATGAAGTCCATCTCGGATTGCATGGCTTCGAGCCATAGCTTTGAGTCGGAACTGGCCATAGAACCTTTATAGGTTGCGGGTTCATTACTTTCTAGAAGTAAAACGTCATTCTCCTCGACCATACCAATGTATCTGACCGGAGGATGAGAGTCCCTTCCCGACCTCCTAGGTTCCTCAGGAATATTAACCGTATCATCAGTTGGAGGTACAACTTCCTCCATCTGTTCCTCGGTTGTTGGTTCTGGAATCTCCGACAGCTCGAAGGTTCTATTACTCGTCTTGTTCTCGAGAAATTCTTTCTCTAAGAACGTCGCACTAGCCGCAACAAAAACTCGATGTTCGGTAGGCGAATAGAAGTAATGACCAAATGTTCCTTTTGGATAACTTATAAAGTATGTCTTGACCGATCGCGGGCCGAGCTTATCCTCGTGTCTCTACTTGACATAAGCCTCGCAACCCCAAACCCGAATAAAGGACAAGTTGGGTACCGTTCCCTTCCACATTTCATATGGAGTCTTGTCGACAGCTTTAGACGGACTTCGGTTAAGTATAAGAGCAGCTGACAAAAGAGCATAACCCCATAATGAATCAGGCACTACCGTGTGACTCATCATGGATCGAACCATATCAAGTAAGGTTCGATTTCTCCGTTCGGACACACCATTTAATTGAGGTGTTCCAGGTGGAGTTAATTGCAAAACGATTCCACAGTCTTTCAGGTGTTGATCAAACTCATTTGAAAGATATTCACCACCACGATCTGAACGGAGTGCTTTAATCTTTCTACCCAGTTGGTTTTGTACCCTATTCTGGTATTCCTTGAATTTCTCAAAGTACTCACTTTTATGCTTCATTAAGTAGACATATCCGTATCTACTCAAATCGTCCGTGAAAGTGATAAAATATCTATAGCCATCTCTAGCGGTAATTGACATAGGTCCACATACGTCCGTATGTATGAGTCCTAATAGGTCACTAGCGCGCATTCCAACACCTTTGAAGGAAATTCGAGTCATCTTGCAAATGAGACATGATTCACACGTGCCATATGTAGAAAATCCGAATGAGGGAATAGTCCCGTTATCGACGAGTTTCTTTACGCGTTTCTCATTTATGTGTCCCATTCGACAATGCCATAGATAGGTTTGATCTTTGTCACCAACCTTTAATTTCTTATTATTCATGTGTAATACTTCCGTGGTTTGATCTAAGATATAAATTCCATTCATGGAAACTGCTTTGCCATAAAGCATTTCATTAAAAGAGAAAATACAACTATTATCCTTTATTGAAAATGTAAAATCGTCTTTAGCAAGTACGGAAACATAAATAATATTCTTAGATAAACTGGGTACATAGTAACAGTTATTTAAAAATAACTCAAAACCACTAGGGAGTTGGATTACATATGTTCCCTTCGAGGCAGTAGCAACTCGTGCTCCATTCCCGACTCGCAGGTCCACATCACCCTTTTCGAGAGGTATGATGTTCTTTAGGCCCTGCAAATAATTACACAGATGAGAACCACAACCAGTATCTAGTACCCAAGTTCCAAAACTTGCATGGTTAATCTCAATCATATGAATATAAGATGACATACCAACAGGAACGACGCGGCCTACCTTGATGTCCTCATGGTAAACGGGACAGTTCCTCCTCCAATGTCCAGTCTTGTGACAGTGGTGGCACTCTATGTCACCGCCCTTGCTCTTTTTCTTGCCCTGTGAGCCACTAGTCTCACCAGGCGCACTCTTACCGTTTCCTGGCTTCTTAAACTTTGGCTTACCTACAGCTAGGTCGTCATGAGCCTTGCCCTTACCCTTACCTTTATTGTAAATCGTGAGAACATCCTGCTTCATGCTCCCACTCAATTTCATATCCTTCTCGGTCTGTACGAGAAGGGAGTGTAACTCATGAGGACTCTTTTTCAAGTCATTCATGTAGTAGTTCGCCCTGAAAAGGGCAAAACCATCGTGAAGAGAATGAAGCATTCGGTCAATGACAATGCTCTCACTGATTTTACAATTCAGTGCCTCCAGCTTCCCGACATTCTCAATCATGTGAAGAATGTGTGGGCTAACCGGTTGGCCCTTCTGGAGTTTCGCATCAAAGAAGCGACAGGTATGCTCATATGTAATGATTCTCGGTGCCTTTGAGAACTCATTAGTGAGCGTGGTGAAAATATTGTTTGCACCTTGGGCAATGAAGCGTCTCTGCAAATTGGTTTGCATTGCAAAGATGAGTACGTTCTTTATCGCATCCGCTTCCATAACGAAATCACTATAAGCGAGTGACTCGTTGACTCCTACATTTGGGCCTGGGTTGACCGGTATTGGCTCAGTTAAATACCTGAGCTTACCGTCAACGATGGCGACGATTCACGTAGTGCCGCCTCCCGATCCAAAAATTGGACCCATCATTCTTCAGTCGAGTGGACTGATTCATTTGGTCCATGAACATCTTAAGCCAGGACGAACGATCTAGTGTGGCACTAGGCATTGGGATTGCGTTATTTCCAGCCATTTGTTGTAACAGTATTATTGATAATAAACGTGTTCTACACTGCGAAAGAAGAATAAAATAATAAGCATGTGCATCGTTTTTATTTGAAGTCTAATGAACTAATGTCATTACGCGAAGACTCAAAACATTTATACAATTGACCTCCCTCAAGAATTATATAAATGACCCCAAAACTCAATTCTCTGTAAATTGATAAGCTAACCTTTTAGCTAATTCTACCGTTAGAATTCCTGGTCGATAAATTTCTGTAAATTCTATCTTTAGTCCATCATAATCACGAGAAACTCTTCGGACTATGATGTTGAGGTAAACTAAGTCAACACAACTACTTACCCAATGTAGAAGGGGTCATATTAGGCCTACCGACGAAGAAGGGACTCATAGATGTTTGCCCTTATAAAGACTAATCTCAATTTCCGTTTTAGAGGAAGATCCCATCAACTTTTTAATTCATTTTAAGTGAACTATAATCTAGCATGCGAGAATGATTTAAACTAAAGTGATGGCTTATAGACTGGTGACTTCGCATGTCCATGAAAACTAACATACAACTATATGAGTCAATTTTCATGCATTTTAGTAGTAGGTGGTTTGGTTTTAGGCGGAATATGATGCAATTACTAACATGTGAATGAAAAGCAATAAGAATGAAAAAAACGTAAAAACAGTAAAAATCCTAGTGTGGCCTATCCTATCAAAATGAACAATAAATACAAGTTTGGAATCCATCCTTGGACCCGAGAAGCTTGTCTTGATGTTCCATCTTGATCCATGTAGCAGGAGTGAGCTTGAATCTTCATCTTTAGTCTTCTTTGAAATTACAATAAATAAAATTACATAATTTACCTATTAATTACATTCTAATTTCAAAAACCCAAAACTAAAATAAGGAGATTCGAGATCTCATAATTACATAAGAAATCATGTTTCCTTCATTACGAAAACATAATTTGACTAAGGCCACACTAAGTATTACAAAATTACAACCGATTGCAAAAATAAATACGTAAATAAAATTCATTCATTCGATTAAAAGCATCAACTAAAAATAAATTAAACATACATTACACAATTCATTAATTATGTTGATTAATTTATCCAAACCACCTATTTAAATTAAATTAAGTGACAATTCCGCAATTTAATCACATTAATTTCATTCTCAATCCATATTAAACTTGTAATATGAATTCTATCCGTCAAAAATTTTAAACTGCTTTAAAATAACTCGGTATCTTTAAATTGTGAACCGATTCACAATAACTAATTGGCCAAAAAAAACAAAAACCAATTTTTAATTGTACTCGGCTGAAAAATAAACAAAAATTTTTTTTTTTTATTAAAATCCAGCTGAAAATAGCCCCCCCCCCCTTTTTTTTATTATTATGCAATTAGGAAAACAAAAGGGAAAACTTTCCAAATTTTATTTTTCTTTCGGCAATTAGGAAAACTTTCCAAAATTTTTTTTTTTTTTTTATTGCTGTACGTGAACAGTACAGAAACGAAAAAAAATTCACGGTTTAAAAAAACAGGAACCCTAATGCCTAATTTTTTTTTCTTTTTGCGGCAAACATGCCCTAAACAAAAACATTAAGATGAACAAAAATCGTTTATAGATGCTATTATAACGAGATTAGCATATGGATTAATGAAACATGATTAACTGTATATGCCAAAACTATATAGCAAAAACAAATTTTTATATCATCAACAAGACGATTCCATTTACAGCCTAATTTAATCCGAATTAAAACAAAGCATCTACCAATTCTTCATATAATCATTCTTACTGATTAAAACAATAATATGAAAAATCAAAATGGAAATATCGCATCAAAAGAAGAACAAAAACACGGCTGCCAAAATTTTCATCTCGGCAAAAAAAAAAAAGACGGCAAAAAAAATTTTCACGGCTGGAAAAATTTTTCGATCCTTCAAATTTTATTGTTCCCTTGTGGGAAATAAGTCTGTATACTTCCCTTAAACTAGAAGGATTATAACGATTTAAAACAGATGATCAATGGTCATAAAATAAAATACATAAACAAAAGTAAAGGATTCAGAAATAACCTTTGGTCCTAGCAAATATGGCTTAAGAACAATATCAAAATTGATATTCACCTATTAGTTGCACCCAAGACGATCTGAGATATGCTATTTGATTATGCTAGAAATCAATCTAAAATTTTCTGTAAAATTTAATTGTCTTTGTGTTCTTGTGATGAGAAAGAGGAGGCAAGGTCAAGAAAAAGCATTAGGGTAGAAATAATTCTCTACCTTTCTTTTTATACAGACCGAAACTTGAAGTCAATTAGGAAAAGAAAAACTTTCCCTAATTTCGGCCAAGTGAACCGAAATAAGGAGTATTTTTCTCCTTATTTTTGGTCTTTCCAAAAATATATAAAGTGTGTTAAATTGTCATCTAGTGAGGATCGAACACATGACCTCTTGGCTTGTGTACCCTCACTATTACCACTATGACACATTCAACTTGTTGATATTAAATACAACTGATTATATTTAACTATGAATTAACAGATTAATTTTGTCCAAACTAACCTTATATATATTTAGTTAAATATAACTTATTATATTTAATTTACGAATTGACAGTTAATTCGTCTCAACTTAATATTATTTAATTTTCATTAAATAATTATCTCATCAACACATTGACTAACTTTTTAGTCATTTTGGGCATCAATGTAATTATATTTCTATAACCACATTTCTCAAACACGTCCTATAGGTGTGACCTTTAGGGACCAGTTGATCACCGTCATCTGTATGATAATAACGTCAAACTTTCTAGCAAGCCAACCGTTATTAGGTAAACGTTAATCAACTGATTAAATATACAAAGTATACCCTTGTGAACCTGTAAGAGATTTACAAATGTTATCACACTAATTTGTGGAGGACACAAGCTCCAACAGCCTCAAGGCCCATACAAGGCCCACATATAAACAATAAAAATTCCCGACACAACTGGGTATTTTTCACAGCTCAAAAAGCCAATTTGACCCTAATCCGGGCAAAAACAGGCAAAAAAATTCAAAATACGACAACAACAAAACAACGTGATTTAATCACGTCTCAAAGTGACCTAAACCACCATTAAGGTCCCTTTCAAGACAAACCAGCTCAATTTGAGCCCAAACAGACGCTTATTTCGTCAGAGATAAGACCGTCTGAAAAACCCAAAAATTCACATTTTGCCCACAACGCCCAACGAAGTTTCAACATAGAAAATAATGTCTTACCCGACTACAATTAGACCTGGTAAAAGTATACCGAACCCGAAAAACCGATCGAAAATACCTGAATCGACACCTGACCGTACATCCGAAAGGTATAACTGAACTTCACCCCGAAACCTGAATCGACCTGAATTGATTCGAAATCGAACCGAATTTGTAGTATTCTAAATAGACCCAACATCTAATGAACCTGAACAGTTTCAACCTGAACTGTTTTAATGCGAACCGATATATACCAGAACCGATTTCAACCCGTACATTAATGACAAAAACCCAACTTTGAAGCCCGAAATGACCCAAATGAACATAGGCGACACATCTAGGGTGTCTTTTTGTACATGAGTGTCACCCCTTTGACGTCAATGAATTAATATTATATCGTAGTTATACAAATAAATATTATTTATACTTTTTAAAAAAAAAATATTCGTATTATATCCAATGTTTTGAATTAAGACCTAATCCCATGACATCTGATTCGATTATGACCTGACTCGAATCTCATTTGCTCTTGATATTGACCCGACTCGAACCTTATTTGAACCGATATTGACCCAACTCGAACCTGAAACGACCCGAAATATCTACAACCGATTAAAATTAAAAATTGAATCCAACCGGATTTGAACCGAACTGAAATCGAAAAACAAGATAAACCGAAAGAACCCGAACCGAAACTGATCCGATTTACCCTTTTGCCACCTCTAACTACAATGCAACCTTGTAGGGCACACAACTCAAGCAAACAAACATGGCATTGGGAAATAAGACGGTTTTCCGTCTCACTCATGTTTTTCGAGCGTAGGGAGCGGGAACGGGGACGAAATGATACGAGTACGGATACGGTCCAAAGGAGTTGGTAACACGGTCCAATAATACGTTTTAGTTAAGTAATACGTTTATCTTATTTTCCAAACAAAATAAAGCTGGTAGTAATATGTAGTAAAGATTGTATTTATGTTGAGTCTTTTCATTTTGAGTAGTTAATTGTTGAAATAAAAGAGTAATTGGTAACTCTAAACTTCGCTTGGGAGGTCGAGTATTTGCCTATATAAGGTCTACGATTTCAGCAATAAAAGATGAACAAGAAATTTAGAAAAACTTGTTTTCAGTTGAAAATGGCTGCGGCAAATCCTTTGTTTTTATTCAACGCGTTTTGAGTAAATTCACGATCATTCTCAATTGGTCTTGAGTTTGGTCCCCATTGTTATTGTTATAGGTCTAACAATAGCAAATATCCCATTGACTTGAATTCGACATAAGAATTCAAGGCAAATATCCTTTTATTTTATTTTTCTATTAATCCGCTTCCACATTTCGCATCACCAAAATGCAAAGTAAAAGCACCCCTATACTCCTAAATAGGTTTTTAACCTAATGCAATCATCAATTCCACTTGAAAAAGGGATAAACAAAAACGCCCAAATCGATTTTTGAAGGGTTAGGGTTTCGCCCTAATTCGATTAACAAAAAGACAAACAAATTCAAATGGATTCAAGAGGATTTGCATACCTTGAGATGACATAAGGACAATGGCACGAAAACAAGCAAGGAATAAGATCGAAAATGGCAATTTTATCGGGTCTTTGTGATGTTGTGTTGAGGAAGACGATCGAAATGAAGAGCGTTCTGTTCTCGCTTCTTTTTACAGAAAACAGGGAAGCCTCCTTCCCTCGCAAAAGGGCTCGTGCCCCGATAAAGCGTTTCCTGCTTTATTCAGCGGAATTTTGGGCTTTGGCCCAATTACCACACAAACTTCAAAATTTCCACGACGAAATTAAAAACCGTCATTTTTCAAATACAAAAAACAAAATAGTGAAATTCAAACTCACTATTTTCACAAAATTTCAGCGACGAAATTAAAAACTGTCGTTTCTTAAACGAAAAAGTAAAGAGTAAAATTCAAATTCGCTATTTCCACAAGCCACAAGCTTTCAAACGACGGCATTAAAAACTATCATTTTCAAACAAAAATAAATAGGGAAATTCAAATTCCCTGTTTTCAAAAATTTCTCAATGACATTTTCGAATCACAAAAACAAATGGCGGAACTCGCTATTTTCAAATCTCAAACAAACGGCATTAAAAACAGTCACATCTTCAAACAGGATAGTGAAATTCACTACCCCTCACAAATCTCAAATCATGGGAAGACGAAACCAAAACCGTTATCCCCAAACACACATCTGCCCTTTTCTAAAAACATCCAATAAACGGCAATAAAAATCGTTACCTCCCTTCGAGATTCAAAATCACCGCCAACCACAGGCGCTGGGCTCACAACCCTATCCCTTTTCGACACCACAAATATCCAATATAAACACCGAAATTTCCTAGCAGGACGTCGGAGACCTCCCTATGGAGTCCACTAACACAATGACCTCTCGAAATAGGCCCGTCCAACACGGCTATTTCCCACAGTCGATCATTCAACTTTTAACATGACTGGCGAGCCTCACAACGCACACCCAACATGGCTGGCGAGCCTCACAACGCACATTCAACATGGCTAGCGAGCCTCACAACACACACTTAACATGGCTGGAGAGCCTCACAACACACACTCAACATGACTGATGAGCCTCACAACGCACACTCAACATGGCTGGCGCGCCTCACAACGCACACCAAACATGGCTGGCGAGCTTCACAATGTAACCTCAATGCGGTTGGTGAGCCCCAACTTACCCTCAACGCGGCTGGCGAGCCTCATCGTATCCGCAACGCGGTTGGCGAGCTCATCATATCCGCAACGCGGCTGGGGAGCCCAATCATATCTGCAACACGACTGGCAAGCCTTTGCCCGCAAACAAGAAACAGCTCAAGGACATATCCCGAAGATGCCTCGGCTATGACTCCTTCTTATGGATGGCGAGCCTTCGTACATAGTCTAACGAACTTTAAACGACTCATATGAATAGTCGACAAACTCTAAAATGTTCTCGATGAAAGGTCCTTGACTCTATCGCCGAGTCGCCTTAACGTCGCCCATTCCGACGGCAGGTCCTTGGCCCGAACTCTTTCGAGCCGCCTCGACGTCGCTTTGGTCTTCAGGTTGTAATCTTCGATTGAGTTGGGGGCTATACTTTGACTTTCGCCTTTTCCATGCCTCGGTCAAAGTGGGAGCTCTATAGATACCCAGAATCTGTCGAGTGTCCAACAAACACTCGATGATTATCGGACTACAACATGCTTAGGAATCACAGCGTTTAATCGACAGTTTTGTACAACTATACGTTGGAAAACTTAAAACGGTTTCAAAAACAAAATATTTCAAAACTTTTCAAAAGTACCTGGAGTGTTTAATGCATGACGACGGGGTCACAATGACACTAACTAGTGTCAAAACCGACACCGGACCAAAAACAGACTCGAAAAATCAAATCCCGACTCCAAAAATGAGTCAAACCGAGTCAAAGACAAAAAAACCATGATTACAATTGCGTGATAGTGACAAGACAGCTCGAAGACCCGCGAATGGCTCGTACCTCTACGAGTAGCCCATGTGGCCTCGTCGCTCAAAACGCACACAACCACCCATTTTTCTATAAATAATCCTGAAATGCCACCATTTGAAGGTACGCAAGTGTCCGCCCCCTCATTTCTCCCTTAAAATTCTAGACTCGACTTCTCAAGTCAAAAACCAACACGTGTTTTCGACCTATCGATCGAAAAAACAAACCTTACACATTGTTTGGTACCGTCGTCGTGCATTAAATCACTTGACCGACCATCTCGGCCAACTACACCATCACTAAACTTAAAACACTTTTTTTACAATGCTAAAACGGTTTTCAAACCGAGTTTTTCGACCAAACAAGTTGATACACTTTCGTCGATTTCCCGTCTCAAGCCTAGCATGTAAGTATGAGGGCATAAAACGTGCATAACATGATTCAAACATAGGTTAAATGAGCCAAAACCGGATTTTGAGCGGAGACAGGGGCTGCTTGTATAGCAGGTAGGCTCGCGCCTAAACCCCCTCTCAGGCCTTAATCCAGCCGTGTTTGGTATCATCTTCCTCTTTATTTCATTTCTTATTTGTAATCGGTTTTTACCGTTTCAAATCATTTTCATGATAAACTTTTAACCATAAAACATTTTTCACCCTTGGTTCCTAACACTATGACGGTTTAATCCGTGTTTCGGTGATAATATTTGGTTAGTTACATTTTAAAAGGTATTTTAAAACCTTTTATTTCATTTCTTTACATTTTCAAAACAAACATATTAGTCATTAACACAAAATCATCCTTGGTTCTACATACCATGTCGGTTTTAAACCCAAGTACGATGATAAACATTGACTAATCATAAATAAATGAACTTAAAACAATTAGTTCATAATCATTTTTAAAACTATTCATGTCAAGCTTGAAGAATAGAACCCGACATCGAATATTGTCACTACAATGACGATTATTCAAGTATCGTTCTTGATATCAAGACAAAAGCGGTCTAAACGACCTTTTCAAACCAAGATGGGTTCAAACACCCTCTTTTCAAACCACTTTTACAAACCTTTTAAGGGTCAGAAGACGTCCCTTCAATCGTCTGTTAACCCGCGCTTAAACAGGCCAACCATTTTGCAACTTTCAAACCAGGACAAGTCTGTTTGCATCGTCTGATGGCTCGCGCCTGTATAGGCTGCCTGATGCAGACCCTGTTTCCTTCCAGCATTTGTCTAGGACGATCCCGACTTCGGATGACCCGAATACACGATGGATCAGATGACAAATCTGCTCTTTTACATTTTATTTGCAAACCGCCTTACTAAGACAAATGGATCACGTTATGCACCATAAACCTAACTCGGTAAATGGATGTTTAATTTCCGTCTTGCATGCAAATCAACATTAAATCCAACTTGACATCAAATACTTGATACTTGGATTCAATAACCGACATAGAAAGCTCACATGTTAGGTTCAAACTTGTGGATGCGCATTCATGCATTTACCCGTTTTATCAACTTTCGTATTTAACCAACCAAGATCGATCAGTAGAGGCCGCTACCGCGGGCGGGATTGGGTGTCCGATTAAAGGGCTTCCCAATACGTACCTTCACCTCTTAATCAGAAACTTTGTATAGTGGACGACCTTATCCAGGGCGTACGAGAGTCATTCTAGAGATAGGATGCTAAAGAGGGACGATTCCGTATCTTTAGTAGCAATGTCAAACACCGCTTTTTGCCTTGGTTGACTTAGGCATAAAGTGGATTCGAACGGGTTATAAGCATCCCACAAATTCTTGGTGGCGACTCCGAACATCTCTTGCATCATTTCGAGACCTATGTCGAGACGAAACCGACCGATCTAAAATGATCCGGCCAAAAACATTTTTACACCGCCGAGCGTGGCTTTCAAAGTGACCGATGCATGTCCACCGATTGGCTGGTCGTGCAGGTGGTTATGCCTACAGGAACATTACATAGCCCAAAGGGCATTCTCCTATAGGCAAAGGTACCATAAGGATATGTGAAAGTGGTCTTGTGTTGGTCATACGGGTGTATCGGGATTTGGAAGAATCCTGAATACCCGTCAAGGTAGCAAAATAACTTGTTAGAGACTAGCCTCTCAAGTATTTGATCAATGAATAGAAGAGGAAAATGACTCTTTCTTGTTGCGGAATTCAACTTACGATAATTAATACACATTCGCCAATTGTTGATCTTCCTTATGGGTATTAGCTCGTTCTTATCATTTTTCACCACCGTCGTACCGCCTTTCTTATATACCACTTGAACAGGGTTAACCCACAAGGAATTCTATATAGGATAAATGATTCTCGCATCATGTAATTTCATAACCTCCGTTTTTACAATCTTGCATATGGGGATTTAGTCTCCTTTGGCCTTGAATGGTAGGCCTATGGTCTTCTTCTAAATGAATCATATACATTCAAAAGTCAGGGCTTATTCCCTAAAGATCATCTAGACTATAGCCTATAACCTGTAGCCTTTTCATGCTTCTTTATTACACCTAGCAAACATTCCAATTCACATTCATCAAGTTTTTCATTGACAATCACGGATTTGGTTTTAGACTCATCAAGGTAAGCATACTTCAAATTTGGGGGAAGGGGTTTTAAAAATGGAGTTTTTACCTCAACTTCTACCTTTGATGGTTCATTGGGAACACTTTCCACCTCTATTACACTTTCTACCCTTATTGCTTGTTCCACCTTCATGGGTTGTGATAACTCTTTGAGGAAGCCATATATCCTTATGGATTCCTCATAGGTGAGCTCTTTGTTGGCTAGAGCGGCTTCAAGGAGATCTACTTCCAATGCCCAATATTTACCGTTGGACTCACTTGCTTCCTAGGCCTCCAATGCTTCCAAAGGGCCTTTGATGCGAGTAGAACCCACATGGTCCTCTACACAACAATATATAAGGTCCATCTTGCAATGTAAACTAAGAGAAAAAGGTGAGAAGTACCTTGAGGAAATGCTTTTCCCCAAGGAAAAGAACGCTACAACTAAAAACAATGATTGATAACAATTCAATTGAACACCGTCCCCGGTAACGGCGCCATTTTGATGAGCGTGTCATTGTACGCTCTCAAACAATATTTATAGTCTCAACAAACTATTCTTAGTGGAGAAGTAAGTAAAGGTCGGATTCCAAGGGACGGGTATTGGATTAAGCTATCAAATGGAAGTAGTTATGCCTGTAAGTCACAATTTGATTTGGGTTGAGATTGTTATCTAAACTACTTAACAAAGGAAATGTAAACAATTGCAAGGCAAAGAAAAATAAGTAAATGGGGATGTAAACAATTGATAAAAGGCACTAGGGTGTCATAGGTTCCTAAGGAAATCATGATGAGATCACATAAATAAGTTTCATAGATGCAAGCAATTTATTGTTGTAGTGGAATAGAGTTAGTTTATATCTTGCAATTCTTAGGAAGTTTTGGGTCTCGGAGCCGAGTCGGTCAAGACTTTACAACACCTACAAGTCGACTTAATTCTCCCTATTCAACTATATGCATGGTCTAATAGGCCTTGAGTCAGTTTATGTCTGACAAGTGTTGTTGAAAGGAAAAGAGAATCATGCTAGGTTGTCAATCAAGCAATTCACCAAACATAACATGTGCATAAGTTGAAACTACAACAAGCAAGCATTTATATGAACTTATTAAGTAGAGATATACTCCATGATTAACTCCCTTAATCCCCAAATAACCCTAGTTAAGGAACTACTCACTCATTATCATTGTGAATATGTTAACAATGGTGCCAATCATCTTAGCAAGTCTAAACATAATTAAAGACTAAAACAATAAATAAGGTTTAAGTAAGTGTAACACCCCCGTACACCAGGATGCCTTACCAAGGACTATCCCAGTGTATGAAGATGTTAACATCTCGGTCACCCGAGGTAGTAGATCAAATAGACAATGAAAGAACATTTATATTACATTACTTTAATTCTTTACAACCCAAAATACAAACTAGATACCAAGTGATAACTATGACTGCTATAGAGCTCATGCATCAAGAAATCTATGCTGGTAGCGTGGTGACTCGATTCCCTCCATGCCCAACAGCAACAAACCAACTGTACCTTCTAAGCCAACTACTCACCATCCCTAAATGGATCACCATAGTTTTGAAAACATAACATGGGGTCAGTTACTGAATAAGTAAAATAAGACAAGTACGATAAGTAACCAGCTGATCATCCACCATCTCCGGTCTCCAGATCTCACACAGTAACCGACTACACACCGAGGTGTGTAGCCCTGCCAGACTACCCATCGCAACAGGTAGCCCACGCCACCAGTGGGGGACTGCAGCCAATCCCCACCAAAATCCCGCTCATCAACGAGTGATAACCCTGTCCCTTAATGTGCATATCCCCTCCCGTGACGGGTTCCACGGAGGGTGAACTAGGGCGTGAAGCCACTCCCGCAAGTGACTCCACCACATTCATCACAACACCATCACAACCACCACACCACCACCACACCAACACTCCGATGATCAGCAGACAACAATCATACACAGTACAATCACAATCTTAAATCAATTAATAGTAAACTGAGTAGGGAAACCCTTCCTTAACGTCAATCATGAAAATGCATCCACAAATAGCCAAGCAAGACTCTGAGACGCATCCTATAACGGTAATCACATCCTATTATACAACTACTCCCAACAATCTACTGAAAGAGACAACAAAACAGCAACTTACCTAGTTACGCGGACCGAAGGTGACACGGACAACGACGACGCACGCATCCTTCCTACGCAAGCCCCGTCCTTCCCATGGTTGAGGTCTAGGCTACATATATAAGAGTGTATGGAGGTAGGGGTGATAGGTGAGAGAAAGGCAGGCTAGGGTTAGAGAAAGAGGAACTGTCAAAAATGAAAAAAAAAATGAAATGAAACTTGCGAACTTGCGTTTTTATATCAACGCGTCAACAGCATCCATACTCGGTCGAGTACTCACATACTCGGCCGAGTAAGCTCTACACGGTCCAGTATTCACATTACTCGACCGAGTAGTCCCTAGTAGGTCGATTAATTACTCTCGTAAGGTACTTATCCTCACCTAGCCTCTCACCTATCTCCTCATATGGTCTTTACTGGTCAACGAGTCGGTCAAAAGAGTCCTTAAACATCGTGGGTATTACAGTCTTCCCCCCTTAAAAGAAACTTCGTCCGCGAAGTTTAACCCACACATCTAACTAGCAATTTCTAAATTAAATAAAGCAAATAAAGGTAAACTGTAAATTAAAGAAAAAGAATTACCGTAGACTAGGAAAGATAAGATCCGGAAGCAATGAACTTTATTAAGAATGCTAAAACTAAACTAATCTACCGTTCTTCTCTCATGCGAGAGAGACCTCCTCAAACTGATGAATGATGTTTTGTTTTTATAGAGAAGTCCTGTAACTTATTCCTAAAACCTAATTACAAGTGGGCTTCAGATTTCTAATTTTAATTTGCGCGTCAGAGTCATGGGGTGGTCGATCGACCACTGAGACCAGTCGATCGACCAAGGGTGCTGTCAGTAATGCATTCTGACGAATTTTACAGCGCGCATCGATCTTAAAACAGCTGCCATTTCTTTGTTACTTGGTCAAATCAGGTGTTCTACGCGGCGTTGGAAAGCTAAGAGGATAAGCTTTCACCTTCAAGTAGAATCACTCGATTATCTGCTCTAGAACTCGAAATATAGCCATTTTAAGCAGCCTGCAGTAAACTGTTTAGCATTCTGACAGTCTATAGACCATGTAGGTCAGTCTATAGACCAAGTCAGCTGGTAATCCGCATCTGAAACTCTCGCAAATATATATTTCAGGCCTTGCTACGCGCACCAAGTTCATCTCTCGAGTCACTAAATCATGCCAAATCCTATGCCAAGCACTCGGGGACGGATTCGGCTCGATTTCCGCTGAATTCTTCACATTTCTGTAATATTACACAAAAACACGAAAGTAGAGGGAAAAAGGGAATATAGTAGAATAAACTACACATTTGATCTCTGAAATGCGTGTAAAAGAGGGTGTAAAATATCATATTTTAGACACGCATCAAACTTCCCCAAACCAAAACTTGCTTGTCCCCAAGCAAGAACTAGACTCGATCCTAGGACCTAATGGAACGAGTTCAATCTCAGAGCGAAATGCAAATATAAAGCCTAAACTAGTTTAATGCAACAACTAACAATAAATTAGCAATATGAATCATGCAAACGAGTTATGTAGTCGTTAAAAACTGCTGAACCGTCAACTATAGAGACTTATCATTATGGACTCTCACGGGTCGCTCATATCACACATAAGCACATGTGAATATATGTAAAAGATAGAAAGAAGTAATTTTGTAATGACACTCACCTAACTACGACCTATAAAACATGTCTGCAGTCTAATATGAAAATGATCTCTACAACCGTACATATGCATTCCAACCATTAAAGACCATGACACATGCCGAGGTACAATTTTGGATATGTGAGGCTATGGGTAAGAAGGGGCTAAAATTAATTTGGATAAAAGAGTTAAAGCCAAGCTAGTAACTACTGAAAACCAAACTATAAAATATTCTAACTTCATACTCAAGCTTGAACGATAAAGCGGTGCTAATAGTAAGCACTAATCTCACAATTCCACAATATATCAATTCCCCAAATAATATTAATCGCAACATGGGAACAAAATCACCATCTAATAATAAATCCAATCATGTGATTTTTCGAATTTTCTTTCGCTACTGCAGCAAGCATTCGATCAACCAAGTGGGACGGTCTGTTGGAATATGTATCCTCCGACAATAATGCGATCACAACTGTTGATCATGATGATCACATGTTTAAGTCTCATTATAAAGAATACAATTGGGAAGTAATATTTACTGTCAACTGGTCCACACATATCGGTAATGATTGGCTGACTAGAGTTTGACATTACTGTCGTGCGACGGTGGTGATCAGTTGATCCCCTAGGTCATACCTAAAGGGCAACACTGTTAATTGATCAATTAATTGATCGTATAACGTTACGAGTCAATTAAATTATTTAAAATTGACGGAAGATTTTGGAAGT
This sequence comes from Silene latifolia, assembly GCF_048544455.1. Taxonomy (NCBI): domain Eukaryota; kingdom Viridiplantae; phylum Streptophyta; class Magnoliopsida; order Caryophyllales; family Caryophyllaceae; genus Silene; species Silene latifolia. Next base: position 115,960,862 of record NC_133536.1, on the reverse strand, counting down.
ATTATTTACGTATCTCATTGAAATTTGATTAAATGAGATACGGTCTGAGTAACCGAATTGTTTAATTACTCAGATGAAATTATTGTTTAAAGAAACAATTGAAATTGAATGAATTATTATAAATACAAATTATTGTGAATAATAATTGGTAAAATATTTTGGTACAAGTAATTGCGAATTACTAGGTCGATTTTTGTATATGACGTATTTTTATTAATACGTTGATTTTTAATATGTTAAAAATGCATAACAATTTTATGTGACATGTGACATGTGACATATTGACAAATTGACAAAAATAAAAAGGATTCCATTTTACACATATGTACCGAAATTAAGGGTGGATTAAGGATAATATTGTGTTTATTATGTGAGTGGTAAACATGATGATTACCCTAATTGACTAGCCATGCAAACCTAGTGTTCATTGTGAAGAACAACTCAAGCATGCATTGGCTCCCTCTAATCCCCCTTCCACCCGGTTTTTGAGAGGCAAAAAAACCACTTTGGTTTTTCCTCTTATTTTACCTAATATACACCAAAAATGTTTTGTGAAAATTATTCATTCATTCATTCATCAAAATATTTTAAAGAGATAAAATATTTCTCCTTCCTCCCTCTCCTTCTCCTAACCGGTTTTAGGAGATAAAAACCAAATATTTTGGGTCAATTTTTCTACAAAAATTAATATTGTACTAGTATTCATAATATTAATTTTATTAAGAGTGTGCTTTGGGTATTAAACTTTGGGAGAGATCCTATACTTGGATCTTTGTTCTTCCATTAAGGAAAGCACAAGAACAAGAGAGAAGGAAATCTCTCTTGTGCCCTAATAAACCAAAAATCCAATGTAAGATAAAGATTTCTTCTTTATATTGTTTATTGTTTGCATGCATAAGATCACCAATTAATTTTATGATTAAATTAACTTAAAATATATATGAATATGTTGAGTATATAGATCTACTTTTCCTTCAATTGGTATCAAGAGCCATGGTTGTTTGCATGCAAATCGGTTAAAAGTTTTTCCGAGTTATACGATTAACATATAAAACTTGTTTAATTTGTATTATTATGATATATCACGAAAATCATCATGCATGTTAAAATTTCTAGTCCAAAAATGTTTTTAGGATATTTTGGTTAATTTATGGATTTTTATTGTTCATATTATATTATAATGGCATTAAAATATGATTTTATGAATAAAATGTCATTTTCGGATTAAAATTAGCTAAACTTCGAATTTTCCAGTTATTTTTGGATATGTTGTCACATATATTATTTTGCGATGACCTGTAAATTTTCATAATTGTTGGACTTCTTATGCTCGAAAAATGGATTTTTCATTGTTAAAATCGGATTTAGATGAAAAATAGGTTAATATGAGATATATTTCGAATCTGGTCATATAAATTTAGTATGTTGTCACATGAAATTTTACAAGATGTGTGTAAAATAATAGGCAATATTGAAGTCTTTATGCATGATTTATGATTTTTTGAAGAAAAATAGCATAAATAGTGACTTAATTAGTGAAATATTAATAAAACATACTCTATGACTAAGGAAAAACATCATATGTTGCATTTTATTATATTTTTCAGATCTAAAATTGAAAAGTTGATGGATATAATTTTTCTCATGTTTTATGATTATTTTTGTTAAAACCGATAAACCGCAACATTGTTTTTCCGGATAAATTTCGATATTTTTAACCTAAGTTTTTGAACATTATGAGTGTCATGGTATTTTTCCAGAATGTTCATGAGTTTAAATTTTGAATTTTGAATTTATTTGAAATTTTGTGATTTATTTGAAGTTTATAGCTTATTTTTATAATTTTAGGTCCATTAATGAACAAATTTTAGAAATATGAGTTAATTATGGTCAAATAATTAGTGAAGACTAAATTTTGAGTCCTAAGATGTTAGGGTAATTAACTTATGCATAAGTATGAATTTATGTAATTTTTGTGATTATAAAATGTTGAAATCACGTAAATCCGTAAAAACCGAGTAATATACGATATTGGCTACTTAAAGGCGATTTAGCATAAAATTGGGCATGTTCATACATATTATAATGCTGCATTTTCTTTATGATTGTCATAATTCTATTTATGTAATTTTTGAATTATGTAAATTTTACTTAGTATGGCCTTAGTTTTTTAATTGGTATTACCCGAAATGTATGGGAATATCGATTCGGTTGTAATTTTATTGTGATCTCGTATCACCGTCTTGTAATTTAATAGATTTATTTTGTTATAGTTACAAATGTATAATAAGAAATTATATAATTTATTATGTAATTTTATTTATTCTGGAGTTCCCAAAGACGGATTTCTTCAAGATGGCGATACATAAAGACGATGTTACCTCGAGATGCGTGCCACAACCGAAGTTCAAGGGGCCAATGGAGTTGGTTTCCGAATATGTAATAGTTAAATAGTTTTCTATTTTAGGAAGACCATACTAGGATTTATTTTTATGCTTTGCATTTTATTTATATGTCGCATGCATCGCTAAATCGCCATAACTAAAACATGCATCATCATCTAATCGAGTTTATCGACCGTGTCAAATACAATTATCGTAGTTCACCGCTTTAGTTCACTTAAAACGTGATAGATAATAAATTGGCATGACCTCTCGCTAAAACAAATCAATTGACACATAGCCTTACCAAATAGTAGAAACCATGAAAACCTATTTCGCGAGGGAGTGCACTCGGCCACCCCGGGGTACAAACCTTGTTACGTAGGGGAAGTGGATGATGAATGTCTATCCACCGAATTCATGTTGATGAGGGTTTCATCGGCTACCCCGTGCCCAAGTTAATATGGGTTTGGATAATGGACACATTTATTCGAAATTTGGATTGAACTCAACATAAGTTTTTGATAAGGGTTTCATCGGCTACCCCGTGCCTTTGTCGGATGTGTTTTGGGCTATAGATAAATATTAGAGTAAATTTATCGACCGAGAGTTCTAAAAGTAGAATCGATTAAAAGGTTAATCCACCAAGTTATATTGATAAAGGTTTCATCGGCTACCCCGTGCCTAAGTTGATATGAATTTGGGTCTTGGAATCATTTATCTAGTTGGGTAGAGGTCACTAGAAAAATGCAATAAAACATGTTTAAATCACAATTTTTACGAGTATTATTATTAAAACGACATTTGTTTTACTCCTTCTATTTTGTTTTGTAGACCACTTCTTTTCTCATAACAAATGGCAACACCAACCCCTAACGCCACGCCTCTCGCTAATTCATCATGGCTCCGATCCTTCATGGATCGATGTAAACTTGAAAATAATGGGTCAAATTTCTCCGATTGGGATGCCCAACTCAAATTAGCCGCCCAATGTGACGACAAGCTTCGTTACCTTACCGAGGCCTCTCCACCCGAACCTACTACTAGGTCGACCGCCGCCACTAGGGAAGCATATAAGGCTTACCATAAGGAGTCCGCCGCAATGAAAAACGTGTTGATATTTGCGATGGAGGCGGACCTCCAAAGGAGAGCCTTTAAAATGGGCACCGCTAATGAGATTTACTCCAAGCTTGTGACAATGTTTTCACAAACTCCGCGGATCGTCCAATATGAGGCGGCCGCGGCATTCTTTGATCTCGACTTCAAAGAGGGCCAAAAGGTTAGCCCTCATGTGCTCAAACTTATGGAGCTAGTCGAGACCTTGAAGATTCAAAAGGTTGAAATCCCCAAAGAACTCATTGTAGATAGGATTCTACACTCCTTATCCAAAGTCAAAGCGTATGTTCAATTCCGGGTGAATTTTAACATGCAAGACAAGGATGTGTCTCTTGAAAAATTGCACAAGTTACTTGTGCAAGCCGAGAGGGACATGGGGTTAAATGTGAACCCACCAAAGGATGTGCTTAACATAAGCACTAAGAGCAAGGGGAAATTCAAGAAGAATGGGAGGAAGGGTAAGAAACAAGCGCCCACCTTCACCAAAGCTAAGGCTAATGATGCTAGCACTTCAAAAATCAAGAAGGGTCCTCTTGATAAATGCCATTATTGTAATGGTATTGGACATTGGAAAAGAAATTGTTCCAAATACCTTGGTGATATTAAGGCTGGAAAGATTACTCCAGTAGGTAAATGACTATCCCTTCTTTTATGTTTCTAATTCAACTATGGTATTGTGATATAAAGTTGTGATAATGTATCTCCCTTTTTATTGTAAATAGGGCCTCAACCAAGCAAAGACAAGGGAAAGGAAAAGCAAGCATGAGAAACCATCAAGAAGCTAGGAATAGCTTTCATGGAGCTTTGCTTTTTATTGTCTTATTTTATTCATGTTTTGGATTTTAGAACCTTTAAGTTTCCGTGTTCGACATGGAAAAGTATTTTGGATAATTGGTTGTATTTTGGATAATGGTGGCTTGGTTTGCAACCCAAGTCACCCGTTTTATCATTTTATCCTTTGTTCTAAAATTCGTATTTAAATTCTTGCTCTTACAAACATATGATTATTCACTTAAAGTGATCTAATAGACAAATATAATGACGGGATTCATTATATGTCCACATGCTTAAGGCTTGTGTATTATCATTTATAAAGTGATTTTGAGTCTATGAACTCTCTTAAAGGAATGTCAATCACCAAGTACACTTACGAAATCTAAAACTATTAGTCAATCTATGAGATAGTTCTCCTTATACTTCAACATCATTATTTGTGTCTCATATGCTATCTTTGAATCTCTAGTTTATTTATTCTAAAGATAGAGTGGGAGGAAAATGAGGACACAACTCACACCAAGATAAGTTTGTGTACTTGTGTAAATGAGATCTACGCAAGAGAGAATGATTTGAATGAAGGTATATCTATTTATATAGTATACCCAATAGATGAGATCTATGGTCTCAAGTAAGTTCTATATGACTAAAGAGACCAAGTGAAGTAATCATAAGAGTATGTTCTCAAGATAACTACACGAGGAGACCAAAAGAAAGTTTTGGAACAAAATGACTAATATAAAGTCTTAACAAGAGTTTTTGACTAGTTTATGAAAACTTTTGACCAATAGTTACAACCTTGAGATTTACTTAAGAGTCTAAATGAATCAAAGTAACATACTAGTAATAAACGAGTTGCAAGGATTGATATACCGATATCTTCAATAGCCAAGTTTTAACCATGCAGATATCATTACTTAACCTCATTATGAAAATGAATTGGTTAAACCTCCTTCTGAAAGGGATATTTTGAAGGACGTGTATTAGATATTATTTATATTTAAACAATGACATTGCTACTTATCATTATGACATGAACGAATTAGAGATTAAAATCTCTTTCCATAAGGTTAAGATAAGACCTCTTCAAAATAGGAATTTTGAAAGGATATGATAGGAACATATATGGCTTCATCTTAATAACTTTGCAAAGCAACATACATTCCAATTTTGAAATGTTTTCAATTGAGTAATCAATTTCGAAACATGTGGAATTAAGTGGGAGTTTGAAATTATCATGTGAAGACATGGAATTTAGTGCGAGCAATCATCTTATAAAAGTTTATAACTGATCACTAATTGAAAAATGACGAGCTAATACCTTCCTTCACAAAGGAAGATTTGAGTTTTCAATTCTGGATGAAAATGGACCATGATGAATCTAACTACATCATGAGATGTTGGATAAGTATTAAGAAATACACATCGTATCAACATACACATAGGTTATTCATGTAAATGAAAATGGAATTGCCATTAGCAGTCATGGTCGTTCATTGAACCTAAGAACGGTTGATCTCATGATTATTAGTAACTAATGTTTCTGCCATTAGAATAATCATGCACATGTCCAATGCTGAATCATATGCATGAGAGGATGATGATTCATTGGCAAGCCATACAAGAAACGTCATGAATTCTCGAGGAGAATCCGATGAGCGATTTCAGTGTTTGACAGAATACTCTATTATGTGTCAAGAGGTTGCACATATTATAGAAAATCTTTCAAGCCAAAAGGAGAAATAGGAAGTTTGGAAAGATACTTAGTTGAATAAGAAGTTACTCAAAACTAATCTTTCCTAATATGCTACGACTTGTGAGAAGTGCTAGGCTAATCATCTTGACAAATTGTTGCAAGAATCTACAAAACATATACCTAAGTGCATTGTGTGTGGATGGAGCACTTGATCAGTACAAGTTATATCATTCATCAAAAATTTGTTCGTTATGTGATAATCGATAAGGAAGTTCTTTCAAGATAAAGAACCGAAACCAAGGTCGGGAACCTTGATGTGTACTTGGTAAGGTTCATGCTATGAGTGATAACATGAATGTAAAGGATAATACGAATAAGAAGTTTGAACACGTGGACACGTAACATGTTAAACTTCTATTGCAATCAACAAGTGTTTACACACTTACGATATGCATCACAAGGTTGTAATATTGTATTGACTACCCGAGTGTGATGTTGACATTTGTCGTTTGAGTTATTATTAACTCACCTTATACATTGTTATATCCAAACGGGTTGTAAAGACAATTGAACCCCGTTAAAGTGAACATGGATTAACATTGTATTTGCCCATAGTTACTTACATGAGGTGACGTCTCGAAGTGACTAGAGTGTGATGCGATTGATGGCACGTTCGAGTGCCATAGAGTCATATGAGTATGACTAGTCGATCACATAGGCGGACTGTTAGGAACATTTTGTCGGGCCTTATGACCGCTTATAGAGTTCTGGCAAATTTATATAGCCTGGTCGTGGCGAGAGCTGCTATAGTATTCAAATGAGTCGAATCTTTTGACTAAAGACTATTCGCCTAATATGGCACAGTTTCAGATTAACTTTGATTTGTGTTACTACGACCTTCGTAAATGAGGTCAAATGGGCATATTTTGGGTTATGATGGTTGTGGCTAGTTGAAGGGAATGAGTACGATAGAAATTGTCCACCCCTAGTCAGGGTTATAACAATATCTCAAGGCCACTCGAGGAGTAATGAACTGGAAATGCGTGGCCACGCTCGGAATGTATCCATGGTGGATAAATCCGGTCAATCAGTTATTCTCCAGATCGAGGAAACCACTCTCGATATGATCACTTGCAAGTACGACCTGAAAGACACCTTGCATTGAGTGGGAGATAGTAATAGGACAAGAGAATTGGTGACGCACACTTGTCGAGGACAAGTGGGAGATTGTTGGAATATGTGTCCTCCGACAATAATGTGATCACAACTGTTGATCATGATGATCACATGTTTAAGTCTCATTATAAAGAATACAATTGGGAAGTAATATTTACTGTCAACTGGTCCACACATATCGGTAATGATTGGCTGACTAGAGTTTGACATTACTGTCGTGCGACGATGGTGATCAGTTGATCCCCTAGATCATACCTAAAGGGCAACACTCTTAATTGATCAATTAATTGATCGTATAACGTTACGAGTCAATTAAATTATTTAAAATTGACGGAAGATTTTGGAAGTATTATTTACGTATCTCATTGAAATTTGATTAAATGAGATACGGTCTGAGTAACCGAATTGTTTCATTACTCAGATGAAATTATTGTTTAAAGAAACAATTGAAATTGAATGAATTATTATAAATACAAATTATTGTGAATAATAATTGGTAAAATATTTTGGTACAAGTAATTGCGAATTACTAGGTCGATTTTTGTATATGACGTATTTTTATTAATACGTTGATTTTTAATATGTTAAAAATGCATAACAATTTTATGTGACATGTGACATGTGACATATTGACAAATTGACAAAAATAACATGGATTCCATTTTACACATATGTACTGAAATTAAGGGTGGAATAAGGATAATATTGTGTTTATTATGTGAGTGGTAAACATGATGATTACCCTAATTGACTAGCCATGCAAACCTAGTGTTCATTGTGAAGAACAACTCAAGCATGCATTAGCTCCCTCTAATCCCCCTTCCACCCGGTTTTTGAGAGGCAAAAAACCCACTTTGGTTTTTCCTCTTATTTTACCTAATATACACCAAAAATGTTTTTTGAAAATTGTTCATTCATTCATTCATCAAAATATTTTAGAGAGATAAAATATTTCTCCTTCCTCCCTCTCCTTCTCCTAACCGGTTTTAGGAGATAAAAAACAAATATTTTGGGTCAATTTTTCTACAAAAATTAATATTGTACTAGTATTCATAATATTAATTTTATTAAGAGTGTGCTTTGGGTATTAAACTTTGGGAGATATCCTATACTTGGATCTTTGTTCTTCCATTAAGGAAAGCACAAGAACAAGAGAGAAGGAGATCTCTCTTGTGCCCTAATAAACCAAAAATCCAATGTAAGATAAAGATTTCTTCTTTATATTGTTTATTGTTTGCATGCATAAGATCACCAATTAATTTTATTATTAAATTAACTTAAAACATATATGAATATGTTGAGTATATAGATCTACTTTTCCTTCACGGTCGACCGCCTGACCTCTTTTTTTTCGAATCATTTTTTCTATTTTTTTTCTTTCCCTTCAACCATTTCACCAACATTCTCATAAAGAGAAATATAGCCAAAATGCAATACAATATTCTCGAAGGACTACCAATACTAGCTCAGCAAGGGTAGGCTAAATGGGGAATGTAGCTTATGGGACAAAAAAGGCAAATTTGGCTTTTGTGAGGCTTATGGGTAAAATGAATAAAGGGGAAACCTCTTCCACATGTGTCAACTAACCACAAACCCGAATGCATACGGGTTTTAAGCAGATTAAGTTCATATTTATGCATATTTATGTAACATGCCTCATAAGGAGTAACTACTCACAATCTTAGATAAACTGGTCATGAATGTCACCAGTTATAGGCTCTAAAACTCAGAAAATGATGTAGTTTGCCAAAATTCAAAGTCAAATTTCAAGTCTAGCAAATATTTTAACAAAACCTCGTAGATATGCATATGCGATTCTACTAATAACATGTCAATTAAGCACGGCTTAGGCATAAACAGCTGAAAATGCAATGTCATCATTGAAATACTACCGTTCCGACTCGACCTATATGCAAAAATAAACATGCAATTTTGAATTTTTTGAATTTTTCACTTTTTTTGAATTTTTTGTATATATATAGGAAATGAAATAAACAATGTAAGACAAAAACTAAACGTGAATGCAAAACAGAATGAATGCAACGCAAAACCCTTCCCCAAACCAAATCACACAATGCCCTCATTGTGCGAAATCATAGTATAAAGAAGCGAAAGGAAATGGGAAGTTGCGATAACTAACTAAACAAGACATGAAGTTAAACTCGGAAACTAACAAGACTTTAAGCGCGCAAAAGGAAACCTCCCCAAACCAACGTAAGTTAGGAGGTTTCAGTAGCCAGCAGTGCTACCATAAGTACCTGAAAAGAAACAAAAGTACAGCGCGTAATTCCGAGAAAGCAATTTACGAAACGCAAAATTATGTGCAAAATAAGAAAACAGAAATGAATCGGAAAATAAAGTGGAGAAAAGACTCCCTCAACTCCGCAAATCGACCAAACACAGCAGGGGAATGGTCGTGAATAGGTACAGCAGCGAAGGCGGTCGATCGACCATACCAAATGATCGATCGACCAGGGTGACAGAACAAGCCCACGAGTCGCGGCACAGTTGATCGACCACACAAGCCAGTCGATCGACTGAGATACCTGCCGTAAGTTTCTGATTTCTTCGAATTAGCTCAATAAATTGAGCTAATATGGTCTATGAACCTGCAAATACACATAATAACGCGCCCAAAATTGCTCAAAACCCAAAGTAATAGTCTAAAGACGGAAAAAAAACTAAACTAAACAAGAAACACACTCCGGGTTGCCTCCCGACTAGCGCTGGTTTCAGTCAGGTCCCGCTCGACCTCTTTTTCAGCCAACTACTCTAATTGAATCCAATCAAAGCAGCTCAAAGCTCGCAGCAACCTGTCAAATAGTTGCGCATGTGCTACACAAAACTGTAAGTAGCACCATAATATAGTAATAGCATAGAACATTGAAATGCAAAATCGTTTAAGCCTAACGAATTTCCTTTGTCAGCTCCCAAAATCATTCACAAAATCATTCTGCCCTCCAGCTAAGGGCGGAATATAAAAAATCAAATTAACTGCATATGGTAAATGAAGGAGCTCTGTAGCATTTGACTCAAAAATAACGCGAGTAGAATCCAGATGCTCAGACGGGTAAGGACTGTGAGGTGGAGGAATCTGGTCGGCTAAAGGAGAAGGTGGATAATCATCCCAGATGCAAGGGGCTGTAAAGTCAATTGGGTCAATCGGGTCCTCTATAATAGGCTCATCTACATTGTCATAATTATCCCATATGACCTCAAGACTATCAAAATTTTCCTCCTCACTCTCCTTATCGCTAGACTCATCAATTTTGAGGTTCGGAAAGAGATCCTCCAAATCGTCCTCACTATCAGTGCAAGAATCATAAAGGCGTTCTAAACTATCCTCATAAAAAGGATTGTCAACCACGCTAATGGTCTCCTCTATGTCTCCGTCAGCATTTTCTAAAACGGTTTCTAAAGTCTCACCCACCCCCTCATCTGAGTCAACATGAAGAGAAAAGTTGGGTTTAAGAGATTCAGCAGCAAACCAATCAAAAATTTCTAATACCTCATTCACGGGGACTCCTTCGAAATCCCACTTACCAATAGATTCAAGGTATGCTCGCGTAGGGTCATTCATAACCCGGAAGATAGTCCAGCATATTTGGAGTTCAGAAAATGCATCTCGTCTGGGCTCGAGCCACTCCGAAGGTCTGGCTAAATAAGTACCAAAAATTTCGTTCTCTTCCTGCGGAATGAGAAGAACGAAAGACATAAGAACGGTCTCAAGGAACCGAAGTTCCTTGAGACAAGAAAAAACTAAATAAAAACAGATAAAACTACGTCGCCTCCCCGGCAACGGCGCCAAAATTTGATACCTGTCGATGTGAGTATCAAAAATAATATTTATAATTTTCCAAACTACAACTAGCAAGTGGTAGTAAGAGTCGATCCGCAGGGAGGTAGGGAGTTCTAATTGTCTTAATTTTAGTCTAAGATTGAGGGGTTTTGATTGAATTATATCTAAGTCTAAATGCAAAGATAAATAAGCAAGCGATAAGAAATGGGTGTAAACAAATGATAAAAAGGAGCTAAGATGGTCGGTTCACTATAGCTATGATGGCACATAATCCTAGGTAAGTCCGAAATCCAGTCGTGTAGGATGGGTATAATATGTCCTCTCGGTCCAAGTTAACTAGTAGCTCCTTTCGGCCTATGCTACTAGTCCCTAGGTCTCACTAATACTAGCTCTCGCCCTGTAAAGTGATTCCTAAAGCCTAAATTACTTATCTTTCGATCTTAGCAATTTAGTCGTCTTGATTCATTAATTAATGCCCTTTACGGGTTGGTCAAAACTAAGCATCTAACAAGTCTCCTCTCGGTCTCATTGTTAAATATTGCACTTAACGAATTAAACGATGCTAATCAGACACGGGTCTAGTCGATCGACCATCTACCTCAGTCGACCGACCACACGACATAGTCGATCGACCAGTTAAGCCAGTCGATCGACCATGCTCTAATTCGGGGTCACCTGTTCTACGCCATCTACGCTATAGCTCCTCTATATCTTAGCAAAGGATACATAGATACTTATGTGAATGATAATAACAACAACGAATTTGATAAAAACTAATAAGGAAAGCATGATTAATCTTATTAAGCAATAATAGCGCAATAAAGCAATTAAGGTTTCGGGATCTAACTAGCAATTTCTAATCTAAATAAAGCAAATAAAGGTAAACTGTAAATTAAAGAACAAGAATTACCGTAGACTAGGAAAGATAAGATCCGGAAGCAATGAACTTTATTAAGAATGCTAAAACTAAACTAATCTACCGTTCTTCTCTCATGCGAGAGAGACCTCCTCAAACTGATGAATGATGTTTTATTTTTATAGAGAAGTCCTGTAACTTATTCCTAAAACCTAATTACAAGTGAGCTTCAGAATTCTAATTTTAATTTGCACGTCAGAGTCGTGGGGTGGTCGATCGACCACTGAGACCAGTCGATCGACCAAGGGTGTTGTACAGTAATGCATTCTGACGAATTTTGCAGCTCACATCGATCTTAAAACAGCTGCCATTTCTTTGTTACTTGGTTAAATCAGATGTTCTACGCGGCGTTGGAAAGTTAAGAGGATAAGATTTCACCTCCAAGTAGAATCACTCGATTATCTGCTCTAGAACTCGAGATATAGCCATTTTAAGCAGCCTGCAGTAAACTGTTCAGCATTCTGACAGTCTATAGACCATGTAGGTCAGTCTATAGACCAAGTCAGCTGGTAATCCGCATCTGAAACTCTCGCAAATCTATCTTTCAGGCCTTGCTACGCGCACCAAGTTCATCTCTCGAGTCACTAAATCATGTCAAATCCTATGCCAAGCACTCGGGGACGGATTCGGCTCGATTTCCGCTGAATTCTTCACATTTCTGCAATATTACACAAAAACACGAAAGTAGAGGGAAAAAGGGAATATAGTATATAAACTACACATTTGAGCTCTGAAATGCGTGTAAAAGAGGGTTTAAAACATCATATTTTAGACACGCATCAACAAGACACTCAATTCTAACTATCACGATTACGAAACTCACGATCCTATAAGGCATATATATATATATATATATATATATATATATATATATATATATATATATATATATATATATATATATATTTATATATATCTTTCACTTATAATTCTCTTGTCAATACAACGTCGGAAAGATGAACATAGAAGACATGGGATGAACATAGAAGACAGGCATATAAGTAAAGAAGGCTAAACACTCAAAAACTTTGTTTTAACTTTTGTTTATATGGACTTTTGTATCGCGATATGTTATCTACCCCTCTAAAAAGGAACTTCGTCCCCGAAGTTCATTACACCCGATAACAAGGACTAACCAGAAACCCGGTAATCGTTATATGACACATACTTGGTGCACGACCATACACACACCTACACTCATAATCAAAAATTCACTTACGAAGATTAAACAAGGAAAAGATGCACATACCCTACTTAAAGAACTACTCAAGCATAGAAGGCCATGGTACTATTGTCATCTCAAACACAATCACGTAACGTATTATCGTTTCCGCCTTACCTGAAACTCGTCTATAATTTGTATATAGAAGTACTAGGTACTCTATACCGGGGTGTGAAGATAACAGCAAAAATAACTTGATACACCCAAGACTAAAGGATTAAACATATGAAACTAAAACGATTTGCAATGCAATACGCTGATACTCGGCCGAGTAGACTCTACTCGGTCGAGTATGCTGTATACTCGGTCGAGTATGTTGTATACTCGGTCGAGTTTTCACCGGCAGAAAGCGATTTCAGCAACGAAACACAATTCCACCCACAAACTAACCTGCAACAAGTCACAAGTACCATACTTAAAGGCATGTCCAAGTCTACCAAATCACAACCATAGTATACGAAAACAAGTAATGGCCTTAAGGCCAAGTACAGTCATCCAAATGAAAAGAGTACGACAAAACGAAATATTCATTAACAAACCTAAAACAAGCCTAGAAATACAAGAAAATCAAATGCCAGGACCCTCCTCCATCTCATCATCACCGCCTGCACCTGATGCTCCGGCTCCCGAGGTACTAGCTCCCTGATAACCCGCTGCTGAGTAATCTCCTCCACCTAGCTGACTGCCATAGTTGGCTCCCCATTGTCCCGCAAGACAGCCAAACTCGGTCTCCTCAGGTGGCCTCCAAAAGCCGGGGTCAACTTCATAGTCGTGGAAAAAACCCGTGTCTACTCCGGGTCCTCTCCACCTGACGGGCTATGCTAGCTCAGTCCCTATGCCCTAATTATGGGCCATCTCATGCATGTTGCGGAGCACCAAGGTGGTGGAGATACGCTCAGTCAAGTCACTCACCTGCATCCTGGGATCATGCACTGTGGGGTAGGGCGAGTACTACTGTGGGTAGTAGCTCGGCATGGAGTAAGAGGGCTTAGTCTCAACCGGGTCCACCCTAGGTTGTCTAACTCTACGACGCTCACTAGGTGGGGGAGGAGCCTGCTGTCCCTCATGCACTGAGGTAGGCTCAGGTGGGTCCAAAAGGATGGTGGGATCAATCAAGTAGTACTGCGGTCCAGGTCTAGTCACCCACCTACGGGCTCCCACTCAGCTAAGTGGTCAACAACGGGAAGGTGTGTAGAGTCAGGAAGTACCATCCACATAGATCCTCTCACTCTCCAAGCATAAGACCCATCAGCCATCTTTCTCAACCACCTGTTGTTACACCAATACTTGGCGTTCATAGTAGGCACAGTCTCAATAAGCTCGTCCCCCGAGGAAGGTGGAGCCTCAAAGTCAGTCAGGCGCTAGGCTACACGGGTCACTATGGCTCTGCAAGCGATGTGACGGTTCGGGGACTGTACCATATGATCCAAGCTAGCACAAACCACCCCCGGAGCGTTATAGTAAAAGGGCTTCCTACGGTGCAGGTTCAGGTATGACATCAACAACATAACCTCATGGGAATTAAGTTTGCTCACATCATCTCGCGAGTACAACAGACAGGTCATCATCCTAAGGAACATACAGAGGGACACGTGCTGAACATCATTAATCAGCATAACACTAGCCCTAGGAGCAGGTCGACCAGTCAAGTAAGGAAGATAAAGAGGTGCACCACTATTCTTAGCCACGTCACTAAGATATCCCGTACCCTTTGCCTCTAGGCCCAGGTGGCCAGCAAACTCATCCAAAGTCAACTCATGATCCTCGTTCATGAGGCGGAAGGAGTCAGTTTTCTCCTTCGCATCATAGGCAAATGAGCTCAAAAACTCCAAGGTCAAATGAGGGTAGGACTTCTTTCTTAGGTGATACAACCCCTCCATTCCCAAAGTCTCAAAGATATGAGTTATTTCTCCCTTAATCCCCAAGGTCTCCAAAATATTGGGGTTCACACACCGAGTAGGTCGGAATGGACGACTCATCAAAGCTATGAAGGTCTTACGTTGCTTGAAATCGGAAAAGATTATAGATGGATAAGCTTCTACCGGTGGAACAACAGGTTCTTGACTGGATTGACCCATCTCAAATTGAACATTGGCATGAGTCCTCTTGTTTGCGTTGGCTCTTGTTTTCGGCATACTGCAGAAAGATCGGTTTTAACAAGGATATTCTAACCAAAAAATAGTCATGGATGGACTGTTTTTCGGAATGTATACAATTTTGAGACGAACTTTTAAGACAAATTTTTTCTCACAAAACACAAGGTATTTTAATCAAACGAGTCATTTTACTCATAAATAATCCTTGAAAGAGTATCTTAAAACAATAGAAAGGCCAAAAATTTGACCTAGGCAAAACCCTAGTTTGTATCACACAAGAAGCGATTTAATTCATGAAATTGAGTTTGTGACAGCATAGAGTAAGATTGAGAAGTAATTACACTCAAGATATCATAAGAGAAGCATAAATTTTAGTTTACACATGGTAGAAGTTCGGATTGAGCAAGTGTATACCATAATTTGAAGAACAAATGAAAGGAATTAATTAGAAACATTACCTTAAAGGAATTTTTGGCAAGCAAAGAGGGAAATCCACAAACAATCACCAAGAAATCGCTCAAAAGCTTGAGAGAGAAGTGTTATGAAGTTTTTAGTAGAGGAAAGGAATGGAATTGGAGGTGGAAAAGAGAAAGAAAGGGGAATTATAGGGTTTTTCGAGTAACCCGGCTGAGACACGATAAAACCGTGCTCGGTCGAGTATTGGGCTTACTCAGCCGAGTATGGACTACTCGGTCGAGTATTCTGAATACTCGGTCGAGTGTTCGAGATCAGTAGCGATTTCCAATCTGACAAAATAGGAACTCGGTCGAGTGCTACTATACTCGGCCGAGTGTGTCCTGCTCGGTCGAGTATAAGTCTATACTCGGTCGAGTGTCACAAAACAGAAGCGGAATATCGAAAATTTTGAACCTGTAAGACAAATAACATCGTTCGGAGTTCCGTACAATCGGCTCGTCACCGTTAGAACCTATTTCTACCACATGAACACGTATCACTAACGGAATATCTATATATATAAGCATTACTAAATCAGTCAACGATCCATATACGTTCCCTATCTCAGCTAGAATAAACAATGACGTCACAATCCATACACATGTCTAAGACTAGCTATTCACCTGCAAAGATCAGCCTATAATGCTACCACATCATAATTTCCACAAGTCGTTCCATACCCACACCAATCTAAACAGTCATCTAGCGATAATCATCATATTATACAACAATTATCAAACGGGTCAATTAACTTAATCTTGCTATGCACAAAAGGTTCCACATTTTATCCATCACAATTTCCAATCACAACTCGGCAACCAACCCAACCAGTTCAAAACATTATCACTACTATCGTCACTGCATGCAAGACTCACATTGGTACACGTTTAAGGTTAGCAAACATACATGTCAATACGCTTCAAGCATCTACCCTTTCCCAGTGGCTGGCTTAAGCACGATGGGGCCAGGATTTTGAAATGAGAGCGCCTACTCAACCAAAATCTAGCATCGGCTAGGGCTCCCAACGCACATACACCAGGTTCATTTTAATTCGACACCCTATATTCATTTGGTTCATTGGTTCAGGTTCCAAAATTGTCGGCTCTGATACCACTTTGTAACACCCCCGCACACCAGGATGCCTTACCAAGGACCATCCCAGTGTATAAAGGTGTTACCATCTCAGTCACCCGCGCTAGTAGATCAAATAGACAATGAAAGAACATTTATATTACATTACTTTAATTCTTTACAACCCAAAATACAAACTAGATACCAAGTGATAACTATGACTGCTATAGAGCTCATGCGTCAAGACATCTATGCCGGTAGCATGGTGACTCGATTCCCTCCATGCCCAACAGCAACAAACCAACTGTACCTGCTAAGCCAACTGGTCACCATCCCCGAATGGATCACCACAGTTTTGAAAACATAACAAGGGGTCAGTTGCTGAATAATTAAAATAAGACAAGTACGATAAGTAACCAACTGATCATCCACCATCTCCGGTCTCCTGATCTCACACAGTAACCGACTACACACCGAGGTGTGTAGCCCTGCCAGACTACCCATCGCAACAGGTAGCCCACACCGCCAGTGGGGGACCGCAGCCAATCCCCGCCAAAATCCCGCTCATCAACGAGCGATAACCCTATCCCTTAATGTGCACATGCCCTCCCGTGACGGGTTCCAAGGAGGGCGAACTAGGGCGTGAAGTCACTCCCACAAGTGACTCCACCACATTCATCACAACACCAACACAACCACTACACCACCACCACACTAACACTTCGATGATCAGCAGACAACAATCATACACAATACAATCACAATCTTAAATCAATTAACAGTAAACTGAGTAGGGAAACCCTACCTTAACGCCAATCATGAAAATGCATCCACAAATAGCCAAGCAAGACTCTGAGACGCATCCTACAACGGTAATCACATCCTATAATTATAACAACTCCCAATAATCTACTGAAAGAGACAACAAAACAGCAACTTACCTAGTTACGTGGACCGACGGTGACACGGACGACGACGACGCACGCATCTTTCCTACGCAAGCCCCGTCCTTCCCATGGTTGAGGTCTAGGCTATATATATGATAGTGTATGGAGGTAGGGGTGATAAGTGAGAGAAAGGCAGGCTAGGGTTAGAGAAAGAGGAACTGTCAAAAATGAAAAAAAATAAAATGAACTTGCGAACTTGCGTTTTTATATCAACGCGTCAACAGCAGCCATACTCGGTCGAGTACTTACATACTCGACCGAGTAAGCTCTACTCGGTCGAGTATTCACTCTACTCGACAGAGTAGTCCCTACTAGGTCGAGCAATTACTCTCGTAAGGTACTTATCCTCACCTAGCCTCTCACTTATCTCCTCCTATGGTCTTTCTTGGTCAACGGGTCGGTCAAAAGAGTCCTTAAACATCGTGGGTATTACAGTAAGGAGTAAAGAAATTGTACCAAACTTATGATGAACAAATAGAAAGGAAAGAATAATAGAAGAAAAGTTGATTGATGATGAAGAGTTGTCAATTCTCCAATAAAGCCAAATAATCTTCAATTACCCAACTAGGTCTAAGAATTCTTGAACAATAATTAAGGACGGATTAATATGTAGTTAAGCTAATTGGTGTCTAATCTACTCTAATGACTTGATGCTAATCTCCTATTACAAGGGAGTATTTATACTAAGTACAAGTATTAGGTTAACTAAATGCTTAAATGATGATTAAGCCCCTTAAATGAAGTCCAACACCTTGTAAGTCCCAGCTTGGGATGCTCGACCTCCTCTCGATGGACGCCCATACTGTAACGAAAGACGCCCGTCCTGCTTGTGGGATGCTCGAGCTGAGTCTTGGGGACGCCCGTCCTTCCCTTTGGGACGCTCGTCTCAAAGGGCAGCTTGGCTTCTTCTGCATTTGGCTGACTCATAATCCATGGGGATTGTTGAGGAGCCGTGAGGGTCCTTCGTCATTACCCGTTTACTTGTTCTATCAACATAGGCCTTGAGTATCAGTCTCCTCTTTAATGCTTGATCATTAGATGCAATCAATTTAGCTCCGTTTTGCTCCATACACGCAAGGCTGGCACTCCTTCCTTACCAAAGGCACAAATTTAAAATCTCATAGAATGTGCAAAATATGAAGCTAAAGATAAGAAACGACCCAAACGCATGCTAGAAAGCATAGGAACGGGGTTAGTTAAGGGACTAAATGTACGTAAATACGAGTCACATCAATGTGATTTGATTTTGCGTGACTTGTGAACAACGCGACCCACAATGGATACTGGTCGTTATCCCTGCTAAGTTTGGCAGGGATGTGGTTCGTGATGTTGTTCACAGCAAGAGCCGGTTGAAATGCCGACTTTGCATCATGAGCCATTTCGACGTGAGGTCTGATTGTTGACGTGAGGTCAGAAGTAAGAGAAAAAGACGGAGTCGAGCAGAAGAAGTAAAGATAGGATGACCAATAAACCTGATACCATATAGGAGATTAATCAGTGCTTTATATTGATTTCATCAATTGATATAAATACAGAGGAATTCTACAAAGTAGGAAACAAATTACACTAAACTAGGTAACTAATATACACTAAACTAGATAACTAAATAACAATCAAATAATTATAATATTACATATTGATTTATTCTATCAATCATCTCGTAATCTCCCATTAACCCTAGCTAAGAAACTACTCACTGCTCAATATGATTAATCTCGCTAGTAATGGTGTCATGCATCATAAGAAAGCTAAACATTATGATAAAGCAAAGTAACTAGCAAAGGATTAACAAAATATTAAGAAGAGATTAAGGAATTATACCAACTTATGAGATGAACAAAATAAGGAAGAACTATAGAAGAAATCCTTGATTATATGAAGAATTGTCACCTTGTTCAATAAAAACCCAATAAATCTTCAAATATAAGTGTAGATCTAAGACTAATAATTGAATGATTAACCATAGAATAAGCTAATTAATTAGGGTTTAGAGTATTGGTGGCAAATGGGTCAATCGGGTCGCGTAGGGGTCGGGTTAGTATGGGTCGGGTCATTACAGGTCTCTCATATATTTCGGGTATGTTTTGGTCGGGTCGGTCATTTCGGGTTTTGGGTGACATGTTGTCGGGTCACTTTCAGGTATGAATCATTTTGGGTCGGTTCGTTTCCGGTTAATGGCAAAAACACCGTAGTAAGTATTATTTTGATTAAAAAACACTATTTTGCAAATTTATCGATTTATTAGGAATGATTATAACCAATGAATTTCTATTTTGATGGATATAACATTATTATGACTATATACTTCTCGTTTCGGGTCATATTGGGTCACTTTAAGTCATTTTGAATCGGGGCAAGTATGGGTTGGATCTTTTTGGGTCAGGTCGGCTCAACATTGGATCAATCAAGGTTCAGGTCGGGCTCGGATCATATTCGGGTTAAGAAAGTTGGGTCACTTTCAGGTCACGAGTTAGCCATATCGGATCGGGTCATTTGGGTCCGGTCAGTTTTGATAGGTTTAGTTTAGAGTGGCTAATAGTTGTCTAATGTAATGTGTCTCTAATTAATTATAAGGGGGTCGTTATAGTTAGTACAAATTTAGGGTTAACTAAGGTTTTAAATGAAGTGTTGGCCCAATTAGAGAATCCACGCATTGAAAGTCTCCATTCATCTCTGGGGGTTGAGCCAAAATAGGCTAAGCCAGAGCTGGAAATCGAGCGAGTCAAGTGTTGTGTTGCCCGACTTGATTGAAGACTTAGCCGCTTGACTTAGCGGTTCGTTTCTTCCTCTTTGGCTTTGGTTTCCCCTAAGATCCGTGACGGTTGATGTTGGGTCGTGGGGGTTGGTTCCTCATTACCCAAAAATATGATTGATCACTGCTTTTTGTTTCATCTTTATAATATGCATCCTTTTAGATTTGAAATGCTTTGTTTATGCAAGATTAGCTCTCTCTTCCTACGAATGGCACATCATCTCATAGAATAGAGAATAGGAAGCTAAAGGCATAAAAACGACCTTAATTGGTACAAAAAGCATGTGAAACGAAGCTTGTTCGGAGATTAAAAATGCGTTAATATGAACCACATCACAATCAAACCCCGAAAATGTTACTAGACGGACTATAATCTACAAAATACAAGAGTTTAGTCTTCCTTTGGATACACTGCTAACTTCCTTTACTGCATTAGTTTAGGTTTGTTAGTTATCTTTGATACGTGTGCGATTTAACTTGTAAATTAGTTGCATAAGTGTACAAACGTTTCTAGTGCTACTCTCGTTATTCCTTTCGTTTTATTTGTACAAATTTTCAAGTACTTCACAAACAAGTCATCGAAACAGTCCAACAAATTGTTCAATTCTCAGTCAATATTTATAATTTGAGTTCTAGATTAATAAGCAAATGATATTTTCAACAAATAACACTCTATTCACCCCTTCACCCTCTTCATTAACAGATGATAAACTTAACAATTAATAATAGATCCGACATTTTGTAAACGTCGAACCACTTAAATGAGATTTTCACGAGAATTACTTTTTACCTTTCCTTTTCAATCTTCTTTTCTATCTTCTTTCCTCATACTTAAAATATACTCCCTCCTATTCTACATAACCCTCCCCTTTCATGGAGGGCACGGAAATTAAGGGAGGGGAGTATTATATGATAAAGTATTGGAGTGGGGTAGGAGATTGGAGAGAGGGAAGGTATTGTGTGATTAAAATAAGTATTGTTGTGGGGTAAGGTGATTAAAATAAGGATTGTTGTGGGGTAAAGTGATTAAAATAAGATAAAGTATGATTATTGTGGGGTATTGTTGTGGGGTGGGGTGATTAAAATAAGTATAAAAGTTTGCCAAATAAGGAAATAGGGAGAGTATTGTGAATAGACGAAAAAAGAAATAGGGAGAGTTATTTAGAATAGGAGGGAGTAATATATTCTCCTTTACTCATTTGTCTTCTTGGCCTATATAATTTATACTTCCTCCCATCCAAAACCAAAAGTAACATGGGAGGGAGCACATGTTTTAAGAAAAATTAAAAAAAAAAAGTAAGGGTAGTATTGTAAATATAGTAGGGCCACTTGCAAAGTAATTAAAAGAAGGTCACAAATATGATGTCATTGTATGTAAATAATAAGGATATATGAGAGGTCTTTAGTAATGTTTTTTACCAAAAAAAGAATGGGTAATTCGGTTTGGATGGTTCGAATAAGGTAAGTGTTACTTTTAACTTGAATGGGAGGAAGTGGTAATTTAATCGATTGTGATAGTATAAAGAGAGGGGGTGAAATGACAAGTTGAATCGAAACCCTCATATTTCAACACTATGCGTGAGACCGAGAGTTATCACTACTCCGCCGTCCCAAGAAGAAATTAGAAGGCAAACGTGTGACGGCTTCCCCTTAAAACGATGGTAAGTGTCCCACAAGTTCACCTCTAAGGCTTTAGACTAAGATTATCCACGTCTTAGAGTAGATATATGAAGAAAAAGTCTCATGTTGAGACTTGCATGGTATGAAGCAAATCCCACAATAAAGCTATTTTTACTGTGCCCAAGTCTGAGAGTAGGTCTTTGAAATCAAATACTCACCTTAAGATCCGTGAATAGTGTATTGTGTGTGTAGAAGTGAGTCCTATTTATTGTTGTTGATACTTTTGATAGGTTTAAGCGATAAAGTGGAATAAATAAGAGAGTATGAGTTAAGTCTTAAAAATAAAGTGAGTCTTATTTACTGTTGTTAAGAGTAATACTCGGTCTTGCGATAAACATAGCCTCAAGGGAATATATTCATTTTGCAAGAATAAATTCTAAAGCACATAAAGATGCTTGAAGTGTAAGCAACATGCATTGCCTTAAAATTAAGCCAGCCTGCCTTTTAACTGCCTGATTGTTTTTAAATCTAAAATGAACTAAAAGTTAAACCCTCACTTTTTGTTATTTAATGTGTGTACCGCATATAGATAAAGAACTACCCTTTGATATTGTGAGCAATCTTCAAATCTGATTTTCAATCTTTCTCAACTGACAAATTTTTAATATTCCTTTGATTTCTTGTCCTCGCCTGTTACAATGATACGATCAGTATGTTTCTCACCAGCTATAAATTAACGCCAATGGTAGTTATAAGTTCATTTACACCATCATGACAAAACGTAGTCGTCTTATGTAACAGTAGCAAAAGCGAAGAGGAAAAAAAAAAAGCTTATACAACTCTTAAAATTTAAGCTTTTAATGTATCTAATGTTAGCCAAGTGGAGAAATATTAGTGCTTGATTAAATTTGTTTCACTTGAATGTTGAAACTATACATAATTGCTAAATTACGCACCTATTTTAACTTATTACGCCACTAAAAATTACTATCTTGTCTTATTTAGTTTTTCTTTAATACTCCCCATATTTAGTTTTATTAGCAACAGCTTAATAACAAAATAAAAAATAAACTAAATTATCGATATTAATTAGCAATGAATTATCGTATTAATTAACGATGAATTAACAAAAATTAAATTAACAAATCTTTTATATATTGTTAATGTTAAACAAGAACAAATAACAATGACAATTAACAACATATTTAAATTAGGGAAAAAATGATGATTAAAAACAGAGAAAATTAAACGGCCATATGTTTGTGCTTGTTGAGTGTGCATTTTGAACGAATTCTTTTTTCAAAACGCTTATTGATGAGACGAACACAGTGGGAAAACAATTAAGTCAACACAATAAGAAGGACCCAAACTATCACTTTTGGCGCCTAATTTAGTAAAGGTATTGAATTAATTATTTTAAGGGTATGTGGGCCTATATAATAATGAGTAAGTTATTGGGGCTACTTATGCTAATCCACGCAGAAGATGAACGAAGTCCAGAAAGAAGAACGCTGAACTAGGGAGTGTTATATCAAGCGCCTGAAAGAAGCTTCAAGAAGACTTAGCAGTTATTCAACTACCTCCCCACTAAGGAGTATTTTTAAAGGATCCAGACGTTGTCTATAAAGGAGGCACTCGTCCATGCAACAAAGGACCAACTCAAACAACAACAACTACAACTTAGTCTATCCTTAGATCTTAGATTCTAAGTCGTAAGAGTAGATTAGCATTAATTTTAGACGTAATACGGTGAGCCCATCTGATCATGAAGGTAATCAGCCATTTATCCCTTAGTTTGTAATTTAGCATCCACAAGTACTCTTGTGAATACTCTAGTTGATATTGTGTTATTAGATATTTCTAGATATATAAGTATCATTGGAGATTCGCGCGTTTAAGTTTGGGAGTTATATTATTCATCCTTGAGCGCTAAATTATTATAAATAATTTAGCGCTATTTATTAGATTACGCATCTACAACCATGACTCAAACTCTTGAATTAAAGTGTGAATCACAAAGTGTAGCAGGTTAGTTACGACCTCCAAGGTACCTTAAGGTACTAATCTTGTTTCCACGCAAACAATCACATAATATAATTTTAAGGAACCGAGCTTTCTTTTTGTGGCTTTAAGCACCTCAACCATGCTTTTTGACAAAAAATAACCTTACATATACAATAATTTTTAGGGATGAACATATATATTTTTTTTGAGGAAGAACATATTTAGATATTAGGGCTTAATCACTACTTCTCATTTCAGACGCACTATTCTCGTCTGAAGGTATCAGACGACCTTATTTGACCACTTTTATGGTAAAATGACCATTTAAACTACATCACATTTTTATAGTAAAATGTTACCAATTAAATTGTGTCACATTTAGTTGTAAATAGGTCACATATGCCCCGTCTGAAACTTTCAAACGAAAGTAAGCGCCTAAACTCGGAAGAGACCTTTTGTATTTTAATTTGGACTTAAAAAAAAGTACTTCGTCTATGTACAACTAGACCTGTCGGTGGGTCACATTGGATAGGTTGGGAAAAAAGGACAGGGTCAAATACGAGTTGGGTCATATGGCTCATGGGCCAGATTAGCGTCATAATACAAGTCAAAGAATGCATTTCAACGCTCTTGTTTTATGTATTTTATTTACAAAAATATTTTTTTCTAAGAAATAAAACATATTTAAAATTAATATTTTAATCATATAGATTAAATTAGTTATTTCAAAAAAAATTAAGAACTAAAACATATTTAAAAATAATATTTTAATCAAAAACATATTTAATATTAATATTTTTAATCATATAGATTAAAATATTTCAAAACAATATTTTTTTAATAAAATATTATTTCTAAATATGTTTAATCCTTAAAATATATTTTATTTTATTTAAAAAACCATAAAACAAAGGGTTGGAAACCCATTTTTTACTTGTATTCCGATCCTAACCCGACTCGTATGTGACCTGGTTCGTATTCATCTCAATCCGTATTCTGACCTAACTCATATTACTTTACCCGCCCAACCTGTTTGATTATGTCCAAATCAATATATATATATATATATATATATATATATATAGAGAGAGAGAGAGAGAGAGGGAGTTATGATCCGGTGAGAACGATAACCAACCATCGATTATACCATAAATAAAACCCAATTCATCGTCCCTCTCCTCTTATTTTCACTCAGCACACCCATCACCCATATGTCATTCCTATCTACCACCACCACTCGCATGTGTCATCGCCAGCAACGCCGGAGAACCTCCGGGAAATATCCCAGCGCCAGCGACATCATTGAGCTTCACCATACCCCAAAATTTCCTGCTTTGTGTCCCATCGACTCACTACTTCACCCTCGGACCTCTATCAGCACCGCCCGAAGGTCGCTAGCACACCGGCACCACCAACAGCTGCTCAACTCGCCGACCACTACCACACCGTTTATCCAGTTCTCTCTTGGCTATCTAACCCAAATCTAACTACTGTTTATTTTACCCATTACCAGTTATCGTCGTCGACTATGAACTACATAGATGCCGACGAATGATAAATGTGTACTCTGCAATGGCGTTCAAATAAATTGAAACATTCTTCTTCTTCTTTAAACTTCACTACAAAATCAATTTGATCAAAACAAAATTTGTGTATTTGGTTTCTAAATTAATGTATCAAAAAACAATTTTAATGCACCTGGTAATTAATTTTGTGTAACAATCTTGAGATACATTAAATTAGTGGTTAGATACATTAAAAATTAGTGTAGATACATTGTAAATTTGTAATAGATTGGAAACCAACAAAGGCCGAGAACTGATTTCGGCGAAGGTTCATGAAATGGGTCGTCCCCGGAGTTGTCGGCATTATGGCTGTTCGTCGGCTTACTGGTGGTTGCGATTCGCGGCAGCAATCGGATGAAGGAGAAACCAGATCCCTGCTTTTGCAAATCGGGATTTTTGGGGGCTTGTAATGCTCAATCACCAGATTTGCGTCGGCACCATGGATAATGTTCGCCTGTGGTTCTCCGGTGTTGATAGTGGTCGTCATCTGCGACAACGGCATGTGATGAGTGCACGTGGTAAACTGGTAACGAGGGAGATGATGGGTTGTTAGGCTTGGGTTAGAAAGGTAAGAGACGACTGGCGAGTTGTGCAGCTAATGGTGGTGGCGGTGTGGAGGTGACCTTCGGGCGGTGCTGGTGGTGGTCCGAGGGTGAAGCAGTGGGTGGTGGGAGTGTGATGAGTGATAATATATATATATATATATATATATATATATATATATATATATATATATATATATATATATATATATATATATATATATATATGTTCATCTCTAATAATTAAAGTATATGTAAGCGGTTATTTTTGTTAAAAGCCATGTTTTGGGTCCTTAAAGCCGTGAAAAGAATGTTTAGGTCCTTAAAACTACATTTTGTAATAGTTTGAGTCATTCTTGTTGTGTTTGCTCGAAGTTTGGATCTCGTTCATTTGCGTGTGAAACAAGAACCGGCCTAGGCCGGTTCATTGGTTTATACAAAGGAACTAAGGTTGGTTCGTGTTTTTTACACAAATTGACCACTTTTTAATTTTTGTACAATTGCTTCGTCTCTTTTTAGACAAGCGATTAGAAAAATACAAAAAAAAAAAAGTCCTTGAATCGAATACTTGGGCATAAAATTATGGTTGTTCGAATTTTTTTTCCTTTTTAAACGTCATCTATGTTTCTAATTTAATCACTTTTGTAATTATTAATTATCATTGTTGTTTATTATCCTTAGTATTGTATAAAAATCTTAACGTTATCAAAACACGTAATTATAGTGAAGGGCAAAAAGTGGAAAATTATTTATAAAAAATGTGCGTAACGATTAAATTAGGGACGTGATATAACAATAATATAAAATTTTTGAACTCACCCATCTCACCATTAAGAAAATATATCTTAAGAAAGCTAAAAAATATTATACATAGTCTCACTTAGATATAAATTGATTGTGCGATAATATTTGCCACTGGAGATGTAATATTATTTGTGTGGAAAATTCTACCGATTACCTGTCTTTTTGCATTTGTAACATTTTTTGTATGGTAAATTAAGTATTGTTGACTTATTTCCAACACATCTCTTAAGGATCACCGCACAATGATAGGGAGTCATTTATTTGCTTACGTTTACTTTTTAGAAAAAAATAAATTAAAATCTTTTATTTACACATTTTGTTTTTTCAAATTTACTCTTATAAACAAAAACTATATCACACTTTTATAAGAGACTTATGATCAAATTTTACTACCAAGTCCAAAGTCAAGTCAGAATTATATAAAAAAACAAAAATACTGTTAAGACGATATGAGGGGAAAAGGTTGATCTCATTAGCTTTGGCAATTCGCCTTATATATTGGTTACAACGCAATCGTATCAAATATTATGCGATATGCCATAACAATAATATCGCATATAATCCCGAAAATATAGCTAACAATAAAATATGGATATATTTCCTAATACCCCCCTCAAGCTGGAGCATGTAGATCGAGAATGCCCAGCTTGCGAAGAAGTCCAAGAAATTGCGGTGCGCCCAATGCTTTGGTAAGAATATCTGCAAGTTGATGCGTGGTAGAAACATGAGTAGGAGAAATTAACCCTTCCGTAATCGCGTCACGAACAAAATGGCAGTCGATCTCAATATGTTTCGTGCGCTCATGAAAAACGGAATTACGAGCAAGACCAAGGGCCGATTGACTGTCAGTAAAAACGTCAATGGGTCTCGACAACTGGACGCCCAGAGTGAAGAGAAGTCCCTTGAGCCACTTCAATTCACAAACGATATTGGCCATAACACGATATTCGGCCTCAGCTGAAGAAAGAGAGACAGTGGATTGCTTTCGTGTTTTCCACGAAATAGGAGAGGCACCGAGAAATATGTACCAACCAGTAACAGAACGCCGAGTAAGTGAACAGCCTCCCCAATCGGAATCACACCAACCCGAAAGAGCGAGGTCATTGTCCGCATGTAACAAAATTCCTTGACCCGGACTTCCTTTAAGGTACCGAACGACACGCAAAGCCGCAGACATGTGCTCCTCGTGCGGCTGATGCATGAAGCGAGATAAAATATGGACGGCGTAGGATAAGTCAGGACGGGTAACCGATAAATAGACTAAGCGTCCAACCAGACGCCTATAAGGCTCGGTATCTTTGAGCACATCGCTGGTTGCCGAGTCTAATTTGTGATGTTGTTCAATTAGTGTGATAGCGGGCTTGGACCCGAGAAGTCCGGTTTCAGAGATGATATCAAGATCATACTTCCGTTGAGAAATATAAATACCCTCGGAACTTCTAGCAATTTCGAGGCCAAGAAAGTATTTCAGAGGCCCTAAGTCTTTCATATGAAAACAATTCCCCAAATACGTCTTGAATTTTGCAACAGCGGAAGAATCGTTACCTGCAATGACTAAGTCGTCTACATAAATGAGAACAAATAAACGAACTTCGCCTTGCAAGTAAGAAAATAAGGAGTAGTCGGAAGAGGAATGATGAAAGTCGTATGCTTTAAGGGCCGAGGTGAGTTTAGCGAACCAACACCTAGGAGCTTGTCGAAGACGATAAAGGGACTTTTTCATTCGACACACTTTCCCTTCTTTGCCACGACCAAAACCAGGAGGAAGTCGCATATATACTTCTTCATGAAGATCTCCATGTAAGAACGCATTATGGACGTCCATTTGATGAAGTTCCCATTTATTAATTGCAGCAACAGCAAGGAAAGTGCGAATTGTGCCCATCTTGACGACAGGAGCAAATGTTTCTCCATAGTCAAGTCCTTCCACCTGATGATTTCCAAAGACAACAAGGCGAGCTTCCAAGCGCTCAACGGTACCATCAGATTTATACTTAATTTTGTACACCTAGCGGCACCCGAGAGCCTTCTTACCCGTGGGTAACTCAGCCAATTCCCATGTATGATTACTCTCAAGAGCATCACTCTCTTTCTTCTTGGCGTCACACCAGCCTTTGTCACGTATGGCCTCCTTAAAAGAAGGGGGTTCAACACCGGCTGTAACAGCTGCAAGAAAATCACGGTGCGAAGCAGAAAAGGAATGACAATCAAGGTATTTAGCAAGAGAGTAAGGGGTACCTGAGGAAGACGAAGAAGAGCCGTGAGCATCAGAGGACGGGGATGAACTGTTTGTTTTACTGAGAACGTACCCACTAAGACGAGAATTGGGAATTTTGATGCGTTGGCCGCGACCCATTTCAGGTTGAGGCTCGGTATTTGGACCAAGAGCGGATTGAGAACTTGGTGGGCTTGGATCTCCCGGTGGGCCTGGTTCATCCGGAGGGTCATCTGGAGTGTCGAGTACAGTACACGTAGGAGTGCTAGTGCCGTCACTACCATTAAAAGGCTTATCAATAGGATCCGAAAAGGAGGAAACAGGAGATGAAGGGTCCGGTTGGGACGAGGATGCAGCAGCGAAGGGAAAGACCATCTCATAAAAAATAACATCACGGGAGACGTAAAAAGTTTTCGTCTCAAGGTCATACAACTTCCAACCCTTCTTGTTATGTGGATAACCAACAAAAATGCTTTTACGGCTCCTACTTTCAAATTTGTCACCTTTTGTATTTTGATTGTGGGCATATGAGAGACACCCAAACACACGTAAATTGGAGTAAGAAGGTGAAACACCGTAAAGACATTCATATGGGGTCAAGTTATTAATTAGAGGAGACGGAGTCCTATTAATCAAATAAACAGCTGATAAGACACATTCGCCCCAAAAGGATTTTGGTAAATTAGCTTGAAAACGATGTGCCCGAGCCACATTCAAAATATGTTGATGTTTACGTTTGTGGACAACGCCCGCGGGAACTGCGTCCGCTGGATCCACACTAGGCATAATCGACTCGAGGTTCTTTCGAATCGAATTAAGAAAAATTAGAGTCGCCACCAAGTTTTTTGGGAACTTGGAATCGTTCAAGTCAACTTTACACCTTTCATCGAAAAGCATAAAGCCAATCGACTACGAGTGATTAAAGATAAAGACTTGTACCCTATATCACTCGATTTGAATGACTCTCGTAATCCAATGGTATTTAGACGGATCCACAAACCATAGATCTTGAGTAAGGGGTGAGGGTACGTGTTAGGAAGCCCATAAGGACACCTAACCCCGCCCGTCAATAACGGCCTCTACTAAGTCAAGTGTCGGATTTCAAACAAGGTCATAGCTACTACGATATATGATATGCAAACATCGTTTTAATACCCTAACATGTGACAACAATTTCTATGTCGTTTTAGATGCAACTAAACTAACTTTGTCAAAGTTGTAATTTAGCATGTGGATTGATTGATCTAACAACATATAAACGAAACAAACAAGGCTGGATGGGAATGGGGGAGCCGTTGGGATCTACCCTATTACAACCCAGGCATTTCATGCCGACACAACGAGGAATTAAAGATACAACTCGATCTAAATACAATTGCTATATACGACACCATACACGACACATGGCCAATTCGGCCTAGGAAAACGTGCACAAAGGGGTGGCCCACGGCTTACATGACGCACGGCCTTGGGTCACTCCTCGTAATGTGTGCTTTCACTTAATCTCATCGAATTAGACATAAGGCCACGCACCAAAGCATGTATTAGCATAAATCGGGCCATGTTGCTTTAAACAACATGCGATTTACTACGCTCTTACATGCATTGAGGCACAACCATCTAACCAAACAAGACTAAGGTTTTTGAAAGAGGTTTTGACTCGATAAAAGAAAACTAACTTGAAAATTACAACTCGATGAACAAACGATAAATTACAAGCGATAAAGCAAATAAAGAACGAACGATGTAAAAACAAACGAAACAAGAAAGACCAAAGGACACGGCCAAGCCTCACGGCCTAAAGCCACGTCCCACCCTAGGTCCTAGGTCAGGTTCATTAGGTTAGATAGATGATTGCGAAACGGGATAGGAAACAAGTTAGAAAACGAGTTAGAAATAACGTTGATCGATTGGAAGGATGTCGCGTAAAGGTGTATTCTACACGGCCTAAGGGGTCAAATTAGGTCAAGTTCGCTAATTAAATTAACTCATCGAGTGTTAATAAGAAGGTGTTAATCACGCACTCTTATACTAGCGAGAAATTATGTGAAAGAGAGAGATGTATTCAATTAAGTTACAGAATTGTTAATTGGTTTTAAAAGCTATGTCGATGTACCCTAAAGTGTCTAATTAGGTTATTAAACTGATCTAATATCATCTAAACGAGTTATATGTTAACAATCAGAGGTCATTTTAACATGTAAATGGTCCAGGGGTAGGTCGAATCACACGAGAGAAGAGAGGGGTCAAAAGCGAAGAGCGAAGTCAGAATTCGTTTTATTAATGCCCTACCTTGAACACGAGGATATGTAAATGAGACGGGGGTGTACGACCGACTGATGTAGCGGTTTCTTTCCCATCTCAAGTCAACGCGGGTGTTCATAGTGGTACTTTAACTCATACTCGGACTAAACTAATTTCATAGTTAATAAGAACAATCGATAAACAAAAACGATAAACAAACAAAAACGAACTATAAGAAAACAAACATAAAAAAACGAAATAAAAGGGAGAAAGAGGAGGATTTGATGCACCCTCAACCTACATGTATCGTTGACACCGTCTTGGGTCGTAATCGATGGTAGATTTTATCTCGAGAGGCCGTCGTCGACGAAGAAACAAAGCAAACAACACGGTTTTTGCAAATCTGGACAGCAACTTTCAAACTGCGATATCTCTCTCGTTTCACGGTGAAAATTCGATTTAAAAGATGTTTTGAAAACTAGAAAGAGAGGAAAACAGAGATCTTAAAACAATCCCCGCTCGTTTTTAGTTATTGGGCACGAAAAACGAGCACAAACAGAACTGGACAGACAGGAATTGCCGCGAAAACAGAGTGTATAACACTCTGTTTTTCGAGGGAATTCGTGTACTCTCAAGGGCAATTTGGCTCGTAAATCTTTGTCTAATGTGTATATGGATGTTGTGTGGTTAATTTGGAACAAGAAACTCGAATTTTGATGGAGGTTTGAAGGGAGAACGAATGGTTTCAAAGAGGACACACGAACTGATTCTCTGTTTGTATGTCGGTTTTGTCTAGGGTTTTTGGGAGGCAATTAGGGTTTGTTTCTCGATTTTAAAGCTTGTGAGTGAAGGTAGTATGTATGGAGAACTTAGAGGAATGAATGTATGGTGAAGGGGTGGTATTTATAAGGAGTTAAAGTAGGGTAAAAGGGAGGAGAGGCAGACGGGCTCCCCTGAGCATAGCTGCTGTCCAGCAGCTTTTGGGGGGTTTTCTAGGGTCTGTATGGGGGGTTTTCTTGGTGGTTAAGGTAAGGTAATATGGGTAGGATATTAGGGTATGGGTTAGGGTTAATGGGCACGGGTTTTGGTGGTATTTGGAGCGGGTTTTGGGCTCGGGATTGAGCTGCAAAACAGGGGGGCTGCTTCGTGTATGCGGGCTGTTTGGGGGGTGTTTGGGACGGGATTTGGGCCGTGGTTAAGGGGGTTCGAACTGGGTTGGATGGGTAGAGGCTTAGGTTGGTTAGTGTACTCGATATTCGTGCCAACTTGTAAAGAAAACGGGTTCAAAAACCGAGCTGTAATCGAGCTCCAAAACGCATGTTCAAAACGAGTTTTCTTCGCTTTTAAAATCGATTTTTCAAATCAATTAACACATTAAAATAAATGATTTTTCAAATAAAAAATACTCATAAAATGATTTTTCAAATCAAATATTTATTTTATTTTCAATAAAATATACTTAAGAAAACAAATTCGAAATAAAATAAAATAAATTGAAATCACCTAAAAAAACTTTAATTTTAAATATCATTTAAATTAAAATACTCCGTCGACAACGCTCATTCTACATCGTAAAACGAACCCAAATAATGACAATGACAACTAAATAAATACATGTGTCCTATCATCATCGGGTGTTTGTCGGGTTCTCTATAAATTCCATTATCGACGGATACGGGTATCTCTGAGCCCCACTTTGACCGAGGCTTGGACAAGGCGAAAGTCAAAGTATACCCCAGGTCCCTCTCGACCTGAGGATTCTGCGAGTCATTTATAGTCCATTAGACTTGCGTATATAAGCTCGCCAGCCATAAGAAGAGATCATACCTGAAACTTCGTTGGGGATTGACTCTTGCTTCTGCTGTGTCAAATTATCCTCGTTGGTCGTCGACCCATAAAATGCATATATGGTGGGTTGAGCCTTATCCTCGGGCGCCTACGTATCCGTTTCTGACGGAATCAAACCCGCGTCGTAGTTCGGCAACTGCTGACACATGCCCAAAGTTTGTCATCTGCTGGCATTTGTCCGAAATTCATCATCTGTTGACACTTGCCCAAAGTTTATCATCTGCTAGCAGGTCCCAAAATGGGACGGGACTTTCCGAGGAGGTTGCCGCCACTCTCATCATTTGCTTTCAGCTATAGAATTCTTCCATTTCATACTCTTGTATTGAATTGAATTATTGGTGGATGTCATCCTTTTCATCTTGATAATGGTCTCTGAAGCCAACGGCTTCAGAGCCCTCAGTTTGCAATGGCTCTAAAGTCGAAGACTTTAGAGCCCCCAGTTGAAGCATATCCTGCTATATTTAAAACACAAAAACGTACTAGCAATAATCATCACATAAGCACATTTGGATCATCGATCTTAAAATTGGATCATTTGAACGATTGGGTCATCGACCCGAAAATTGAATTTGAAAATTTTGAATAATTGGGTCATCGACCCGAATTTTGAGTTTGAAAGACTGGGTCATCGACCAGAAATTTGAACATGTTGAAAATTTTGAATAATTGGGCTATCGACCCAAATTTTGAATTTGAAATTAATCACTTGGATGTTGGGTCGTCGACCCAAAATTTGATTTTGAACTTTGAGATTTGAACCTTGACTTGGATCATCTATCCATAATGCGCAAAAAGTTTTTGAAATTTTGAAATTTTGAAATATCTGGCATTTTGAAATCGAACCTTGATGGGTGAGCATGAAATACGACTTAGACACTCTGTATGACTCGTAAACCACGTGGGCGTAGCCCGCTACCGTAAAACAAAAAGGAAAATAAAACCCTAAGTGTGCACGGGTTTTAATTCAATTATTAACTTGTTGGGGGTAGAAAGGTAAATTGGCCATTCCGGCGCCAAAAGATGGCAAATGGGAATCACAAGGTCGTCGAACTTGGGACGGAGATATCGTATGGCATGGGTGTGCTCCCGAGGGCACATGGGAATCAAGATCACTTGGCATTGACAAGGTGGATTAAACTCACAGAGCAACAACGTTGGCTTCGCCCAGACACTAAACACAGACTGATTTTATGAGAACACTTAGACATCACACATGAATTTTGTTGGGAACATTCTGTCACTCTTCTCTTCACCTCCTTTCTTTTCAGCGAGTTTCATCATTTCTTGCCACCGCCTTCTTTCTTTTCAGCGGTCTTTTACTATTTTTTCTTCCACGCCTTCTTTCTTTTCAGCGGGTTTTTCATATTGTCTGATCCCAACACAAACCCACATCTATGTGACTCAGCATCTTTGCCTAAACCATTAGATAAAGCTCATTCTGAGACTCGATACTATTCATCTGAACCTATATCCTTATCCTAGCCTACATCGAGTGCTAAGACCGACTCAAACAAATGTGGCTTCATTTGGACTTGGTTAAGACCCGTAAGAAACCGACAAGATGACAATTTAGATGATGGGTGGATTGAATCCCTTATTCTGAAGGACTGCCTACGTATTCACGTGGAGCGAAATCAAATCCGACGTAGTTCGATCATGGTGCATAAACATGGCATTTTGATTGTGTGTACACACTCGAAGGTTTCACCTAAGGTATCATGTCGTATCCCATTCTAGCCTGTAAAGTACTGTTAAATCCCGTGTCTGGGGTTAGGTGTAAAAGGCTTGGAACTTTTGGGATGTGGAGCTTGGTAATAACAAGTTGGAATGGTTAACCATCATTCTGAAGGTTTGTTTTGTGGTGCTAAGGCCAAGGGCTATGGCTGCTGATGTGGTTGGAATGGGTGTCTCGGTTTTGATGAAATCCGAGTGCAAATGGGTTGGAAAACAATGTGGGTTCAAATCTCCATATCTGGACCCTAAAGGCTAGGTATAACAACACAAGCGGAATGATTCTCAAAATTCCCGACTATTCCCTTGTAACTGTCTCATGAAGGACATAGGGGTAAAGAGGTTACTACTTAAGCTTTTGGGCTTCGCCCATTGAACTTCAACTATGGGTGCTTGACTTGAATTCTGGCTTCCGTAACTTCGACATTCAACCAAAAGCATTCTGCAATGACTTCAACATCTTTTTTCTTTTTCTTTCATCTTTTTTCATTTTTCTTTTTTTTTTTCTTTTTTTCATTCTTCCAATTTTTCTCTTTTTCTCATTTTTTCATTCTTTCATTTTTTTCTCTCTTTGAAAATGATCTTCTATTCATTCTCTTAGTCATAAATAGATACACCTTGAAAACTGGGCTTCGCCAGCTAATTTGGGTAGGAACTAACAATTCCTTGTTAGAACGGGTTGATATCTTCTCTCTTCGAGAGGGGGTGATTTTGTGGGGATGGGCTTGCCTTCTATCATCGATAGGGGAAACAAGGAGCTAGTCCGGGTTTGTCATAGAATCATCTAAAAGCTTGTCAGAAACATTGGTTCTGATGGAGGTATTCTACCGCCAGACATGGAATAGGTAAAGGAATCAAACACAGGATCCTAGTGTACCTTACATTTTGAAACGGGACATATTTCTACCCTAGGGATGCCTTTGAGTGTGTTGTGCATTTTATCATGTTTCGGAATGATTGAGGATTGAAAACAAGAGATATTTGGAAACGAAACTGCAACTTTTTATTGGAAAGGCAAATGCCTAACAGACTCGAAGGAATGATTCCTAGGACACACCCTAGGTCATTGCAGAACAAACGACTCAAATTCCAGAAAAGAAAGTCCTAGACTCGACTCGACTAAGATAAGAAAACAGATCCCGACTCATAATTTTCAAATCTAGTTTTGAGCTTTCCCTTGTTCAGTTGTCAACTTAGATGCTCGGCTCTGGTTCTTGATCCCTTTGATGGTCTGCCTCCATCCCTAGGTAGTCCTCTGAGGATCTACGCCAGTGGTGAAGGTTGGTGAACCGACTTGTCTTTTATTAACTTCGTTAACGAGAGGAGTACATTCTAGAGCAAGACTCCCGACTTGAATTTCATTCTTCGGGTTTGGCAAGAATTCAAAGTAATCCACAAATATCTTCCCGATGAACACCCCTTTCAAGTGACATGGGCGTATAAGATGGGAATAATCGACATTGTCTTCGACAGAAACAAAGTTGGAGTGATCGCCAAATGGATTGGTGATGTTATTAGGTTTAACAGCTGGGATCGGGAGCGTTCCATTCTCAATCATGTCTTGAATTTCGTGCTTCAGTCGATAGCACCTTTCAGTATCATGGCCTTTCCCTTGATGAAAGGCACAGTAGGCATTTGGTTTATACCATTTACCTTGTTGATCAGCGGGAGGGTCCGGAGTTGGACCAATAGGCTTCAGCTTTCCTTGGGCTATGAGCCTTTGGAGAGCATATGTATAAGTGCATCCGATATCGGTGAATGCCCTAGGTGTTTGGCGCTGCGACTTCTTCGATTGCCCTTCTAAGAGATTGATGGCTTCATCCAAATGGGCCGTTGCTGGGGCCTTGCCCTTAGACGATGAGGCCTCTTGGTATCCTTTTGGCTTTTTAGCCTCTGCCCTTATGACATCATCTTCTACCTTTATCCCGATTCTTATCAATTCTTTGAAAGAACCAAAATTCTGGTATTTCAGAGCATTGCGGTAAATAGGTCGTAGATTCTTTACGAACTTATCTACCATTTCACTTCACAAGCTTCTTGGCTAACTTCACGCTTTCAGCGCGCCATCTTGCAAGGAATTCAAGAAAAGCCTTCTTTTTCTTTCTGTGTCATCACCTCCAAAGTCCTTATGTTGGTTTGAATCTCAACATTGTCGGATAGTGCTTACGAAACTCCACCGTAATATCTTCGAAAGTGGGGAAGTTCTTAAGGTCAAGATTATAGAACCACGCCTTCGGTGTTCATCCGAGATTGGGCAAAAATTTCGAGAGCATGTCGGCGGTACTCCCTTCAGTGCTAAGTACCCTTTATAGGCCTTAACGTGGTGGATTGGATCTTCGATGCCCTTGAACTTTGGGATGTCAGTGAGTACCATGTTCGTGGGCAACTTATCCTGAATCGGGGCATAGGCCCTAGCATTCTCATAGTGGATGTTCTTCCCCTGGGAGAGTTTCAAACGGTCTTCGATGAACTTGAACCGTTTCTCTAGATCGATCGAGGTGGGGTAGATAGAGGGGAATCTTCACCCAACTTAGATTCGATTGCATCCATTCGGGTCATCATGAGGTTCACGGCCTCGGTGAGCTTGTTAACAAAGATCTTCCATTGCTTGACGTCGGGTTTTTGGCGGCCTTTCTACAAGAAAACCCCGAACCGAGTCAATATTTAAAGTAAGAGCCCCTGCACACTTAAGGACACGACACCAACTTGACTCAAGCAAAGACTCGACTTGAGACTGACTAACCAAAGGTTCGACTCACGGTTGGATTTAGACCTCGATTTATTTTAGACTCGACAAGACGACATGACTCAAGTTGTCATAGCTCGATTCTAAACTGGACTCGGTGTGACTAAACTCGTGATTGGACTAACATAGCCCATAGGTTCGGGTGAAACGTCCACAATGGCCTAGCTTGGACGTTTCTGTGGACTATCCTAGACAAAAAGGTAGACCAACACGACTCGATTCCCAAGAGGTGAGCTTGGGCGACCCCACAAGGTCGTGTTCTAGACTCTCGGGGCAAAACACGCCTAGCCTAACACGGCCAGGACCCGGACACGACTCGACGCATTTCATGCTTGGTTAAGGTTCGAGAAACATTTTGGATTGAATTTAAAAAAACGAAAGATCGATTTGAAAATGAGATTTAAAATGGGCAGCATGCCGGCTATAAAAGCTCATTTTTGGCCGGAAATTCTGGTCCTACTTGGGCAGCATTCCGCGTTTTGAAAATCATGCTATTTTGACAATAAGTTGTTCAAAAGTTCGGTTTTGAAATCGATACGGAAAGTTTTGAAAAGACTCGGGAAATTCATTTCGCACATTGTCATTCTCATGTTATAAGGATGTATGCTCCTAGACATCTCTAAGTCTCGGCAAGTCTTCTACAAGAAGGTCTATGCCCTCCATTCTTTTTGGGTCTTATAGAGCAAGGGCCTTTAGGTAGAGTACCTAGAAGAGCATCCCCACCATCAAGAACCACGCGAGGCGGAGCGGAAGCAAGCAATGTGCGAGTTCCTGGCATAGTGGGACGTCACCCCCCACGCATCACAAAGAAACGCTGGGACGGCCCGGGAAAATCCTTAAGGGTTTATGCATGAATCGTAGCACTATGAGTAATGTTTTACTTTCCAATAATTTCTTTTCAAGTTTCACCTCGGAGGAAAAGACCATAGAAACAAAGTGTAACTAGTCCTCTTTTCCCAATGAGTCGCCAAATCGTGGACAACGCCCGCAGAATCTGCGTCCGGGATCCACACTAGGCATAATCGACTCGAGGTTCTTTCGAATCGAATTAAGACAAATTAGAGTCGCCACCAAGTTTTTTGGGAACTTGGAACCGTTCAAGTCAACTTTACACCTTTCATCGAAAAGCATAAAGCCAATCGACTACGAGTGATTAAAGATAAAGACTTGTACCCTATATCACTCGATTTGAATGACTCTCGTAATCCAATGGTATTTAGACGGATCCACAAACCATAGATCTTGAGTAAGGGGTGAGGGTACGTGTTAGGAAGCCCATAAGGACACCTAACCCCGCCCGTCAATAACGGCCTCTACTAAGTCAAGGGTCGGATTTCAAACAAGGTCATAGCTACTACGATATATGATATGCAAACATCGTTTTAAAACCCTAACATGTGACAACAATTTCTATGTCGTTTTAGATGCAACTAAACTAACTTTGTCAAAGTTGTAATTTAGCATGTGGGTTGATTGATCTAACAACATATAAACGAAACAAACAAGGCTTGATAGGAATGGGGGAGCCGTTGGGATCTACCCTATTACAACCCAGGCATTTCATGCCGACACAACGAGGAATTAAAGATACAACTCGATCTAAATACAATTGCTATATACGACACCATACACGACACATGGCCAATTCGGCCTAGGAAAACGTGCACAAAGGGGTGGCCCACGGCTTACATGACGCACCGCCTTGGGTCACTCCTCGTAATGTGTGCTTTCACTTAATCTCATCGAATTAGACATAAGGCCACGCACCAAAGCATGCATTAGCATAAATCGGGCCATGTTGCTTTAAACAACATGCGATTTACTACGCTCTTACATGCATTGAGGCACAACCATCTAACCAAACAAGACTAAGGTTTTTGAAAGAGGTTTTGACTCGATAAAAGAAAACTAACTTGAAAATTACAACTCGATGAACAAACGATAAATTACAAGCGATAAAGCAAATAAAGAACGAACGATGTAAAAACAAACGAAACAAGAAAGACCAAAGGACACGGCCAAGCCTCACGGCCTAAAGCCACGTCCAACCCTAGGTCCTAGGTCAGGTTCATTAGGTTAGATAGATGATTGCGAAACGGGATAGGAAACAAGTTAGAAAACGAGTTAGAAATAACGTTGATTGATTGGAAGGATGTCGCGTAAAGGTGTATTCTACACGGCCTAAGGGGTCAAATTAGGTCAAGTTCGCTAATTAAATTAACTCATCGAGTGTTAATAAGAAGGTGCTAATCACGCACTCTTATACTAGCGAGAAATTATGTAAAAGAGAGAGATGTATTCAATTAAGTTACAGAATTGTTAATTGGTTTTAAAAGCTATGTCGATGTACCCTAAAGTGTCTAATTAGGTTATTAAACTGATCTAATATCATCTAAACGAGTTATATGTTAACAATCAGAGGTCATATTAACATGTAAATGGTCCAGGGGTAGGTCGAATCACACGAGAGAAGAGAGGGGTCAAAAGCGAAGAGCGAAGTCAGAATTCGTTTTATTAATGCCCTACCTTGAACACGAGGATATGTAAATGAGACGGGGGTGTACGACCGACTGATGTAGCGGTTTCTTTCCCATCTCAAGTCAACGCGGGTGTTCATAGTGGTACTTTAACTCATACTCGGACTAAACTAATTTCATAGTTAATAAGAACAATCGATAAACAAAAACGATCAACAAACAAAAACGAACTATAAGAAAACAAACCTAAAAAAACGAAATAAAAGGGAGAAAGAGGAGGATTTGATGCACCCTCAACCTACATGTATCGTTGACACCGTCTTGGGTCGTAATCGATGGTAGATTTTATCTCGAGAGGCCGTCGTCGACGAAGAAACAAAGCAAACAACACGTTTTTTGGAAATCTGGACAGCAACTTTCAAACTGCGATATCTCTCTCGTTTCACGGTGAAAATTCGATTTAAAAGATGTTTTGAAAACTAGAAAGAGAGGAAAACAGAGATCTTAAAACAATCCCCGCTCGTTTTTAGTTATTGGGCACGAAAAACGAGCACAAACAGAACTGGACAGACAGGAAAAGCCGCGAAAACAGAGTGTATAACACTCTGTTTTTCGAGGGAATTCGTGTACTCTCAAGGGCAATTTGGCTTGTAAATCTTTGTCTAATGTGTAGATGGATGTTGTGTGGTTAATTTGGAACACGAAACTCGAATTTTGATGAAGGTTTGAAGGGAGAACGAATGGTTTCAAAGAGGACACACGAACTGATTCTCTGTTTGTATGTCGGTTTTGTCTAGGGTTTTTGGGAGGCAATTAGGGTTTGTTTCTGGAGTTTAAAGCTTTTAAGTGAAGGTAGTATGTATGCAGAACTTAGAGGAATGAATGTATGGTAAAGGGGTGGTATTTATAAGGAGTTAAAGTAGGGTAAAAGGGAGGAGAGGCAGACGGGCTCCCCTGAGCATAGCTGCTGTCCAGCAGCTTTTGGGGGGTTTTCTAGGGTTTGTATGGGGGGTTTTCTTGGTGGTTAAGGTAAGGTAATATGGGTAGGATATTAGGGTATGGGTTAGGGTTAATGGGCACGGGTTTTGGTGGTATTTGGAGCGGGTTTTGGGCTCGGGATTGAGCTGCAAAACAGGGGGGCTGCTTCGTGTATGCGGGCTGTTTGGGGGGTGTTTGGGACGGGATTTGGGCCGTGGTTAAGGGGGATCGAACTGGGTTGGATGGGTAGAGGCTTAGGTTGGTTAGTGTACTCGATATTCGTACCAACTCGTAAAGAAAACGGGTTCAAAAACCGAGCTGTAATCGAGCTCCAAAACGCATGTTCAAAACGAGTTTTCTTCGCTTTTAAAATCGATTTTTCAAATCGATTAACACATTAAAATAAATGAATTTTCAAATCAAAAATACTCATAAAATGATTTTTCAAATCAAATATTTATTTTATTTTCAATAAAATAAACTTAAGAAAATAAATTCGAAATAAAATAAAATAAATTGAAATCACCTAAAAAAACTTTAATTTTAAATATCATTTAAATTAAAATACTCCGTCGACAACGCTCATTCTACATCGTAAAACGAACCCAAATAATGACAATGACAACTAAATAAATACATGTGTCCTATCATCATCGGGTGTTTGTCGGGTTCTCTATAAATTCCAATATCGATGGATACGGGTATCTACAACGTTCGACACGGCCATTTTGTTGAGGTGTGCCAACACAAGAAGTCTCGAACTTGATCCCATGAGAAAAAAAATAACCGACCATGGCATTAAATTTCGTGCCATTGTCACTCCGCACAGTTTTGACATGTTTAGAAAATTGGGTTTGAACCATATTAAGGATGCTTAGGAACATATCAGTGACCTCCGTTTTATCTAGCAATAAATAAACCCATGTTGCACGGGAATAGTCATCCACAATAGTGAGAAAATA
The DNA here is from genome assembly GCF_048544455.1 of Silene latifolia. Lineage (NCBI taxonomy): Eukaryota > Viridiplantae > Streptophyta > Magnoliopsida > Caryophyllales > Caryophyllaceae > Silene > Silene latifolia. The sequence goes on along the minus strand of NC_133536.1, from coordinate 115,918,724 downwards.
TCTAGCACCACAAGATGAAGCAATACGATACGACCCCCATAAGTCGCAGTGAATCAATTTAAACAAATCCGATGCACGTTTATTATTCAAATGGAAACTGTTGCGATGGTGCTTAGCTAAATGATAAGTATCACAAATAATGTCTTTATTGGAATTTAAACTATTAAAGGAGGGAATAGCCTTGACCACTTTATCCGGCGGATGACCAAGACGCCGATGCCAAAGATCAAAACTCTCCTGCCCGGTGACCGTGTATGACGCCGTTGGCCGCAGCTCCTCACGAATCCAAAACAGTCCATTCCTCAGCTCACCGGCTCCAATCGACTTCCTTGAAGAAAGGTCCTGAATAAGATATGAATTTTTAGTGAATTCAAAACAATAAGAATTGGCCCGAGTAAGCTGAGATACGGACATTAAATTGCAGGTTAAAGATGGAACAAATAAGACATCACGCAATATGAGAAACTCATTTATAAAAACCGATCCCATGATAGTTGCCACGACATGATGACCATTGGGTAAACCAACGGTTCTGCCCGGGATTGTTATTTGATTTTCCAAACACGATAGAGTGCCGGTAACATGGTTAGAAGCACCTGTGTCAATAATCCAGTTATACATACCGCTTAAACGATCTGAAGCAAGCAAAGAATGAGCAGTGGCACCCGTGAGGACGGCATTAGCGTGAACAGTGGACTCTGCATCGCGGCCTGCACCAGAATCAGACCCACGACCTGCATTTGCCGAACCAGAATTCGAGGACATGCCAGGACCACGAGACCTATTTAGACGATAGCGACGATATTCAGCTAAGGTGCGAGGTCTGTCACCCCACCAGTGAGGAAGCGATTCGTGTTAAAAAAACACTTGGGCACCTCATGACCACGAGTCTCCCAGTGAGAGCAAAACAGAGAATGGCACTCTCCTCGTTCCTTGTCCCTAAGAGCACGCCAGTTGAGAGCATTGGAATGCGTGGCAAAAATAGCCACCTCAGAGACATCGGTCTGTGACTCAGTTTTGAGTCGTTCCTCTTGTAAGACAAGATTGTATTCTCGACTAAGAGTCGGAAGGGGATCAATTTGAAACTGAGAAGAGCGGATATTACCGTAAAGAGCAGAGTCGAGACCCATGAAGAATTGATGCAGTCTTTCATTGTCCATCCATTTTAGAGCAGCCACACCGATGTTGCACTCGCATTTACCACACCGACAAGCAAACGGCGGCTCGTGAACAATGATAGCGTCCCACAGAGACTTGAGTTTGCCATAGTAGGACGTGACATCCATGCCTTTAATCTGCTTGGAGTTGTTTAATTGTGTCTTTAGACTGTGAATCATCGTACCGTCAACGACAGCGAATTGAGCTTTGATTTCGGACCATAAAACGGAGGCATCATCAACATAAGAGATATTGTCAAGTAGTGATTCATCAATCATGTTTCGGATCCATTGCACTAAGGTGCAATTAACAACGACCCAATTTTAGAGTTCAAAGGCAATAGTGGGTTTCTTGATAGACCCATCGATAAAACCGAATTTGCGGCGAGATTTTAGGGAAAAAGTCATAGAGGTTTTCCAGGTGTCGTAATTGTCACGACGAAGTACAACGTTCGATATTTTTGCACCCGAAACATCATGTGAACCGAGATAGTAAGGGCTTAAGGGATCAATTTTTGGATTGGATTCGGGTATGTCGTCGCCAGCCATAGCGGCGTGTTTGAGGATCTTCGTGATGGAAGAAGAAGGAAAAGAAAAATTAGGTTAGGGGTTTTGTGTGAGAAAAGGAATTCCCTGATACCATGTTAAGACGATATGAGGGGAAAAGGTTGATCTCATTAACTTTGGCAATTCGCCTTATATATTGGTTACAACGCAATCGTATCAAATATTATGCGATATTCCATAACAATAATATTGCATATAATCCCGTAAATATAGCTAACAATAAGATATGGATATATTTCCTAATAAATACCCTTAGTTATAATCATACCCATAATAATCTAGTCTAAATAAAAGACGTTCGGTGTATCAAAGTTTCTTTTACCAAGTACCAATCACCTAATCAATCCATAAATCCTAATTTCGGTCATTTTGGATAAGTTTTTCCAATTTATAAGCTTCTATTTTGTACAAACTCTATTTTATTGTTAATTATAATCTGTTTGGTTTATTTTTGCTTAGTTAAACTCTAATTTCCATGAATTTAAGTGTTTAGGCTTTCATCACTTTAGTACTGTTGGATTAACCTCCCAAAATGTCCAACAATTAAATGTTCAAATAAAATGTAGAATGTTTCTCAAGCAAATGCTTAAGTGTATACGTTTTGGAGAATGAATATAAAATGCACAAGGAGTTTTTGTGTTGTTTTAATTAGAACAATCAATGACTTGTGAGAAGTTTTAAGATTATTTAGTATAAATAGCTATTGGTGGTAATAGTTTTATACACACAAAAAATGAGAAAAGCAAATTAATATAATTTGGTGAGAATACTTATTGTTCTTAAGGAGAGAAAATAGAGTATTCAACATCCATTAGATATAATACGATTGAGAGAAAGTTTGAGAGAAAGTGACAATACTAGTGTGTGTGATTGTACTTTACGAACTTTGTAATATCTTATTAGTAAATTAATTTGTCGAGTGACCCGTGGTTTTTCCCTTAGTTGAGAAGGGTTTCCACGTGATAAATTGTGGTGTCATTTTTATTTGTTGTTACTTACGTTTGTTATTTGTGTTCCATCCTAATATCGTTGTTGGGTTGACTCTTCCCGCACCGGGTTTAAAGGACGCTTCCCCAACAGTGGTATCAGAGCCGAAGGTTCTGTATACTGGGAGGTGTGGGAGATTTCGATATAGAGAGGAACTTATTTATGGTAAGTAAGATGGCGGAGAAATTTCATGTTCCATTATTTGATGGGAAGATGAATTTTATGTTGTGGAAAAGCACGGTTGAAGACTTGCTAGTCCAGTCGAGTCTTGATGAGGCTTTGGAATTGACTAAGCCATTAGAGATGAATGAGTCTAATTGGGAGTCAAAGAAAAATAAAGTTGTGAGTATGATAAGGTTGGCGGTATCACCGGAGATTAAGTATAATCTTTTGGGCGAAAAGGAGCAGAGGGCCTTGTTAGAAAAGTTACAAGGCATGTATGCGTCAAAGTCGCTCACCAACCGATTATGTTTGCGATGGGAGTTGTATCAACTCAAGATGGAGAAGGGTGATACAAACTTACAAGACCACATAAATAAGTTCAACCAGCTAGTGTGTCAACTCTTGAATACTCATGAGAAGATAACGAATCAAGAGCAAGCTCTCTTGTTATTGGCTTCATTGCCGAAGAGTTTTAGACCCATTGTGATGACGATGCTCGTGGCTAGAGAGAAGATATCTTTAGATGAAGCAATAACGGTGGTGAGAGAAAATGAGAGGATGATGGCGAAAATAGATGAAGATGCGTCATCAAATGATGGGGCACTAGTGGCAGATGGTTGTGATAGAGGGAGAAGATCACAATGACACGGAGATGGCCAAAGAAGTAGATCAAAGCCGCGCGCGAGAGACATGGATAATGTGGAGTGTTATTATTGTCATCAGAAGGGCAATATTCAATGAAATTGTCCAATAATGAAGGAAGACTTGAAAAGTGTGAAATCTCTAAGAGAAAAGTTGGGCAAAGCTAAGGCCAATGATGTAGCTTATTCTTCCAATATGGTATGTAGTAATAGTAGTGGTGAAGATATATTCTCGACTATTCAGGATGAGGTAGAGTGTCAAGAAAAATGGGTAATGGATTCGGGTGCCTTCCTGCATATGTGTAAAGACCAAAGAGTATTTGATACTTCGTAAACTAATAGTTATTTTGGGCATGTTAAAGTGGGTAATGGCCTCAGATTAAAAGTTGAGGGTGTATGGAGTGTAAGAATGAAACTCCATGATGGCACCATAAGAACTTTAAAAAATGTAAGGTATGTCCCTAAAGCTTGTTCCAACATAATTTCTTTGGGTGTGTTGACGACTAAAGAGAATCAATATGTTGGTAGTGTAAGTGGTGCAAAGTGTATCGTGGGAAGAGCTTGGTAATGTTATGGAGGAAGACAACGCACAACATTTGCTATGTGGATGGACATAGCATGAAAAGGAAGACCGACGTAAAAAAGAAAGTCCGCTTTTCCGAGATAGTTGAGGTGTTTGGAGCTTTTGGTCGAGGGAGGAAATTGTTGGATTAATCTCCCAAAAACTCCAACAATTAAATGTTCAAAAAAAATGTAGAATGTTTGACAAGCAAATACGTAAAGTGTTTACGTTTTGGAGAATGAACATAAAATGCACAAGATGTTATGGATTATTTTAATTAGAACAATCAATGACTTGTGAGAAGTTTTAAGATTATTTAGTATAAATAGCTATTGTTGGTAATAGTTTTATACACACAAAAAAAGACAGAAACAAATTAATATAATTTAGTGAGAATACTTATTGTTCTTAAGGAGAGAAAATAAAGTGTTCAACATCCATTAGATATAATAAGAGTGAGACAAAGTTTGAGAGAAAGTGACAATACTAGTGTGTGTGATTGTACTTTACGAACTTTATAATATCTTATTAGTGAATTAATTTGTCGAGAGATTCGTGATTTTTCCCTTAGTTGAGAAGGGTTTCCACGTGAGAAATTGTGGTGTCAATTTTATTTGTTGTTACTTACGTTTGTTGTTTGTGTTCCATCCTAATATTATGATTGGGTGAGACTCTTCCCGCACCGGGTTTACAGGACACTTCCCCAACAAGTACCCAAAATGCTTGCCAATTGTTTTGAGATTCATCCAACCAACAAAAATACTTGCAACCACAAGCATTAGTCAATGTGTTGTTGATGCGAGTCCGTTTCGTGTTCACAAATTAAGATGTGGTCGTTGGGTCACGGTTGAATCAAAACACAATTTATAGCTTCACAAACAACTCTACAATTAGTAAAGAGGCAAGTAAAGGACGGATCCCAAGGGACGGGTATTGAAATGAGATTTCTATTGCAACTAGTGATGTCTAAGGGGTGTCACAAATTGGGTTGATGTAGAAGGTCACTAAACTAAAATAGCAATAAAAATAAACAAGCAAGATGAATTAAAAGGGTGTAAACAATTGATTAAAGGCACTAGGATGTCATGGGATCATAGGGGAATCATGGGACATGATCATACAAACATGTTCTCAAATTATAAGCAAGCAATTATTGTTGTGATGGATTGAGTTGGGTTATATCTTACAATCCTAGGAAAGTTTGGGTCCCGGAGCCGAATCGATTAGATTGTACAACACCTACAAGTCGACTTAATCTTCCCTACTCAACAACATGCATGGTCTAATGAGACTCGAGTTGGGTTATGTCTTACAAGTCTCATTGAAAAGATAGAAGATGATAGTAAATGCAAGGATTCATAGGCTTATCATTTCATCAAATATAACATGTGCATGAGTTGAGATCAAAACAAGCAAGCAAATAAAACATGAAAGCATATTAATTTAAGCATGAATCATTCCCCATGTTGGTTTCCCCTAATCACCCATTAACCCTAGCTAAGAGACTACTCACTCATTATCATGTTGATCATGCTAGCAAGGTTGTCAATCATACCAACAATATGAAACATGATGAATAAATGAAAGTAATTAACAATAATTAAAAAGGGATTAAGAGATTATACCTACTAATGATTCCAATAATAAAGCAAAGATAAAAGAAGTACTTGAATGCTTGATTGAGAGGTTGTCAATCTCCCAACAATAACCCAAATAATCTTCAATTACCCAAAATAAAGGATGAACAAAAGAGAGATTAAAGAACTAAAACTTGGATTAAAACTTGATTAATACTTGATTACTACTTGATTACAATATTAAAGAGAGATTTGATTGATATTAACTACACTAATTATTGATAAGAAGAACATGCTCTCCTAATTAGACTAATGGGGTATTTATAGTGGAAATTAGGGAGGATGCATTAGGGTTAACTAAGGGCTAAACTAGTAATTACACTTTTTAGATTGAGCAAGGAGGAGCCGGTATTTTTCGAGAGAAGGGCTTCTTTCTTCGTAGCTTGGAGAAGACAATCCGTGCTGGAGCCGAATCCGGGCGGAATAAGGTCGGGACGGGCGGATTCTGGCGTTGGAATCCGAGCGGATTTAAGGGAATCCGGGCGGATTGTGGAGGTGGAATCCGAGCGGATTCAAACAAAGCCGCACGGATTGTGTAGCTGCGGGACGGACGGATTGGTGACAATCCGCTCGGATTGTCACTCAGCAACATATTTTCTTCTTTTCTTCCCTTTTCTTCATAAATTCCTTGGGGATTTCCTTGGGGACTCAAGGATCCTTTCTCAACATTGCTCTTCTACTATAATATGTACAACGGCCTTCTAATCTTGTCTCTCCTTGATGCTTGGTCATTGAATTCGATCAATTTAGTCTCGTTTTGCCATGGAAATGCAAGATTCTTACTCCTTTCCTACCAAGGGATCAAAATCTCAAAGAATATGCAAAACAAAGAACTAAAGATAAGAAATGACCCAAATATGCACTAAAAAGCATGGGAACAAGGCTAATTCGGGGGCTAAATATGCGCTAATTATGGTCACATCAAATATCCCCAAACCGAACCTTTGCTCGTCCCGAGTAAAGAGGTGACAAAGACTAGGACCAATACTAACCTATCCTAATAATATAGCCGATATGAGACAATTAGCGGGTCTCACTCCGCCCCTTCAACTCACAACAAGACAACCATGAGGTAGGATGCCTTCTTGCAAGGCAAGGTGGGTCTTGCCAAAATGGCGACACATCCAAACATTAAGCACATAAAATCACATAATGGATGCATCTACAAAAAGAATAGCCACTACCTCATCAAGTGGCGGAGGCACTAAAGAGGAACAAATTTAAGAGCATGTAATCCTTCACAAATACTAGTTCAATAAATTACTAAGTCTAAGAGGATGACACTAAATCACCTCCAAATGGTGTTAAACTAGACTACTTTCGTCCTCAATTTCCAAATGCTTTCGTCAAGAGCGATCGGATGGTGGTGGAATGATGATCCCTATGATGCTAGTAGCATATGACATGACAAGTCTCGAATTCTCTACAAAAGTAAAGGTCATGGATCGTCCCAAACTCGACCAAGTGGCTTGACAAAAGGCTTTTTGGGAATAAAATGCTCAAATCTTTATTCACAACGGGTGGATATGACTAGTATTCAAAATTGTCCTCATTTCACTTTCACATTTCAAAAATTTAAGATGGGGTTTGTCCCTTCCGGGCTAGTGTCCTTTGCTTTCACCAATCGCTGATTAGGCAACCGGTTAACCTCTAAACAATAGCTTTTCGGGGTGATAGTCACTCTGTCTCTGGGCGGCCGAATTCACAACCGTATGGGGGCCCAATTCAATGGATCCCGCACCAAAGCACATCGAAGTGGTACGCCTCCATCAAAACAACTTAAATTTCTCAACTTTCAACAATTCATAACATTTGAGGTTTCCTTGGCATTACATTACTTCCACATGACAAAATTTCTTTGAAATGAGCACTTCAAGCTTATTGATAGAAAATATTTTTGGGTTGCCTTACCACAAGGTCAAACAAGGTCACCTAGACAAGTTAACCAAGTCCACATCGCATCACGGGGTTGGATAGGTGACTCATATGCAAACCCTTGACTAGGCCTTGGGTCATGGGTCAAAAGACACTAGTATGACACTATCTAGGGTGTTTTACAACCATTCTAGTAGGCAAAGTCTTAAGTTGAACAAGTATTTGTAATGGCTTAGTTGCTCTTGTCAATGTTCCTAAATAGGCATTTTTCAAAACATTTCTAACATGCAACTACATGCCATGATGCAACTAATATAAACATCCTAATGCAAGTGATTCTATCAACTAATATGACATATAAACTAAATGCAAGTCCTAAGTTCACATTGTTATACCGCATCAATCAAAATAAAGCCACATAGTCATCAACATAAAGAGGAAAAAGGAGATTGGAAAGATCATACCATGCGGTCTTCAATATCCTCATGTCTCGGATGTGGGGTAGTCAATCAATGTGAACAAGGATAGAAAAAACACAATATATACAAGACAATATATACAAGACTACAAAAGGAAATAAACATGTTTTTGGGCTTTCAATTTTCAAATTTTTATGATTTTTGAGATTTTTCAATTTTTTTGGATTTTTGAATAAGAGTTAAATGTTAGAACTCCCATCCCCACACTAATATGGGCATTGTCCTCAATGGCCAAAATGATGGAAATTATGCAAAGATGATGCATGATTTCTATACTAAATGCAATCTATACTAAGCTACACTACATGATGCATGGTTTTTGTTATGACGGAGAGGATAATTTAGATTACCTCCCGTTGTGTATGCATTAACTTCCCCAAACCGAGTGAGACACTATTGCTAATGTCCAAGGATGGGTGTAGTTCATGCACACACTATGCTATGCATGAAACTAATTTGTCATTTTGGATTTTGAAAATGGGAACAATAAAATGAGAACACCTCAATGGTACCGAGGTGTGAGTCCTCTAATGGTGCTAGGACTACTCCAACAATGATCAAAATTAAATAAAATACAAGGTAACAAGACACAAACGTCTTTTCATAAAACATTGAAAGATAAAGAGGAGAGATGAGAAAACTTCACTTGAACTTAGGTGGGTGCCTCTTGCCCGCTCCACCTAGTGATGAAGTAGTCTTCTAGATATCGCCATCATCTCCCTCTATATCGCTATCCCAAATATCCTTTGAAGCATCACTCAAACTTGGATCCATGAATTCGTCTTCCTCACTCTCAAGCTTCACCGTGTCACCTCCACAAGAATTGCCACTCTCCTCCTCTTGGCGACCGTTCGCCCCTTCATTAGCTTTCTCCGAGTTGGGGAAGAGAAAATCCATTTGTGCCCATGAGGGGAAAGCTCCTTCCTCACTAATCTGTCCTTTTCGAGCCATCTCATGGTATTGGGGGTAAAGAGCATAGTAAGTGTCCACGGAGGTCTCATATTGACGGTAGTGTAGATCTTGTAAGATTTTCGTGACAAAGTCGTCACGGGAGAGGATGAAGGGATTTGGATGGTTATATGGTTGGTAGGGAAAGGGGTAAGGAGGCACTTTTATCTTCTCATTTTGGGTTTGTTATTCTTGTTGTTGTGGTGGTGGATTTTGGGGTGGTGGTGCTTGCTTTGTTTGACTTGGGATGAGGTAGGAGGGTATTGGGGACAAGTTTCCTCTTTTTGGGGAGATCCGTGGTAGATCGGTCATTGGGAGATAGATCGGATCGCTCCCTTTTGTCAACCACTTTATCCGCTTATCGACCCCCTCAAGGGTTATCCAATGGTGTTGGACGAGAAGGAGATCTTCATTAATTCTCGTGCTCCCCGTAAGTGGAGTGTACTCATTGTTCTCATTGAACCTTGGGTTGAAGTGCTTTGCAAGTCTAGTTATGAGTCCTCCATTCACTATGTGCTTCATTCCATCATCATCCCCATTTCTAAACTTTGCCCATTTCTCTAGCAAAACTAGAGGTGCATTGAAGTGATACCCATCTCTCCCTTGAATGTTGAGGTATGATTCCATAAACACAAGGTCTAATTGGTTCACGATGGCCGGATCTCGGCGGGCGAAGAGAGTACCCGAAAGAAATCGATATGTAAGCCTCAAGATCGGGTTTTGGATATGAAAAGCAAGACATTCCTTGGTAAGAATGAAATCCCGGCCCGTCATGGCCCTCCACAAAGGTGCAACACTATACTTTTTGGGTTTCGATGTTCGGGTAGGCGAAACATCAAGTCCAAACACATTTGCGAATCCTACAAGGGTCATCATCCTATAAACATTCTCCAACCTAAACTCTATGCATATCACTTTGTTCAAGGTTGTAATCTTCAAAAAGCTCAAGAATTCAAGCACAAGGGGCCGATAGGTTGGTTCATACATGCGAAAAAGGGTTGAAAGGCCAAAAACCTCAAAGAGAGCTTCCACTTGGTGAAAAATCCCAAGTTTTTTCAAGGTAGCATGACATAAAAATTTAGTGGGAAGAATATTCTTACTTAGAAGTCGGTGGAAGACCAATCTCTGCACATCATTGAGGAATTCCACATTTGAGAAATCATCAAGCCTTGTGAGATCTACAATCTCTTCATGTTCCCTTCTAATGGTGTTGAGATGGGAGGTAGAAGAACTTCCCATCATCCTTGGTCTTCTTGCACTCCTAAAAGAGGATCTCCTTGGTGCCATTCTTGATTCTTTTGTTGGGTTCTTTTGATTTGTGAAAGGGTAAGGATGTTTCTTGTTGATTGAGTGTTGGAAACCCTAGAAAATTGGGGCTTTTTGATTTTGTGGGTAAAGAGAGTGATTTGGATATGTATGGGAGTCATAAGGAGGTGGGTTTTATAGTGCAATTGGAAGGAGTAGTGATGTGTCACTGTATGTGTGTTGGGGTGTATTTTAATTAGGAAAAAGTCGGGTCAAAACACCGTGAGAAGACGAGCGACCCGAGCAAGACGCTCGGATTCGTGCTCCTCGAGACGGGCGGATTCTGGGCAATACGCCCGGATTCTGTCACAGCGAGAAATTCCACAATTTGACGCTTTAGAGACGGGCGTCCCGTGCATGAGACGCTCGGATTCTTTTAAGATGGGACGGGCGTCTTCTTGAGAAGACCGGCGGATTCTACTACAGAGATTTTCTTTGAAAAGCACAGGCAGAAAGATGGGCGTCTTTCTTCAAATCCGGCCGGATTCTATAAGACGTGCGTTTTTCCTCGTTGGACACTCGGATTCAACCCCAGTCCAAAAATCTTCAAATTTTCAGCGCAGCTGGACGGACGGCTTCTCCTCTAAATGCCCGGATTCCAGCAAGACGGCCGGATTCTAGGGAATCCGCACGGATTCAGGCTGCGAGTTTTGACTTCTTCTCCTCTCTTAGATGCGTCCCCATACTTGAGAATTTGTTCCTTCCTTCATTCAAAATTCATTAGTAACCCTCCCTTACTTACGCTCATGAAAAGAGTTCATGCTATTTATTAAAACAAATGCAATAAATACAAGTTAGAGGGTTAGTATATTTACAAGTGGTGGTTTAGGGAGGACTCCACCAAACTCTCCCTTAGATGGTTCTTTCAAGGGGGAGGAGGCCCGAGGTAGGTAGCCTCGACCTCTCCAACAAACGCTCCTTCATAGTATGGCTTCAATCTTTGACCATTTACCTTGAACTTGCTTCCATCTTCCGCCTTGAGTTCGAAATCTCCATATTTTCCAACTTCGGTTATCACATAGGGACCCATCCATCTAGAGTTCAATTTTCCCGGAAAGAGTCGGTAGCAGGAATTGAATAGAAGGACTTTGTCTCCCTTGTGCAAGGCCTTTTGTCTAATTCTCTTATCATGAAGCAATTTTGTTCTATCTTTGTAAATATTTGCATTCTCATAGGATTGTAGTCGGAATTCCTCCAACTCTTGGATTTCAATCATCCTCCTTTGACCACTCAACTTGAGATCAAGATTAAGTGCTCGGATTGCCCAATAAGCTTTGTACTCCAATTCGATTGGCAAATGACATGCTTTTCCATAAACAAGCTTGTAGGGGGAGGCTCCTATGGGAGTTTTATAGGCCGTCCTATAAGCCCAAAGAGCATCATCAAGCTTTGTGCTCCAATCTTTCCGAGTCTTGTTCAAAACTTTTTCAAGGATTTGCTTGATCTCTCTATTTGAAATTTCCACTTGACCGCTTGTTTGAGGATGATATCCCAAGCCGGTTCGATGTTGAACACCATATTTGGTCAAAAGGGATGCAAGCTTCTTCTCATGGAAATGCGTTCCTCCATCACTAATGATCGCTCTAGGAACTCCAAATCTTGGGAAAATTATCTTCTTGAAAAGCTTGGTGACCGTTTTTGCATCATCATTTGGGGTGGCAATTGCCTCCACCCACTTTGAGACATAATCTACGGCCACAAGGATGTACTTATTCCCATTGGATGTCACAAAGGGCCCTTGGTAGTTGATTCCCCAAACATTGAAGATCTCTACCTCTAGAATGCCCCTTTGTGGCATTTCGTTCCTCCAAGATATATTCCCCGTTCTTTGACAAGCATCGCAATGAATGATGAATTCTCTTGTATCTTGAAACATTGTAGGCCAATAGAAGCCCGATTGGAGAATTTTTGCAACGGTTCTCCTTGCTCCATGGTGCCCACCATAGGGTGATGAATGACATCCTTCCAAGATTCCTTGGATTTCCCATTGAGGGATGCATCTCCGGTAGAGCCCATCACTGCACTCCTTGTAGAGGTTTGGATCATCCCAAAAGTACCTCTTCACTTCGAATAGGAATCTCTTCCTTTGGTTGTGGTTCAAATTTGGAGGGAGCACTTTTCCAACAATATAATTGGCATAATCGGCAAACCATGGAGTGATGTGCCTCTCAAGTTGTGTTTGAATAGCCATCAAAATATCGTCGGGAAATGAGTCATTGATCGGGGTTTCTCCATTTTCATCATGAAACCGGATCCTTGACAAGTGATCCGCCACTACATTCTCGGCTCCTTTCTTGTCTCTTATTTCCAAGTCAAATTCTTGAAGAAGCAAAATCCATCTCAACAATCTTGGTTTTGCCTCCTTCTTTATCAAGAGATGTCGGAGATCACGGTGATCCGAAAATACAATCACCTTGGATCCAAGCAAGTAGGAACGGAATTTATCCAAAGCATAAACAATGGCAAGAAGCTCCTTTTCGGTTGTATCATAATTCACTTGAGAGGGGTCGAGGGTCTTGCTTATGCAATAGATGGCATGAAGAGCTCTCCCTACCCGTTGGCCAAGAACCGCTCCAACGGCGTAGTTACTAGCGTCACACATAATCTCGAAAGGTAACTCCCAATTCGGGGGTTGAATGATTGGTGCCGAGATTAATGCTTCTTTGATTCTATTAAAAGCTTCAACACACTCGTCAGTAAATTGAAATTGGGCATCTTTAAGCAAAAGTTGAGTGAGGGGTTTTGCTATTTTTGAAAAATCTTTTATGACACGACGATAAAAACCTGCGTGACCGAGAAAACTTCTCCCCCCTCTAACATTCACGGGAGGTGGGAGTTTCTCTATCACCTCAACTTTAGCTTTATCGACCTCGATGCCCTTTTCCGAAATCAAATGACCTAAGACAATTCCTTCATTGACCATGAAGTGACACTTTTCCCAATTTAAAACAAGGCTAACATCTTCACACTTTTGCAACACAAGAAAAAGATTATGCAAACATGAGTCAAAGTCCTTTCCATAAACACTAAAATCATCCATAAAAACTTCCATTATGGTCTCTAAGTAATCGGAGAAGACACTCATCATGCATCTTTGGAAAGTGGCGGGGGCATTACATAATCCAAAAGGCATCCTCCTATATGCAAAAGTGCCATAAGGGCATGTGAAGGTGGTCTTATGTTGGTCATCCGGGTGTATAGGGATTTGGAAGAATCCCGAGTACCCGTCAAGGTAACAAAAGAATTTGTTGGAGGCTAACCTCTCAAGCATTTGATCAATGAATGGTAAGGGGAAGTGATCTTTTCTTGTTGCGGAGTTTAATTTCCGATAGTCAATGCACATACGCCAACCGGTGATCATTCTTGTGGGTATTAATTCATTCTTTTCATTTGTCACTACCGTGGTACCTCCTTTCTTAGGTACCACTTGGACGGGGCTAACCCACAAAGAATCCGATATGGGATATATGATTCCCGCATCAAGTAATTTCATGACTTCTCCTTTGACAACTTCTTGCATGTGGGGGTTCAATCTTCTTTGGGGTTGAATGGTAGGTCTATGGTCATCCTCTAGATGAATTCTATGCATGCAAAAGTTGGGACTTATCCTCTTAAGGTCATCTAGACTATAACCTATAGCCTTCTCATGTTGTTTCAACACATCAAGCAACTTTCCCAATTGGTCATCATCAAGTCTATCATTAACAATCACGGGTTTGGTCTTTGATTCATCAAGGTAAGCATATTTCAAATTTGGGGGAAGGGGTTTCAAAGTAGGAGTTTGTACCTTGCTTTCCTCCTTTGGAGTTTCATTGAGGATTTGCTCCATCTCCATTAGACATTCCATTCTCATAGCATACTCAACTTCACTTTCATCAACCTCATCATATTCAAATCCCATGATGGGTTCCTCTTGCTCTTGAGCTTGTAAAATATCCTCTAGGATGGATTGCTCATCCTCTATGGGTTGACATGCTTCCACTAGAATATTATGCACTAATTCGGATTGTGCACGAGTAAGTTCCTTGTTAGCTAGAGCGGCCCCAAAGAGATCCACCTCCAACTCCCAATACATGCTCTTAGCCTCACTTGCTTCCAAGGCTTCTAATGCTTGCATGGGATCCTTGAAGTAAGGGATACTCAAGTGGTCCTCTACAAAACAATCTATGAAATCCATCTCGCAAAATATCAAACAACTTGAAAATGATTAGAGCAAACCTTGAGGAGTTTTACTTCCCCAAGGCGAAGAAAGACACAACTAATAACAATAAAAAGAAATCTAAATCAAGTAAACACCGCCCCCGGCAACGGCGCCCTTTTTTTATGCGAGTCTGTTTCGTGTTCACAAATTAAGATGTGGTCGTTGGGTCACGGTCGAATCAAAACACAATTTATGGCTTCACAAACAACTCTACAATTAGTAAAGAGGCAAGTAAAGGTCGGATCCCAAGGGACGGGTATTGAAATGAGATTTCTATTGCAACTAGTGATGTCTAAGGGGTGTCACAAATTGGGTTGATGTAGAAGGTCACTAAACTAAAATAGCAATGAAAATAAACAAGCAAGATGAATTAAAGGGGTGTAAACAATTGATTAAAGGCACTAGGGTGTCATGGGATCATAGGGGAATCATGGGACATGATCATACAAACATGTTCTCAAATTATAAGCAAGCAATTATTGTTGTGATGGATTGAGTTGGGTTATATCTTACAATCCTAGGAAAGTTTGGGTCCCGGAGCCGAATCGATTAGATTGTACAACACCTACAAGTCGACTTAATCTTCCCTACTCAACAACATGCATGGTCTAATGAGACTCGAGTTGGGTTATGTCTTACAAGTCTCATTGAAAAGATAGAAGATGATAGTAAATGCAAGGATTCATAGGCTTAGCATTTCATCAAATATAACATGTGCATGAGTTGAGATCAAAACAAGCAAGCAAATAAAACATGAAAGCATATTAATTTAAGCATGAATCATTCCCCATGTTGGTTTCCCCTAATCACCCATTAACCCTAGCTAAGAGACTACTCACTCATTATCATGTTGATCATGCTAGCAAGGTTGTCAATCATACCAACAATATGAAACATGATGAATAAATGAAAGTAATTAACAATAATTAAAAAGGGATTAAGAGATTATACCTACTAATGATTCCAATAATAAAGCAAAGATAAAAGAAGTACTTGAATGCTTGATTGAGAGGTTGTCAATCTCCCAACAATAACCCAAATAATCTTCAATTACCCAAAATAAAGGATGAACAAAATAGAGATTAAAGAACTAAAACTTGGATTAAAACTTGATTAATACTTGATTACTACTTGATTACAATATTAAAGAGAGATTTGATTGATATTAACTACACTAATTATTGATAAGAAGAACATGCTCTCCTAATTAGACTAATGGGGTATTTATAGTGGAAATTAGGGAGGATGCATTAGGGTTAACTAAGGGCTAAACTAGTAATTACACTTTTTAGATTGAGCAAGGAGGAGCCGGTATTTTTCGAGAGAAGGGCTTCTTTCTTCGTAGCTTGGCGAAGACAATCCGTGCTGGAGCCGAATCCGGGCGGAATAAGGTCGGGACGGGCGGATTCTGGCGTTGGAATCCGAGCGGATTCAAGGGAATCCGGGCGGATGTGGAGGTGGAATCCGAGCGGATTCAAACAAAGCCGCACGGATTGTGCGGCAACAAGGACGGACGGATTGGTGACAATCCGCTCGGATTGTCACTCAGCAACATATTTTCTTCTTTTCTTCCCTTTTCTTCATAAATTCCTTGGGGATTTCCTTGGGGACTCAAGGATCCTTTCTCAACATTGCTCTTCTACTATAATATGTACAACGGCCTTCTAATCTTGTCTCTCCTTGATGCTTGGTCATTGAATTCGATCAATTTAGTCTCGTTTTGCCATGGAAATGCAAGATTCTTACTCCTTTCCTACCAAGGGATCAAAATCTCAAAGAATATGCAAAACAAAGAACTAAAGATAAGAAATGACCCAAATATGCACTAAAAAGCATGGGAACAAGGCTAATTCGGGGGCTAAATATGCGCTAATTATGGTCACATCAGTTGTATATATAGCATGCTTCAAATCTTCTATCCGAATAATCTTTTGTCCAAGAAGTGGTAATAGCAAGTAGACGACCATACAAGAACACCCTAGGAGCATCGCAACTATATAAATAACTTGAAAACTTTACATTTTATATGAGTGAAGAAATTCTTCACGATTGTTTGCAATATTAAAGAAAAAATATAGCCATACGGGGTCTAATTTTGATTTGTGTCACCCATTAAGTCTCTCTTGTAACAGATTATAGTTGTTTATGGGTCATATCGCCCATAACCCGATCCATCCGACCCTTATTTTTATCGGGCTTGGACACAAAATTTTCTAAAAATAGGGTTGTGGGCTGGACAAGCCCGACCCAATAAAGTAAATGGGCCGGACATGGACACGAGCTTTTCCAAACAAGCCAACCCGTCTGGTCCACCAAAAATATAAGATAATAAACTTTCAATTTATTTGTGTATATTTATTGTTTTAAATGATAACTAGTTTTGAAACCCGTGAAAAATCACGGGTCCTATACAAATTTTCTATTTCTTTTAATACTACTTGTATAAAACAGATTTTAATTTGGAAACATTGCAGACGATAAAATAGGATGAAAATTATGAGATTGAAAATAATAACACGGTAATATAAACAATAATAATAATAATAATAATAATAATAATAATAATAATAATAATAATAATAATAATAATAATAATAATAATAATAATAATAATAATAATAATAATAATAATAATAATAATAATAATAATAATAATAATAATAATAATAATAATAATAATAATAATAAACCTTTTATTTTTATTATAATGAAAGCTGCGCGCATTTTATAATAAAAAAAAAAAAAAAAAAAAAAAAAAATAATAATAATAATAATAATAATAATAATAATAATAATAATAATAATAATAATAATAATAATATGAGATTAGTGGGGAATAGCCGAATAGAGGCACTGTATTTGTCGTTAAAATGCGGGTCTTTGTAAGAGATAAAAGAAAATAATTATAGAAATAAATATTAGGGGACATAAAAGAAAATATTTTTTCTAATATTGTAATTGTAGAAATAAATATTAAGGGACATAAAAGAAAATAATTATGATATGATGAGACTTGTAATATGGCTTCTTTAAATCATGTGGTTATATCACTTGTCATTTAAAAATGTACTCAACGTTAACCTTTTTTATACTATTATTATTATTATATAGATTTTAAAGAAATAAATAAATGTATACTTTAATTTTATGAGTTGTGTTAATATGAAAAAATTTAACCGATTCACTAACATATATGTTCTCTTCCAAAAATTTCAATTAAAATGTGAAATATAATTGTAAATTTTGAAATTTTTATGTGAATTTTGGTAAGTTACATCTTGTTTATGTTTTTTTTTAGCCCATCAAATCTTTAATATATACATTTAATTTAAGAATATTAATGATATCTTTTGATTTTCTTTATTTGTATGTTACACAACATGTAATGACATTTTTGTATGAACTTTTAGTAATCATTCATTTTTTAAAAAAAAAAATTATATCAAATAACCAATAATCTAATAACAATTAATAAATAATTAAATAATCAATAAAAATTAATAGAAATTAATGGGGTATAAAATATTAAATGTTAATGCCATGTGGAATTAAATTAAATGCTTTAATCTAGCATTTTAACTATATTGTATAGATTAATTAATATTAACCAATCTAAAAATGACATGTGGAATAAAATTAAATGGTATAATTAGGCTTTTAACTATATAGTATAGATGTCTGCGTGGAGAATGATTGGGTAGACGTGTGTCAATTTTAACCAAGATGGCAATGTGAATGTCTATGTGGCTTTTCCACATCCTTGGTGGCTTTGTCTAGTTGGCATTTTTTAGGATGCCTTTTAATAGTATTTATAGATTTTTTTAGTGAAAGAAAATAAAAACATATTTTTATTTAATAAAGTGGAACCTAAACCGTTGTCTTTTCAAATATCTCCATGCTAATTAAAATTTGATTGTCTTTCCAATAGGCTCATATATTCAAACCCCCACTAATTACCGTGTATTACAAGTTACAATAATGTATACATTCAATCTTTATCTCTACCCAAATATATATTCCATCACTATCCATCTTATCTATATAAATACAAGAACTTTTCCTACATTTATAGAGACCCACGTCATCAACACATTTCTCTTTAGTGTAGGCCATCATCAACACATTTCATTTTTCATTTCTCTGAGTTGGAACCAATTTTTAAAAGTGGCACATAATTTACCATTATTTATGGCCATTTAAATTAGTGATTTATATTTATTTATTCATAAATTTTTATCATATACAGTGTTATCTAAGATATTTATTTCCGGTGGTTTATGTTAACAGTCCTTTATTTGTTTTATTTTTCATTTTATGCGAGAACGTTAAAAGTTCTAGATCTGAAGGTGCAACTTGACCACTTCCTACTCTTTCTTGAATGACTAAACAATATCCCGTGGAGTAATGTGATAATTGACTAGAAAAATATTGCTATCATAAAAAAATGTGAATAAATTATAATAATATATTCAAATTAATTTTTATTATACTTCGTATTATATTTTTTTATACTCCGTATTATATAAGAAGTGTATTAGACTATTAGGGGGTAATCGAGTAAAAAAAATATTTAGACACCATATCAGATGCAAATTTTAAAAAATATAAACGTATTTAAAATATAAAATAATTCCCACTTTAAAAAAAACGTAATTTATTTTCGCAGTACATTTTTTACTCATTTCAGTACTGTTTACCCATTGCTTTCCATTTTATACCCACTCACTCCCTAAGACTAAGAAAAACCACAATACCAAAATCTCTCGATTCCTAACTAATTGCACTTCTCAAATTAATCAATTTCTTAATTATAGATGAAAATTTTGAACATGAAAACGATATTTAATTTGTTAGTTTGTAAATCATAATTGAAAGAAGTGATTGTTGTTTAAGTAATTTATTAATTTTATGGAGTACTATGGTTTTGGGGTTTATTAGGTTTTGAGGGTGGTGGTGGTTGGAGTTGGCCCATCGGTGGTTGGACACGGCAGTGGGGATGAACGAAGGGGGGGGGGGGGGGTGGTGATACGAAAGCCAAGAGAAGGGAGAGGGTCACGTTGGGTAGGGCGTGGGGTAGTTGGTAGTGGCTCTGTTGAGGAATTACGTAGAGGTCGCGCATAAGGGTATGAGGTGGCCGAAGGGACAGGGGTCATGGCGTCGGAGGTTGAAGAGGCGGTGGGTAGGTGTGGGGTAGTGGGCAGTAACATAAACCGTTTACCGGTGAGTATTGCGCGCGAAAGTGGGAAGGCGTGGGAGAGAGGTTTATGTGAGTTGTTGTCATTGGCACAGGTGATCGTCGGTGGTGGTGGTTGTGGAGTTTTATTTTTTTATTTTTGATGTAGTACGTTGGGTTGTTTTATTTTTTTATTTTTGATGTAGTACGTTGGGTATGAGAATTAGAGAGACTGTTTAGAGAGAAGTTAGAGAGGGAAGATGAGAGGGGAAATGAAAAGGGTATAATTGTCAATAGTGTACTGTAATGAGTAAAATGCGTACTGCGAAAATCAGTACCCTTAAAAAAATGGTATGCGAACGACCAGACTTTTTGCTCTGATTTGAATTAGCTTTAAATAGAACTTTTGCAAAAAGAAAATTGTTAAACAAGAGAAAATAATTAATTGGAGATACTCAAATTAACTTTTATAATAACAAAACTCAAAATAATCATGTGATTTGCAAAATAAGTGGGTTGTATGTTTACCCAAAATCCCATGAATTGAAGTCCATAGGAACTCTAATTTCTCCTATAATGGAGGAAGTTACTTACTTAGCCCCCCTAGGTAAGTGAGAATTCTTATGGAATTCAGTTCCCACATTTCAACCAAACAATTTTTCCCCTTTTCATGTGAATTGCAAAAACACGTGAATTGGTACTTTCTTTGAACTCCAATTCCGGTTGTGAACCAAACGACCCCATAATAAAATAACAAGTACTCTCTCTATTTTATTATTTTCTTCTAATTTGCCTTATGTCTCTAAGACGGAATTTCGCGTGTCTTTTTCAACCTCTATGTTATGAATTTATGATACACATTGAAAATATTAGATATGACATTAATTAAAGGGCAAAAACTATATGCATAACTTGATAATAACAAAAATTGAAACAACAACCCGTGCAATTTGCACGGGTTTAAAACTAGTACATATTATACACCTAACTTCAAATTTCAAATCAAGGTTTGAGATATAAAAAGTAGTTTTGAAGTCATCATTCTATACCGAATACGTAATTAACAGTTAAAGTTTAGTGCTACGGCCCATTAGCCCATGGGCTGCCCGACTTTTGACTATAGGGCGGGTAAGGGCAAGGATAATTGGCCCATAATTCCGACCCGGCCCGCCCAGTATAGTGTTAAAGGGCAATTTTTTTCTTCACGACCCGGCCCATATCTGGCCCAAGCCTGTATTTGAACAACTCGATGACAGATATATCTGTCACAAGCTTGTGATGAATCATGTATTATCCACATGGATAGATTAGAAAAAAATTAGAGTGTCTAGCGGTCACGAATTAATTGTTTTTATCTACCCTTGTGGGTTTTATTTGACTCGTCACAAACTTGTAACGGATATTGTCCATCACCAATGAGAATTTGTGTTACCTTTAAGAGTGTAATAAGAATATCAACTTTTGGAAATAGTAATTGGGCCTATTAACCCTAACCAATTATGAAATTAAGCCACATAAGTAACAAATGTAGTAATTAAGCCACATACGTTTGACCAAAAATGAAATCAAACCCAATTTTCATTTTCAACATAAGTTTACTAACATAACGTTTAGATTATATTTATTACGCTGTTCCAATTTGTATACATTATATATATATATATATATATATATATATATATATATATATATATATATATATATATATATATATATATATATATATAGTCGGGATCCGGTGAGAACTCCTAAATATTTGAGGATTGAGGATTAGTGAATACAATATCATGAAAAAAAATTAGACTTGTCCAAAAAAAAAAAAAATTTTTGAAAAAAAAAAAATTTTTTTTTTGCACTACTGCTTTTTTTTTCGTGTGATATTGTTTCGAATAACCTGTGATATTGTATTGAACAACCTGTGATATTGTAATGAAATCCTCAATCCTCAAAAAGATAGTGTATACTCACATGATCCCATTCCTATATATATATATATATATATATATATATATATATATATATATATATATATATATATATATATGCAAGATCCGGTGAGTCCACCTAAATATTTGAGTCCCGTGAGTCCACTTATGTATCACAGCCAATACACAAGAATATCAAACACTACACGAAACAATATCACTGCTTATACTGAACAATATCACGCAAAATATACAACGAAAACAGTAAAAAAAAGGCTTAAAACTATAGTCAGTGACATTAATCGTCGACGGCAACCACCCACGACCCACCACCACCCCTTAACCTCCCCAACAACCACCACCCACGACCCACCACCACACGTTCACCTCCACACCAACCACCACCACGGCGCACAAGTTCGTCTCACGACCATCGCTACCACCCCTCACTAACATACAATCAACGATCCTTCTTCCATTAACCTCCATTAAAGAACAACGCCGCCGCTGTTAAATTAGGGGTCTCATCGTCGGTGATGAAGAAAATAGGCGAATATAAAGAAGCGAACAAGAGAGGAAGAAATATAAAAGAAGTAATATGCAATAACTCCGACGAACACGCCGCCAAAATCGACTCATAGGCGGAAAAGTGCGTGAGAATGATGGTATTTGTTGGAGCTCCGACCCTAGCACTGATGGATGTAAGAAAAAGTATGAGAAAAGAAGTTAATAACAGAGGGCGAATCTAGTTCAGCAAGAGTGATATTGTTTAATATGACGCGTGATATTGTTTAGTATAACTTGTGATATTGTTTCGCTGGACTCACGGACTCAAAAAGATAGGGTGGACTCATGTGATCCTAATTATATATATATATATATATATATATATGTGTGTGTGTGTGTGTGTGTGTGTGTGTGTGTGTGTGAGAGAATACTTTATAAATTAAATCATATTTAATGTAATTCATGCAAATAATTTTTAAAAAATATAAAATAAAACGTATAAAAGTTTTGTAAATTGATAATAAACGTTATTATGTGTTAATAAATTGTGTTAATGAATTCAAACATGTTTTTTTGGGTCTTGATTTTCGCAGTACACCTTTTACTTACTACAGTACAATTTTGCAATATTGCACTTATCATTTCCCCTCCCAAAAAGCCCTTATCATTTCCCCTCCCAAAAAGATGTACTTCATTAGAAAAAAAAGACCAAACTCACGATTTTCATCAACCAAATCACCAATTTCAACCTCCCACCACTACCACCACCCACTGTTCCTCCCCTGGCCAGTAGCCAGGCACCGTCCTCCACCTAAATTGTCTTCGCCATCGCACTTCCTGTTCTCCTCCACCTAAGTCCATCGTGGGCAACCTCTCTAAGACCACCCACTAGGAGTTTACCTCCTACTGCGAAACAACCACTCATCCACGCCCCCCCTACCCCCCTTGTCCGCAAAAAACTCAGTCGACCATACTGCCGACCCCCAATCAACCACGACGTCAACCACCACCAAA
This sequence comes from Silene latifolia, assembly GCF_048544455.1. Lineage (NCBI taxonomy): Eukaryota > Viridiplantae > Streptophyta > Magnoliopsida > Caryophyllales > Caryophyllaceae > Silene > Silene latifolia. The sequence continues at coordinate 115,895,584 of NC_133536.1, read as the reverse complement.
AACCATAATAAACAACCCTAAAACCCTCTTACATAAAATTAATAAAAAAACCATGAAATAAGTATTAATTTGATCGATAATTTGCTATTAGCGAAATACTTAGTTGCCCATCCATCGTATCGTTTATGATTGTAGAAATTTGATTAATTGGGATGTTGTATGGTTAGATTTTCGAAGAATTAGTTTAGAGCTTTTTTTTTCAATTAGGGGTAGCAAATGGAAATTACCGCTAAAAATGTACCGAGATGAGTAAAAAATGTACTGTGAAAATAAATTACATTTTTTTTTAATTGACAACCTTATGATTTTGGTTGAAAAATAAGAAATTGGATCAAATTTCAATTTTGGTCACACTTCTCGAGCCTAATTACTACATATGAAACTTAAATGTTAATTTTACAATTGGTCAAAGTAAAAGGGGGTTAATCATCACTTCCGAGAATGACGAGAACAATTGGGATAAATAAACTGGTAAAACATTTAGGGATTTTCTCACTTAGCTTGTACCCTTTAACTTTTACGTTTTCTAAGGTATAACCCTCTTTTTTCACAAAAAAAAGAGCGTCAAAAATCATTAGCTACGAGTTTAGAAAACGATAATTTTTTTTTTTTCAAATTGATCACTTTTACAAAGTCTTCAGATTGAAAAATTTTTACCGATGTTTAAACTGGTAGCCAGGAATTATGGGTTGTCAAAATTTATTCATTAAAAATTTTTGACTGACCATAACTTCCCGCTAAGAGTTAAGAAAGCGATGAATTATTTTTTGTTTCAAATTCAAAGCCTTTACGATATAACTGGTTAGAAAAAAAGACTTACAGATTTATAAACTCGTAGCCAGTTTTTGTAGAAATAGAAAGGTACACCTTAGAAAAAGAAAAATTTAATAGCTACAATCTACGTGTGAAAAAATCCCAAAAATTTGCAGTAATGATCCTATGTCTCATTTTGTGTCCCATTTTATGCCAACTCCATACTATTTTGACATATCAACACTTTAGCGTATGTGTTGTATATATTGTATTTGCAACAAATGATGTTTCAAAATATTTGAGGTGACACACAGCATGGGACATAAAAGTAGAAGAAAGAATCATTACTGGAAAAATGCAGCAGGAGCTGAGACATAGGTCAGCAACAATCCTGACTCAGCTACCACACCAACTCCACCAGTCATAAAGAGGTTCACCAGGTCTAGTGTGAGGGTGCCTAAATGGCCCCTTAATCAAGCTTAGTTCAGTCTGATAATCATGTCAAGGGTCCAGGCACCAGTTCTTTTTAATTCAGCATCAATCCAGTCACAAGTCAAGTAGAATTGGTTAGGAGAAAGGTCACTATCAGGTTACCATTTTTATTCATACAGGGTTCTAAAAGCAAACCAACTAGAGTGAGCATCATTCAAGCAACAATCCGGATGAAACAAATCCTCTTTAAGGCTCTAGACAGTGCTCTAACCTTTCACAAGCAACTTCAAGCCTTCACCAAGCAAAGACAAAGGGATTTGATTGACATGCCACTTTTCCTGCAATTCACTTGTTTTTTACCTAGCTTTTTTAGATCTTACCCCCTTGCCAGTCCCACATTGTAAGATACTCCCTCCTATTCACCATTTTCTTCCCTATTTCCTTAAACGGATTATTCAGGTTTTCTTCCCCTTTCCTTTTTTGGAAACTTTTACTCTTATTTTATTAATTTCTCTCTCCTATCACCAAACCCCAAGCAACTCACAATTCCTTATTTAATTCCTATTTATTCATTCCTCTCTCCGATCACCAAACCCCACCCAACTCACAATTCATATTTTATTTTCTTCCTAAAATCTTGTGCCCACAACAAAGGGGAACAAAATGGAGAATAGGAGGGAGTATTTGTCCTTAGCTTTATGTACTAGCTTAATCCTGGCCCTAGGATTTAAATGTAACCGCGCACAACTCACAGCAATCTCTATATAAAGAGCATTGCCTGCAATGGAAAATACAAACTGCTTTTGAATCAAAAACACTGAGTTATTTATTCTGAATAAAATCTTTACAACTAGTTCTTAGCTTAGTTGTAAGGCATGCTTAATTCTAATTCGTGCTTTGCTGTGATTAGAGTTTGAGGACCTGTGGCAATTGATTCAAACTTGTGCATTGTTGTGGTTAAATTCAATTGTTGTCTGGGTTTAAATCTGAGAATTCCTGTGCCTTAATGTGGATTTTCCTATTTAATTCTCAAGTTATTTGCTTAGATAATCCTCTGAATCTCTGAGGAAATTTAAGTGAGTAATTATATTCAAAATTTCAAAAATAATTAAACAAATAGTTTGTTGTCCAACTTGAATGAATTACTAAAAATAGTTTGAGTGCAAAATAAATCTCCAAATTTCTATCAGTTTAAGTTCATATAACCATAGTATTTATCACCAAATTTCATGAATTTTAAAAATCATTTACTATTTTTCTTTGCCTCTGCAAGAACATTGCATTATTGAATTTCTATCTGAATTGCTTCTTTTCTGATAAACCCCATAGTTTACATTCTAAAGTGGTAATCAGAGCTCAAGTTTAACACAATTCCACCTTTGTGTTAGTCTTGGGTTGAGAGAAGAGTGGGTTCTTTATCCCTAACTGTTAGGTTCATATACCTATTATTAGACTCCTCTAATAGTGAACTAATTAACTTGTTAATTATATGTTCTTTAGATCTAGTGCATGCATAACAAAATATAAGATTTATAAGAAAAACAATGTTCCTTACATTGATATGTGTTTCGAAATTATGGGCACAAGTAAGGTCACCTTCCTTCACTTGTTCTTGAGCTTATAATGATGGATGATCCTCCTAAGACTCCAAGTTTAGAAGCCACTCCAATAAATTGCACCCAAGATGAATCCCAAAAATCTCTACTAATATTAACTAGATATGTAGTAGAAATAATACCTTAATAATACTAATATTCTTATATTACTACTTCTAGTAATAGATCTTGTGTATTAGTATTTATTGAGAGCTTTTATGAATTTTGCATGTGAGAAAGCTAGAGAGATATATCAATTTTCAAGCAAAAACAACAAGTGATAAAATGAGCAACCAAATGCCCATTTTATCAAGCCAAAACCGGTATTTGGGACAAAAGAGGAATCTTTTGTCTTTTGTTTTTTGCTCTTGGTTTGTGTAGGTAGTGTGTAGGATTTTATCTTTGTAAGATATGACATGCACAAGTCACTATCATACATTGTTATAACAAATGAACAAGACAAACTAGAGCATCTTTTGCTCTTGTCTTTGGCCGAAATATTGGTCTTATTATGGACCATTTTTGCCTTTTGTCATTTGTCCCACAAATGCTTATAAGTCATATGTTTAACTATCTTACATATTTTATTATTAATGTAATCATTTAACACTTAAATATTACAAATAATAATTTAATATACACTCCACTTTTTGAGTAGTATACTACCATTATATCATCATATAATGGGTCCCATAATTACTAGTTAGTTAAAATTACAACTTCTTGTAACTTTAAATAACTAATTACCTCTACCTCAAAACTTATATTAATACCTCAACTAATTTAGTAATATAACACTTAATTACTAAATTTAATCTTTATTTAATCACATTAAAATAAGACGCAAAATTGCACTCCCATAATTAAGGAATTAATTAATCAGACGCATACAATTAATTAAATATCTATTTGGGCTTCATCCTATAGGTGTGACCTAAAGGGATCAACTGACCACCACCGTCACACGACAGTAATGTCAAACTCTAGTTAGCCAATCATTACCGATTAATGACGGTCAGTCGACTGTATAAAGAATCATCCCTCACGTATTCTTAATTTGAGATTTAATCATGATATTTAAATCATGTGATCGCACTATTGTTGAGGACACATTTCCCAACAATCTCCCACTTGTCCTCGACAAGTGTGCGTCACCAATTCTCTTGTCCTATTACAATCTCCCACTCAATGTAAGGTGTCTTGCAGGTCGTACTTACATTTGATCATATCTTGAGTGGTTTTCTCGATCTGGAGATTAACTGTCTGACCGGAATTATCTATCATAGATGCTTTCCGAGCGTGGCCACGCATTTCCAGTTAACTACTCCTCGAGTGGCCTTGAGATTTCAAACAACCCTGACAAGGGGTGGACAATTCCTATCGCCCTATTCCCTTCGTTCAGCCACAGTCCATCATAACCCAAAATATACCCAGTTTGACCTCGTTTAAGAAATCGTAGAGTATAAATCAAAGCTAATCAGAACTTGTGCCAACTTGGGCGAATAGTCTCTAGTCAAAAGAATTGACTCATAAGAATACTATAGTAGCTTTTGCCACGACCAGGCTTTATGAATTACCAGAACTCTATAAGCGGTCACGCCCGATTCGATTGTCCCATACAGTCTGCCTATGTGATCGACTAGTCATCCCATATGACTCTATGGCACTTGAACTTGCCATCAATCGCATCACACTCTAGTCACTTCGAGACGTCACCTCATATAAGTAACTAGGGGCGAATACCATGTTAATCCAGTTCACTTTAATGGGGTTCAATTTGTCTCTACAACCCATTCGGATACGACAAGGTAGCGGGTGAGTTTAATAAAACTCAAACGATAAATGTGATTATCACATATGAATAGTCAATACACTATTACTACTTCATATTCTATAATCTTTAGTGTATTATTAACACTAGTTAAAATGCAATACAAGCTTGGCAAGTAGATATACCCGATATCCATATATTCCAACTTAATTAATTGCTATTTCCTTCCATTCAATGTCATCTCTAATGACATGAATTTCTCTAAGTATATGTCTAAACTTCATACTAGATCTGAGCTCTTTAACTTGAAAGAAGCTCCCACTGTTATCGCATAACTTGTGATAAAGTCATTTGTTGAGGGATTCACCCTTAATCCCTATGTTGACCATTTTATCACAATTTACTTCGATTCCTTTTGTAGTATTTGCAATGCGCGAAATTTAAAACACCTTTCTTAGTTTCTTTCTCCTTTGTCAATAAGACATCCTAGGATTTCAACAAATCCGTTTTGGTTTGGAAACTAAAGTTTGTGTATCCCATCAACACCTAACTTAGTTTATCATCCAAACATGTGAACGACTCCTTCCCTAATTCTTCTCAAGAATCTCAAGGATGTTCTATAAGGCTCTCACAAACCATATCATGGGAATTATCTTGTTATTGACTTATTATGCCCTAGGCATATTTTTCATCACAGCACATGCGTCTGTTGGCATACATAATCGTTCTAATGGCGGAAACATTAGCAATCGATTTCATGTAATCAACAACTTAATAGGTTCAGTGAACGACTATGATTCCATCATAGTAATTCCACTTTCATCATCATGAATAAGCCATTCAACCTTGTTGATGTTACAACAGATACGAAAGATCTTATCCTCATAAGACTCTCAACTCTATGCCAATATACTCTCACATAGATTCGGTAATCTAACGTATATTGCATCCTTTCCTAGTCTCCCAATCACTCTTGCCAGAAGAGAGCATTGGTACATTATTCTCAATAATTAATATGTCATCAACATATAAGACATGGAAAAACAATTCTAGCTCCCACTTAACTTCATGTATATCATGATTCTTCAATCATGTGAATGAAACAATTCACTATAATCACATGAATGAAAAGTATAATCCTTTAATGCTAGCTTAAAACCAACTTGTGATCACTTAAGATAGCTACGCATAATATGTTAGGATTCTTAGATCTTAATCTAAGGTTTTGTGTTTGAAACACTTCCTTCTCTAAATTCCCATTTTAGAAAAGCGAATTTTTATTTGCCATTCTTCATTAAAATGAAATGCGGCAATTCCTAACACAATTTGTCTTGATCAACATCTTTATGTAAATCTTATGCATTTGTGTACTCTAAAGCTCTATTTCCCTTTAAAGAGACCCTCACTTTAAAGTAAATCTACTCATGAGCAACAATTTTCGGATTGTAATGCTTCGGCTCGTATGTAACAAGGTCATGATACTATCACTTTCACAAAGTAATATTTTTGAACAATAAGACATGTGCGATAAACTCCCACTGAACTATGCTCTCATACTATCTTCATAGATAATAGTTCAATACCAACTCCCACTCTATAATTCAATTACTTTCACAAAGTAACATTTCAACTATAAGAGATGTTTGTGACGATTCAATCTACTCCCACTCTATCTCTCAGAAATATATCAATATTCATGAGAGATAGCTTTGTGAGTCACAAACACTTATATTTAACGGAGTATTAGGAGTTTATCTAGACTATGTATTAGCTTTCAATGGGCCATCCTAACATGACAAACTAGATAATATACGAGTCTTATCCATGTCATCTGTTTAATAGACTCTCTATTCTATGTATCTCATGGTTGACCATCCAATTAGAATTACTTGTCCGTTTTGGATTGCAAATTCCCAAAATTGAGTTCATCAACTCAAACCGACTCATATTAGTTTGATCTTATGGGTAGTGACGCTAGGTCATAATCCATCTTTAATAAATCAAATTTATTACTTAGATCTTTGCCACTACGATTGGGTCGTAATGCTTAGAACTTTATTCAATTGGTTCTCTACATCATTTTAGAAATTTCTCAAATCTCTCAAATGCTTCACTTTTATTAGATTAAGTAAATATACCCTTATCTACTTGAATCATTGGTAAAAGTGACGAAGTAGTCATAAATTCCCCTTGCGGTGATGCTCATTAGAACACATACATCGGCATGTATTAGTCTCAACAAATCACTTGCTGGTGTCCCTTTACCACTAAAGGAAGTACAAATTATATTGCAAAGGAGACAAGATTCGCATATTCCATATGATTGAAAATCTAATGGTTCAATAATTCTAGTCGACACTAGCGTTGAATGCGTTTCTCATTTATGTAACCTAATTGAAAAATCAAATGTACAAATCATTTGGATAACTTGTTATGAGTCTTTTGGTGCGTATTATGTAGATATCTTTACATGAGTTGGAACTGTCTAAAACTTGTGTATCATAAAGATAAGTGACATGGCTCACATCCATGTCAATTTTCAACAAAATACAACAATTGTCTTTGAGGACAAAATATAGATCCTTTCATGTCTCACATTGAAATGATGTTTTAGACTAAGTGGGAACATAATAACAATTATGTAAATCATAACTCAAAGCTATTAGCAAAAACAAGTATATAAATTTCTCTTGAAGTGGCGGCTACCCGAGCTCCATTTCATTGTCGGAGATTCATATCACTCTTGTTCAGCTTTTCCACATTTCCAAGTCCCACTTGGAGTAACAAGCCCAACTTTGATATCTTCTAAATACTTGGGGGCAATATATGCTTCCATTGGCCCATGACATAATGATATTCATGGTAGGATTGGATACCCATCTTGGTTTTGTGGTAGTCTCACTATCAACTTCCAATTCACAATCGGATTTGGGTTTCTCACATATCTTTGCTCTTCCTTTACTAACACCAATACTACTTTCATTTGCAAGGACACTCTTGCTAGAACTCCCACTTAATTTGATATTACTTCTTGTTTCATCAAACAAGGATATCTTGGAATCTATGAGATTCCCCTCATATGAACCTCTTACCTGAGAGGTAGGCATGAGTATGAGGTGTAGAAGTAGTAAAAAGACAAAGATTCCCATCTTCACCAATGCTAAAGCGTAGTACTCTAATCGGGTCGTTGATATACGAGAAGCATTTTTCATAGAATGATAGGAGCCAAGAATTAATGGTGATCGGTGTATGATTATTAGATGATATTGGAGTTGTCATTGCAATTGATAAAACAAATTTGACTACAAAATAGGAAATGAAGGAATTAATTATCATCTATCGTTTTAATAATACTCGTAAATTTAACTACAAGCATTGCATTTATATAGTGACCTCCACCCAACTACATAAATGATTCCGAGATCCAAATTCATATCAACTCGGGCACGGTGAGCCGATTCATCCCTTATTAATATAACTCGGTGGATTAACCTTTTAATCGATTCTACTTTTAGAACTCTCGGTCGATAAAAATTACTCTAATTCTCATCTTTAGCCCGGAACACATGCGACTACGGTCAACAATACTTCCGTTGAGCTCAATCCAAATTTCGATGTAATAACATTTTACTACCCCACTTCGCCAACGTAACAAGGTTTGTATTACGGTGAAGCCGGATTAACTCCCTTGCGAAATTGGTACTTCATGAGTTTCTACTATTTGGTAAGGCTTTATCTCAATTATTATATGTGAGAGGTCTTGTCAATTTATTATCTATCACATTTTAAGTGAACTAAAGCAGTGAACTACGATAATTATAATTGACACGGTCGATGATTCGATATGAAATGCATGTGTTGTTATGGCGATTTGGCAATGCATGCAACATATTAAGAGAAATGCAAAGCAATAAATAAAATTCCTAGTATGGCCTTCCTAAAATAGAAAATCAAATAATCTATTACATATTCGGAAACCAACACCTTTGGTCCCTTGATTCTTCAAATGGCACACCTTCCAAGACACCGTCTTTGTCGGATCACCTTTCCGAATGGCACCGTCTTTGAAGAAGCTCCATAATTACAAATAATAATAAAAATACAAAGCTATTCCTATTATACATTTGTAAAATGGAAAAAAAAAAAAACTAATGAAATAAAAATAAAAGTGATACGAGATCACATTAAATTACAACCGAATCAATATTCCCTTTCATTACGGGTAATATTAATTAAAACTAAGGCCATACTAAGATAAAATTACATAATTCAAAATTATATAAATAAAAGACATTCAACAATTGAAATATGCAGCATTATAATATGTACCTATCATGCAAAATCATGTGCCAAATCGCCCTATTTAACTTATGTCGTACATATAACCCGGTTTCATGGATATGCGTGATAATAACCTTTTAAAATCACTAATTAACACTTAAATCACATCTAAGCTCAAGTTAATTATCCTAACACATTTTAGGACTCAAAAATTAGTCATCACATAATTTTTGACAATAATTCAACTTGATTTAATTTTATGCTCATTTTTGACCTTAAAATCATAATTTATATGAAATAAATCCAAATTAATACATAAAAGTTTCAAAATTTGAATTTTAAATTTTTGAACATTCTGGAATAATTCCATGACCCTCATAATGTCAAAAAACATGGTTAAAATTTTCGAATTAATTTTGAGAAAATATAGTTGCATTTTTATCGTTTTTATCTCATAAAATGTATAAAGCATACGAAAATTAAACCAATAATTTTTATAACTTTAGATCTGAAAAGTGGGATATAAATGCAACTTAAAATAATTTTCTCAAGCCATGCAATACGTTTTAGCTAATTTTTGCTAAAATAGTCACTATTTATGCCATTTTTACTCAAAAATTCATAAATCATGCTAAAGAAGATATTTAAATCTAGAAATTTACATACTCTCTGTAAATCTTTCATGTGACATCATATTAAAAGATCATGGCTTAATTCGAAATTAAACTAATTTTAACCATTTTACCTCTTTTAATCCATTTTTATCTCATAAAAATCATAAATCATGCAAAATTAATCAAATTAACTCGTCCTTTTACACACAACTTGTAAAATATGCATGTGAGGTCATATAAATTTTTCAAGGTCAGAAACGAAATTTAACTATTTTTAGCATTTTAATTCCCATTTTAGTCATAAAAATGTAATAAAATGACCAAAAATCCTTAAAATGAGCAATAAATTTCCATGAATCATAAAAATGGCCTAAAAACATTTTAGGACCAGAATATATAACATGCATGGTGATTTCGTGGCTTATACTTATAAATCACAAATTTTTAAGTTTTATATGTTAACCTTTTAACTCGGAAAAACAATAACCGATTATGCATGCAACATCCTATGCTCTGATACCACTTGTTAGGTTCATATACCTATTATTAGACTCCTCTAATAGTGAACTAATTAACTTGTTAATTATATGTTCTTTAGATCTAGTGCATGCATAACAAAATATAAGATTTATAAGAAAAACAATGTTCCTTACATTGATATGTGTTTCGAAATTATGGGCACAAGTAAGGTCACCTTCCTTCACTTGTTCTTGAGCTTATAATGATGGATGATCCTCCTAAGACTCCAAGTTTAGAAGCCACTCCAATAAATTGCACCCAAGATGAATCCCAAAAATCTCTACTAATATTAACTAGATATGTAGTAGAAATAATACCTTAATAATACTAATATTCTTATATTACTACTTCTAGTAATAGATCTTGTGTATTAGTATTTATTGAGAGCTTTTATGAATTTTGCATGTGAGAAAGCTAGAGAGATATATCAATTTTCAAGCAAAAACAACAAGTGATAAAATGAGCAACCAAATGCCCATTTTATCAAGCCAAAACCGGTATTTTGGGACAAAAGAGGAATCTTTTGTCTTTTGTTTTTTGCTCTTGGTTTGTGTAGGTAGTGTGTAGGATTTTATCTTTGTAAGATATGACATGCACAAGTCACTATCATACATTGTTATAACAAATGAACAAGACAAACTAGAGCATCTTTTGCTCTTGTCTTTGGCCGAAATATTGGTCTTATTATGGACCATTTTTGCCTTTTGTCATTTGTCCCACAAATGCTTATAAGTCATATGTTTAACTATCTTACATATTTTATTATTAATGTAATCATTTAACACTTAAATATTACAAATAATAATTTAATATACACTCCACTTTTTGAGTAGTATACTACCATTATATCATCATATAATGGGTCCCATAATTACTAGTTAGTTAAAATTACAACTTCTTGTAACTTTAAATAACTAATTACCTCTACCTCAAAACTTATATTAATACCTCAACTAATTTAGTAATATAACACTTAATTACTAAATTTAATCTTTATTTAATCACATTAAAATAAGACGCAAAATTGCACTCCCATAATTAAGGAATTAATTAATCTGTATCGCATACAATTAATTAAATAGCTATTTGGGCTTCATCCTATAGGTGTGACCTAAAGGGATCAACTGACCACCACCGTCACACGACAGTAATGTCAAACTCTAGTTAGCCAATCATTACCGATTAATGACGGTCAGTCGACTGCATAAAGAATCATCCCTCACGTATTCTTAATTTGAGATTTAATCATGATATTTAAATCATGTGATCGCACTATTGTTGAGGACACATTTCCCAACACTAACTACTTTAAAAATACAAAAAATAACAATGAGTGAAGAGAGAATAACAGGAATTGAAACAAGGATTGAACAGTTAACAGGAAATGTCAATGTGATGGTTAATGCTATGAATACTGTTATGGAAAGGATCCCAAACCATGATCCAAGGAGAAGACCACCTGGTAGAGGCAGAGGTAGGGCCAAAGGGTTTCCTATGGGAGCAGGAAGTGGACAACCACATCATGAAGAGGGTTATGGCTCAAAGTCAAATGAAAGGATCAGGACACAAGATGAGGCTCTTGAGCAAACAGACAAGCATCTAAAGGTAGAAATTTCTGATTTTTCTGGTAGTCTTAACCCTGATGACTTACTAGAATAGATTAGGGATGTTGAAAAGATATCTGAGTATAAAAACTACAATGATGCTAAGGCTTGTAAGATTGATGTGTTGAAATTGAAGGGATATGCGTCACTGTGATATGATAAGCTTAAACATCAGAGATTTAGGGAAGGGAAGGAACCTATTAAATCTTGGTCCAAACTTAAAAAGAAATTATTGGATAAGTTTGTCACCAAAGATTACACTCAGGATTTAATCATTAAGTTGTCTAAACTTAGGCAGGATGAGAGACCCCTTGAGACTTATTTAAGAGAATTTGAGCAATTAACCTTACAATGTGAGATTAATGAAAAACCTGAGCAAAGGATTGCTAGGCTTTTGGAAGGGCTTGATAAAAACATTGCTACTAAGGTTAGGATGCAACCACTATGGTCATATGATGATGTAGTTAGCCTAGCACTCAGAGTACGGAGAATGGGGAAATCTAAACCTGTTGCACCCAAATCAAACACAAAGCCTGTTTTCAAACCTTACACTGGTATAAGATTCAATGACACCTCAAAAACTACAATACCAACTGCCTCAGATAAAGGGAAAGTTGTTGCTACCTCTAAGCCTGCACAGCCTCCCACAGAAAATAGAATCAACTGCATCCAATGCCAAGGATTTGGACATTTTAGGAAGGATTGTCCTTCTAAAAGAGTCATGACTGCCATAGAGGTTGAATAATAAGAGAGAGAGATGGCCTAGTGAAGTATGAACAGCAGAAGGTTATTGAGGGTGAGACTGTAGAGGATGAGCCTAGTCAGGATGCTCTGTTAGCTCAGTCTGACACTGGCCACAGTTTGGTTTTATGGAGAGTGATGCACTCACAACAAGCACCCCTTGAGGAGGATCAAAGATCATTAATTTTCAGGAGTAGGTGCACCATTCAGGAGAGAGTTTGTAACCTAATCATTGATGGAGGTAGCTGCACCAATGTGGCTTCTCTCACCTTAGTTGAGAAGCTTAACGTGAACACTCAGACCCATCCCCATTCTTATAAGCTCAGATGGTTGAACAAGGGAGCTGAGGTCAAGGTGGACAGACAGTGTCTCATTCCTTTCTCCATTGGAAAAGTTTATAAGGATGAGGTGCCCTGTGATGTAGTGCCTATGGATGCCTGTCATTTGCTCTTAGGCAGGCCATGGGAATTTGACAAGAGTACAGTTCACCATGGGAGGAACAACACCTACACATTTAAGAAAGGTAGTAGGAAGATAACCCTAACTCCTCTACCTCCCAATCAGGAAAGCTATAGGAGTCCTAGTGTGACTGATGGGCTCAATAGAGTTTTGTTCCTATCAGAAGCTGAAATGGTAAGGGAGCTACAACAAGAACAACTAGTTCTCATATTATTGGCCAAGGAAATCTCATAAGCTGAGAAACCCCAAATTCCTATGGAGGCTCAGAAAATGTTGAAGGGATATTCATATGTGTTCCCTGAAGAACTTCCTAGTGGGCTGCCTCCCCTCAGGGGCATAGAGCATCAAATTGATCTAGTACCAGGATCTGTGATCCCTAACAGACCTGCATACAGGAGTGATCCAACTCCCACTAAGGAATTATAGACACAAATTGAAGAATTGATGACTAAGGATTTTGTGAGGGAATCCTTGAGTCCATGTGCTGTGCCAACACTCTTAGTCCCAAAGAAGGATGGCTCATGGAGGATGTGCATTGACAGTAGAGCCATAAACAACATAACAGTCAAATACAGGTTCCCAATACCCATGCTAGATGATATGCTAGATGAGTTAAGTGGGTCTCAGATATTTTCTAAAATTGATCTGAGGCAATGATATTGTCAAGTAAGGATCAGAGAGGGTGATGAGTGAAAGACATCTATCAAAACAAAGTAAGGACTTTATGAATGGTTAGTTATGCCATTTGGGTTTTCTAATGCCCCTAGAACCTTATAACATTGATGACAGAGGTGTTAAGACCTTGCTTGGGGAAATTTGCTGTGGTGTACTTTGATGACATACTTATTTACAGCACCACCAAGAAAGAGCACTTGAGGCATCTTGAAGCTGTGTTCCAAATTATGAGGAAGAATAAGCTATTTTAAAAGCTGCAGAAATGTATCTTCCTTGTACCAGAAGTGGAGTTCCTTGGGTATATTATCTCTGGTAGAGGTATCTCTGTGGATCAAGACAAGATAGAGGCTGTTAAATCATGGCCTGTGCCAAAAACCATCACAGAAGTGAGGGGATTTCATGGCCTTACTTCATTCTACATGAGATTTATAAATAACTTCAGTGCCCTAGCTGCTTCTATCCCAGAGTGTATGAATAAAGTAGAGTTCAAATGGACTGACAATGCCCTACAAGCTTTCAGGCTAATCAAGACACTCTTATGTGAAGACCATATACTCAGGCTACCTGATTTCAACTATCTATTTGAAGTTGAATGTGATGTCAATGGTGTTGCCATTGGAGCTGTGTTGATTCTAGAAAAGAAGCCATTGGCTTACTTCAGTGGGAAACTCAATGGAGCGAAGTTGAGTTACTTAACTTATGACAAGGTGTTCTATGCAATTTTCAGAGCTCTCATGCATTGGAGCGACTACCTCAAACCCAAACCCTTTGTATTATATTCTGATCATGAGGCCTTGAAATACATAAGCAGCCAGGATAAATTGAGTCATAAACATGCAAAATGGGTTGAGTTCCTTCAGTCTTTCACCTTCTCCACCAAATATAAGGAAGGTAAACAGAATGTGGTTGCTGATGCCCTCTCAAGGAGATATTCTATGTTAACTATTTTAAGCCAAAGAGTTCTGATATTTGAATTCATGAAAGAATTATACAAAGATGATCTTGAATTCTTTGAAGACTAGAAGCTATTAACAGAAGGAATTAAGGTTCATGGGAGCAAATATCAGCTGTAGGAAGGATTTCTCTTTAAGGGAAACAAGCTCTGTGTTTCTAAGGGTTTCTATAGGAACTGTTGATCAAGAAAGTCCATTCTAGTGGCTTAGGTGGGCATTTTGGTGTACAAAACATAGTGGAGATTCTGCAAGACCAATTCTATTGGCCAAACATGTTGGGGGATGTTCAAATTGCGTTAAGAAGATGTTCAACATGTCAACAAGCCAAGAGCTCATTCCAGGCAGGCCCATACACCCCATTACATGTGCCAGTCAAGCCATGGGATGATGTTAGCATGGACTTCATGGTGGCTTTACCAAGAACTCAAAGGGGAAATGATGCTATTATGGTTGTTGTTGACAGGTTCAGTAAAATGGCCTATTTTATAGCCTGTAAGAAAACAGAAGATGTTGCTAGCATTGCTGAGCTCTATCTAAAAGAGGTAGTCAGACTCCATGTTGTCTCTAAAACCATTGTGTCTGACAGGGATGTGAAGTTTATGAGCTACTTTTGGAAGACTCTATGGAGGCTGTTAAACACCAGGTTGCTATTCAGTACCTCTCACCATCCACAAAATGATGGTGAAACTGCAACCACCAACAAGACCCTGGCAAGAATTCTAAGGTGTATTGTCAACAAGTGTCTTAAGGATTGGGACATCAAGCTGTCACAAGCTGCATTTGCCTTCAATAGAGCTCCTTCTTCTACAACTTGGCACAGCCCTTTTGAAGTAGTCTATGGGGTCAATCTTCTAATGCCCTTAGACCTCTCAAATGTCCTTAAAGAAGAGCTTAACTACGAAGCAAAGAGAAGGACAGAATAGATGATCAAACTCCATGATGTAGTAAGAAGGCAAAATGAGAAAACAAATGAGTCCTATCAGAGGCATTCTAAGAGTTCAGGTAAAAAGAAGGAGTTTGCACCAGGTGATCTAGTTTGGTTGCACCTCAGGAAAGAGAGATTCCCAGCAAAAAGAAAGAACAAGTTAATGCCTAGAGCTGAAGGTCCATTTGAGATCACTGAAAAGGTTTGTCTTAATGCCTATAAGGTTGACCTTCCTGGTGAGTATGGTCTACATGGGACCTTTAATGTGGGAGACCTGAGTTAATACAATGGGGAGTCTGATGATTGATACGTGCATTTCATATAGTCCTTTTTAGTCTCTTATGCACGCATTTCCATGTGATTCTTGTAGTTTGGTATTGCAAAATGCCCCGAATAGGCTACTTTGGTTTGGTTTGCCTTATTTGCAGGAACAGACCCAAAAGTAGCAGAATCGTGCCTTTTTCAGTCCTCTTAGCATGCATTTATGGAGATGGAAGATTTGAGGCGGAACTACTATGCCTCGAGAAGCGTGAAGTGGTCTCGGAAGCTAACCAACGAAGAAAGCAAGCTGGTTCAGTGGCCAAGTATTCGTTCGAAGACCTTTATGTTCGATCGAGTGGAATTGGGTGGCCAACATGCTCGATCGAGTCCCTGCTGTACTCGATCGAAGGGTGATATTTTGAGGTTACTCCATCGAAGACATACTTTGTTCGATCGAGGGATTATGCTATGAAGTTACTCGATCGAGAAGTTCCATTGTTCTCGATCGATGACTCTTGTCATTAGTAGTAGGATTTTAATATCTTAAGTTAAGTTTAGGTTAATAAATATCTTCTCTATATAAATAGAAGATGTAATTAGGTTAATACACACTTCTTAATCTAATACTTTGCTCCTAATTACTTAGTAGACTATTTTCTCTTCCTCTTGCTACGTTGCTTTCGTTCTTATTGCCGGATCTCAAACTTTGTAATTCGCTTTACTCTTAATTCAATTTAACCTTGTTTTGCATCTTTAATCCTTGTTCTTAATTACTGCTTTAATTATTGTTATTGTTAAGTTTATGTTATTTCATCTTCATCATCATTATATCATGTCTCTTGCTTTTTCATCCATTAATGTTTTTGGTTTCGTTAAGAACATGAGTAGCTAATTCCTTTTATGTTAGGATTAGGAGAGCCATGGTAGTGAATTAATGATGTTGTAATTAGATTATATGGTTTACATGTGAGAACTGTTTTACAGCAATTTAATTGTAATCGTTTAGTTGAGTGTACGCTTCTAAACTAGTTAATCTGGTTAAATTCAGGCCTAGATCGAGAGATTGGAATGAATAGACCTGTTATAAACTGTAGACTACACTAATGAGGATGAAATTTAAGTTAGTAGTTTTCTAGGACGGATAGCGAACCGAGAGGACCTTTCCTTTACCCTTCTCACATCAGACCGACTAATCTCATTATGACAGAATTGACTAATTACCATGGTGAACCGACTTCCTAGCATTTCTCTCTTTACTTGATTACAACCTATTTCTCTTTGCAGTTTTTATTGCTCTTATTCTCTCTGTCTTAATCTCCTTTAGTAGTTAGAAATCAAATCAAAGCACCTAGTTGTTACCGTGACGGACTTAGATAGCAAGTAGATATAATAGCCTCCCTGTGGATACGATACCCGACTTACCTCTACTATATTTATTAGTTGAGCCGGTTTGTTTACTTTTGATAGGGTTGCGCAAGCCGTGTCAATGATAAAGAAGTTTCTAGCTTGAGGTTAAGCTCCTCTCAAGCCGGGGAGGTTGCAGCAGGAGCTGAGACACAGATCAACAAAAATCCTGACTCAACTACTACACCAACTCCACCAGTCATGAAGAGGTTCACCAGGTCCAGTGTGGGGGTGCCTAAATGGCCTCTTAATCAAGCTTAGTTCAGTCTCATAATCAAGTCCAAGGTCCAGGCATCAGTTCTTTTTAATTCAGCATCAATCCAGTCACAAGTTAAGTGGAATTGGTTAGGAGAAAGGTCACTACCAGGTTACCATTTTTGTTCAGACAAGGCTCTAAATGCAAGCCAACTAGAGTAAGCATCATTCAAGCAACCATACGGATGAAACAAATCCTCTTTAAGGCGCTAGGCAGTGCTGGAACCTTTCACAAAGCAACTTTAAGCCTTCACCAAGCAAAGACAAAGGCAGTTGACTAACAGACTACTTTTCCTGCAATTCACTTGTTGTTTACCTAGCTTTTTCAGTTTTTACCCTCTTGCCAACCCCACATTGTAAGATATTTGTTCTTTGCTTTATGTAGTAGCTTGATCCTGGCCCTAGGATTCAAATGTAACCGAGCACAACTCCCAGCAATCTTTATATAAGGAACATTGCCTGCAATGGAAAAGACAGACTGCTTTTGAACCAAAAACTCTGAGTTAGTTACTCTGAATTAAATATTCACAATTGGTGCATAGCTTAGTTGTAAATCAGGCTTAATTCTAATCTGTGTTTTGCTGTGATTAGAGATTGAGGACCTGTGGCAATTGATTCAATCCTGTGCATTGCTATGGTTGAATTTAATTGTTGTCTGAGTTTAAATCTGAGAATTTATGTGCCTTGCTGTGGATTTTCCTATTTAAATTCTCAAGTTATTTGCTTAGATTATCCTGTGAATCTCTGTGGAAATTTAAGTGAGTAATTATATCCAAAATTTCAAAAACAATTCATCAGTTCATTTCACCTCAGAAACCCTGTCAGATTTTAGTTTGCTGTCCAACTTGATTGAATTATTAAAAATAGTTAGAGTGCAAAATAAATCTCAAAATTTCTATCAGTTGAAGTTCATATAACTATAGAATTTATCACCAAATTTCATGAATTTTAAAAATTATTTACTATTTTTCCTTGCCTCTGCAAGAACATTGCATTATTGAATTTCTATCTGAATTCTTGCGTTATTGAATTTCTATCTGAATTGCTTCTTTTCTAATAAACCCTATAATTTACATTCCAGAAAATTTGGCAAGGAACTCTCGAACTCACAAGTCAAAAAATCTAAAATGGAAAAGAGTAAAGACCTTTAGAAGGGGAATCAATACTGGATTGTCAAGCAAGAAAGCATTTATTCTCCGTAAATATGTGGGTGAGGACTGAGGAGGAGCGATGGCGTTTCTATTTCTTTTTCTCACCTCTTAGTTCATTTTGTCCCAAACTCCCAATACCAAGTAATATTCCCTTAGCGCATGAGGCAATTTTCAAAATCAATTCTAAAAAAAAGGGTAAATCTGGAAGTTTTGCTTTCATGGCGGATATGAGTAAGGCATATGATTGGGTTCGATGGGACTTCCTCCAAGCTGTTCTGTATAGGTTTGGTTTTTCTGAAAATATGATACAACTTATAATGAACTGTGTTTCTACAGTTTCTTATGAAGTTCTTTTCAATGGTGCCCCTCTCAAGCAGTTCAAACCGGAATGCGGTCTTACACAAGGAGATCCCTTATCGCCTTATTTGTTTCTTTTATGCATGGAGGTTCTATCATCCAATGTAATTTCTGCGCAGGCTCATGGATCTCTTACGGGGTTTAAGATCTGCAGAGGTGTACAACCACTAACCCATCTCTTCTTTGTGGATGACTCGGTTTTCTTTATACGGGACAAGGGAATGCAGCAACGGTTCTGAGGGGTATTATTGACCAGTACTGCTCCGCATCAGGTCAGAGGCTGAATGAAGAGAAATGTGGGCTGCTGTTTAGCCCAAATATGACTCTCCGTAGAGTTCAGAGATGTCTTACGACATTCAACATTAAAACCAATAAAGGCATTGGGAAATATCTGGGTATGCCTTTGGAGTTCCAAGGCTCCAAGAAAGAAATTTTCAAAGGCTTACTGGATAATGTTACCAAGCGTGTTTCTTCTTGGAATGGGGTCTTTCTATCACCGACAGGGAGGCTCACCCTAATATCGTCTGTTCTATCAAACATCTCTATTTACTTTCTATCGGTTTTCAAAATACCGGTAAGTGTGACGAAGAAGATCAACGCTCTTCTGTCACATTTTTGGTGGGCAGGGACGAGATCAGGGAAGTCGGTCCATTGGTGTAGCAAGAATTTTACTAGTTTGCCAAAGAAGGAGGGCGGATTAGGTATCCGTAATGTCGAATGCCTCAACCAAGCATTACTGTCTAAGCATGCATGGAGAATTGTGTCGAAAGAAAACTCTTTATTCACCTTAACTTTCCGTGAAAAAAATATTTGGTGATTCTTATTGGACTAGTGATCTCAGACCTCAAAGGACGAACCATACATCATGGGGAGTCAAGAGTGTGTTGCATGGCTTACAACTTATCCTGGATAACTTAAGTTGGCAGCCTGGGTTCTCCTCTAATCTGAACGTCTAGACCAACAAGTGGGTCAATAGGCGAACTCCGGATCCGAAAGGCGAACTCTTAGAGCAGGATTTTGCTTTTCTCAAGGACCTCACTATCAAGGATCTATAGCTGAATTCTGGGGGTTGGAATCATCAATTCATACAATTACTTTTTACTGAGGAAACCACCAATAGGATCTTGGCCACGGTTCTAAGAACTAACCAGACAGAAGATGTTCCCATTTGGCCCGCTACACAACATGGTTCTTACACGGTGAAAAGCGGTTATGGGATGGTCTTCAGTGAATTCTTCAATAGAACTGCATCTGTGTGGGATATGACGAGATTAAACACTAGACAAAAGGATTTCTGTGGTTCCCGCTTATGGCATATGTCGGGACCACGGTCATGGAAGATTTTGGTATGGAAGATTCTTTCAAATTCCCTGCCAGTGGGAGAGGAATTTGAGAGACGGAATATACCATGGAATACTTCATGCTGCCTATGTCAACCATTCTGTGAGGCTATCGAAACTGTGGATCACATTTTCAAGGACTGTGAGATAACGGCTAGGGTATGGGCAAGTTCACCCCTAGGTGTGAACTCTACTCAAACGAGACACATCAGTGCTAGAGATTGGATTATCAATTGGATCCTTTACCTACGCACCCTTGATGAGTGGGAGGTACAAACAACTCAATTTCTTGCTATTATTGTGTCTTTGTGGAATTTGCGTAATAATGCACGATTCAGGGGAGAAAGGTTCATTCCTGAGGCTTTCTTCCGGGTTTATAACCGTTTGGTTAGCGATGCATTAAATGCGGTGAAGGAGTCTAAAACCCAGGTAGTGTAAGGATCTAATGACGTGACAGAGTATGGACAAACGGACCACATAATGGACTTGATTACCCTTCGAAATGGAAACCCAGTTTATATTACGGGGACTTTTGGTTCTTGTTCTATGATCAGACTTATGGTAGATGCAAGCTGGCGGAAATCGTGTCATGCATCATGGGGATGGGTTGCTATGGATTCGGAAGAAAACGTGATATGTAATGGCAGCGGAAGGGGCTTTTCAGAGAGTCCATTACAGGCCGAGGCTATAGGAGTTCTGAAGGCTCTTATATGGGCTAGAGACTGCGGATTCCTTCATGTGGAAGTTTCATCAGATTGTTTACAACTTCTATTCCAATGAGCAAGCAACGGAAAAAGGCACTATCTTCTTGCAGGCATCCTCGATGATATCAATGTCCTTTCGGCTAACTTTCATTGTTTATGCTTTAGTTATGTTTGTAGGGAAAGGAATGTTGCGGCGGACCAGTTAGCAAGGCGTGCCATGACAATGGCCTAGGAATCTTTTTTACCAGTTGCCAAAAAAAAAAAAAAGTAATATTTCCCACATGTTTTGATACACGTCGTTTGTGTGAGAGTTGCATGGATAATTTACTATATCACGTCCCTCTTTTTACTTATTACACACTCTTATGCCTCCTCGTATATACTCTTAGTCATGCATTACACACACTTTTGCCTCCTAGTATGAGTTGCCTGGGCCAAGTCATGCATTCCACGAGACTGAGACTAGGCTTCGACGTGTTTTCCACACGTTTGGGCCACTTTTACTCTTATTTATTTATTTATTTTTTTTAAAAAAAAAGCAAATTTGAGCAATACTTTTTTTCACTTTTTTAATTTTAAATTACTCATAATGTATGGCACAGTGTCTTTTAATATATACTCATATTAAACTGAGGATTAAAATTAGTTTTAAGCCATTGTTTTTTTTATTCCAAATGGTATTATCAACAAGATCAATGTTATTTGTAGAAATTTCTTATGAAATGGTGGAGATGAGTATAAGAAGGCAGCAAACATAAGTTCGGATACATGCTGTTTAACCAAAGCTGAAGGTGGGTTAGGGCTCAAACACATGAAGAATCGGAACATTGCTCTATTTGGAAAGTATACTTGGTGGTTTGCTAAAAAAGGACCACTTATGGGTCAGATGGATGTCACATATTTATACGAAAGACTGTGAGTGGTTTGATTACAATCCTCTCTTAGACTGTAGTTGGACTTGGAAAAAAATCAAACATATAATGCAAAAATTTAAACAAGCCTACACCAATAACAATTGGCTTAATGCATCATCTCGATTATAGAGTGAAAGCGAGGCTATTGTTTTGTTGTGTGACAAAGAAGCCTAAGGTGAGTGGAGATTTCTATCTTTGGAATACTCTTAATATTCCCAAAAATTCTTTTATCTTTTGGGTAATCATGCATCAAAGATTGCTTACTAAGGGTCGTTTGGTAAGGATGGGTATAATTGTTGATGGTAGTCGTGACATTTGTCTTCTTTGCTCTTGAATATCATGAGCATTTGTTTTCGATTGTCGGTATGTTAGGCAATGTTTGTGCTTTATTTCAAGGCCGGGAAGCTGAAACTCCATTTTTCTATGAATGATTTGGTCAGATGGTTATCTAGTTGTAGGGGACCTACAAAGTTGAAAAGGAGATTTATAGGGCCTTGTTATGTGACTCTCTTATGCTCCATATGGATTGTAAGGAATGAAGCAAGAATTAATGCAATGGTGAAGACGCCAACTTGGTTGGTGTAGTCTGTGGTAGCTGATGTAATGCATCGTTTCCGGAGATTAAATGCGAATACTCTTCAACAACATGAAGGAGTATGGTTGGAGAAACGTCAATGACAAGTTTCAGTTGATGCTTTTTTTTTTTTTTTTCTTTTTTTTGTAATTAGCATATATGAAGAATTTTACACTCACTACGCCAAATAATGGGATCAAGAACAGTTAGATAAGGTGATATACCGTTGTAATAGAAAACACGTAACCGTTATTACATCGATCGTTGTTATTTTGTGACCATGATTGTTAAAAAGGCGGAACCGTTATAAAATATAAATAACGGGTTCAAACAACCGTAATACAATATTAAGAACGATTCAAAAACCGTTGGCTATAATATTGAAACCATGGTAGTATTAGTTGGAATGCTCTACGGAAACCTCTGACAACGGTTTTACTGAACAAAACCGTTGTAAAATATTAAATATGACAACGGTTTATGTTATTAAACTGTTTTAAATGTCATGAATTCGACAATGGTTTTATTTCGTTATATTATATTTTTGGCCGTAGCATTATGGATGAATATGTCAACGGATTTCTATTTAAATGTGACCGTTGTCAATATATTTATTGACGACAGTTTTAATTTTAGCCGTAATCGAATTTATAAATATTTTTTTAAAATAAATTGTTTTAGCAGGTTCCAGCAGGTGCTGAAATGCTAATATTTGCAGTAGCAGGTTCCGCTGAAATGATAGAGCAAAATAACATTTCAGCAGCTGCGCATTGCAAAAATTCAATCTTGCATCATCAGAATATTACACATATTGATCTATTCAACCTAGCATCAAAATATTATAAACATGGTGACCAAAACTAAATACACATAGCTCTATATACACACATACATAATGAGCGGACTATTGACCATCCGTTAATGAAAGAAAATAAGTGGCCCACTTATTTGTCATGTCGGTTATGTCTTCTTTCGAATAGGTTGGGTCATTGTTGTTGATTGAAAGTGGGAACTACAAATCAAAATATACATAAAACACATTAACAGTGACTCTATCTTTGATATATTTTCGGGTGATATCTCCCACATGGACCGACAACAATAATAGGCGCATTGTTTGTCGTCTGGTTGTAGAGGAGACTATTATATAAATCATAGACAAATAAGCTAAATTAGATCAACCTCTCGCATAAGCATAAATTAAATTATAGGAGTAATTATTAAGAATACACTTACTTTTATCCGGAGAATAGTTGGACTTAATGCTCCAATTGCTCGAAACACACTAATTCATAAATATACACCGGAAATTATAATTAGCATTTGGTTTAGTAATATTGATGGGACATTAAAATGAGCCTAGTCTTCAAAGGTCATACTATAACAATTGACATTATAATGTAAGGTTGTAAACTTACTCAGTTATAAACTTTGCAAATTTCTGAGAGGGGCAATGTACGCAAGAGTCAATCCAGTACACTATGTTTTTTCTGACATTGATTGCCACTAACAGCGAATGGCTGCTATGAAATATTAAAAATTGAACTGTTAGTTCATATACATGCATGTAAGCGTGTTAATAAATGAATAGAATCGTGATTCATTATAATAAAGTACTATACATACCGATTCTCACTGTATGGGGCAAGCCATGGGCTTATGGGCGTCGTCAACCGTTGAGAAATTTTAGTGATGTGATCTTCGTATGTTGATACGAAAATTACTCGAAATAATAAAATTCGTTAGAGTTGCAGCGGAATTATTAAAACTGGACAGTGCTGAAGACTGTCTGATTGTCGGATTTATGTGATTTGAACGGTTTATTGAACTGTTTGAATCAGAACGTGAACTTAGTAATTTTTATGTGTTTTTTTTGTAATTTAAACGAACAAGAAAATAAAAGAATATTTGCTTGAGCTAGAACTATAGCTCAACCAATGGTGAATTATAACCAAGACCTATTGATTATAACTCGTGTTTATGTTCGAAAACGCGTCAAACAATAACGGGATTTGGAACGAAACTCGTCGAACCTGAATGCTCACACAATGCAAACGAAACTTGAAAGTTTATTGATAATTCTTGGATGTGAAATAAGGATACAATAGCTCCCTATTTATAGTAAACTAGACCGACTCCTAGAAGGACTTAAGGAAACAAACGACTTCCCTAATCTTACACGACTTAAGCTATGGCTAAATTGCCTTATTATAATCCTAATACTTTTAGGGAAAATATTTAAAGGAAATAACAACAATAAAATAATTAACTAAACCAGATTTTAAGAAAATTGGAAACTTTCCTAAAACCGGATAGACTACTAATTAGGAAAACTTTAATTAGGAAAGATATGGCAACCAACTTTGTGCTTGCCTTGCACGTTTCCTTAAGCTCTACGAACCTTCCTTCTCCAGCTCCATGCACTCTCCTTGACGTCCAAGCAAGCCACTAAACGTGACGCCCAAGTAAATTAAGGAAACCATTGTTGAACACGTAGTTGAGTCTGGCTTCTGACTGAACAATCGTGGTGTGTTCATTTTGTTCATTTCGTTGTTGAGCAGCATCATTTTTGCATCATCCCCTCCCTCTTGGAAAAGAATTGTCCTCAATTTATGTAGCCTCATATCTCTGGGATCAAAATATGAAATACATAAACAAGAGAGCAAACAAGAAGATATAAACAATAAACATGATTTGAAACTCACGCCTCCATCAACACCTATCTTCTTTTCGTTCCTTAATTTCAAAGTCCCATTGTGCCATGATTGCTTGTGCTTTCCTCCCCTCCTCCCTCCGTGCACAAACATAGAGTAATTATCACGAAAGTCAGTGTCAAACAAGCACTTTAAACAAGATGAATCCTCCGTAGTTGTAGCATCCTTTTGCACCTGAAAATCAAACAAATAACCACAAGACTCGATTGCATTCGTTATTGGTTTAGCAAATACTCCGAGCTCATAGTCAAAATCCGATGAAACCCACGGCTCTTTGACCTTTGTAACAACTGCTTCCTCATCTCCATAATTATCAAAAATAGGCGGCTGATTGAAATCAATTGAACGGTCAATGTAGCTGTTCCATAATTCATCCTTGCCAAGATCTTTCTCGAGCTTGCTTTCCATAGCCAATATAGTGAGACTCGAAATTTTCTTACCGCTAGAACGCATAGTAAGTGTAGCTTCGGATGACATAGGTTTTAGAACAACGTTCTTCCGTCTATCTATCAACTTGTACTCATTGCTTCTTCCTCTATGCATCACGTCTCTATCATATTGCCAAGGACGACACAAGAGAATGTGACAAGCATCCATAAGAACTACATCGCATACAACCTCGTCTTTATAAGAACCCATAGCGAAACAAACACGAACCTGTTTTGAAACTTGCACCTTCTTGTCATCTCCTAACCAATGTAAAGCATACGGATTTGGATGAACCATGGTTGGTAAAACTAACTTAGACACCATGTCGCTTGAAGCTGCATTTGTACAACTCCCACCATCAATAATCACACCACACCACTTATCTTTCACTTGGCACTTCGTATGAAACAATTGATCACGTTGCTCCAAATCAACTGGAACGGAATTAGCTTGTAATGAACGAATTACCAAAGTGTCATAAACAGGGGCAACATAAGTCTCGGTCTGCTCCTTCTCCTCCTCGGCCTTATCAAGATTAAATATACCACCTCTAGTTTCGTCCTCTTCGTCAACCAACTCATCACGAACAGCTACTGCTGCCCTCAAAGTTATATTACATTTATTAGGACAAGCATTCTGATAATGCCCAAAACCTTGACACTTAAAGCAACGAACTCTCATCACACTTTGCTCTTTTGGAGTGGTTACGGCTTTAGCAACCATAGGGGCTGCCACGGGTATGATCACGGGAGGAGCAGCCGTGTTGGTACTTGTACTAGCGTCTCCTGAATCTACCAAGTCATTTTGTAACCAACCAAATGATTTATGCAAATTATTGGATCCATACCTCAACCTTCCTTGCGCTTCAACTTTCAAATATAGACCATATAATGTATCAAAATCAGAATATAGTTGTAACTCCAAGGCATGAGCTATGTTTCGGTTTAACCCTCTCAAAAATCGAGCCATCTTCTGTTTTTCATTCACCTCAACCTCACCCATCAAGGCTAATTTCTCAAACTCATCTATGTACTCACTAATACTCATCCTACCTTGCATTAAATCAGAAATTTTACGATACAAGGTAAGCTTATATGTTGGTGGTATATACCGTTTCTTTAGCTTCCGTTTCAAGGATTTCCAAGATGCAATCTTTGCCTTTCCAGCACGCGCCCTTTGTGCCTTCAAATTCTCAAACCAAAGTGATGCACCTCGACTCAATTTAAGGATAGCATACTTACGTCGTTTTTCATCATCAAGGTCCTTGAAATCGAACATCCTATCAATCTTACGGCCCAATCCAAGTAATCTTCGGTATCGATTCCTCCAACCAATTCAGGAAGCTCGGTGATTTTGAATTCATCCTGCCGTGGTGGCTCTCCATGCCTTGGTTGCCAACGTGGTCCTCCTGTGTGCACATTCATGTTCTTTAAAGCCTCTTGGAGATTTTGAAGAAAATTTGGATAATTAAAAACCATGATTACCGTCTTGGATCAACAAATCTGTCTCTGATGCCAAATGATACGAAAATTACTCGAAAGAATAAAATTCGTTAGAGATGCAGTGGAATTATTAAAACTGGACAAAGTCTTGAAGACCGTCGATTGTCGGATTTATGTGATTTGAACGGTTTATTGAACGTTTGAATCAGAACGTGAACTTAGTAATTTTTATGTGTTTTTTTTGTAATATAAACGAACAAGAAAATAAAAGGATATTTGCTTGAGCTACACCTATAGCTCAACCAATGGTGAATTATAACCAAGACCTATTAATAATAACTCGTGTTAATGTTCGAAAATGCGTCAAACAATAACGGGATTTGGAACGAAACTCGTCAAACCTGAACGCTCACATAATGCAAACGAAACTTGAAAGTTTATTGATAATTCTTGGATCTTAAATGAGGATACAATAGCTCCCTATTTATACTAAACTAGACCGACTCCTAGAAGGACTTAAGGAAACAAACGACTTCCCTAATCTTACACGACTTAAGCTATGGCTAAATTGCCTTATTATAATCCTAATACTTTTAGGGAAAATATGTTAGGTTTATTTACCTCTTATTAGACTCCTCTAATAGTGAACTAATTAACTTCTTAATTATTTGTTCTTTAGATATAGTGCATTCATAACAAAAGAAGAGATTTATGAGGAAAAACAATGACCCTTATATTGTATATAGTTCCGAAATATAGGGCACAAATAAGGTCACCTTCCTTATTTGTTCTTGAGCTTAATATGTTGGATGATCCTCTAAAAATCCCAAAGTAGAGATCCTCCTTAGATTGCACCCAAGACTAATCCCTTAAACTAGTATACTAATTAACTAGATTAATACACTAGTACCCTTAAAACCAATTCTAATAGTATACCTATTACTACACTAGTAACCTTGTATTGTGTTTTAGAATTTTGATGAACAATTTCTAAGTTCTAAAACTTGTTTTGTGAGAGGTAGAGAGAATATAGCAAGCTTTGCATGTGTGTAGTATGAATGAATAATAAGAGAACTAAAATCTCTTTAAAAGAAAGAGGAGGGTCGGATGGAGTATGTCCAAAGAGGGCATCTTACTTTCTCCTTTTTGTCTTTACAAGAAATGGATGTGTAAGAGTAGGTGTAAGGCTAGTTGTAGGTAGGCATCATCATGCTTTTTATCAAATAAAATAAAACAACCATAACCTCTAATACTCCCTCCATTTTGGTTCAACCTACATAAAATGGACTACCATTTTATTTTATCAATTTGTCATTTGTCACACAATATGTCACATGTAGCATATTACATGTTATTAATTAATTTAATGCATATTTTTCACATAAATATCATTTTATAATTAATTTAATTACATACAACAAATTGACTAGTGATACTTGATCACATAAATAAAATGGGTCATTTAATTATAATTCACAATATTTTGTAATTATAATTAACCATTCATTCTTATCTCAATTGTTTCTCAAACAATAATCAATTTTAGTAATAAAGTATTTCAATTACTAAAATAAATCTTATTTAATCCCATTACAATAAGATATTAATATTCTCTTTCACAAACGAATTGTTCTATTTTAAGGAATTGATCAACTTGTATCATCATACAATTAATCAATTTATCTATTAAGGGAATTGTCCTTTAGGTGTAACCTTAAGGGATCAACTAACCACCACCGTCATACGAAAGTAATGTCAAACTCTAGTTAGATAATCATTACCGATTAATGATGATCCATGACTATATAATGAATCATTCCTTACGCATTCTTAATATGGGATTTAAACATGTGATCGCACTATTATTGAGGACACATATTCCAACAAAATATTTAAAGGAAATAACAACAATAGAATAATTAACTAAACCAGATTTTAAGAAAATTGGAGACTTTCCTAAAACCGGATAGACTACTAATTAGAAAAATTTTAATTAGGAAAGATATGGCAACCGACTTTGTGCTTGTCTTGGACGTTTCCTTAAGCTCTACGGACCTTCCTTCTCCAGCTCCATGCACTGTCCTTGACTTCCAAGCAAGCCACTAAACTTGACGCCCAAGTAAATAAAAGAAACCATTGTTGAACACGTAGCTGAGTCTGGCTTCTGACTGAACAGTCGTGGTGTGTGTTCTTTTTGTTCATTTCGTTGCTGAGCCGCATCATTTTTGTATCATATGTATATCCATGCACCTTTAGAGAGAACACATCATGTGGAAAGAATCCGTAGTTACGAGAAACGTAAATCCCCTCAGCGATGTGTGTAAACTGGTACCTATTACGTCAAATGGAACGAAGAATGTTATTTTCATTGATGATTTAAATAAACATCACTATTCGTAAACCAAATGACAAGTTTTATTAATAAACTTACTTCATCCAAATTAAAATGTGCATAGCATTTAACTCGTCAAGGTCGAGAAACTGACATAGTGATTCCCCATCCATCATAACAAATGTACCTTCGCCCACAACATCCTCTTCGATCTTAATAATGAGTACATCTCCGGTAGCTGCCTTCCTGTCAGCCAGCTGGTGCAAAGCTCCGAACGTTGGAATATTCAATTTTTGCTTATAATCATCGCTCTGATATTTAGCTTTAAGAGGAGCAACATGCTTGTGTGCAGCAAAATTAGATGGCTTATTATATACGTCGTCTGATTTATGTTCGGTCTACAATTTAGAAAAAAAAATTATATACATTACACGAGACGTCATTTATAATTTAAATAACAAAAAAAAACTCACAATCTATTTTTCAAATTATTACTACCTCTTGAATTTTGGGTTGAGATGCAGTCAAATCAGTGACTTTGGGTGTTGACGTAGTAGTCCTAATTTCAGCCATAACGGCTTCGTGTAACTCCAGGAAATGTAAACATTAAAAATACTTACTATATATTAGATAAGGTTAACCTAATAAATTTAAAGGCATTCATTATATAAAATGTATTAACTTTAGAATAACTACCCAGGAGATGTCAACATTAATGCACAATAGAACACACGACATCTTGCAAACACTAATTATCACTAAGTGGTACTATTAGAGTACCATACTCCTGCAGATATAAGTGGGTCACTTCCACTTTCCTCCAATTATGGCGGAGGGCAATGCCTTGAACCTCAACTTCTTGAATCTGGTCGTAATAGAATGCGGCTCCCCTAACAACAACAATTTTTCCGAGTGGTACTATAAGGGCATTGTAGTAAAGAACACAAGGCTTCTTGGAAACGCCCTTCACATTTTTAATTAATTAGTATATATACATGCACTAGTTTGATTAATAAATTTAATTAACTAGTATATATAAAACAGTTATAAACTAGTCGTAGTAGCTAATACCTCGTCAAAAGCCGGATTTGGAGACGACAAGAACGTATCATCATCAACTACCCCCACCTCCTCTCTCACGGCCTTTATGGCTTCCTCTTCAACTAACCGATCTTGATCCTTTGACATGTCTTTGGCTCCCTCCTCACTCTCCTTTGCCATGTCATCCTCAATTCGCATGCCCACTTTTTCCATCTCCTCCCCTGCTTCCTTTATGACTTGCTGAACCATAACCAACTCTTCTTCATATGGCTTATCCCCCATTTCCACCATTCTCAGTATCAACCTGGCCATTGTTTGTAGCTGTGTAGTAGAAATGAATATAATTAAAGTAGTAGTATAATTTCATCATATATATGTTAGGTTCATATACCTATTATTAGACTCCTCTAATAGTGAACTAATTAACTTATTAATTATTTGTTCTTTAGATCTAGTGCATGCATAACAAAATGAAAGATTTATGAGAAAAACAATGTTCCTTACATTGTAGGTGGTTCGAAATTTTGGGCACAAGGAAGGTCACCTTCCTTCACTTGTTCTTGAGCTAATATTAATGGATGATCTTCCAAGATCCCAAGTATAGAAATCCTCCTTAGATTGCACCCAAGACTTACCCTTAAACTAGTATACTAATTAACTAGATTATTATACTAGTATCCTTAAAATGTATTCTAATATTGTTATTATTACTACACTAGTAACCTTGTTTTAATATTAGAATGGATGAACAATTTATTGTAAATCTCTAAAAACTTGTTAGAGAAAGCTAGAGAAAAAGATGAGCAAACTCTTGCATGTAGATGAATGAATGAGTAAATTATAAAATGAGAACAAAAGTTCTCATATAGAGAGGGAGGGAGCACGGTTGGAACAAGGGAGTAATGCCAAGAATTGGAATCTCCTTTTTCTTTTTCTCTTACCAACATAATAGGTGTGTAAGGCTAGTGTGTGTAGGAATGATTACACATAGCTTTATCTCATAAAATAATCAACTACACACCACCATGATACCCTCCATTTCGGTCCATATCATAAAATGGACTACCATTTTATTTTGTCAATTTGTCATTTGTCACACAATATGTTACATGTAGTATTTTACATGTTATTAATTAATTTAATGCATATTTATCCCATAAATATCATTTTAGAAATTAATTAAATTACATACAATAAATTGACTAGTGATACTTGATCACATAAATAAAATGAGTCATAAAATTATAATTCACAACATCTTGTAATTATAATTAACCATTCATTCTAATCTCTATTGTTTCTCAAACAATAAGCAATTTTAGTAATAATGCACTTTTATTACTAAAATAAATCTTATTTAATCCCATTATAATAAGATATTAATATTCTTTCTCACAAGTAAATTGTTCACTTTTAAGGAATTGATTACCTCGTATCGTCATACAATTAATCAATTTGTCCATTAAGGGAATTGTCCTTTAGGTGTGACCTTAAGGGATCAATCGACCACCACCGTCACACACGACGAATGTCAAACTCTAGTCAACCAATCATTACCGATTAATGACGATCAGTTGATTATATAATAAATCATCCCTCACGTATTCTTAATTTGAGATTTAATTATGATATTTAAATCATGTGATCGCACTATTGTTGAGGACACATTTCCCAACAATCTCCCACTTGTCCTCGACAAGTGTGCGTCACCAATTCTCTTGTCCTATTACAATCTCCCACTCAATGCAAGGTGTCTTGCAGGTCGTACTTACATTTGATCATATCTTGAGTGGTTTTCTCGATCCGGAGATTAATCGTCTGACCGGAATTATCTATCAAAGATACCTTCCGAGCGTGGCCACGCATTACCGCTTAACTACTCCTCGAGTGGCCTTGAGATTTCAAACAACCCCGACAAGGGGTGGACAATTCCTATCGCCCTATTCCCTTCGTTCACCCACAGTCCATCATAACCCAAAATATACCCAGTTTGACCTCGTTTAAGAAATCGTAGAGTATAAATCAAAGCTAATCAGAAGTTGTGCCAACTTGGGCGAATAGTCTCTAGTCAAAAGAATTGACTCATAAGAATACTATAGTAGCTCTTGCCACGACCAGGCTTTATGAATTACCGAACTCTATAAGCGGTCACGCCCGACGATTGTCCCGCATACCGCCTATGTGATCGACTAGTCATCCCACATGACTCTATGGCACTTGAACTTGCCATCAATCGCATCACACTCTAGTCACTTCGAGACGTCACCTCATATGAGTAACTAGGGGCGAATACCATGTCAATCCAGTTCACTTTAATGGGGTTCAATTTGTCTCTACAACCCATTCGGATACGACAAGGTACCGGGTGAGTTTAATTAAAAACTCAAACGATAAATGTGATTATCACATATGAATAGTCAATACACTATTACTACTTCATATTCTATAATCTCTAGTGTTATAAAAACACTAGTTAAAATGCAATACAAGCTTGGCAAGTGGATATACCCGATATCCATATATTCCAATTTAATTAATTGCTATTTCCTTCCATTCAATGTCATCTCTTAATGACATGAATTTCTCCAAGTATATGTCTAGACTTCATACTAGACTTGGGCTCTTTAACTTGAAAGACGCTCCCACTGTTATCGCATAACATGTGATAAAGTCATTTGTAGAGGGATTCACCCTTAATCCTTACGTTGACCATTTTATCACAACTAACTTAGATTCCTTTTGTAGAATTTGCAATGCGCGAAACTAAAACACATTTCTTAGTTTCTTACTCCTTTGTCAATAACATTTACTTAGGATTTCATCAAATCCTTTTAAGCTTGGAAACTAAAGTTGGTGCAACCCTTCAACACTTTAACTTAGTTTATCATCCAAACATGTGTACAAGTTATCAATTGTACTTTAAGGCTTTCACAAGCCCATCTTATGAATTAACTTATTATTGACTTATCATGCACCTAGCATATGGTACATCACAAAGAAAAAGTGCGTGTGTTGGCATACATAATCGTTCTAATGGCGGAAACATTAGTAATCGATTTCATGTAATCAACAACTTAATGGGTTCGATGAAACGACTATGATTTCATCATAGTAATTCCACTTTCATCATCATGAATAAGCCATTCAACTTTGTTGACGTTAAACAGATACGAAAGAACTTATCTTCATAAGACTCTCAACTCTATGCCAATTTTCTCTCACATAGATTCAAAATCTAGAATACTTTGCATCCCTTTCCATGTCTCCCAATTACTCTTACCAGAAGAGATCATTGGTATATTATTCTCAATAAGTAATATGTTATCAACATATATGACATGGAGAAACTATTCTAGCTCCCACTTAACTTCATGTATATCATGATTCTTCAATCATGTGAATGAAACAATTCACAATAATCACATGAACGAAAAATATAATCCTTTAATGCTAGCTTAAGACCATCTTGTGATCACTTAAGATAGCTACCCATAATATGTCAGGATTCTTAGATCTTCATCTAAGGTTTTGTGTTTTTAAACACATCCTTCTCTAAATTCACATTTTAGAAAAGCGAAATTTTATTTGCCATTCTTCATTTAATGAAATGTGGCAATCCCTAACACAATTTATCTTGATCAACATCTTTATGTAAATCTTATGCATTTGTGTACTCTAAAGCTCTATTTCCCTTTAAAGAGACCCTCACTTTAAAGTAAATCTACTCATGAGCAACAACTTTCGGATTGTAATGCTTCGGCTCAAATGTAACAAGGTCATGATACTATCACTTTCACAAAGTAATATTATAACAATAAGACATGTGCGATAAACTCCCACTGAACTATGCTCTTATACTATCTTCATAGATAATAGTTCAATACCAACTCCCACTCTATAATTCAATTACTTTCACAAAGTAACATTTCAACTATAAGAGATGTTTGTGACGATACAATCTTCTCCCACTCTATCTCTCAGAAATACACCTAATTTCTTGAGAGATAGCTTTGTGAGTCACAAAGATATATTTAACGGAGTATTAGGAGTTTTCAAAGACTATATATTAACTTTCAAGAGGCCATCCTTACATGGCAAAATATGGAATATGGTAGTCTGATTCATGTCATATGGTTTAATAGACTCTCTATTCTAGGTATCTTATGGTTGACCATCCAATTAGAATAATATGTCCATTTGGTATCGAGAATTCCCTACTCGATGAATTCAAAAACTCATTACAACTCTTAGAGTTGATCTTATATAAATAAGTTGTTACTTTAAGTAACAAGGACATAAGGAGAATCCGATTCATAGCTTATGGACATATAATGATCCCATCATCATAATCGTCTACTTGATCAATTTGAGTTGTTTATCTAATGTTTCTCTACGCAAGTAATTTATGATGATGATTTTAGAACAAACAACATAATAAAACAAGTGATTTGGGTTGAAAACCAAGTCACCAATATCCAAAATACAACCCGTGTTTAAAGGATACAAATCAATTTCCAAGTCACACGAGGAAATCAAAATAGTTCTAAAAACATGAAATTCATCATAAAATTAAAGACAAAGCAAATTAAAAAGCCAAGCTTCTATTGATCCATCACCATGGTCGGCTACTCTAGCTTCCCTCGTGATCCTCTAGACTTGCTTCTCCTTGCCTTTGTCCTTGCTAGGAGGGGGCCCTATTTACAATAAAAAGGGTAATCATCACAACTTGTATCACATACTAATTGAGATTGAAACATAAAAGATAGGGATATTTATATACCTACTGGAGTAACCTTTCCAGCTTTGATGTCGCCAAGATACTTGGAACAGTTTCTCTTCCAATGCCCAACACCACAACAATAGTGGCACTTGTCCCCGGATGGGGCACTGTACTTGGGCTTGGAGGAGCTTGCTTCATAAGTCTTAGCTTTGTTCCTGTTGGGAGTTCGCTTCTTTCCCTTTTTCCCACTTTTCTTGAAGGTTCCTTTGCTCTTTTGATTGATATTGAGCACATCTTTGGTGGTGCTAACACTTAGCCCCATATCCCTTTCGGCTTGCACAAGCATTTTGTGCAACTCATCAAGGGAAACCTTCTTATCTTGCATATTAAAATTCACCCGGAATTGAACATATGCTTTGATTTTGCTTAGGGAATGAAGAATTCGATCAATCACGAGTTCATCGGGAATTTCCACCTTATGCGATTTCAAGGTCTCAACATGCTCTATCAACTTGAGCACATGTGGGCTCACCTTTTGGCCCTCTTTGATGTTAAGATCAAAGAATGCGGAAGCCGCCTCATATTGAATGACCCTAGGAGCTCGTGAAAACATGTTCACAAGCTTCATGTAGATCTCATGAGCGGTGCTAATCTTTATAGCACTTCGTTGGAGTTCGGCCTCCATAGCAAAGATCAATACATTTTTCATTGCAGCCGACTCCTTTTGGTAATCCTCATAGGATTGCCTAGCGGCGGACCTAGTATTAGGAGGTTCGGTGGGAGATGCCTCGGTAAGGTAACGAAGCTTGTCGTCACCTTGCGCGGCCAAGCGAAGTTGTGCATCCCAATCGGCGAAATTGGACCCATTCTTTTCTAACTTACATCGATCCATGAAGGATCGGAGCCATGACACATTGGAAAGCGGTGTGGAACTAGTGGATGCGGACGCGTTTGGAGTTGCCATTGCAGTTGATTAAAACAAATTTTGACTACAAAATAGGAAATGAAGGAATTTAATTATCATCTATCGTTTTAATAATACTCGTTAATTTAACTACAAGTATTGCATTTATATAGTGACCTCCACCCAACTACATAAATGATTCCGAGATCCAAATTCATATTAACTTGGGCACGGTGAGCCGATTCATCCCTTATTAATATAACTCGGTAGATTAACCTTTTAATCGATTCTACTTTTAGAACTCTCGGTCGATAAAAATTACTCTAATTCTCATCTTTAGCCCGGAACACATGCGACTACGGTCAACAATACTTCCGTTGAGCTCAATCCAAATTTCGATGTAATAACATTTTACTACCCCATTTCGCCAACGTAACAAGGTTTGTATTACGGTGAAGCCGGATTAACTCCCTTGTGAAATTGGTACTTCATGAGTTTCTACTATTTGGTAAGGCTTTTTCTCAATTTTTAATATGTGAGAGGTCTTGTCAATTTATTATCTATCACGTTTTAAGTGAACTAAAGCGGTGAACTACGATAATTATAATTGACACGGTCGATGACTCGATATGATATGCATGTGTTGTTATGGCGATTTGGCAATGCATGCAACATATTAAAAGAAATGCAAAGCAATAAATAAAATTCCTAGTATGGCCTTCCTAAAAATAGAAAATCAAATAATCTATTACATATTCGGAAACCAACTCCTTTGGTCCCTTGAATCTTCAATTGGCACGCCTTCCAAGACACCGTCTTTGTCGGATCACCTTTCCGAATGGCACCGTCTTTGAAGAAGCTCCATAATTACAAATAATAATAAAAATACAAAGCTATTCCTATTATACATTTGTAAAATGAAAAACTAATGAAATAAAAATAAAAGTGATACGAGATCACATTAAATTACAACCGAATCAATATTCCCTTTCATTACGGGTAATATTAATTAAAACTAAGGCCATACTAAGATAAAATTACATAATTCAAAATTATATAAATAAAAGACATTCAACAATTGAAATATGCAGCATTATAATATGTACCTATCATGCAAAATCATGTGCCAAATCGCCCTATTTAACTTATGTCGTACATATAACCCAGTTTCATGGAAATACGTGATAATAACCTTTTAAAATCACTAATTAACACTTAAATCACATCTAAGCTCAAGTTAATTATCCTAACACATTTTAGGACTCAAAAATCAGTCATCACTAAATTTTTGACAATAATTCAACTTGATTTAATTTTATGCTCATTTTTGACCTTAAAATATTATTTATATGAAATAAATCCAAATTAATTCATAAAAGTTTCAAAATTTGAATTTTAAATTTTTGAACATTCTGGAATAAATCCATGACCCTCATAATGTCAAAAAACATGGTTAAAATTTTCGAATTAAATTTGAGAAAATATAATTGCATTTTATCGGTTTTATCTCATAAAATACATAAAGTATACGAAAATTAAACCAATAATTTTTACAACTTTAGATCTGATTAGTGGGATATTAATGCAACTTAAAATAATTTTCTCAAGCCATGCAATACGTTTTAGCTAATTTTTGCTAAAATAGTCACTATTTATGCCATTTTTACTCAAAAATTCATAAATCATGCTAAGGAAGATATTTAAATCTAGAAATTTACATACTCTCTGTAAATCTTGCATGTGACATCATATTAAAAGATCATGGCTTGATTCGAAATTTAACTAATTTTAACCATTTTACCTCTTTTAATCCATTTTTATCTCATAAAAATCATAAATCATGCAAAATTAATCAAATTAACTCGTCCTTTTACACACAACTTGTAAAATATGCATGTGAGGTCATATAAATTTTTCAAGGTCAGAAACGAAATTTAACTATTTTTAGCATTTTAATTCCCATTTTAGTCATAAAAATGTAATAAAATGACCAAAAATCCTTAAAATGAGCAATAAATTTCCATGAATCATAAAAATGACCTAAAAACATTTTAGGACCAGAATATATTACATGCATGGTGATTTCGTGGCTTATACATATAAATCACAAATTTTTAAGTTTTATATGTTAACCTTTTAACTCGGAAAAACAATAACCGATTATGCATGCAACATCCTTATGCTCCGATACCACTTGTTAGGTTCATATACCTATTATTAGACTCCTCTAATAGTGAACTAATTAACTTATTAATTATTTGTTCTTTAGATCTAGTGCATGCATAACAAAATGAAAGATTTATGAGAAAAACAATGTTCCTTACATTGTAGGTGGTTCGAAATTTTGGGCACAAGGAAGGTCACCTTCCTTCACTTGTTCTTGAGCTAATATTAATGGATGATCTTCCAAGATCCCAAGTATAGAAATCCTCCTTAGATTGCACCCAAGACTTACCCTTAAACTAGTATACTAATTAACTAGATTATTATACTAGTATCCTTAAAATGTATTCTAATATTGTTATTATTACTACACTAGTAACCTTGTTTTAATATTAGAATGGATGAACAATTTATTGTAAATCTCTAAAAACTTGTTAGAGAAAGCTAGAGAAAAAGATGAGCAAACTCTTGCATGTAGATGAATGAATGAGTAAATTATAAAATGAGAACAAAAGTTCTCATATAGAGAGGGAGGGAGCACGGTTGGAACAAGGGAGTAATGCCAAGAATTGGAATCTCCTTTTTCTTTTTCTCTTACCAACATAATAGGTGTGTAAGGCTAGTGTGTGTAGGAATGATTACACATAGCTTTATCTCATAAAATAATCAACTACACACCACCATGATACCCTCCATTTCGGTCCATATCATAAAATGGACTACCATTTTATTTTGTCAATTTGTCATTTGTCACACAATATGTTACATGTAGTATTTTACATGTTATTAATTAATTTAATGCATATTTATCCCATAAATATCATTTTAGAAATTAATTAAATTACATACAATAAATTGACTAGTGATACTTGATCACATAAATAAAATGAGTCATAAAATTATAATTCACAACATCTTGTAATTATAATTAACCATTCATTCTAATCTCTATTGTTTCTCAAACAATAAGCAATTTTAGTAATAATGCACTTTTATTACTAAAATAAATCTTATTTAATCCCATTATAATAAGATATTAATATTCTTTCTCACAAGTAAATTGTTCACTTTTAAGGAATTGATTACCTCGTATCGTCATACAATTAATCAATTTGTCCATTAAGGGAATTGTCCTTTAGGTGTGACCTTAAGGGATCAACTGACCACCACCGTCACACGACAGTAATGTCAAACTCTAGTCAGCCAATCATTACCGATTAATGACGATCAGTTGATTATATAATAAATCATCCCTCACGTATTCTTAATTTGAGATTTAATTATGATATTTAAATCATGTGATCGCACTATTGTTGAGGACACATTTCCCAACAATATATTTATAAATTCTGTTGAATAAAATACAGTATTTATATACCCTATCATCACCACTCATTGTCCTTCGAGTAGTTTTTCCAAAATACTTAGTGATACCAACATGCGTCGATACCCCTCTCATACGACCTGGATGCTCTGCTTTTCCGATTGGCCTAGCAAGAATGTCAACACGTCCTTGAGGCTTCCATTTTCCTTCCCCTACCTCCTTTTCACAGATCCTCTACATACACAAAAAACCATTATGCAACTAAATTTTATTTAAACTCACAATTATATAACCGACCACCAATGGTAGGAGTGACATATTTATTCAAACTTATAATTTTCTCTTCGATGGCCTTATCATATGGAGATTATAACTGTCTATTCTTAGGAGTGTGACCGGCCAACCAAGCGTCGTGACGATTGACAGTTCTAAGTTTTGGCTTCTATTCATTCATCACATTGATATCCTCTCAAAATATGTATGATTACTATATATATATATATATATATATATATATATATATATATATATATATATATATATATATATATATATATATAACATCGGTGTAAAACACCTAATAATATAAGAATTAAGTACTTACAAACTTCTTCTTAATCAATCTATAACCCACCTCTGGAGGCATGAAAGACGCTCTCTTTCTTTGAAATATTCTCTAGGTTCTGCTTACTCAAAGTCTTCATAAAACGAATTGTATCGAGTAAAGTAAGCATATTTCTTTACTTATTAAGTGATTACTAATATAAAGTGATCCCAACGAGTCGCAGATAAATTACCTTAAACTTGTCAGACTGCCTATAAGCGATATAGT
This sequence comes from Silene latifolia, assembly GCF_048544455.1. NCBI lineage: Eukaryota > Viridiplantae > Streptophyta > Magnoliopsida > Caryophyllales > Caryophyllaceae > Silene > Silene latifolia. The sequence goes on along the minus strand of NC_133536.1, from coordinate 115,855,401 downwards.
TATCCCAATCTTCCTGGTTAACATGTCGATACTTCTTCATTGGTGGTTTCTTGTTCATCTCTCCGGTCTTCTTGTTGAACAAGTGGTTCCGAGCAACCTTTAACTTCCATGCTCTAAAGGATTCTCCTATCTTTTTTTGTAGGTAACCATCATTGTGTTTGGGGACAGTGTAAGCTAACTGCATATATGGTTAGCATATTTGGTTAGTTTCGGCTAATAGCACATATCGAATACTAAGATAATTTCATCTAAAGCATATATTATTGTGTATACATACCTTTATTCTCTCCCTTAGCTTTTTCTTCAGGTCTTCACTCAACTGATTGATAAAAGGCAAACCGAGAGGCACATACTCTCTCACACAACAACCAATCAAACTCGCGAAATTTGCAACAAAGGTACCATCTGGCAGCCCCGTTAATGGATGCCATTGAAGTTTATTAGGTATCCTTCTCTCTATTTCTTCTAGGGAAACTCTATGGCGCCATCGCCCAGTATCCGATTCCAAATTATTCTCATAACCTGAATCTTCTTCGCCTCACTTTTTCCCATCTTTTCTTTTCCGCTTTCCACCTATATCTAAACCAACAATTAATAAACTACTAACTTTAATCAATAAGTCGACATAGCAGGCGCATCGTCTGGAATAAATGATCACACGGTATACCTAAAAATATAGGTGTTGTTTAACACACAATATACTTAAAATAATAGGTGTTGTTTAACACACAATAAACCTAAGATAATTAGAGGATAATATCACAACTAAATAAGAAAATAAAGACATTAAGTTAATGAGACGAAGGAGTAGGGTTTATTATTACTTATTCAAAGAGGAGAAGCCAGGCCTGGTCTGGCGATGACGAAAGGGACGGTGGAGGCAATGGGGACGGCGATGGCGACGGAGAAGATTAGTGATTCTAGAGAAACTCAGTGTTCGAGGGTTTTAAGTGAGTGAGGAGAAGGTTTGCATGTGTGTTGGTTGAGGAATAAGGACTGATTTACTTGAAACTAATATACACGGGTGAAGCCAAAGCGCCTTCTTTATTTTACTATGACAACGGTTGAATAAAAACCCATAATTTTTTTCATTATAATACAACGGTTGGTGTGTAAACGTTGTCTTTTTATATCTTTCACTATGTCTAGTTTTTCCAGCCAAAAAATAAAAGCATCTTCCATATTTGGTATTAAGTTAGGAATTCAAGACTAAATTATGCACAACCAATGTAATTAATGCATATATTAAAAACTTCTTTCCATATTAAGTTTACTAAATATAACCTAATGAGCAATTAATAAAAATACATTAATCAAATGACCCAAAATACATTATGGCCCTGTTCTTTCGGGCTTTTTAGAGTTGAAGTGAACTGAAATGAATTGAGCAGAACTGAACTAAACTGAATGGAGCTGAACTGAACTAAAACTGATTGGAACTGAACTGAACCAAAATAATAATAATAATAATAATAATAATAATAATAATAATAATAATAATAATAATAATAATAATAATAATAATAATAATAATAATAATAATAATAATAATAATAATAATAATAATAATAATAATAATAATAATAATAATAATAATAATAATAATAATAATAATAATAATAATAATTACAATAACAATAATAATAATAATAATAATAATAATAATAATAATAATAATAATAATAATAATAATAATAATAATAATAATAATAATAATAATAATAATAATAATAATAATAATAATAATAATAATAATAATAATAATAATAATAATAATAATAATAATAATAATAATAATAATAATAATAATAATAATAATAATAATAATAATAATACAAATTGGTCAGATGAAATAGCAAATGTTAATTCGTAGGCTAAAATAAGTTTTTTAGGGTGAGTTTTACAAGTCCAGGTTGGCAAAATATGTATGTCGGAGTTGAAGAACTTGTGCCGAAAATCAACCCGAATTTGAACACTCTTTCGAGTCTCTGAGATTTGGGTCAAGTCACGGCCTGATTTGGTTAATTGTTTGGTCACAAGCAAAATGATGAAGTGAGATAATACCGATGGTTCAGCCGTACCGCACAACTTCGACGACGGAGTAACTGGGCTGTGTAAACAAACAAAAAAAAGAGGGCATCGTCATTAGTCAAGTTCTTTTAAAAAATTTCACAGCATTTGTCAAGCGCATATAATGGGGTTCATGGATGTTATCACCACACTGACGCAATGAAGTGAGAAATTAGTGTCTCTATGTCCCTTTGTTCCAAAGCCAAAGACAGAGATCAAGAAAGGACCATAGACCACTCAGTGAGAAATAATTAGGAGTTACTAACTTTACTCAACATATGCGCAGAGGAGAAGACCGGTATTCGTGCGTCGGTCCGAGTCTACTGTTATTATGAAAAGAGTAAGGCAGAGGTACCAAAAAGGGAGGGGGTCCAGCAACATAAGGCAAAGCTTCAAAATCGTTTGGTTGTGTCAGTTTTGAGTGTTCAATAGATACGGAATTAGCATATGCAGCTAACGAAGAAGACAATTCAACAGAAAAAAAAGGTATGAAGCTGCACAAAAGCGAAAAGGTGATAGACTGATAGTATCTTACCCATCTCGAAAATAATAGCTCTACAATTTGTGTGTGCGCAAGAAGACAAAGGAATTAAGAGTGTGGTGTTGTAAGACATTGAGAAATAAGAAAACAGTCCAAGAGTTTTACGCAAGGATTAGGCAAAAGTATTCTAAAACTCGTACAAGAAAGTTCAAGGAAATAAGTCAGCCTGATGTTCTATATGAGATAAAAGATACATGATGCATATTCACGCAAATACAAGGCTATATTTTGCCTCTCATGTTATCGTGAAACATGGATAAGTTGTTCAAGATTCCTTAGCATCATTTGAAGACCATAATAAAACGAGAAAGGAGAAGATGTTCGTACCTTTTGGGTATTTGGGCGAAGAATCAAGCGCAAATTGGTCAGAAATTCGGAGATGTTGCGTATAGCATGAGAGTCAAGGCAGTTGAGTATATATAGGTCTTGAGTCTTTATAAACCCTGGGTAAGTTTAAGAAATTTAGTATGATACCACTTTCCTAAATATTAAGTTATTGGGTTTAGTTTTAGTTTCTGGGTTGTCTTTCCACCGTTGGCTGCCAACAACCACCCCAAGTCGACCTTTAGACCTCACGTCGCCGGTCAGGGGCAGTTGTTGTGGGTTGTTAACACGGTGGTTACTGGTTGTGGTGGATTCGCGTGTGGTGCTGCGTCTTTCAGGGGTATTGTCGCCTTCTTTGTGACAATTGTCGACCTTGTGCCACCACCGTTTGGCCATCAGACCTCAAGTCGCCGGTCACTTTGGTGGTGGCTGACGGATCTGCTGTTTTCCCTTCAACCGGTGAGTCCTTGGTTGTTTTCGCGTCTTTTTTTTTTCCTCTTTGCTTTTGTTTTTCTGCGTTGCTTTGCTGCGGTGGTTCGTTGCTTCTACCAGTGACCGGCCGCTGCTGCCACTGCCGCTGCCTTGTGTGGGTGGGCGCAGGTCGTAGTGGGTGTTGTGGTTTGTGTGGTGTGGAGTTTCGGGTTCTGTGGGTGTTGGGCCGTTTGTCAACAACTACGGTGTGGTTCGTTGGTGGTGGTCCTCGGCTGTTCAACGCTGTTGGGTGCGAGGAAGGGTGTTGGGGTTTTATTGTCCTTTCATGCCTGAGCTAGTACAGTACCATTGTCCTTTTTCGGGTATTCATGCGTGTCCGGATGGTTTTGGTAAGGGCTTGACTAAAGCGGCTTGGCAGAAACATTTACAGGACCGGCATTGTAATGACGGTGCGTTGGACCTTACGCGTCAGACTCTGAGTAATAGTTTGACTGTTTATTCCAATGCCGAGAGTTGTTTGAGACAAATGGGGCTCTGGTTGTGCGGGGTGTGTTTTAAAACCCGCACTATTAGAGCTAGATGTCGGCATAGTCGGGGTGATATTGTTATGTACCCAGAGTGTGTGCGTGGCTTCTACGCCTTCCATATTCATGGTATTCCGAGACCTTTGGCTCCTTCTACTTCGGTTTCTTTTGATGATAGGGTCGAGCTCGTTCAGTGGTCTATATCTTCGTTGGACCGTTTATTGTCTTTAGGCCTTCGCTCAGTTAAATCCATTCCGCCTAAATGCCGTCTTGGGTTTGCTCGGGCTTTGAAAGGGGTCTTGGATGAGGTGTTTGATAACCCTAGTGATCTCTCCCGCTGGGTGCGTTTGCTAGTCCTTCCGCTTTGTTTACTTAGAACTTTCGCTCCTCGGAGTAATCATGAGTGTCGGACTGTTATTCGGCGTCGGATCGGGAGGAGAGTATTGCCGGGCTATCGTTGCTTGGGGGACACCTGGGGGGGGGGGGGGGTTTGCAGTTTTACAGGAGTGCTTTGATGAGGGTCCTTCTTCATTTTCTATGGAGGATGATCTGGATTTGAGTGAGCTTAACCTCCGCCAGTGCCGGCGGAAGATATCTGATGGCCATTATCTCTCTGCCTTTGCAGACGGTGCTTTCTTCCTCTGGGGTCGCCCCTTACTCCGATGCCACTCTTGTGGCCCTGCGTGAGAAGCATCCTGTCGCCCCGCCTCCTTCATTGCCTCCTCTGTCTGGGGATCATCATCCTCTGGTTGCCTCTTCGGCGATGGTCTTGGATATGATTCGGAGCTTCCCTCGTGGTACTTCCTGTGGGAGGGATGGTTTTCGTGCATAACACCTTATGAACTGTTTGAGTGGCGCTGCTGTGGCTATCTCCGATGATTTGATCACTTCTATTACTAGGGTGGTTAATCTTTTTCTTGAGGGCCGGTGTCCTCTTCCTCTGGGTGAGTGTGACGAAGAAGATCAACGCTCTTCTGTCACATTTTTGGTGGGCAGGGACGAGATCAGGGAAGTCGGTCCATTGGTGTAGCAAGAATTTTACTAGTTTGCCAAAGAAGGAGGGCGGATTAGGTATCCGTAATGTCGAATGCCTCAACCAAGCATTACTGTCTAAGCATGCATGGAGAATTGTGTCGAAAGAAAACTCTTTATTCACCTTAACTTTCCGTGAAAAAAATATTTGGTGATTCTTATTGGACTAGTGATCTCAGACCTCAAAGGACGAACCATACATCATGGGGAGTCAAGAGTGTGTTGCATGGCTTACAACTTATCCTGGATAACTTAAGTTGGCAGCCTGGGTTCTCCTCTAATCTGAACGTCTAGACCAACAAGTGGGTCAATAGGCGAACTCCGGATCCGAAAGGCGAACTCTTAGAGCAGGATTTTGCTTTTCTCAAGGACCTCACTATCAAGGATCTATAGCTGAATTCTGGGGGTTGGAATCATCAATTCATACAATTACTTTTTACTGAGGAAACCACCAATAGGATCTTGGCCACGGTTCTAAGAACTAACCAGACAGAAGATGTTCCCATTTGGCCCGCTACACAACATGGTTCTTACACGGTGAAAAGCGGTTATGGGATGGTCTTCAGTGAATTCTTCAATAGAACTGCATCTGTGTGGGATATGACGAGATTAAACACTAGACAAAAGGATTTCTGTGGTTCCCGCTTATGGCATATGTCGGGACCACGGTCATGGAAGATTTTGGTATGGAAGATTCTTTCAAATTCCCTGCCAGTGGGAGAGGAATTTGAGAGACGGAATATACCATGGAATACTTCATGCTGCCTATGTCAACCATTCTGTGAGGCTATCGAAACTGTGGATCACATTTTCAAGGACTGTGAGATAACGGCTAGGGTATGGGCAAGTTCACCCCTAGGTGTGAACTCTACTCAAACGAGACACATCAGTGCTAGAGATTGGATTATCAATTGGATCCTTTACCTACGCACCCTTGATGAGTGGGAGGTACAAACAACTCAATTTCTTGCTATTATTGTGTCTTTGTGGAATTTGCGTAATAATGCACGATTCAGGGGAGAAAGGTTCATTCCTGAGGCTTTCTTCCGGGTTTATAACCGTTTGGTTAGCGATGCATTAAATGCGGTGAAGGAGTCTAAAACCCAGGTAGTGTAAGGATCTAATGACGTGACAGAGTATGGACAAACGGACCACATAATGGACTTGATTACCCTTCGAAATGGAAACCCAGTTTATATTACGGGGACTTTTGGTTCTTGTTCTATGATCAGACTTATGGTAGATGCAAGCTGGCGGAAATCGTGTCATGCATCATGGGGATGGGTTGCTATGGATTCGGAAGAAAACGTGACATGTAATGGCAGCGGAAGGGGCTTTTCAGAGAGTCCATTACAGGCCGAGGCTATAGGAGTTACAAGGCTCTTATATGGGCTAGAGATCATGGATTCCTTCATGTGGAAGTTTCATCAGATTGTTTACAACTTCTATTCCAATGAGCAGGCAACGGAAAAAGGCACTATCTTCTTGCAGGCATCCTCGATGACATCAATGTCCTTTCGGCTAACTTTCATTGTTTATGCTTTATTTATGTTTGTAGGGAAAGGAATGTTGCGGCGGACCAGTTAGCAAGGCGTGCCATGACAATGGCCTAGGAATCTTTTTTACCAGTTGCCAAAAAAAAAAAAAAAGTAATATTTCCCACATGTTTTGATACACGTCGTTTGTGTGAGAGTTGCATGGATAATTTACTATATCACGTCCCTCTTTTTACTTATTACACACTCTTATGCCTCCTCGTATATACTCTTAGTCATGCATTACACACACTTTTGCCTCCTAGTATGAGTTGCCTGGGCCAAGTCATGCATTCCACGAGACTGAGACTAGGCTTCGACGTGTTTTCCACACGTTTGGGCCACTTTTACTCTTATTTATTTATTTATTTTTTTTTAAAAAAAAAGCAAATTTGAGCAATACTTTTTTTCACTTTTTTAATTTTAAATTACTCATAATGTATGGCACAGTGTCTTTTAATATATACTCATATTAAACTGAGGATTAAAATTAGTTTTAAGCCATTGTTTTTTTTATTCCAAATGGTATTATCAACAAGATCAATGTTATTTGTAGAAATTTCTTATGAAATGGTGGAGATGAGTATAAGAAGGCAGCAAACATAAGTTCGGATACATGCTGTTTAACCAAAGCTGAAGGTGGGTTAGGGCTCAAACACATGAAGAATCGGAACATTGCTCTATTTGGAAAGTATACTTGGTGGTTTGCTAAAAAAGGACCACTTATGGGTCAGATGGATGTCACATATTTATACGAAAGACTGTGAGTGGTTTGATCACAATCCTCTCTTAGACTGTAGTTGGACTTGGAAAAAAATCAAACATATAATGCAAAAATTTAAACAAGCCTACACCAATAACAATTGGCTTAATGCATCATCTGATTATAGAGTGAAAGCAGGCTATTGCTGGTTGTGTGACAGTAAGCCTAAGGTGAGCTGGAGATTTCTATGCTGGAATACTCTTAATATTCCCAAAAATTCTTTTATCTTTTGGGTAATCATGCATCAAAGATTGCTTACTAAGGGTCGTTTGGTAAGGATGGGTATAATTGTTGATGGTAGCTGTGACATTTGTACTGCTGCTCTTGAAGATCATGAGCATTTGTTTTCTGATTGTCAGTATGTTAGGCAATGCTGTGCTTTATTTCAAGGCCGGGAAGCTGAAACTCCATTTTTCTATGAATGATTTGGTCAGATGGTTATCTAGTTGTAGGGGACCTACAAAGTTGCAAAGGAGATTTATAGGGCCTTGTTATGTGACTCTCTTATACTCCATATGGATTGTAAGGAATGAAGCAAGAATTAATGCAATGGTGAAGACGCCAACTTGGTTGGTGTAGTCTGTGGTAGCTGATGTAATGCATCGTTTCTGGAGATTAAATGCGAATACTCTTCAACAACATGAAGGAGTATGGTTGGAGAAACGTCAATGACAAGTTTCAGTTGATGCTTTTTTTTTTTTTTTTCTTTTTTTTGTAATTAGCATATATGAAGAATTTTACACTCACTACGCCAAATAATGGGATCAAGAACAGTTAGATAAGGTGATATACCGTTGTAATAGAAAACACGTAACCGTTATTACATCGATCGTTGTTATTTTGTGACCATGATTGTTAAAAAGGCGGAACCGTTATAAAATATAAATAACGGGTTCAAACAACCGTAATACAATATTAAGAACGATTCAAAAACCGTTGGCTATAATATTGAAACCATGGTAGTATTAGTTGGAATGCTCTACGGAAACCTCTGACAACGGTTTTACTGAACAAAACCGTTGTAAAATATTAAATATGACAACGGTTTATGTTATTAAACTGTTTTAAATGTCATGAATTCGACAATGGTTTTATTTCGTTATATTATATTTTTGGCCGTAGCATTATGGATGAATATGTCAACGGATTTCTATTTAAATGTGACCGTTGTCAATATATTTATTGACGACAGTTTTAATTTTAGCCGTAATCGAATTTATAAATATTTTTTTAAAATAAATTGTTTTAGCAGGTTCCAGCAGGTGCTGAAATGCTAATTTTTGCAGTAGCAGGTTCCGCTGAAATGATAGAGCAAAATAACATTTCAGCAGCTGCGCATTGCAAAAATTCAATCTTGCATCATCAGAATATTACACATATTGATCTATTCAACCTAGCATCAAAATATTATAAACATGGTGACCAAAACTAAATACACATAGCTCTATATACACACATACATAATGAGCGGACTATTGACCATCCGTTAATGAAAGAAAATAAGTGGCCCACTTATTTGTCATGTCGGTTATGTCTTCTTTCGAATAGGTTGGGTCATTGTTGTTGATTGAAAGTGGGAACTACAAATCAAAATATACATAAAACACATTAACAGGTGACTCTATGCTGATATATTTTCGGGTGATATCTCCCACATGGACCGACAACAATAATAGGCGCATTGTTTGTCGTCTGGTTGTAGAGGAGACTATTATATAAATCATAGACAAATAAGCTAAATTAGATCAACCTCTCGCATAAGCATAAATTAAATTATAGGAGTAATTATTAAGAATACACTTACTTTTATCCGGAGAATAGTTGGACTTAATGCTCCAATTGCTCGAAACACACTAATTCATAAATATACACCGGAAATTATAATTAGCATTTGGTTTAGTAATATTGATGGGACATTAAAATGAGCCTAGTCTTCAAAGGTCATACTATCACAATTGGCATTATAATGTAAGGTTGTAAACTTACTCAGTTATAAACTTTGCAAATTTCTGAGAGGGGCAATGTACGCAAGAGTCAATCCAGTACACTATGTTTTTTCTGACATTGATTGCCACTAACAGCGAATGGCTGCTATGAAATATTAAAAATTGAACTGTTAGTTCATATACATGCATGTAAGCGTGTTAATAAATGAATAGAATCGTGATTCATTATAATAAAGTACTATACATACCGATTCTCACTGTATGGGGCAAGCCATGGGCTTATGGGCGTCGTCAACCGTTGAGAAATTTTAGTGATGTGATCTTCGTATGTTGATACGAAAATTACTCGAAATAATAAAATTCGTTAGAGTTGCAGCGGAATTATTAAAACTGGACAGTGCTGAAGACTGTCTGATTGTCGGATTTATGTGATTTGAACGGTTTATTGAACTGTTTGAATCAGAACGTGAACTTAGTAATTTTTATGTGTTTTTTTTGTAATTTAAACGAACAAGAAAATAAAAGAATATTTGCTTGAGCTAGAACTATAGCTCAACCAATGGTGAATTATAACCAAGACCTATTGATTATAACTCGTGTTTATGTTCGAAAACGCGTCAAACAATAACGGGATTTGGAACGAAACTCGTCGAACCTGAATGCTCACACAATGCAAACGAAACTTGAAAGTTTATTGATAATTCTTGGATGTGAAATAAGGATACAATAGCTCCCTATTTATAGTAAACTAGACCGACTCCTAGAAGGACTTAAGGAAACAAACGACTTCCCTAATCTTACACGACTTAAGCTATGGCTAAATTGCCTTATTATAATCCTAATACTTTTAGGGAAAATATTTAAAAGAAATAACAACAATAAAATAATTAACTAAACCAGATTTTAAGAAAATTGGAAACTTTCCTAAAACCGGATAGACTACTAATTAGGAAAACTTTAATTAGGAAAGATATGGCAACCAACTTTGTGCTTGCCTTGCACGTTTCCTTAAGCTCTACGAACCTTCCTTCTCCAGCTCCATGCACTCTCCTTGACGTCCAAGCAAGCCACTAAACGTGACGCCCAAGTAAATTAAGGAAACCATTGTTGAACACGTAGTTGAGTCTGGCTTCTGACTGAACAATCGTGGTGTGTTCATTTTGTTCATTTCGTTGTTGAGCAGCATCATTTTTGCATCATCCCCTCCCTCTTGGAAAAGAATTGTCCTCAATTTATGTAGCCTCATATCTCTGGGATCAAAATATGAAATACATAAACAAGAGAGCAAACAAGAAGATATAAACAATAAACATGATTTGAAACTCACGCCTCCATCAACACCTATCTTCTTTTCGTTCCTTAATTTCAAAGTCCCATTGTGCCATGATTGCTTGTGCTTTCCTCCCCTCCTCCCTCCGTGCACAAACATAGAGTAATTATCACGAAAGTCAGTGTCAAACAAGCACTTTAAACAAGATGAATCCTCCGTAGTTGTAGCATCCTTTTGCACCTGAAAATCAAACAAATAACCACAAGACTCGATTGCATTCGTTATTGGTTTAGCAAATACTCCGAGCTCATAGTCAAAATCCGATGAAACCCACGGCTCTTTGACCTTTGTAACAACTGCTTCCTCATCTCCATAATTATCAAAAATAGGCGGCTGATTGAAATCAATTGAACGGTCAATGTAGCTGTTCCATAATTCATCCTTGCCAAGATCTTTCTCGAGCTTGCTTTCCATAGCCAATATAGTGAGACTCGAAATTTTCTTACCGCTAGAACGCATAGTAAGTGTAGCTTCGGATGACATAGGTTTTAGAACAACGTTCTTCCGTCTATCTATCAACTTGTACTCATTGCTTCTTCCTCTATGCATCACGTCTCTATCATATTGCCAAGGACGACACAAGAGAATGTGACAAGCATCCATAGGAACTACATCGCATACAACCTCGTCTTTATAAGAACCCATAGCGAAACAAACACGAACCTGTTTTGAAACTTGCACCTTCTTGTCATCTCCTAACCAATGTAAAGCATACGGATTTGGATGAACCATGGTTGGTAAAACTAACTTAGACACCATGTCGCTTGAAGCTGCATTTGTACAACTCCCACCATCAATAATCACACCACACCACTTATCTTTCACTTGGCACTTCGTATGAAACAATTGATCACGTTGCTCCAAATCAACTGGAACGGAATTAGCTTGTAATGAACGAATTACCAAAGTGTCATAAACAGGGGCAACATAAGTCTCGGTCTGCTCCTTCTCCTCCTCGACCTTATCAAGATTAAATATACCACCTCTAGTTTCGTCCTCTTCGTCAACCAACTCATCACGAACAGCTACTGCTGCCCTCAAAGTTATATTACATTTATTAGGACAAGCATTCTGATAATGCCCAAAACCTTGACACTTAAAGCAACGAACTCTCATCACACTTTGCTCTTTTGGAGTGGTTACGGCTTTAGCAACCATAGGGGCTGCCACGGGTATGATCACGGGAGGAGCAGCCGTGTTGGTACTTGTACTGTACTAGCGTCTCCTGAATCTACCAAGTCATTTTGTAACCAACCAAATGATTTATGCAAATTATTGGATCCATACCTCAACCTTCCTTGCGCTTCAACTTTCAAATATAGACCATATAATGTATCAAAATCAGAATATAGTTGTAACTCCAAGGCATGAGCTATGTTTCGGTTTAACCCTCTCAAAAATCGAGCCATCTTCTGTTTTTCATTCACCTCAACCTCACCCATCAAGGCTAATTTCTCAAACTCATCTATGTACTCACTAATACTCATCCTACCTTGCATTAAATCAGAAATTTTACGATACAAGGTAAGCTTATATGTTGGTGGTATATACCGTTTCTTTAGCTTCCGTTTCAAGGATTTCCAAGATGCAATCTTTGCCTTTCCAGCACGCGCCCTTTGTGCCTTCAAATTCTCAAACCAAAGTGATGCACCTCGACTCAATTTAAGGATAGCATACTTACGTCGTTTTTCATCATCAAGGTCCTTGAAATCGAACATCCTATCAATCTTACGACCCAATCCAAGTAATCTTCGGTATCGATTCCTCCAACCAATTCAGGAAGCTCGGTGATTTTGAATTCATCCTGCCGTGGTGGCTCTCCATGCCTTGGTTGCCAACGTGGTCCTCCTGTGTGCACATTCATGTTCTTTAAAGCCTCTTGGAGATTTTGAAGAAAATTTGGATAATTAAAAACCATGATTACCGTCTTGGATCTACAAATCTGTCTCTGATGCCAAATGATACGAAAATTACTCGAAAGAATAAAATTCGTTAGAGATGCAGTGGAATTATTAAAACTGGACAGTGCTGAAGACTGTCTGATTGTCGGATTTATGTGATTTGAACGGTTTATTGAACGTTTGAATCAGAACGTGAACTTAGTAATTTTTATGTGTTTTTTTTGTAATATAAACGAACAAGAAAATAAAAGGATATTTGCTTGAGCTACACCTATAGCTCAACCAATGGTGAATTATAACCAAGACCTATTAATAATAACTCGTGTTAATGTTCGAAAATGCGTCAAACAATAACGGGATTTGGAACGAAACTCGTCAAACCTGAACGCTCACACAATGCAAACGAAACTTGAAAGTTTATTGATAATTCTTGGATCTTAAATGAGGATACAATAGCTCCCTATTTATACTAAACTAGACCGACTCCTAGAAGGACTTAAGGAAACAAACGACTTCCCTAATCTTACACGACTTAAGCTATGGCTAAATTGCCTTATTATAATCCTAATACTTTTAGGGAAAATATGTTAGGTTTATTTACCTCTTATTAGACTCCTCTAATAGTGAACTAATTAACTTCTTAATTATTTGTTCTTTAGATATAGTGCATGCATAACAAAAGAAGAGATTTATGAGGAAAAACAATGACCCTTATATTGTATATAGTTCCGAAATATAGGGCACAAATAAGGTCACCTTCCTTATTTGTTCTTGAGCTTAATATGTTGGATGATCCTCTAAAAATCCCAAAGTAGAGATCCTCCTTAGATTGCACCCAAGACTAATCCCTTAAACTAGTATACTAATTAACTAGATTAATACACTAGTACCCTTAAAACCAATTCTAATATTATACCTATTACTACACTAGTAACCTTGTATTGTGTTTTAGAATTTTGATGAACAATTTCTAAGTTCTAAAACTTGTTTTGTGAGAGGTAGAGAGAATATAGCAAGCTTTGCATGTGTGTAGTATGAATGAATAATAAGAGAACTAAAATCTCTTTAAAAGAAAGAGGAGGGTCGGATGGAGTATGTCCAAAGAGGGCATCTTACTTTCTCCTTTTTGTCTTTACAAGAAATGGATGTGTAAGAGTAGGTGTAAGGCTAGTTGTAGGTAGGCATCATCATGCTTTTTATCAAATAAAATAAAACAACCATAACCTCTAATACTCCCTCCATTTTGGTTCAACCTACATAAAATGGACTACCATTTTATTTTATCAATTTGTCATTTGTCACACAATATGTCACATGTAGCATATTACATGTTATTAATTAATTTAATGCATATTTTTCACATAAATATCATTTTATAATTAATTTAATTACATACAACAAATTGACTAGTGATACTTGATCACATAAATAAAATGGGTCATTTAATTATAATTCACAATATTTTGTAATTATAATTAACCATTCATTCTTATCTCAATTGTTTCTCAAACAATAATCAATTTTAGTAATAAAGTATTTCAATTACTAAAATAAATCTTATTTAATCCCATTACAATAAGATATTAATATTCTCTTTCACAAACGAATTGTTCTATTTTAAGGAATTGATCAACTTGTATCATCATACAATTAATCAATTTATCTATTAAGGGAATTGTCCTTTAGGTGTAACCTTAAGGGATCAACTAACCACCACCGTCATACGAAAGTAATGTCAAACTCTAGTTAGATAATCATTACCGATTAATGATGATCCGCTGACTATATAATGAATCATTCCTTACGCATTCTTAATATGGGATTTAAACATGTGATCGCACTATTATTGAGGACACATATTCCAACAAAATATTTAAAGGAAATAACAACAATAGAATAATTAACTAAACCAGATTTTAAGAAAATTGGAGACTTTCCTAAAACCGGATAGACTACTAATTAGAAAAATTTTAATTAGGAAAGATATGGCAACCGACTTTGTGCTTGTCTTGGATGTTTCCTTAAGCTCTACGGACCTTCCTTCTCCAGCTCCATGCACTGTCCTTGACTTCCAAGCAAGCCACTAAACTTGACGCCCAAGTAAATAAAAGAAACCATTGTTGAACACGTAGCTGAGTCTGGCTTCTGACTGAACAGTCGTGGTGTGTGTTCTTTTTGTTCATTTCGTTGCTGAGCCGCATCATTTTTGTATCATATGTATATCCATGCACCTTTAGAGAGAACACATCATGTGGCAAGAATCCGTAGTTACGAGAAACGTAAATCCCCTCAGCGATGTGTGTAAACTGGTACCTATTACGTCAAATGGAACGAAGAATGTTATTTTCATTGATGATTTAAATAAACATCACTATTCGTAAACCGAATGACAAGTTTTATTAATAAACTTACTTCATCCAAATTAAAATGTGCATAGCATTTAACTCGTCAAGGTCGAGAAACTGACATAGTGATTCCCCATCCATCATAACAACTGTACCTTCGCCCACAACATCCTCTTCGATCTTAATAATGAGTACATCTCCGGTAGCTGCCTTCCTGTCAGCCAGCTGGTGCAAAGCTCCGAACGTTGGAATATTCAATTTTTGCTTATAATCATCGCTCTGATATTTAGCTTTAAGAGGAGCAACATGCTTGTGTGCAGCAAAATTAGATGGCTTATTATATACGTCGTCTGATTTATGTTCGGTCTACAATTTAGAAAAAAAAATTATATACATTACACGAGACGTCATTTATAATTTAAATAACAAAAAAAAACTCACAATCTATTTTTCAAATTATTACTACCTCTTGAATTTTGGGTTGAGATGCAGTCAAATCAGTGACTTTGGGTGTTGACGTAGTAGTCCTAATTTCAGCCATAACGGCTTCGTGTAACTCCAGGAAATGTAAACATTAAAAATACTTACTATATATTAGATAAGGTTAACCTAATAAATTTAAAGGCATTCATTATATAAAATGTATTAACTTTAGAATAACTACCCAGGAGATGTCAACATTAATGCACAATAGAACACACGACATCTTGCAAACACTAATTATCACTAAGTGGTACTATTAGAGTACCATACTCCTGCAGATATAAGTGGGTCACTTCCACTTTCCTCCAATTATGGCGGAGGGCAATGCCTTGAACCTCAACTTCTTGAATCTGGTCGTAATAGAATGCGGCTCCCCTAACAACAACAATTTTTCCGAGTGGTACTATAAGGGCATTGTAGTAAAGAACACAAGGCTTCTTGGAAACGCCCTTCACATTTTTAATTAATTAGTATATATACATGCACTAGTTTGATTAATAAATTTAATTAACTAGTATATATAAAACAGTTATAAACTAGTCGTAGTAGCTAATACCTCGTCAAAAGCCGGATTTGGAGACGACAAGAACGTATCATCATCAACTACCCCCACCTCCTCTCTCACGGCCTTTATGGCTTCCTCTTCAACTAACCGATCTTGATCCTTTGACATGTCTTTGGCTCCCTCCTCACTCTCCTTTGCCATGTCATCCTCAATTCGCATGCCCACTTTTTCCATCTCCTCCCCTGCTTCCTTTATGACTTGCTGAACCATAACCAACTCTTCTTCATATGGCTTATCCCCCATTTCCACCATTCTCAGTATCAACCTGGCCATTGTTTGTAGGTGTGTAGTAGAAATGAATATAATTAAAGTAGTAGTATAATTTCATCATATATATTTATAAATTCTGTTGAATAAAATACAGTATTTATATACCCTATCATCACCACTCATTGTCCTTCGAGTAGTTTTTCCAAAATACTTAGTGATACCAACATGCGTCGATACCCCTCTCATACGACCTGGATGCTCTGCTTTTCCGATTGGCCTAGCAAGAATGTCAACACGTCCTTGAGGCTTCCATTTTCCTTCCTCTACCTCCTTTTCACAGATCCTCTACATACACAAAAAACCATTATGCAACTAAATTTTATTTAAACTCACAATTATATAACCGACCACCAGTGGTAGGAGTGACATATTTATTCAAACTTATAATTTTCTCTTCGATGGCCTTATCATATGGAGATTATAACTGTCTATTCTTAGGAGTGTGACCGGCCAACCAAGCGTCGTGACGATTGACAGTTCTAAGTTTTGGCTTCTATTCATTCATCACATTGATATCCTCTCAAAATATGTATGATTACTATATATATATATATATATATATATATATATATATATATATAACATCGGTGTAAAACACCTAATAATATAAGAATTAAGTACTTACAAACTTCTTCTTAATCAATCTATAACCCACCTCTGGAGGCATGAAAGACGCTCTCTTTCTTTGAAATATTCTCTAGGTTCTGCTTACTCAAAGTCTTCATAAAACGAATTGTATCGAGTAAAGTAAGCATATTTCTTTACTTATTAAGTGATTACTAATATAAAGTGATCCCAACGAGTCGCAGATAAATTACCTTAAACTTGTCAGACTGCCTATAAGCGATATAGTTATCCCAATCTTCCTGGTTAACATGTCGATACTTCTTCATTGGTGGTTTCTTGTTCATCTCTCCGGTCTTCTTGTTGAACAAGTGGTTCCGAGCAACCTTTAACTTCCATGCTCTAAAGGATTCTCCTATCTTTTTTTGTAGGTAACCATCATTGTGTTTGGGGACAGTGTAAGCTAACTGCATATATGGTTAGCATATTTGGTTAGTTTCGGCTAATAGCACATATCGAATACTAAGATAATTTCATCTAAAGCATATATTATTGTGTATACATACCTTTATTCTCTCCCTTAGCTTTTTCTTCAGGTCTTCACTCAACTGATTGATAAAAGGCAAACCGAGAGGCACATACTCTCTCACACAACAACCAATCAAACTCGCGAAATTTGCAACAAAGGTACCATCTGGCAGCCCCGTTAATGGATGCCATTGAAGTTTATTAGGTATCCTTCTCTCTATTGCTTCTAGGAAACTCTATGGCGCCATCGCCCGATGATCCGATTCCAAATTATTCTCATAACTCTTGAATCTTCTTCGCCTCACTTTTTCCCATCTTTTCTTTTCCGCTTTCCACCTATATCTAAACCAACAATTAATAAACTACTAACTTTAATCAATAAGTCGACATAGCAGGCGCATCGTCTGGAATAAATGATCACACGGTATACCTAAAAATATAGGTGTTGTTTAACACACAATATACTTAAAATAATAGGTGTTGTTTAACACACAATAAACCTAAGATAATTAGAGGATAATATCACAACTAAATAAGAAAATAAAGACATTAAGTTAATGAGACGAAGGAGTAGGGTTTATTATTACTTATTCAAAGAGGAGAAGCCAGGCCTGGTCTGGCGATGACGAAAGGGACGGTGGAGGCAATGGGGACGGCGATGGCGACGGAGAAGATTAGTGATTCTAGAGAAACTCAGTGTTCGAGGGTTTTAAGTGAGTGAGGAGAAGGTTTGCATGTGTGTTGGTTGAGGAATAAGGACTGATTTACTTGAAACTAATATACACGGGTGAAGCCAAAGCGCCTTCTTTATTTTACTATGACAACGGTTGAATAAAAACCCATAATTTTTTTCATTATAATACAACGGTTGGTGTGTAAACGTTGTCTTTTTATATCTTTCACTATGTCTAGTTTTTCCAGCCAAAAAATAAAAGCATCTTCCATATTTGGTATTAAGTTAGGAATTCAAGACTAAATTATGCACAACCAATGTAATTAATGCATATATTAAAAACTTCTTTCCATATTAAGTTTACTAAATATAACCTAATGAGCAATTAATAAAAATACATTAATCAAATGACCCAAAATACATTATGGCCCTGTTCTTTCGGGCTTTTTAGAGTTGAACTGAACTGAAATGAATTGAGTGAACCAACTAAATGAATGGAGCTGAATCAACTAAAATCGATTGAACCGAATCAACCAAAATAATAATAATAATAATAATAATAATAATAATAATAATAATAATAATAATAATAATAATAATAATAATAATAATAATAATAATAATAATAATAATAATAATAATAATAATAATAATAATAATAATAATAATAATAATAATAATAATAATAATAATAATAATAATAATAATAATAATAATAATAATAATAATAATAATAATAATAATAATAATAATAATAATAATAATAATAATAATAATAATAATAATAATAATAATAATAATAATAATAATAATAATAATAATAATAATAATAATAATAATAATAATACAAATTGGTCAGATGAAATAGCAAATGTTAATTCGTAGGCTAAAATAAGTTTGAAGGGTGAGTTTTACAAGTCCAGGTTGGCAAAATATGTATGTCGGAGTTGAAGAACTTGTGCCGAAAATCAACCCGAATTTGAACACTCTTTCGAGTCTCGAGATTTGGGTCAAGTCACGGCTGATTTGGTTAATTGTTTGGTCACTCAAGCAATGATGAAGTGAGATAATACCGATGGTTCAGTTTGTACCGCACAACTTCGACGACGAGTAATAATGTGTAAACAAACAAAAAAAAGAGGGCATCGTCATTAGTCAAGTTCTTTTAAAAAATTTCACAGCATTTGTCAAGCGCATATAATGGGGTTCATGGATGTTATCACCACACTGACGCAATGAAGTGAGAAATTAGTGTCTCTATGTCCCTTTGTTCCAAAGCCAAAGACAGAGATCAAGAAAGGACCATAGACCACTCAGTGAGAAATAATTAGGAGTTACTAACTTTACTCAACATATGCGCAGAGGAGAAAACCGGTATTCGTGCGTCGGTCCGAGTCTCATCTTTATTATTATGAAAAGAGTAAGGCGGAGGTACCAAAAAGGGAGGGGGTCCAGCAACATAAGGCAAAGCTTCAAAATCGTTTGGTTGTGTCAGTTTTGATTGTTCAATAGATACGGAATTAGCATATGCAGCTAACGAAGAAGACAATTCAACAGAAAAAAAAGGTATGAAGCTGCACAAAAGCGAAAAGGTGATAGACTGATAGTATCTTACCCATCTCGAAAATAATAGCTCTACAATTTGTGTGTGCGCAAGAAGACAAAGGAATTAAGAGTGTGGTGTTGTAAGACATTGAGAAATAAGAAAACAGTCCAAGAGTTTTACGCAAGGATTAGGCAAAAGTATTCTAAAACTCGTACAAGAAAGTTCAAGGAAATAAGTCAGCCTGATGTTCTATATGAGATAAAAGATACATGATGCATATTCACGCAAATACAAGGCTATATTTTGCCTCTCATGTTATCGTGAGGCATGGATAAGTTGTTCAAGATTCCTTAGCATCATTTGAAGACCATAATAAAACGAGAAAGGAGAAGATGTTCGTACCTTTTGGGTATTTGGGCGAAGAATCAAGCGCAAATTGGTCAGAAATTCGGAGATGTTGCGTATAGCATGAGAGTCAAGGCAGTTGAGTATATATAGGTCTTGAGTCTTTATAAACCCTGGGTAAGTTTAAGAAATTTAGTATGATACCACTTTCCTAAATATTAAGTTATTGGGTTTAGTTTTAGTTTCTGGGTTGTCTTTCCACCGTTGGCTGCCAACAACCACCCCAAGTCGACCTTTAGACCTCACGTCGCCGGTCAGGGGCAGTTGTTGTGGGTTGTTAACACGGTGGTTACTGGTTGTGGTGGATCCGCGTGTGGTGCTGCGTCTTTCAGGGGTATTGTCGCCTTCTTTGTGACAATTGTCGACCTTGTGCCACCACCGTTTGGCCATCAGACCTCAAGTCGCCGGTCACTTTGGTGGTGGCTGACGGATCTGCTGTTTTCCCTTCAACCGGTGAGTCCTTGGTTGTTTTCGCGTCTTTTTTTTTCCTCTTTGCTTTTGTTTTTCTGCGTTGCTTTGCTGCGGTGGTTCGTTGCTGCTACCAGTGACCGGCCGCTGCTGCCACTGCCGCTGCCTTGTGTGGGTGGGCGCAGGTCGTAGTGGGTGTTGTGGTTTGTCTGGTGTGGAGTTTCGGGTTCTGTGGGTGTTGGGCCGTTTGTCAACAACTACGGTGTGGTTCGTTGGTGGTGGTCCTCGGCTGTTCAACGCTGTTGGGTGCGAGGAAGGGTGTTGGGGTTTTATTGTCCTTTCATGCCTGAGCTAGTACAGTACCATTGTCCTTTTTCGGGTATTCATGCGTGTCCGGATGGTTTTGGTAAGGGCTTGACTAAAGCGGCTTGGCAGAAACATTTACAGGACCGGCATTGTAATGACGGTGCGTTGGACCTTACGCGTCAGACTCTGAGTAATAGTTTGACTGTTTATTCCAATGCCGAGAGTTGTTTGAGACAGATGGGGCTCTGGTTGTGCGGGGTGTGTTTTAAAACCCGCACTATTAGAGCTAGATGTCGGCATAGTCGGGGTGATATTGTTATGTACCCAGAGTGTGTGCGTGGCTTCTACGCCTTCCATATTCATGGTATTCCGAGACCTTTGGCTCCTTCTACTTCGGTTTCTTCTGATGATAGGGTCGAGCTCGTTCAGTGGTCTATATCTTCGTTGGACCGTTTATTGTCTTTAGGCCTTCGCTCAGTTAAATCCATTCCGCCTAAATGCCGTCTTGGGTTTGCTCGGGCTTTGAAAGGGGTCTTGGATGAGGTGTTTGATAACCCTAGTGATCTCTCCCGCTGGGTGCGTTTGCTAGTCCTTCCGCTTTGTTTACTTAGAACTTTCGCTCCTCGGAGTAATCATGAGTGTCGGACTGTTATTCGGCGTCAGCATCAGGAGGAGAGTATTGCCAGGGCTATCGTTGCTTGGGGGACACCTGGGGGGGTTTGCAGTTTTTACAGGAGTGCTTTGATGAGGGTCCTTCTTCATTTTCTATGGAGGATGATCTAGATTTGAGTGAGCTTAACCTCCGCCAAAGATCTTGCGGCGGAAGATATCGATGGCCATTATCTGCTGCTTTGTCGGGTGCTTTCTTCCTCTGGGGTCGCCCCTTACTCCGATGCCACTCTTGTGGCCCTGCGTGAGAAGCATCCTGTCGCCCCGCCTCCTTCATTGCCTCCTCTGTCTGGGGATCATCATCCTCTGGTTGCCTCTTCGGCGATGGTCTTGGATATGATTCGGAGCTTCCCTCGTGGTACTTCCTGTGGGAGGGATGGTTTTCGTGCATAACACCTTATGAACTGTTTGAGTGGCGCTGCTGTGGCTATCTCCGATGATTTGATCACTTCTATTACTAGGGTGGTTAATCTTTTTCTTGAGGGCCGGTGTCCTCTTCCTCTGGGTGAGTACATTGCCAGCGCCCCTCTCACACCACTCGTTAAACCGGGTGGTGGAGTTCGGCCTATTGCTGTTGGTACGGTCTGGAGACGGCTTGTCTCTAAGGTTGGTGCTTCTATGGTTGGTCCGTCTTTATCTTCTTATTTTGATGGGCTTTAGTTCGGGGTGGGTGTGTCCGGTGGAGGAGAGGCTATCTTGCATGCCTTGAACCGGCTCATTGAGGCTCGGGGGACTCAGGAGGGGCTTTCTATGCTGCTGGTTGATTTCCAGAATGCGTTCAACCTTGTTGACCGTTCGACCATGCTTCAGGAGGTCCGCCGTCGTTGCCCGGCTCTCTCCCGTTGGGTGGAGTTTTGTTATTCCAGCCCGGCCCGCCTTTTTTATGGGGAGCACTGCTTGTGGTCTTGTCAGGGTGTTCAGCAGGGTGATCCGTTGGGGCCTTTGCTTTTCGCGTTGGTTTTGCATCCCTTGGTTTGCAAGATCCTGGACCCTTTTGACCTCACTTTGCAGGCATGGTACTTAGATGATGGCACCATCGTGGGTGATACTTTGGAGGTGGGGAAGGTTTTGGACTTGATTATGTTGGATGGTCCTCGTTTTGGGTTATATCTTAATGTCTCCAAGACGGAGGTCTTTTGGCCTGTTGAGGATCCACAGAGTCGGCTTCCTGGGGTTTTCCCCACTTCTATTTCTCGGCCATTGCGCGGTGTTACAGTTTTGGGAGGACCTGTCAGTTCTTGTCCTGGTTTTAGCAGTGAGATTGTGGCGACGAGAGTAATGGTTGCGAGGATTGAGGACCCGCAATGTGAGTTGCTTCTTCTTCGAGCTTGTACTGGTATTTCTAAGCTCTACTTGTCCCTTCGTACTTGCTCCCCTAGTGTTTTTGGGTCTGTCCATCTTCCTTTTGATGCCGCTCTTCGTTCTAGCTTGGAACGTATTGTCACCGCGTCAGGGCCGGGTTTTGGGGATTGGCAGTGGCGCCTTGCTACATTCCCTTTTCATCTTGGTGGTCTTGGTGTTTATGCGGCGGGAGATGTTTTCTTTTATGCTTTTAATGCGTCCCGCTTGAAGTCTGCTGGTTTGCAGGCTAAGCTCCTCGGCCCTTCTGGTATTGTAGCTGCTGGCCCCGCTTTTGATGATGCCGCGCAGTGTGTTTCTTTGTGACTACGAGGTTCTCGATATATTAGGTCACCCTAGTGAAATTGCTCGCCCAAAACTTATGAAGAAATTGGCGGACATTTATTTCACGACGTTCTTTCGCCTCGTAGTCCGTTTTCTCTTTGACATCACGCCACTTGCTTTATGGCGATCTCGGCAGGTTCTCACTCCTCGATTGGTTACGTGCGGTTCCTATCTCGGGGTTGGGGCGGACTATGAACGGAGGACTTACCGTAGTGTGTCTTTGGGGTATCATCCGGTGTTCCGTTATTCACGGTATCTAGGCCCCGTCCCGCTTGCTCTCGGGTTTTTCTTTGGGGATGTTTTTGGGGACCACGCTGTTTCTTGTCTTGACTGGTACTTGTGGGCGTTAAACATCGGCATAACCTTGTCCGGGACACTCTTTTCGATATCTGCTATAGATCCGGTATTCTTTGCGGGAAGGAGGTTGATATCGGTTTGGTTGATGGACATGGTGGCTCTCTTCGTCCTGCGGATTTATTGCTTTATTCTTGGGACGGGGGCGTGATGTGTGCGTCGACTGACGGGTTCTTCACCTTTGACTCGGGATCGGGTTGGCGATTTTGTGCTTGGGCCGGGTTGTCGCCGATCTTTGCTCAAATGAAAGTGTGTTAAGTATGGGGATTTGTGCGCGGTAGCGGGTTATGGTTTCCTACCTTTCTCTTTCTCTTCACTTGGGGAGCTGGGTTCGGATGTTGTTGCCTTGCTCAAGCGGATCCAGAAATTCTCGGTATCTCAGGATGCGGGGGCTCGGGTGGCCGCTTACATTTTTACTAGACTTAGCTTTGCTATTGCTAAGGGTGTGGGAGCCCAGATTGTCTCTCGGCTCCCCACCAATTTCATGTAAACTTTTATTTTTATTTGAATGAAAACTGCGCGCATCCTTTAAAAATAATAATAATAATAATAATAATAATAATAATAATAATAATTATTTGGGCTAAAATCAGCCCATTAGCCTAACAGAGGGAAAGCCCACTTGATTCCGTTTGGGGAGTTGGGCCGCAAGAGTAGGTCAATCACAGGGAGCCCGGAGGAAAGAGGAATCCGTCTAATAGGATTGGGCCAAGAAAGCAAGCAATGGTGGAGAAGCCCGCTGATAGAAGAGTCTCGCGCTTGGAAAGCCTTCAGGGAGATCTTAGGGACAATTCAGGGAGAATGGAGGGAGACGACCCGTTATGGAAAAAGTTGCAGTAGAAGTAATATTCCTTACCATAAACGAGGTAGAGCATATCTAGGGTTCTTACCCTATAAATAGCCAAAGAAGCAATCAAAAAAGGACATTCAAGATCTCACGCATACACGCAACATATTGTGCTAGCTAAATTTACATATCGTCTCCATTGTACTCGTTCTCTCATTAACAAGCTAGTGCAATACTTGGAAGGGTGTCGTCCCTTCCCGCGGTTGTTCCCACATTGGGTTTTCCGTGTCACCAAATTCCACGTGTCAACCTTTATTTACGCACTTAATTCTTTTATTTAGTATTAAACGCAATCATATAATCAATACGCAACGAGTAAGACCGCATTGACCACATACAACCTAGTTCGGTAAAAATTACCAAAACAGTTTGCCGCCCACCGTGGGGTATTGTGGTCGTCAATCGTTGATTAACCCAAACATATAATGGAAGACAAGCATCAGCGGCCGTGTCAGGGAGCAGTCAGCTGTCGATACCACCTAATCCAATTCAGAATCCAGCATCGGCGGCAAAAACTCAGGCCTCCGGACACACTCCAAGAACCACCTCCGTGACAAAAGTCACTCTAACCCCAAGAACTCCTGCTGTGGCGGCCCAAACTAGATCAGACAGGGGCGCAGTAAGTTCAGGCCTCATTCCGCCACCCAAACTAACACAAACCTTGCTTAGTGGCATGGAAAATCTTCGGAAGGTATTGGAGGATATGCGAGAAAACCAGAGAAAGGCAAAAGCTGAAGCAAAAAAGAGGGACAGGGAACCCTGGGCGCATATAGACTTTCTGAAACAGCAGTCCGGCACTCCATCCAGCACGGGGAATGAAGGTTGGGCTCTGGTAGTAGATCTCACCCAGGGGGGATCAGGCAGCAGGAGCCAGCTTCGACAGATAGCAGCTGAGCTGGTAACAAGACTATATCTGACAGCAGTGTCAGCAGAAGAAAGGATAACCCCATAAGGGTTAGGATATCTCACACCAGACAGCTGGCAGCCAGCCAGCCGCGCGGAAGCACAACCAGGTAACCTCCCAGTTGATAATTTCGTGCTAACTACCCAGACACCTGGTGCAAGATCCGCAGGTAGCCCGCAGGTAAGCACGCATCAAGGAACGCTTGTAACCTCAACACCGTTAGCTACCACGCCACACTGGGACCTTCAAGAGTTCGGGCCAGGAAGTAGCACTCTAAGTCAGCAGGTAGCAGACAGACGAAACCAGGACTCCGGAAGCCTGACCAACCAGCAGTACCTAGAGCTGAGAGAGATGCTGAGTAGGGTCCTAGGATTGCCACCTCCACTCGAAAAGGCGGCACCTGACAGTTATGCTGACTCACCATTCGTGGATGCCATATCCATTGTTGCCATGCCAAAGGGATTCACTTATCCAAACATGCCTCTCTTTGTTGGCACGACAGATCCCTTTGACCACATGATCAAGTACAAGCAGAAAATGATGACAGTAACGGCTGTAGGACAAGTAAAGGAAGCCTGTATGTTTAAAGGGTTTGGATCCACACTATCAGGACCAGCACTCCGATGGTTCATAAGCTTGCCTAACAGGTCAATATCCACGTTTGCCGACTTGGTAAATGCATTCACTCAGCAATTTGCAAGCAGTCAGAAGCCGCAGAAGCATGCAGGAGACTTGTACAGAATTGTTCAGGGAGCTGGAGAGACTATTGGAGAATACAACACTAGATTCAACAATGAGAAGGTGGTAGTACGGGAGTGTGACGTGTCGACAGCAGTGGAAGCCTTTAGGAGAGGCCTACACCATGAATCTGACATGTACAAGCAGCTGACTATGCACCCTTGTCATAGTTTTGAGGTGGTGCAAGAGAAAGCAGCAGCTGCAATCAGATTGGAAGAAGATATCCTGGCCAGAGTCAGCATACCAAATACACCAAGCGTATCCAGCACATCAGCCATGGAAAAGTCAGGTAGAAAGCAACCCACTAGCAAGAAGGATGAGAGATACATGCCATATGGTAGGGGAGTCAACAGAGTTGACAACAGAGAAGAGAATCAACAACTCCCCACACCGGCAGAATATGGATTCACAACTGGCGTCGGAGGAATCCTGAAAGCACTCAGAGAGATGGGAGATGGGGTAAGATGGCCCAGGCGACCAGTAGAGGAACATGCATGGCGAAAGGACAGCAAGAAAAAATGTGAGTTCCATCGTGACATTGGGCATAACACAGAGGACTGTTACACACTACGCGGGGAGATCAGACGCCTATATGAGCAGGGAGAACTAAGCCACCTATTACCACGTGGGGTCAAGCAGCAGGATAAGGTAGGCTCCACAAAGCCTGCATGTGACACCCTCATTTATTGCGGAAAAGTAAACACATAATTCTAGATAAAAACGGCATGGATATGTTTTTAATAGGTTCATTTGGGTAAAAACCTGTAATTTTTAAAACCTGAACCTGTTATAAAAATATCAAAATGGGAAGGTGTCAAACATGCAAGGTCTAAATAAATCTCATAAATAAAACATCGCTAAAGTCGCGAAACAAAGTTATACAACCCAAATGTGAAAAAGGGAGACATATGTCCCTAAAAAGTATATGACATAAAAAGTGTTTAAGGGTCACAATAAAATAAAGCCAATCTAGGTCCCAAGGTTACTTTGCTCGCTAGCTCATCCATGTACCCCATATATGCATCACCTATATGTCAATCGCATTTTATACAAATACGAAAGCCACAGTCAGTGGGGAGTAACTCCGAGTTCTCCCAGCCACGAAATGTCATAGTTAATATAACATGTAAACATAAGAATATGAATATGAACAACACATAGCCTTAGCATACAAATGCAAGACAATCGTGCTTATCATGTGAACAACGATATAACAACACATAGTCCTAGCATGTGAATACTAGACCGACTCATACTACACTATCATGTGAATCACATAACATCCGGGAATCCAAACTCTATCAACCATAGCCGGCTTGCATCTCACCTTCTATGATTCATAGAATCATCAAACAAGAAAGGACAATATATCTAGAGACAAGCATAAGTTCTTAGGACAGTCAATAGTCACTCTGTAACTCGAGTCTATACCACGAGGTAAGGTAAACACCCTAGTCCTAAACTTGCGCAGACCTAGCTACATGCGGAAAATACCGCATCCAAGTTCCATGATCACACACATGAGTACCCCTAAGGAGTCCACCAAAGGGTTGGCTAGTACTTAAGCTGACCACATACTTCTAAGAGTACGTCAGGAGGTCATGCCCTAACTTGGATATAAGCCCACCAAGCTAAGACACAAAGGCTATTAAGCGGTGAACATATACTCGTCAAAGACTATAAGGGCCTATCTATGACGAAGGCCGAAATACTCACCTAGGACCTAGTCCCAGCTTGAATACTTTAGCCCACACCACACAAGACAAGTAGGACACCCAATTAACCATAAGAGGGGCAAAGAGTCCAAACTTGCACACACACAAATGATCATACACACCCTAGCATATGAAAGACTACGCAAGAGCGTATTCAGCTGACAATCCAACAATATCTCCAATATCAATAATAATCCAAATTCCAGCTAACCAACAGTACCATAATCCATGAGAACAAGCTAAAATGGCAAAGAGGCAATAAGACTCAAGCATAAGGCATCCAAAGCATCCAACAACCAACATGTGAAATGATAATTACAAATATCAAGGCATAAACATAAAACATCCAATAACAACCAATCTAACCTCAAAGACAAACCCTCGACCCGAGTCCCGCGACGGGTCATCGGTCAAATCGAGGCTGACCGGTTTAAACCTAGTTTGACCAAACTCGTTCGGTCAATCTGGCCCAGCTCAGAGTCTTGGCCTACTTTGGCCCAAATCACAAAATTCATCACAATATCATTCTCATGCTATTTCCAATTTCTATCATGTGAACACTATCAACATAAAGAAAACATTCTAACTTACAAAATAACTAATTCCTCAAAATTCTCGCATAATAAAATAGCATAAATAACCGTCTCACACAAGGGTAAACTTTTCTATAAATTTTAATCGATAAAACGACGCCATTTACTCATACGGACTCCGAATTGAGTGATTCAAGTGGCTAAACCACCTAATTTTTCGATGCCGTTCAATCTGTCATATTTTTGGAAACATTGGAAACCGTCTCGGTCCGGTACTGACGCGTTCTAGCCAACACGCGGACTTGTCACAACACATAATTCCTCATTCAAATATGTTCCAAACAATAGTATACAAATGGGTAACATAAATTAAACATAAGCATACTCATCTTACTCCATTCATTCATTTATCAACAAGATCGTCTCAAACAACAAACAACAACAACAACAACAACAACAACAACAAACAACAACAAACAACAAATACAACTACTAATGTGACATTAATTCGTCGAGTAACTCGGAATAGTTACCTTAAGCTGGCAAAGAGACAAGTAATAACTTGAGAAAGCTTCTAAAACCCAAAATTACTCTTCATCTTCAACAACATATGAGTCACCTAACTCATCTTCAAATTCTTCACCTATAAGAACAACAAAAACACAATTATTAAGCTTAAATTCGAAACCCTAAAAAAATGTGTCTTAAACAAAAATTGGGGGAAATGAAAATAAAGCTTACTAGTAGATGAGGATTGAAGAGATGATTCCAAATATATAATTTTTATGAGATTTGGTGGAGAAATGAAGGATTTATGGTGGATTTAGGGATTGTAAGGAGGATTTTTAGTGGGTTTTTGGTGTTTGAGAGGAGGAGATAGATTGAGTTATGGAGGAAATGAAAATTGGAAGAGGGGACAAATGGAGGGTAGGTGGCCAGCCAAAAGGCATGGGGAGATGGGTCATTTGTTTACGTTTTGGTTCGTTTCGACGGAAATTAGAAATATTCGTCGAACGCGATTTCCGAGAAAATTAAAGTTCTTAAACACGATTTTACTAAAAGATTAAGTACTCATATGCCCAATATCCAAACTCGTTTACCCAACGACCGTAAGAAATGGGAAAATCCCAATTTTACGACTTTTATCCGAAATCTATTTTATCAAAGGAAAAGGTTTAAATCACTTTTAAACATTTCTAAACTATAAAAAATGATTACATTTCTTCAAAATAAAATAAGGTTATATTTTATCAAATAAATTTTATTTCAAATAAATTAATATTAAATTAAAATAGATTAAAATATTACTCTTAAAATATAATAAAGGTCTTCAAATTTACGGGGTGTTACAATCATCCCTCCTTTTAAGAAGTTTCGTCCCCGAAACTTAGAAGAAGGAACATTGTATATATGTAGGTCTATCTCTTTAAAATCAAGTAAACAAAATCTTCAAATATGAACGTATGAAATATAAGTGTTTTTTCAATGGAACGGAATATCCTTGTCGGCCGTCCAAGAACATCAACATTCCAAATCAAAGACATAAAAATTTATATTTTTACACCAACAAATGAGAAAACCAATTATCGGACGTCTCCAATAACGAGCTTTACCACTCATTGACGTTAAAACCAATGGAAAACATTAAAACATTTCCAAAAGTCTTTAGTTCGAAACTATATAATAAGGATAATAACTCCACTAGCTATGACCAAACTCTAACTACGACTTTTAAACAACTAGGCAAGGACTACTAACGCGGAGAGTATTTAAGAGAAGGAGAGGAACACTCGAAAGGATAGCTAAAACTCACAAGAATTAGATAAAGGAAAGAGAATCACCTCACGAGAAAAGTTCGGGATATTTAGCTAACATAGAAGATTCAGGCTCACAAGTTTCTTCTTCGACATTTCCACAACACCAAAGGATACGAACTAGGGGCACAGCTTTGTTTCTAAGTTGCTTGTTTGCCCTTTCGAGGATTCGGATCGGCCTTTCTTCCAAAGCCAAGTTAGGTTCCAAATCTGGGATTTCTTCTTGAATAACATGGCTCGGATCACTAAGGTAGTTCCTCAACTGAGATACATGGAAGACATCATGAACCTTGCTCAAATTCGGGGGCAACTCTAAACGGTAAGCAACGGGACCAATCTTCTCAACCACATGGAAAGGTCCAATGTATTTGGGACTCAGCTTTCCTTTCACACCAAACCGTTTTATCCCTTTCATAGGTGATACTTTAAGGAACACTCGATCATCAACCTCAAAGGCAAGTGGTCGACGACGGACATCGGCATACGATTTCTGTCGGTCTTGAGCGGCTTTTATACGCTCTCGAATGATCTGAACCTGATTGATGGTCTCAGTTACCAAATCGGGTCCCAACACATGAGCATCTTGGACTTGATCCCAACAAACAGGACTACGGCACTTCCTACCGTACAAAGCTTCATAAGGTGACATCTTGATAGAGGAATGATAACTATTGTTGTAGGAGAATTCGACAAGAGGTAAACATTTCTCCCAAGAAGTGTGGAAGTCTAAAGCACAAGCACGGAGGAGGTCCTCTAAAGTCTGGATATTCCTCTCAGTCTGCCCATCTGTAGCGGCATGAAAAGCGGTACGCATCAGTAGCTTACTACCCATGGCTTATTGCAAAGCAGTCCAGAAACGGGAACAGAATCTAGGGTCACGATCTGAAACTATATCCTTAGGCACTCCATGATAGCGTACTATCTCTTTCACGTAGGCACCAGCTAGGACATTTAATTTCCATGTCTCCTTGATAGGTATAAACCTAGCACATTTGGTCAATCGATCTACAACCACCCAAACCGCATCTTTTTCCCTAGCAGTCTTAGGTAAAGCCATCACAAAGTTCATGGAGATGGACTCCCATTTCCAAAGGGGAACATCTAAAGGTTGTAGCAAACCCTCAGGTTTCTGATGCTCAATCTTCACTTTCTGACAGGTAAGACACTTGCTAACATACTCTAGGACATCAATCTTCATCCTAGGCCACCAAAACTGTAATCTCAAGTCTTTATACATCTTGTCACCACCAGGATGAATAGAGTAAGGAGAAAAGTGAGCTTCATCAAGGATCTTCTTCCTCAACTCGGCTACTCTCGGAACATACATCCTACCTTGGTAACGAAGGTATCCATCACTATCCACCACACAATCCTTAGCTTGCCCAAGTTGGATTTTTGCTTGAATGGACTTGAAACTAGCATCCTCAGGTAGGCAAGTACGGATCTCAGGGTAAAAGTCGGGTTCTGCACTCAAGGCACTAAGATAGTCAAAGCCCTTCCCAACAAGGCTTATCCCTAACTTTTGAAATTCCGTGGTAAGTTCATCAGGTAACCCGCGGATAGTGCTCAAAGAGTGACTAGTCTTCCTACTCAAAGCATAGGCCACCACGTTTGCTTTCCCTTCATGATAAATCAACTCGGCATCATAATCATTCACCAACTCTAGCCATCTTCTTTGCCTCATATTCAATTCTTTCTGGGTAAAGATACACCTCAAACTCTTATGATCGGTATAAATGCGGCAATGAACTCCAATAAGGTAATGCCTCCATGTCTTCAAGGCATGTACCACGGCGGCTAATTCAAGATCATGAGTCGGATAATTCACCTAGTGAACCCTCAGTTGTCGAGAAGCATAAGCAATAACCCTTCGATTTTGCATCAAGACACAACCCAGGCCATGCTTTGAAGCATCACAATAAACATCGTAGTCCACACCATTCTCAGGTAAGGTCAACACGGATGTCAAAGATAGAGTTTTTATAGGTCACTAGCATCAAACTTAAGGGAGGAGCAAGATGATGCGAGGAAAGGAGGTATGAATGGTAACGCTCATGGTCAAAGAAGAAGGGAATTAGACAAGAAGGAAACGCCAAGTACTCGAATCCCGAATTACAACATCAGCCTAAACGGTTCCGAAAACTTCCCAACAACAAAACTTATGACCAAAACACTCCCAAGGATTTCCTCAAAACACTCATGTTACTTCATCCTAAGTTATTCCATGAAACAAGGTACTCCACAATAAGTGTGATCTCATCACTCCAGACCCTCAAACATCCACTAACAACTTCCACAAGATCAAGGTCAAGGTTTCCGACAAAGCTATACTCGTATCCAACTGGTGTCAACCATGGGTTTCTCAAAATGGTAAAACCCTCAATCAAAAATCCCAATACCACGCTCTAAATTCCCAGAAAAGATTCCTCAAATATTCCACAAGGTTCTCCTATAAGGCAAGGTAGCAACATGTAAACCCAAAGTCTTCTTTCATGAAAGTCCACTCTACTACCCCCATCTACAACATCATCCCATCATCTCAAGTACTCAACACAACCTCAAGGTTTATAAAACTATAGGGTTAACAAATTCTTCTCAATACTAAGAGTCTCTCAACTCAAGAACTCTCCAAATCAGGGTTAAGGGTTAAGCACAAACAAACTTCACAAAAGTCAAACTTTTCCAATCAAGGTCAACATCCCTCAAAAGAAAGAGTACTATAAAAAAGGCGTTAAGGAGAATTAGCAAAGAACAGAGAACAAGGTTAGGAAATACAAGAGTGACTTTCAAAGTAAAACAGAAGAGAGTTTAGAAGAAGGATAAGCACCAAGAGATAAAGAATAAGGCAAGGTACACAAAGAATGAGAAACATCTTCGAGGAAGTAGAAGCATTCTTCAAAGGTTGAACAAATCTTCAATCCTCAGCAATAAGCACCAAATCTTGTTTACCACATTGGTAAGTTCACGGTCATTGATCCAAGGGCACAACAATTATTCAATGGCAATCAATAAACATGTTAGAACCTAATAAATAGCAATCACAAAGAGACTACAACATAAAGTCCTAGGTCTACCCATCCTACCCATCTCTCGAGTTTATTATTTGAAGGTCAAGTTATTTATATTGGGGTGCACAAACGTGCGTCGGGAGCAAATATGCTCTGATACCAACTGTGACACCCTCATTTATTGCGGAAAAGTAAACACATAATTCTAGATAAAAACTGCATGGATATGTTTGTAAAAGGTTCATTTGGGTAAAAACCTGTAATTTTTAAAACCTGGACCTGTTATAAAAATATCCAAATGGGAAGGTGTCAAACATGCAAGGTCTAAATAAATCTCATAAATAAAACATCGCTAAAGTCGCGAAACAAAGTTATACAACCCAAATGTGAAAAAGGGAGACATATGTCCCTAAAAAGTATATGACATAAAAAGTGTTTAAGGGTCACAATAAAATAAAGCCAATATAGGTCCCAAGGTTACTCTGGTCGCTAGCTCGTCCATGTACCCCATATATGCATCACCTACCTGTCAATCGCATTTTATACAAATACGAAAGCCACAGTCAGTGGGGAGTAACTCCGAGTTCTCCCAGCCACGAAATGTCATAGTTAATATAACATGTAAACATAAGAATATGAATATGAACAACACATAGCCTTAGCATACAAATACAAGACAATCGTGCTTATCATGTGAACAACGATATAACAACACATAGTCCTAGCATGTGAATACTAGACCGACTCATACTACACTATCATGTGAATCACATAACATCCGGGAATCCAAACTCTATCAACCATAGCCGGCTTGCATCTCACCTTCTATGATTCATAGAATCATCAAACAAGAAAGGACAATATATCTAGAGACAGGCATAAGTTTTAAGACAGTCAATAGTCACTCTGTAACTCGAGTCTATACCACGAGGTAAGGTAAACACCCTAGTCCTAAACATGCGCAGACCTAGCGACATGCGGAAAATACCGCATCCAAGACCCATGATCACACACATGAGTACCCTTAAGGAGTCCACCAAAGGGTTAGCTAGTACTTAAGCTGACCACATACTTCTAAGAGTACGTCAGGAGGTCATGCCCTAACTTGGATATAAGCCTACCAAGCTAAGACACAAAGGCTATTAAGCGGTGAACATACACTCATCAAAGACTATAAGGGCCTATCTATGACGAAGGCCGAATTACTCACCTAGGATCTAGTCCCAGCTTGAATACTTTAGCCCACACCACACAAGACAAGTAGGACACCCAATTAACCATAAGAGGGGCAAAGAGTCCAAACTTGCACACACACAAATGATCATACACACCTTAGCATATGAAAGACTACGCAAGAGCGTATTCAGCTGACAATCCAACAATATCTCCAATATCAATAATAATCCAAATTCCAGCTAACCAACAGTACCATAATCCATGAGAACAAGCTAAAATGGCAAAGAGGCAATAAGACTCAAGCATAAGGCATCCAAAGCATCCAACAACCAACATGTGAAATGATAATTACAAATATCAAGGCATAAACATAAAACATCCAATAACAACCAATCTAACCTCAAAGACAAACCCTCGACCCGAGTCCCGCGACGGGTCATCGGTCAAATCGAGGCTGACCGGTTTAAACCTAGTTTGACCAAACTCGTTCGGTCAACTGCCCACTCGTAGTCTTGGCCTACTTTGGCCCAAATCACAAAATTCATCACAATATCATTCTCAAGCTATTTCCAATTTCTATCATGTGAACACTATCAACATAAAGAAAACATTCTAACTTACAAAATAGCTAATTCCCCAAAATTCTCGCATAATAAAATAGCATAAATAACCGTCTCACACAAGGGTAAACTTTTCTATAAATTTTAATCGATAAAACGACGCCATTTACTCATACGGACTCCAAATTGAATGATTCAAGTGGCTAAACCACCTAATTTTTCGATGTCGTTCAATCTGTCATATTTTTGGAACATTGGAAACCGTCTCGGTCTGGTACTGACGCGTTCCAGCCAACACGCGGACTTGTCACAACACGTAATTCCTCATCCAAATTTGTTCCAAACAATAGTATACAAATGGGTAACATAAATTAAACATAAGCATACTCATCTTACTCCATTCATTCATTTATCAACAAGATCGTCTCAAACAACAACAAACAACAACAACAACAACAACAACAACAACAACAACAACAACAACAACAACAACAACAACAACAACAAACAACAACAAACAACAAATACAACTACTAATGTGACATTAATTCGTCGAGTAACTCGGAATAGTTACCTTAAGCTGGCAAAGAGACAAGTAATAACTTGAGAAAGCTTCTAAAACCCAAAATTACTCTTCATCTTCAACAACATATGAGTCACCTAACTCATCTTCAAATTCTTCACCTATAAGAACAACAAAAACACAATTATTAAGCTTAAATTCGAAACCCTAAAAAAATGTGTCTTAAACAAAAATTGGGGGAAATGAAAATAAAGCTTACTAGTAGATGAGGATTGAAGAGATGATTCCAAATATATAATTTTTATGAGATTTGGTGGAGAAATGAAGGATTTATGGTGGATTTAGGGATTGTAAGGAGGATTTTTAGTGGGTTTTTGGTGTTTGAGAGGAGGAGATAGATTGAGTTATGGAGGAAATGAAAATTGGAAGAGGGGACAAATGGAGGGTAGGTGGCCAGCCAAAAGGCATGGGGAGATGGGTCATTTGTTTACGTTTTGGTTCGTTTCGACGGAAATTAGAAATATTCGTCAAACGCGATTTCCGAGAAAATTAAAGTTCTTAAACACGATTTTACTATAAGATTAAGTACTCATATGCCCAATATCCAAACTCGTTTACCCAACGACCGTAAGAAATGGGAAAATCCCAATTTTACGACTTTTATCCGAAATCTATTTTATCAAAGGAAAAGGTTTAAATCACTTTTAAACATTTCTAAACTATCAAAAATGATTACATTTCTTCAAAATAAAATAAGGTTATATTTTATCAAATAAATTTTGTTTCAAATAAATTAATATTAAATTAAAATAGATTAAAATATTACTCTTAAAATATAATAAAGGTCTTCAAATTTACGGGGTGTTACACTGCAACTCCACCTAAATGCACCAAGATATTAAACGTGATAACAGGCGACTCAGACATAAGGGGGTAACATATCCAGCAGCCAAAAGGCGTGCTACCGAGAATAAGGGAGACAAACCAGAAACTTCTTGTAGAATTTCTCATAGTGATCTACCTGTGATTGCTTTTGACGAAGGAGATATACGTGACGAGCAAGAGCATCACGACGCACTCATCATAACTTTGTCAATGGCCAACTGCACAGTCAAAAAGGTCCTAGTGAATACCGGTAGCTCGATCAACCTAATCATGCTAAAAATCATAGAAAACATGGGGTTCAGCGAGAAGGATTTGCAAAAGAAGACCATCCCGCTGGTAGGGTTCAGTGGAGAGACAACCAACTCGTTGGGTGAGATAGTAATCCCAACCTACGTGGGAGGAGACAACAAACAGGTAAGGTTCTTGGTCATAGATGGACCCTCTACCTACAACGTCATTCTTGGAAGACCATGGCTGCACCTGATGAAGGCAGTTCCCTCAACATATCACGAATGCATAAAATTTCCCACACCATGGGGAGTAAAAACAATACGAGGAGACCAGGAGGAAGCTAGAGGCTGCTATAAGAAAGCATTGAAATGCACAGCCAGCCCCCCAGCATAGCAATTACAGAAGCAACATGTCCAGGACGAATATATTGAGCCCCTAGTCGAGGAGTTGGATCAGATCAACCTGAACAAGCTGCACCCTGAAAGAACTGTGCTAATAGGGGCAGGATGCACAGGAAACCTGAGACAACATCTAGTCAAGTTCCTGCAAGCCAATATGGACTGTTTCGCATGGTCCTATGACGACATGATAGGGATAGATCCGTCTATCATAACACACAAACTCAGTGTGTACCCAGGATGCAAACCCATCCAACAGAGACGAAAAAAGTTCCCAGCTAAGAGAAATAAGGTGATCAACCAGGAGGTAGACAGCCTGCTAGCAGCAAACAAGATAAGAGAGGTGAATTACCCAGAATGGTTGTCAAATGTGGTGGTGGTAACCAAGAAGAATGGAAAGTAGAGAGTATGCGTGAACTTCACTAACCTCAACAAAGCATGTCCCAAAGATCCCTTCCCACTACCACACATTGACGCAGTGGTGGATGCAATAGTTGGACACGAGATGTTGACATTCCTGGATGCTTGGAGTGACTACAATCAAATCAAGATGGATCCTGCAGACCAAGAGAAGACAACATTCATGTCTGAGAGAGGAATATACTGCTACAATGTCATGCCCTTCGGCCTGAAAAACGCAGGGTCCACATATCAAAGACTGGTCAACCGTATGTTAAAAGAACAAATAGGAAGAACCTTGGTAGTATATATTGACGATATGGTGGTGAAATCAGAGAATGCTATGGATCACATGCGGTATCTGGCAGAAAAATTCAGCACCCTAAGAGAATACAAAATGAAGCTAAACCCGTCCAAGTGCACCTTTGGAGTTTCCTCCGGCAAATTCTTAGGTTATATTGTTACTCAAAGAGGAATAGAAGCCAACACTGAGCATATTAAAGCCGTATTACAGCTGGAGTCACTAGAAAAACCAAAGGACTGGTCTAAATCAGCCTTTTCAGGCTGACACGATTGGTCTAAATCAGCCTTAAAGGTTGACACGGCCACCTCACCCTAAATGCGGCAGAAGCCTAAATTAGCCAGCAGGTTGACACGACAGCTAGCTGAGTCTAAATCAGTCTTTTCAGGCTGACACGACTAGCCTAAATCAGCCAGCAGGCTGACACGGCATCTTCCTAAGCTAAGTATATAAGTAAAAAACAAAACACACAAGATATGATAAAGCTTGCCAAACTAATGCAAGGGGCATTTCAAAATTCGGCCAAAAGCGACCCCAAGTTCAGTCAGCCGTCACCACGAAGGACAAACACGAAATGAAATGTTTATAAATTTTTTACAAGTCTGCACCGCACAGGGTCAGACCATCATCCAAAAAAGTTTGAAAATAAAAAATTTTAATTTTAGGACACATTGATGACCTCCACTTCTGGCACCTCCTCTACCTCCTTCTGCTGACTTCCCATTTCAGGTACAGGACCAGCTTGCACGCCCCCGGCAACAGCAGCCTCATGAACTCCCTCAGCAACATCAGCCTCCTGAAATGAGCCAGCATCTCCAGCAGCTGTCTGCTCCGCCAGTGTAGGATAATTCACCTCGCCGACCTCAGGCATCAGCACGCTTAAATCAGGCTGAACCGGGTTATGGGCTCGTCAAGTGCAGCACGCATCCTACTGATCTTTTCCCGCCAGGTAGCATAGGCGACAATATTGGTGGCCAGGGAGATCAGCTCGCTGATCCTCTCATTAGAGCGCTTGAGAGAGTCAGAGAAGGTAATACATACTTCCTGGGTACGCGCCAGCTTGTCAGCTCCCTCCTTTAGCTTCTTCTTGGTGTTAGCAAGCTCAGCTTTCAGTTCCGCCACCCGTCCCCTTAAGTCAGAACGATGCTGCTCCAACTCAGCAATAGTCCCCATCAGCTCATGGTTCTTGGTATTGGTAGCACGAGTGGTGGTCTGTACCACATTGATCATCTTTCTGTTGTAGAGGGCTGACTGAAAGGCTTGAGGGAAGAAAGAGAAGAGCTGGCAGGATGGATATGAATAGTTCAGAGCAGGTAAAGAAGGAAGGACGCTCACCATAAAAGCGTTGTTCACATCATTTTCAGCCATCTCCCCGGGGGAGAATTCTGAGAAAGCCTCCACCAGGGAAGGGAAGAGAATCTGGTCGATTTCAGGCCAGTAGGGCACCTTGCCAACGTCCCCAAAACCATCAGCGAAGTGGGCAACAATGCCGCCACTAGCAGCAGCAGGAGGACTAACAGGTGGGGTAGGAGGATGACGGGACAGCGGCCTGACTTATAAGGGCTCAGGACGAGCAGCGCTGGAGCGGGTAGAGGGAGACTGGAAGGAAGCAGCAGGGGCACTCCTCTTAGAGGCAGAAGCCACGTCAGGGCTCGCAGTAGATCGCTTTCTTTTAGCACTCTGTAGGATGGCCTCCAAAGGGTTAACTTTTGAACCTACAGGCAGCCAAAATTTCAGATGCCAGAAGTACGAGATAGGCAGCAAGGTTACGTACAAGTAAAGATAGCACGAAGTGGCTTACCAGAGGACATGATGTGGGCTGATTGCTGTGGATTGGAAGAGGAGGCATGTGAGAAGCCGGGCAGCAGGTCAGGGAATTTTCTCTCAGACTGGGGACGCAGAATAGCTTGTTGTGAATAGATATTAGGTCGCCCAGACGAGTCAGGTGGCAGGGACCTACATGAAAGCAACAAAGTAATCTAGTAAGCATTAAGAAGAACAAATCAGGCATCAGGAGAGCCACTTACTCGAGGTATTAATCCAATCCTCGAAGATGTAGTCAGCAGGTGGCTGGATGGAAGCCTTCCTCACATAGAAGAAGTCTTCAAACCACTTCTCATCCCTAGACTTCGACACGTGCCTGAAAGGAGTCTCACCAGAACCCCCGAAAGAAAATTAGCCTCTTCCCAGGGACCGGATCTGGTACATATAGGCTAGCTCGCCCAAGGAGATTGAGCCGCTGGTATTCTGACTAGCAGTCAGAGAGTAGAGAAGGACCCTCTAGATGTTGGCAGAGATTTGCGCCATAACGAAATTGTTGGTGCGAAGGAAGTCTTGCATAAGTTTTGGGAAAGGGAAGCGAAGACCGTATCTAAATGGGTAGAGGTAGAAACAAACCCATCCCAGCCGAGCAGTGTCTTTCTTTTGGCCTGGTTCAGGGATCGCTATTTCGACCCCATTGCCAAGACCCAGTAACTCCTTTATTAAAGAAATGTCACCGGCGGTGAGAGAAGAGTCGCAGTCGTAAGGGTGGACGAAGAGTTTGCGAGAAGGAAAAACGGGATCTGGGTTTTGGTCGGCGGGGGCAGAAGTCGAGGTGGCATGACGGGTTTTACCCATGGTCGGAAGAGAGGAAAAAGAAATGATCAAAGAAAAATGGCAAGGAAAAAGTACCTGGGGGAAGGGCGGTGGAAAAACGGCGGTAAAGTCAGGCGAGGGAGAGCAAAAGAGAGAAGAAGAGTTTTGGGAGGTAAAGGGTTTAAAGTTTCGGAATTAATAAAGTGGGGGAGGGGAGTTGAGATTATAAAAGGAAGAGAGAGAGGGGAAAATGCGAGAAACGAGGGAAAAAAGGAGGAGCAATGATGAGTTCTTGGGAAGCTGTGTGAAAGACGGCGCGAGATTTCAAAAAGAATCCGTAATTCCTTATTCGGCGCCTCGAGACGTATCCCACAAGAAATTAGGGGCAAACTGTTTGGGCTAAAATCTACGCTTTAGCCTAACAGAGGGAAAGCCCACTTGATTCCGTTTGGGGAGTTGGGCCGCGGGGGTAGGTCAATCACAGGGAGCCCGAAGGAAAGAGGAATCCGTCTAAGAGGATTAGGCCAAGAAAACAAGCAATGGTGGAGAAGCCCGCTGATAAAAGAGTCTCGCGCTTGAAAAGCCTCCATGGAGATCTTAGGGAGAATTCAGGGAGAATGGAGGGAGACGACCCGTTATGGAAAGAGTTGCAGTAGAAATAATATTCCTTACCATAAACGAGGTAGAGCATATCGAGAGTTCTTACCCTATAAATAGCCAAACCAGCAATCAAAAAAGGACATTCAATATCTCACGCATACACGCAACATATTGTGCTAGCTAAATTTACATATCGTCTCCATTGTACTCGTTCTCTCATTAACAAGCTAGTGCAATACTTGGATGGGTGCCATCCCTACCCGCGGTTGTTCCCACATTGGGTTTTTCGCGTCACCAAATCCCACGTGTCAACCTTTATTTACGCATTTAATGATTTTATTTAGTATTAAACGCAATCATACAATCAATACGCAACGAGTAAGACCGCATTGACCACATACAACCTAGTTCGGTAAAAATGACCAAAACAATAATAATAATAATAATAACAACAACAACAACAACAACAACAACAACAACAACAACAACAACAACAACAACAACAACAACAACAACAACAACAACAACAACAACAACAACAACAACAACAACAACAACAACAACAACAACAACAATAATAATAATAACAATAATAATAACAACAACAACAACAATAATAATAATAATAATCTAACAATGATTTATGCTTTTAATGATGGGAGTGAGAGAGTTGAGCTTTGGAATTGGTTGAAATCCTTTGCTATGCAATGCAATGGGCCTTGGGCACTAGCTGGGGACTTTAATACTGTTATCCACCCAGAAGAGAGGATGGGGGGACAAACAAGACAGGAGGATATGGAGGATTTCTTGAATTGTTTGGGGTTATGTGGAATGACTGATATTCCTGCTACTGGTGCTTTTTATACGTGGAATAATAAACAGGATGCTGAGCACAGGAAGTA
Source organism: Silene latifolia (assembly GCF_048544455.1). Classification (NCBI taxonomy): domain Eukaryota; kingdom Viridiplantae; phylum Streptophyta; class Magnoliopsida; order Caryophyllales; family Caryophyllaceae; genus Silene; species Silene latifolia. Next base: position 115,814,093 of record NC_133536.1, on the reverse strand, counting down.
CAGTAGGCTTGATAGGTTTCTAATCAATCAGGAATGGGTGGAGAGAATCCCTGATATGGTAGCACACTTTCACCCTGAGGGACTGTTAGACCACACACCCTGTGTGGTGAGTAATAGAAAACTGAACAATGGTAACGCTAGAAGCTTTAAGTACTTCAATATGTGGAGCAGTGCTCCTGCATTCCTGCCAACTGTGAAGGAAGTTTGAGATAGGCCCCTAACAGGGACAAAAATGTTCTGTCTGACAAAAAAATTGAAGGATTTGAAATACAAGCTGAAAGCTTTAAATAAAGAATGCTTCTCTGATATTGAAAATCAGGCTAGCCAAGCTGCATACCTACTAGCTGAAGTCCAGGTACAGATTGCCAACAATGGTCAAAGTGCTGAGCTTATTGCAGAAGAAGTGCGTTTCATGACTGAGCTTCGAAATTTGACAAAAGCCATGGATAGTTTCCTGCAACAAAAATCAAAAGTCCAGTGGATAGAAGAGGGAGATGCAAATACAGCTTATTTTCATTGTGTTATTAAGAAGAGATGCTTGAGAAATAGGGTTATTCAAATTGAAGATAAGGAAGGACAACTTTGCACTGATACTGAAACCATTGAGCATGCATTCTTAGCCTACTATGAGGATCTGCTAGGTAAGAAGAGTCCAACTGAGGAAGTCAAAGATGCTGTACTAGCTAAGGGAAAAGTGTGCAGCTCAGAACATATTGCAATTCTTAATAGCAGTGTCACTTATGAGGAGGTGAAACAGGCAGTCTTTTCTATTCCTAAAGACAAAGCCCCAGGGCCTGATGGCTATTCCAGTGGTTTTTTCAGGGATACTTGGGATATGATAGGGAAGGATGTCTATGCAGCTGTTGTAGATTTTTGTAATACAGGTCAGATTCTCCAACAGATCAATGCCACAAATATTACACTAATCCCTAAGTGTGATAGGCCCACTTCTGTTAAGCAATTTAGGCCTATTGCTTGCTGTAACATGATCTACAAAGTTATATCCAAGCTTCTATGCAACAGGCTGGCTCTTGTACTACCTGATATTATTCATGACAATCAGGGAGCTTTTATCCAGGGCAGGTCAATTATTGAGAATGTTTTAATTTGTCAGGATATTGTGCATTTGTATGCTAGAAGCCATGTATCTCCTAGATGTCTCTTCAAAATAGATCTCCAGAAGGCTTATGACACTGTAGAATGGGATTTTGTGGAGCAGCTTCTTTCTGGCCTCAACTTCCCTACTCATTTCACAAATCTGGGTCACGGCTTGCATTAAGTCCACCTCCTTTACTCTGGTCCTGAATGGAAGCAATTTTGGATATTTCAAAGGGCAAAGAGGGCTTAGACAGGGTGATCCAATCTCCCCTCTAATTTTCACTATTTGTATGGAGTACTTGACTAGACTTATTGCCTTTGCTACAGAGAGATGGCCCTTCCACTATCATCCCCTATGCAAGAATTTAAAGCTCACCCACCTGATGTTTGCAGATGATCTTCTCATGTTTTGCAAAGGGGATGCTCCTTCAATTATGCTTCTTATGAAGGCCTTCACCTTATTCTCTAATGCTTCTGGTTTGAGAATGAATAATACAAAGTCTGAAATATTCTTCAGTGGTATGGTACCTGAGCTACAAACTGATATTTTGAGAGTCACTGGATTTTAGGAGGGCACAATGCCTTTCAGGTATCTGGGGGTTCCAATACAGCCAGGTAAATTGAGCAAGAAAGAATGTAGTTGTTTAACTGAAAAAATTATTAGAAGGATTAGAGGTTTGGGGGCCAAGAAACTCTCTTATGCAGGCAGGATTACCCTCATCAATTCAGTGCTAAACACTCTTCACACTTACTGGGCTACTATGTTCTTGATTCCCAAAGCTGTGCTAAGGAGAATAGAAGCAATCTGCAGAAATTATCTTTGGGATGGGAGTCCTGACTACCACAGAGTACCATTAGTATCTTGGGATAGAGTTACTATGCCTAAAGATGCTGGTGGATTAGTCATTAAGAAAGTGGAGGCTTGGAACTGGGCAGCTGTAGGGAAACTGGAGAATTGGGTGTATAGCAAAGCTGACAGGTTGTGGATAAGGTGGATAAGTAATGTGTACCTGAAAAACCAGAACTGGCATTCTTATTCTCCCCCTGCAGATTCTCCCTGGACTTGGAAAAATATATGCAAGACTAAGGAAAAACTGAAGGAGGGATTTGTTGAGAATTGTTGGGTACCTGATGAGAAGGGTTATACACTCAAGAATGGATATAGATGGCTCTACAATCAACAACCTAAGGTAGATTGGTGTTCTCTGGTATGGAACAGTTGGAACGTACCCAAACACTCAATCATTACTTGGCTTATTATGCAGGAAGGATTAAATCTTAAAACCAGGCTGCACCAGTTTGGTTTCGTGAGGACAACTTGTGCTTAATCGTGGGGAGCTACCCAAACGATGGCTCATCTCTTCTATGAATGTACTTACAAACCAGAATCGGGCAAACTGTTGCTACCTGGCTGGGGAGATCATTCCCTAGTCTTAATGAGCTCCAGAATGGGAGGAAAAATAGTCTACAGTGGAAAGCAATGACTATGGTATTCAATGTCTATCTATATACTATTTGGTACCAGAGAAACAATACAAGACTTTAGTATTCAGTTCTGAGGCCTGAATTTGTAGCAAAACAGATTGAGGATATTGCAGGAAGAAGAGGATGCAGCAAAGCAGGCCCTGGTTTGCATCACAGTACCAATGGTTGGCTTAGCTGCTTTGATTAGTAATGAGAAAATGGTTGAGTAGGAGTGGTTGTTGTATGGTATTTTGAGCTTGACGGGGTTTGAACCCCTAACCTTGTAAATGGACTTTTTGTTTTTGATATAAATATATACTCACATTTCAGCTAAAAAAAAAAAAAAATTAATAATAATAATAATAATAATAATAATAATAATAACAACAACAAAAAATAATAATAATAATAATAATAATAACAACAACTTAGCTTTGTTATCGCTAAGGGAGTGGGCCCCAGATTGTATCTCGGTTGCCCACTAATTTCTTGTAAACATTTTGATTATTATTAATAAAAGTTCTGATTTTTTTTAAATAATAATAATAATAAATAATGATAATGATAATAGTAATTATTATTACTATATTTATTAATATTAATATTAATACTATTACATTAATATTATTACTATTATTGTATTACAATTATTACTATTACTACTACTACTACGACTACTACTACTACTGTTATAAGAAGAAGATTACTAATAATAATATATATACTAATAGTTTTATACTAATATGAGTGTTTAGGTAGCCATCACAAACCACCTTCTATCCTAATTAGATGGGATAATGGAGCACCAATTTGCCAAATTGTTGTTCAAAGCGTAGCTCGTGTAAAAATCATACTAATTTGAGTGATTCGGTAGTCACCAAGAACCACCATCAATCCTAATTTAATTAATTAAATAAATAAAAGTTAACAAATCCTAATTTTATCTTTCACAAACAAATAAATTTTGAATGATTAATTAAAAATAAAAAATAATATTAATAATTGATAAAAAAGTAAAATACTTTATTTATTGTTAAATTGGAATCAATCTTTTAAGTCATTTGAGCAATTAGAATAAGTTTTAGGAAAAATGATGATTTAAGAGTTCATTTCGTTGAGTTTTAGGTAAAAAAGGGTACTAAATGGAATGTTTAAGAAAAAATATATGTGAAAAAATAAAGTTCGTATTTGAAAAAAAACTTACTTATAATAAAAGTAATAATAGTAATGTTTTTTATAATAATATTAGTTTATTAAAATTAATAGTAGCAATGTTATTAATGATGGAGTAGGAGTCCATTTTAACTCTAATCTTTTCCTCCAAATTCGACATCACCTTCGATGACCTAAACCACCCTTGACGCCAAGCTTTTGTTGCTTCACTCACGGCAGATACATACCAATTGCATATGGGTAATATATACCCCACCATCAAATCCTCATAAGAACCAACTTCGAAAGCCGATGAATTCTCATCTGTACCTTCAATAATTATATGTTTAGGAGGAAATTTAATTAAATGGAAAGGACATTGTTCCTTTAACCTTTCTCGTAACACATCCATTTTCTTCTCGCTTTCAGTATAGCTCGGTTGACGACGCAACTACCTTAATCTTTTATTTTATGCTTCTTCTAATAACTTATGATCCTTCTGCACCCATAGACTAGCAATATTTGTACTTTGGTTAACGGCCATAATTTTGGAACAAAATTAAAATTATTGTTAAGATGCAGCGTTGAATCAAACCCACCAATAATGCAACGTTGATTCAATAAAAAATAAATGAACAGACCGTGCGTTGGTCAAATCAAGAATAATGAGAAATATTCACCACGGCTAAAAAAATCCCGTTTTCATATCATGTACTTATTTTTTTTTAATATATTAAGTCGTATAGTCATATCTTACATGTATTTTTTTTTGATATATTGAGTCGTATGGTCAAATAATTAATGAACGGTCCACATTGAAGTTAGAACGTCACAATTGACAACGGTTATACGAGAACCGTTGTTAATAAACAAATTTACAATGGTTGTAGGTGAACCGTTGTTAATGAAAAATCCACAATGCTTATAGGAGTACCGTTGTTAATGAGTATTTATGTAGCAGCAATCTTGATTACTGACTGATCAATGGAGTTCAATAAATGGAAGCAAATCAAACAAGCATAACTCGACACTTTCAAAATGATCATTTCAATTAATTTTAAACCAAATACATTAAAACATTTATCATAAATCAAAAGATGTATAATAAGCCGGAACAACCCCAGTTATGAGTAAAAATCGCTTCTCAACCTGCCAGGAACTTCGCCACTCTGGTATACCGCTAACTTCCGGCTCATTGGCTTCATATTTTGCAATAAGAGATTGAATATATGCAAGGACACAACTTGCATGTGGAGATAAGGTTGGAAGAGTACAACTCACCATATCTCTCGTTGCAGCCAAGTTGCGAGTAATAGGCCGACGAGGGTATGAAGATTATCATGATGAGGCTTGGTTGAGAAACCGGACTACTTCACACCTCTTAATCCAATAATTCCGTTGATATTCAAGGGATTCTTTGATTAATGGGTGTTGATCGGCGGGAAGCCCGTCGAGAACCTTCCTATCTTCTGCAATCATTTGTGTAAGTCATTCTTCGTTGGTAATAAAATTAGGGTTCATTGCCATGTTGTTTCAAATTTGTGTAATGGAGATGAAATATTGTGATTTGATTAATGGATGTTAATAACGGATGCTTTAACATTTATAGTCGCATTTATAAATTTTTTCAAAACCGTCGGTAATTAATTCCTAAACATTAGTTACCTAATTAATGTAAAAATTGACTTATTAACAAATATTTTAAACCTACGTAATTTGCAATAAATAATTAAAAAATAAAATACTCTACCATGAACGCATATATTCAAGAAAAACACTTACATAACAAGAAATTAAAAGACGCGCAGTTTCAAGAACATTAATTAGAATATTTATAATTAATCAACATAATCATCTTGTAATTCTCCTGCGATTGAGATAAATATTGGGAAATCAATATGTGATTATTAGGAGGCACTTGTTCCGCCTCCCATGAATGAGGCAAAGGGTCAATATAGTGCCGATATGTTCTTAATCGATTAATGTTACAATCGGTTGCAGTCGATAAATATTGCGCTTGTACCCACCACCCGTATAATAATTTTTCTTCCCAGCATCATCATCCTCGTAACCAAGAAAACCGTGATTTGTAGCCCAAGCTGGGTGGACATATTTAACGTTCGTATAACCACCTTGACGAAGCATATATCTCATTCAAGTAAAACTTCTCGAAAAAACTTTACCATTGTCATCATATTTGATTGGAAGGTTGTGTATAATACAGGTAATAGGATGGACATAGCAGGTATTTGATTGTGATTAGGCGGGTGTAGAAGACGACGACGACATGGTGATCGAAGTGTAATATTTTTAATTAATTATAGACAATAATTAATTGAACTTTGAATTGGTGGATATTGTTAATTGATCACATTATAAGTGATATTTATAGGAAAATATGTATGCATGTGTGAATATAATAATGGACGGATAGTAATAACGGTTCATGTAGTGATCGAAGTGTAATATGTATGCATGTGTCAAACAAAACAATGCATGAAACAGTTCATTATTTATCGTACATGCATTGGTTGAATATTAAACATAGAAAAAAAAAGTTTACAACGGTTATACTTAACCCGTAAATGATAAATAACAACGGGTACAGAGGAACCGTTCTTTCATTATAGAAAATGATAATGGTTACAAGAAAACCGTAGGTTTAACAATGGGTACCAAAAATCATTGTTTGTGTTAATTTAGTAACGGTTTTCAAAACGCCGTTTTATTAAACTGGTAACGGTTGTCTAACAACCGTTGATAAGGGTAATTCTATAACGAGTTTTTGGAAACCGTTAAACGTTTTTTATAAGAGTTTCTTAAACAACCATGGTCACATTATAATAACAACGGTTTTCGAGGGAAACCGTTATTCTTATTTGCGCGGTCTAGGTTTCCGCCAATATTTGGAAAACGGTAATCTAAGTGTTGTTATTATATACATTAAACCGTTGTGATACGTCGTTATTGATGGCCAGATTTGGGGTAGTGACTCACTCGATTTTTTTGATATATAAACTTAAACACCCCCCGCTCCCACCCCCCGAAAAAATATGAATATTAGTTGGTTTATATTGATTATGTAAGTTTTATTTCGTTATTCAAGTAATATTAATAGTGTTGAAATCATTTTAAGCGTTATATGAATCATTGTTGAATTGTCTTCCTCCACGTTATCTGAACTAAATAAATAATTATAAAATTCTTCACGAGTAATTATTTTCAATAACATGATATTTAAGTTTTCGAGAAAGGTTTTAGAGAGGTAAATGGCAAAATAGGGAAATGAAAAGGTTCGGGGGCGTAACAAGTAAAATAGGAGGCGTGATATAACAATTCCATTTATTTTTCATTTTACAATGACTATAATTTTAAGACATTGCCTAATTTACACAACAACAATGTATGCTGTAAGTATATTTAAAAAATGCGAAAACTTTAGAAAAATCAGTCTTTCACTTAGTTATTGAGAGACTATCTTATCGTACTTCTTTATATACTTTTCGTACTCCTATTAGTTTTTATTTTAACTTAAAATATATTTGGTACATGTTTAATAACAATTGTACCTGTTTTATCATATATGTAATCATTTTTATCAATAACCCATTTTATAGGGTACGTACCTCTTTTATTACATTTCGGTACTATTATTTTTATCAATTTATAATTGGTCTCCTAATAAGTGTATTGAGAAACCTCTCTCACGAAACCTACTCTTCAAAAAAAAAATTATGTCATTGTTTCTATTAATTCTTTTGTCATAATCGTTTTTTACCAACTAATATATATACTCCTTTAATTTTATTTACTATATCCTCGTCTTTATTTTGGGAATATATTAGGAAATGTAATTGATCTACCTCTTAATTAAAAGAGTTAAAATATTATTATTGAGGTGGAGATGATGGTAGTTCATTAGAAGTAATAATGAAGCTTATCTTGTTTTATCTGCCTAAATTTAAAAAGAGTAGGTCTTCTGAGAGACGGCTTTTCAATAAGTATTTATTGAGACTATTTTACAATTTAAGAAAAAATTGTACTAAAGATAATAAAATATGTACAAATCATGATTAAAGATAAAATGAGTACATTTATAATATAAATTGGTACGAAATTGCTATGTTACGATCAACAATAAAGGGTCATGAAATACAAATAAAAGGGTAAACAAACTGGTTTCTCAATAACTTATTAAAAGACCGTCTCTACCAAGTTTTAGTGATTTAAAAAAGAAGACAACAATTTTAGGATAACATGTTATGAAAAAAGGACAACAATATTGAAATAGAGGGAGTAATATTTATATATAAATAATCACACTTTGTGTTCGTTAACCTGGTTTCTCAATAATTTATTAAAAAACCATCTCTCTCAAGTTTTAGTGATTTAAAAAAGAAGACAACAATTTTACGATAACATTTTATGAAAAAAGGACAACAATATTGAAATAGAGGGAGTAATATGTATATATAAATAATCACACCTTGTGTTCGTTTACATTGGCCACAAGTTATATAACCAGCAGGGCGTCTCAAACTTTGGGGGGCCCTGCTAGAAAATTGATGTGAAGGCGTAGTGGAATATTAATTTTAGTGCTCTCTATCCACTAAACAAAATTTATGGCCTTATCCACCCTATTAAGATACTGTAATACTATGGTTTTCCTAAGCTGGTACTCGGCCGAGTATGGCCTACTCGGTCGAGTAAGGGGTGTCATGTATCCTGGTTTGGCTACTGCCCAGGAACACTCGGCCGAGTATGTGGAATACTAGACCGAGTAGATGGTACTCGGCCGAGTATACTCTATACTCGACCGAGTATCCGATCTGACGGGTTAAATTCCGCGATTTGGTTAAGGTGATTAGAGATTATTATAAATTATGCTTTTACGGTTTCTAAATCATTTTTACCAAAACTAAACGACGCTCACTTCTCTCTCTAATCACCCTAATCATTCTCAAGGCTAATAGATCGGTCGCATGTCTACACTTCCGCCTCTTGTCTCAATTTATTTTGTAAGTCTCTAGTTCGTTGTAATCTGCTAATAGGTTGTCTTTTAGGGTTTTGCCCTAATTTGTGATTTGGGGGTTTAGGGTTTGGTTATCATATATGTGTTAATTGTTGATTATCATTGTTTTAGGTGATGATGTCGTATTTATTACGCTTGTGTATGATTGATTGCAGCGTAGCGGATTGCGAAAAGATAGGGTTTCCCTACTCAGTTCCTGTTTAATTGATTTGAGATTATGTGGTATTGCGTACGATTGGTTGTCTGCTGATCATTGTTGGAGTGTTGGTGTGGTGTTGTTGTTGGTGTTGTGATGATTGTGGTGGAACCACTTGCGGGATTGGCTTCACACCTTAGTTCGCCCTCCGTGGAACCCGCCACGGGAGAGGATTTGCACATTAAGGGACAAGGATATCGCTCGTTGATGAGCGGGGTTTAGGTGGGGATTGAAAAATCATAGATCTATATTAGACTCTCTAATAAAAAATTATCTCATAATTTATTATTTTGGTGATCTATGTAATATGCATGCAAATATAAAAGCATAAAAATGAAAGTTAAGGAAAAACAATTTCATTACATAGATTTTTATGGTAAATGGGCACAATCAAGATCTCCTACCTTGATTGTTCTTGAGCTTATAACAAAAGGATAATCCTCCTAACAAATCTTCAAAAAGAAGATCTCTTTCAAGATGCACCCAAGAACTCAACCCAAAAATCTAACAAGTATTTTACAAGAAACTTGTTAAAATTATTCCCTTGATAATATTTGTAATATTACTAACACTCTTAGTAATAAAATTTGATTACTAACTTCTTAGTAAAGATGTATATTAATTTTAGAGAGAGGAAGACAAATTGTTGTTCACATGCAAAAATGTACAAGTAAAGTGGTAAAAAATGAACAACAATTTGTAGAGTATATAGTGAAAGTGGCGGGTGGAGGGGTAGTGTGTAGGAGTAGATTTGTTTCAATTTTTGTCTAAATACATTATGACATGCACAATGATCATATGACACTTATGGAAGAAAAACAAGTAAAAGTGAAATGATTATTGTAACACCCCCATTTATTTAGGAGCCTTTAACTAGACATTCCCAAATGAATAGGACCATTACCATCTCGGTTTCCCGAGATAGTGAATAACAAAGACCAACTCACCAAAGTACTTTAAATTAAAAACTTTAATGATTACATGTTTATTACAAATTAACCAACTAAAACTTAATATAAGATATTTACAACTCGCATCGGAAAATAAATAAGCGATATAACTATATATGTGATCTAGACTTCATCTAAGGTTCCAAGTTTGGCTCTCATCCCAATGCTCCCAAGTCAGCTAATCTTTGGTACCTGTCAAATCTGCTTCCCATAAAACGGTTCACCGCAGGTGTTCACGAATACACAGTCAACCGCGAGGTTGAGTATGAATAAATACTAACAACAAAAACATACGATAACAATCCAACTTCCTTTTTATATTGCACAACCCCTTGACAACGTGCCCATTCTTTTTCTTAGCACACCTCCCTTAACAACGTTCTCACTTTACATCGTTCCAACCGAAGTTGAAGTATCCACCATCGCAACCGAAGTTGAGGTATCCATCATCCCAACCGAAGTTGAGGTATCCACCATCCCAACCGAAGTTGAGGTATCCATCATCCCAACCGAACTTGAGGTATCCATCATCCCAACCGAAGTTGAGGTATCCATCATATGTCGTACACTAATCAAAATTGATTCTTTACCAATTCATAACCTACATAACATAATTATGTACAATTACTTTATAACCAATAATCAACCAACTAATTATGCACTTATCCTATTCCCATCACGTCCTAATCCTTTTGACAACTTCAAAGCTAAATCTCTAATTCTACCGTTTTACAGCACTGTTCAGTCTCGCTATAAAATTCATAATTAATTCATCAAAAATCAAAACGATGCAAGACCAGTGAGGTTGAAACCCTAAGACACATATCTACAATTCTTGTGAAATAGACTTTCTTCAAATTCCAGACTTATCAGGGTTTTCTTGAAGGAATCATAAATACTGACGAATTCCGTCGCATAAAAAGTATTGACCTCTAAAATAAGTTTAACAAATCTTTTTCAAGTGAAACAAAAGCCTAACATCATCTATACTCTCCAATGTTAATGTTTACAAAAGATCCAACTCAATTTCAATTTATAAATTAGGTTTACAAAGTAAAATTTAGACCACTAGTGCATTCGCGTATTCTCAGTCGACATGTTCATAACGAATTTATTCTGGAAAATCTACACGTTCAATTGCTACGGAATTTTACAGGCATCAACAAGACTTGAAAATAACCTAAGTCTATTCTTTACGTTTTTGAAGACAACGACATTAAGATAGTCTGGTAGTTCTTTTAGGACAACTTACAGATTTATTGAATTTCTGTAACTTTATTCTAAACATTGAGAGATTAAAGATGAACTTACAAAATAAAAGATGATGAACTTCTCTTCTTTTTTTCCCTTTTAATTCTCTCTTTCTCTCTCTCTTTTATGTGATATTATGAGTTTTTATGTGGAATAAGGATTTATGGTTAGGTTAGCCTTGCTTATATACTAGTAAGGTAGCATTATTTTAGGAAAGTTTCTCTCTTTATTATTATTATACTAGTCTTACCATAAGTAGGATTACCATACATCTCTTTTACTAATTTAATTATTAAGATATTAATATAATTATTATTAGTTTCCCATATTATTATTATTTCCATATTATTTATTATTAATTTTCGATATAAAAACCCGATCACACCCATACTATACTAATAAATTTCGGTCCATATAATAATGGCATACGGCCCAAAGCACAAATATAAACTAAGCCCAATTCCCGACTTGGATGCTTAATTTATTATTTAATTAACGTCTTACCTATACTTATTATTAGAAATGTCTTTAATCAATTATTGTACATAAATTATTCTGAGAAATTATTATCAAAATACGGGGTATTACAGTCTTCCCCCCTTAAAATGAACTTCATCCCGAAGTTCGCCTATAACTACTACAACAACACCTATAAACATCCACACAAGTGAGCACTATCCAACTGATGATAACACAATTATCCATTTACGATTATCAACCACACCAATCTTATCACAAGGTATCACAACAATAACTCAAAACATTCGTAGTATTACATTCCTCCCCCCTAAAAATAAACATCGTCCTCGAAGTTCGGAATATTAAACAATAGAGATAACCAAATCATTGTTGTAAGGCCATATAAGATATTCGAACTAATCTTTATTTAAACTTTAACTTATTACTTTAGCTATCGACGAATACATTCTTAGACTAAATAATAATCCATAACAAAATATGCATAATTGTTTAGTTTAATCTTTTCTTCATAATGATATCTAACTTAGACATGGATACATTTAATTTGAACATATATATATAGGTTTAGGGAAGCACATTCCGCATATCACTAGACATGTCTTCCTACTTCACAGAATTCACAACATCAAAATATCAATGTGCAAGAGATAAGAAACAAAACTTATACTTTTTTCAAGGCTAGGAAAACATGTTATAACTTCTAAAAATCATACATAAATAATAACACAGTTACTTCTCGAGAACCGATATTTTTAGAAAAAAAAAAGAGAGTTAGTAAACAATGAGAAAAAGAATTAAGCCAAAAACTCATAAGGTCAATTTATAATGCATTTTACAAACAACTTGGTCGAAACAGAAATTTAACAGCAATTTGTCAGGAACTTAGGTCAGATTGTAAAAATCACCATAAATTGTCAAAAATTTAAATTGCGACGTGGCTCATCAATTTGGAAACTTACATGAGTCTACTAAACAATGGAGTTGCAATTACACCAAATCGACAAGTAGTTTTTAAATGACAAATTTTACAAAAACATGGCACGAAAACATCATTGTACAGAAATATTCTGACCATTGTCCACTAAACTATTTATTTCTCCTAAACCGTATATTATTTATGCATGAGACCAATGGCATATGAAAGCTAACTCACAAAGCTATTACTCATAAACTTTTCATACAAGGATTTTAGACAGGCAGTAAATGGCAGCCAAAACAATCAAGCGATAAAATTTTGAGAAATCAACCAAAATCACATTCTTCACAATTCCCTCAAATGCCATAATACTTCACATATTAATCATACTCACACCTTCCACATACATGTCATCATACTTTCCCCATATCAAAATGTTTAAAACAATGCTTAAAATAAATCATGTCACACCCCTCCTCCGTAAAATAAGGTTACGCCCCCGTACCCGCAACAATTAATGACAACAATACGCAACCAAGACAAACAAAATTCCTACGAGAAATATACTATATTCATTTTAAATTACCCAACACTCTCAAGTACTCTCTCAAGGTTCCCGGTTCAAAATTGGAAGGGCCAAGGTACGAATTAAGGCTAGCTTCTTAACCGCACTAAGAGGGGCTCCTAACAGTTTCTACCCGGGGTTCAATTTATTTAGACAAATCCTAAGTTCATTATTATTCATTAGTTAGGCCTGAGGATCAATTTGCTCTGATACCACTTTGTAACACCCCCATTTATTTAGGAGCCTTTAGCTAGACATTCCCAAATAAATAGGACCGTTACCATCTCGGTTTCCCAAGGTAGTGAATAACAAAGACCAACTCACCAAAGTACTTTAAATTAAAAACTTTAATGATTACATGTTTATTACAAATTAACCAACTAAAACTTAATATAAGATATTTACAACTCGCAGCGGAAAATAAATAAGTGATATAACTATATATGTGATCTAGACTTCATCTAAGGTTCCAAGTTTGGCTCTCATCTCAATGCTCCCAAGTCAGCTAATCTTTGGTACCTGTCAAATCTGCTCCCCATAAAACGGTTCACCGCAGGTGTTCACGAATACCAAGTCAACCGCGAGGTTGAGTAGGAATAAATACTAACAACAAAAACATACGATAACAATCCAACTTTCTTTTTATATTGCACAACTCCTTGACAACGTGCCCATCCTTTTTCTTAGCCCACCTCCCTTAACAACGTGCTCACTTTACATCATTCCAACCGAAGTTGAAGTATCCACCATCCCAACCGAAGTTGAGGTATCCATCATCCCAACAGAAGTTGAGGTATCCACCATCCCAACCGAAGTTGAGGTATCCATCATCCCAACCGAAGTTGAGGTATCCATCATCCCAACCGAAGTTGAGGTATCCATCATACGTCGTACACTAATCAAAATTGATTCTTTACCAATTCATAATCTACATAACATAATTATGTACAATTACTTTATAACCAATAATCAACCAACTAATCATGCACTTATCCTATTCTCATCACGTCCTAATCCTTTTGACAACTTCAAAGCTAAATCTCTAATTCTACCGTTTTACAGCACTGTTCAGTCTCGCTATAAAATTCATAATTAATTCATCAAAAATCAAAACGATGCAAGACCAGTGAGGTTGGAACCCTAAGACACATATCTACAATTCTTGTTAAGTAGAATTTCTTCAAATTCCAGACTTATCAGGGTTTTCTTGAAGGAATCATAAATACTGACGAATTCCCTCGCATAAAACGTATTGACCTCTAAAATAAGTTTAACAAATCCTTTTCAAGTGAAACAAAAGCCTAACATCATTTAGACTCTGCAATTTTAATGTTTACAAAAGACCCAACTCAATTTCAATTTATAAATTAAGCTTACAAAGTAAACTTTAGACCACTAGTGCATTCGCGGATTCTCAGTCGACATGTTCATAACGAATTTATTCTGGAAAATCTACACGTTCAATTGCTACGGAATTTTACAGGCATCAACAAGACTTGAAAATAACCTAAGTCTACTTTTTACGTTTTTGAAGACAACGACATTAAGATAGTATGCTAGTTCGTTTAAGACAACTTACAGATTTATTGAATTGCTGTAACTTTATTCTAAACATTGAAAGATTAAAGATGAACTTACAAAATAAAAGATGATGAACTTCTGTTCTGTTTTTCCCTTTTAATTCTCTCTCTCTCTCTCTCTCTCTCTCTCTCTTTTAGGTGATATTATGAGTTTTTATGTGAAATAAGGATTTATGGATAGATTAGTCTTGCTTATATACTAGTAAGGTAGTATTATTTTAAGAAAGTTTCTCTCTTTATTATTATTATACTAGTCCTACCATAAGTAGGATTACCATACATCTCTTTTACTAATTTAATTATTAAGATATTAATATAATTATTATTACTTTCCCATATTATTATTATTTCCATATTATTTATTATTAATTTCCGATATAAAAACCCGATCACACCCATACTATACTAATAAATTTCGGTCCATATAATAATGGCACACGGCCCAAAGCACAAATATAAACTAAGCCCAATTCTCGACTTGGATGCTTAATTTATTATTTAATTAACGTCTTACCTATACTTATTATTAGAAATGTCTTTAATCAATTATTAATGTACATAAATTATTCTCAGAAATTATTATCAAAATACGGGGTATTACAGTCTCCCCCCCTTAAAATGAATTTCGTCCCGAAATTCGCCAATAACTACTACAACAACACCTATAAACATCCACACAACTGAGCACTATCCAACTAATGATAACACAATTATCCATTTACGATTATCAACCACACCAATCTTATCACAAAGTATCACAACAATAACTCAAAACATTCGTAGTATTACAATTATGATCATCCACTAACTTCATTTACACGGTCCAATGTCCCATTTACGGATCCATTTCGGTTCTAATATTTGTCTCACAAATATGTGTAAATGTTATTTAAACATCGTATCATGTTTAAATGCTTCCAATTAATTTTGTCCAAATCACTCCGTAAATATACGTGTACCACTAGACATATTATTTACGTACTAATATTAATCACATTAATCAATTAGTACAATTTTAGTGAATTAACAATTAATTAACTAAAACCCGTCTCATAAAACTTATTATTTAATTATCGCGTATTTAAATAATAACTGCCACTCCACGAGTTCGCAACTCAAAATCTCTCTAAAATAATCGACTAACCTTTTAGTCTATAAATCAAGGGACTAAATAAATTGTATCTCATACAATTAATTAGTTGTCTATTGGGTTCGTTCATTTAGGTGTGACCGAAAGGGGGTCAGTTGATCACCGCCGTCTCACGACAATAACGTCAAACTCTAGTCAGCCAACCGTTTTCGATTTACGTTAATCAACTGACGAAGATCAAATAATTAAATATCTGATGATATTCCTTTAATGAGATTTATTATGTAAACGCACTATTGTGGAGGACACTAACTCCAACAATCTCCCACTTGTCCGACACAAGGTGTGCGCTACCAATTCTCTTCTCCGTTTATAATCTCCCACTCAATGCAAGGTGTCTTCCAGGTCGCACTTGCAAATGAACATATCGTGAGTGGTTTTCTCGATCGGGAGTGTGACTACCTGACCGGAAAAATCTCTTACAGATTACTTCCGAACGTGGCCACGCATTTGTAGTCATTAACTCCTCGAGTGGCCTTGAGATATAGTTACCCAACGTGGGTGGACAATTCCTGTATGCCCTATCTATCCTATCGCACAATACAGATCACCATGACCTAGTAAATGCCCTTTTGGCCTCCTTTCACGGCACAACCTAGGACAAAAACCAAAGTCACCCGGAAACTGTACTTGCTTAGATAATAGTCTCCAGTCAAAAGAATCGACTCATAGGAACATCTTAGAGATCCCTGCCACGACCAGGCGTCTTTAATAGAACTTAGGGACTCTCTAAAAGGTCACTGTCTGGCAAAGTGTCACACACTCTGCCTATGTAATAGACTAGTCATCACGTATGACCTTATGGTGTTGAACAACCATCAATCGACTTACAATCTAGTCACTCCGAGACGTCACCTCATTAAGTGACTAGGGACAAAATACAATGTTCATCTTGTTCACTTGAATAGTGTTCAACATTGTTTCCACAACTTATTCAGATAAACAAGGTATTCAATGTTTTCAAATAAATGAATAATTGAGTTCTTAAAGAAACTCTAACAATGAATGCGATCATCACTTATGTAAATATCAATACTCTATCCAATATTTACATAACGATCTTTAGCAATTAAGGTATACTCCTCAATTCACATTGAGATGACATAACCATCATGTCTACGCCTTTAGTTAGAGGATATGCAACAGTTGCATCACTCTAATTTCCATTGCTATTTTCCCTTGTTCTATGCAATCTTTTCATCACATAGAGCATTTCTAAGTACACGTCTAAACAAGTTTTTAGACTCGGTTCTAAAGCCAGTCAAACATTCCCACTTGGTTATTCGGCTAACGAACTACTCTAGTCCCATTAAATTCCGGTTATCAACTATCTCTCTTACAACATCGGATGTTGTAATGTACTTAGCTTTCGTTCATGATTTGTACGTATAACACTCATACATAAACATCCTTCATATGGCATCTTTTATGTATGACTCCTCATACATGTTTGCTTTATACATGTATAACTTCTTATACACATTGTATAACTTCTTATACATATTATTCTTTATGCACATAACACTATTCCATGCTAACCATTCCTTAACGAGGCCCATTACATCTTATAAGCATAGGAATGTTTCCGTATAATCCTTTTACACAAAATTCATAGATTCCTCCAAACTACAAGAGTAAATTCTCAGTGCTTGTCAAGTACTCGAGAATGCTCATGATAATCATCTAGTGACACTCACTAGGAAATAATTGGTAATGACTTCTCATATTCTCAACATGATAAGTCCCGACGAGAGAAGCTTTTAGCATATTTAATAGATCCTGCAGCGGAAGCACAAGAGATCATATTAATTGTTCAACAACTTGAACGAGTCAAAACTCTTATTACATAAGTCTCTTGACTATAATGCTAATATCCATAGAGATCTATCTCATTAGAACCGGATATTTAATATGTGCCATGCTACTCTCAAGTATTCACCCGAGAATATTTCTAGTCACTAATATGTCAAACACATATTTTAGACTAAGAAATATCACCTTAACTACATTTCTAGTCAATAATATGTCAAGCACATATTTTAGACTAAGAAACTCAATTTAGCTCCCACTAAACTCCATGTATCATCATGTTATCTCGACACTCGAGTAATACCGTTTTGATAGACTACTTGATTGAACCCAAAGTTCCAACTCTTTGACGTATATAGATCACAAAAGGGATCTTTCAAGCATGCTAGGCTTCTTAGCATTGACAACATCAACAAAACTTCTCCCTTTATAAGATACATTCAAGGAGAAAGTTTCGTTATCCTTTTGCCTAAACTCATCCTCATGAGAGGCTATATTGCTAAGACCATACGAATTGATAAAGGCATTTGGGTTGTCACAAACTCTCTATAACAAGCCCAAATTTTAAACATCTTATGTAACCTTTACGACAAGATCAAGGTAACCAACCAAAGTATTCACCTTAAATCAAGTCTCGAAAACATCTCGTGTTTCCTTCCTTATCGCATCGTGTGCAAAGAGATCAATTCGAATTGCATGGTGACACGCCATCACATAGAGTTCATACTATAGAAAAGCCTTTGATGAGGGTTTAAGATTCGTCACTTTTGAAAAGTAACGCAATATTATCGCAAAATTATCTCCTTATAACCACTGAGCCACAATAAAGAACGTCTTCTTGCATTATACTCAGTTTGTGGGTCTTGGACTTCCATAAGTTCAAAATTTCTCCCACTCTGTCTTCCAGAAAAGGAAAATCTTTCTGGAAAGACAGTATTATGAGCCACAAACACTTTGTTCTCATTTTGGATGACTAAAAATCAAGTGGTTCAATTTTGGATAACCCTCACAAATACACAAATTGGTTCTGAACATAAACATTTATGATCCCAAATGTATGAAAAAACAAGTTAGGGACTCTCCCTATCCATATCTCATATGGAGTCATTTAGGCTATTATAGTCGGGTTTTAAACTTTTAGTGAGAAAATAGCTTACAAAAATTGCGAAAAAACCTCAAACTATATTTCATAAAGTTCGGTTTATATACTTGACTACACCATACTCTATGGTGTCCCAAGGAGAAGGTATTATGTGAACTGGTTCACAATCTTCTTAGTGATTATCAAGGTCATTACTTGATATTACCCATTTGATCTTCAAAGTCATTACTTTGAACCTTCCGATCAACATCTTGATCTTGACGTGCTTTTGGTTTACTACTTCATTTTGAAAATAATCCACGTTTCAAAAATCACTTTTATGTATTATTAAATAGATATGAGGTTTTCATATCTACTTAACATTACAGTAAAAGTAACAAAGTATATTTATAACCAACTATCGGCCTTACACATCCGTATGTATATGGTCAATCACCTCACTATTGTGTTTCTTTTTTGCAAAAGAAAACATAATTTATGCACACACACCATAAGATTCTCAATCAAATGGTTGTTCGATGTGCTTATCGTTTATTCGTTTAAAAGAATTTACTTGAGGTTTGATTAATTGGGTTCACCATATTAGAGACTTTAAAATCTACAAGATAGTATAACATTTAGTTTTAGTGAAAAATGTTAAATTCCTCTGACTTAAGTGGTCTAAACCAGCCACCAAGTTATCATAAGAGTAGGTACAACATTTTGTTTTAAATCACATAAGTGATGCCTTCTATGTATAAACATAGATGATTACATTCTTTTAAAACCAAATTTAGGTACATTTGTCCCTATCGAAATCATTGCTACTCGAGCACCATTTCGATACAAAAATATATTACGCTAGACGTCTTACGTTTTATCAGTTCATGTAAACTTCTTTACAAAGAAATGACCCGTACTTGATATCTCATACCAAGATAGTGGAACTAGCCTACCCTTTGAGTAGATGTCTCTTTCAACTTTGTTCTATCGCATACATCTAGGGTTGATACTTCTTCTTAACTCCCACTCACTTTCACATTCCTCTTTGCTTCAACAAGCAAAAATGAATCTTATGAAGACCTCTCTTCAAGTCATTTGTGATATTTTATACACTTAGTAAGAGTGAATTACTATAAAGTGAGTGCAACATGTGCCAAATCCCAACTTCTTGCGAAATTGGACTACCTAACCGTTCAATTGTCATCAAATGCCTAAACTCTTTAGCGCATAGACAATCGATTTGGCCTTTCTCGAAGTGAGCCATTTGACGGTATCATATTGGAGTATTATAAGTGTTTTTGAAAACTCTTTTCGCAAACTTTTGAATTACACTTGAGTAATTAAAACTAATATGTCATCATCATGACGGAGGTGTCACTTCCGAAATCAAGACTCTTGATAAAATGTGACTTCCTTTTAAACTCGTAATATGAGTTTGCAACATGAAACCTCTTTTTAATATGTATGGACGTTAATTAAGTTGTATAATAACCGCGAAAATCGTTGTAAGCTTATGTAGGTGAATTGGTAAATCATGTTACCAATCATTAATTCCTTCAAAGAACCGCTTCCTATGAAAGAACGAAACGAGTATAATAAATAGAGGATGAAAGAAGGATGAAGTGCGCGATGTCATACATTTATGAGAATGAACGAAAAATAGGAAAAATTAACATTCAATGTTTTAAAAATACTTGTGAAAACATGTTCAACAAGTTTTAACATTTATATAATGATCTCCCACTAAATTATATAAATGATTCCAAGACCCAAATATTAAACAAAAATGAGCATCGCTTGGGCGAAACATCCCATAATTGTGTAAATTCGGTAAGTCACGTTGACTAATTCTACCTCTAGAACTCTTGGTCGACGAATTTCCTTAAATCTATCTACTAGCCCCGGAACACAAGACCGTCTTATATCCCTTTGAGTCCAACCAATTTTGGCGTGTGATAATCGCTTACCACCCTACTTACTCAAGGTAAAAAGAGAACACCCCGCTTGGGCGAGCGTGGCTCTAATGAACAAGAGATTCATAGGTGTTACTAATTGGTAAGGCTAATCTCAATTTTAGTTATGTGAGAGATCTTGTCAATTTAGTCATAAATTCCCTATAAGTGAACTAATTCGGTGAATGTAAATGACGTGAATTGACAACCGCGAAAATAAAATGCATGTGAATCACGATTTTTGGCATGCGCGAAAATAAAACAAGAAAACAAGTAAGCATATGAATAAATCCTAGTATGGCCACCTAGTTAATAAAAACTAATCTATTACATTTCAGAAACCAACTCCTTGGTCCCTTGCCTCTTCATTCCAAAACTGGCTTCTTCTTGTGGGATTTGGAACACCATCCGAAAATAGACTCCGCCTCGATGTAATCCGTCTTTTGGAAACGCCGGTAAGAATAAATTATTACAATTGAATTACATAGCTATTCCTATTATACATTAATTAATAAAAATAAATAAAACTATTAATTAATTACAAACCAACGATACGAGATCGTATTTAGTTACAAACAAATCGATATTCCCATTCATTTCGGGTAATAACGATTAAAATAAAACTAGGCCATACTAGGTACAACAAGATAAATACTTTAAATAAATGACAATCATTCATTCAACTTAAATAAATATGCTTAAAATGCTGTAAAATGATGCCAAAATCGCCCTATCTATCAATCGTTGGTATCCATCTCGGTTTTTGTGGATTTAATCGGTTTTTAACATGTAAAAATCAATAATCAACTCTTAAATCTCATTTAAGTCCAAACTGTTTTGAACCTCAAAATTAGTCCTCACTAATTTTATGATGAATAATTAGTTTGATTTGGTGATATTTTGCTAATTTAATCGGTAAAATCATAATTTTTAAGTAAAAATCCAAAATAATTGAAACATTACCCAAAAAATTGAAACAAAAATTTTGAGTATTCTAGAACACTCCCAAGAATACCAAAATATCAGAAAAATTGCCCCAAAAATCCGGATAAAATTTATGAAGAAAAGGATCGATATTTATCGGTTTTTAACCACTAAAACCAATAAACATCAAAACAAGGTGAAAACATATTTTAAAATTCACTTTTAATATTTAAATAATATTTTTAAATGTACATAAATTTATCAAGGGCAGAATCAATTGTTTCGAAATTATGATTAATTTATTTCACTTTTATCGACTTTTATCTCATAAAATAAATAAACATGCAAAAAAATCGAACCAACCTTCAATCTTTTTCATACAATCATTAGAAAACATGCATGAAATACCATAAAGATTCCATGGACCGAATCAACTTTAACTATTTTTAGTCAATTTTTAACTAAAATACGGCATTTTGACTCGGTTTTCTACCAAAAATCATTAAAAATAGCAAAATAACTTCATAAATCACCAAACTTAATAACAAATCTTTTGAGATCATTAGGTATGCATGTCCCAAAAATTTCGTGTTAAAACCTCTTCTAACACAATTTTTGAGTTTTTATAAATTATCTCATAATTCATTAATATGCTTAAAATCAACATGCAAATTACAAGCCTAAGCTCTGATACCACTTGAAAATCCATAGATCAATATTAGACTCTCTAATAAAAATTAAATTATCTCATAATTTATTATTTTGGTGATCTATGTAACATGCATGCAAATATAAAAGCATAAAAATCAAAGTTAAGGAAAAACAATTTCCTTACATAGATTTTTATGGTAAAATGGGCACAATCAAGATCTCCTACCTTTAATGTTCTTGAGCTTATAACAAAAGGATGATCCTCCTAACAAATCTTCAAAAAGAAGATCTCCTTCAAGATGCACCCAAGAACTCAACCCAAAAATCTAACAAGTATTTTACTAGAAACTTGTTAAAATTATTCTCTTGATAATATTTGTAATATTACTAACACTCTTAATAATAAAATTTGATTACTAACTTCTTAGTAAAGATGTATATTAATTTTAGAGAGAATACAAATTGTTGTTCACATGCAAAAATGTACAAGTAAAGTGGTAAAAAATGAACAACAATTTGTAGAGTATATAGAGAAAGTGGCGGGTGGAGGGGTAGTGTGTAGGAATAGATTTGTTTCAATTTTTGTCTAAAAACATTATGACATGCACAATGATCATATGACACTTATGGAAGAAAACCAAGTAAAAGAGAAATGATTATGATCATCCACTAACTTCATTAACACGGTCCAATGTCCCATTTACGGATCTATTTCGGTTCTAATATTTGTCGCACAAATACGTGTAAATTTTATTTAAACATCGTATCATGTTTAAATGTTTCCAATTAATTTTGTCCAAATCACTCCGTAAATATACGTGTACCACTACACATATTATTTATGTACTAATATTAATCACATTAATCAATTAGTACAATTTTAGTGAATTAACAATTAATTAACTAAAACCTGTCTTATAAAACTTATTATTTAATTATCGCGTAATTAAATTATAACTGCCGCTCCTCGAGTTCGCAACTCAAAATCTCTCTAAAATAATCGACTAACCTTTTAGTCTATAAATCAAGGGACTAAATAAATTGTATCTCATACAATTAATTAGTTGTCTATTGGGGTTCGTTCCTTTAGGTGTGACCGAAAGGGGTTCAGTTGATCACCGCCGTCTCACGACAATAACGTCAAACTCTAGTCAGCCAACCGTTATCGATTTACGTTAATCAACTGACGAGGATCAAATAATTAAATATCTGATGATATTCCTTTAATGAGATTTATTATGTAAATGCACTATTGTGGAGGACACTAACTCCAACAGGGATTGGTTGTGGTCCCCCATTGGCGGCCCCCACTGGCGGCTAGGATTACCTGTTGCGATGGGTAATCTGGCAGGGTTACACACTTCAGTGTGTAGTCGGTTACTGTGTGAGTTCGGGAGACCGGAGGAGGATGATGATCAGCTGGTTACCTTTTGTACTTGTCTTGCTTTGATTATTTAGTAACTGACCCCGTTGTTATTTTATAAAATCTGTGGTGATCCATTCGGGGTGGTGACCAGATTGTGGCAGGTGATGCAGTCCTTTAGCTATGGGCAATTGTGGGGAGTCATCACTCGAGTCAAGCTTCCGCCGTCAAGAGAGTTAACATTCATTTCAAGTTGTCTAGCTTTTCCAGTTGTACTTTGGTTTTCATTTTAGGAACATGTAATCGTTAAACTCAGTTACACTTTGATAAATGTGTTTTGGATTGTTGCTTTTGATATACTAACCTCGGGTAACCGAGATGGTAACAGCCTTTCATGCTAGGGTAGTCCTTGGTAAGGTACCTTGGTATGAGGGGGTGTTACAAAGTGGTATCAGAGCCGACGATTCCGGCACCTAAAAGAAATGAACCCAATGAACTAGGGAGTCTAAATAAAATGAACCCGGGTAGAGTTGTTTGGAGCTACCGCAAGGACTTGGGAGATGTCCCGAAGTCGCACTATGGCCCTCACAATCTCAAGCCGGTCACCAGGGGAAATTGTTGTGTGTCAAGTTAATGTATGTGTGTGGTACTTGGAACTTGAATGGTTGGATAATGCGGTATGAGAAGTGGTATGTGGAAACATGCGAAAAGCGTGGCGAGATTTACTGATTTGGATTTTAGTATGGAATATGTTGTCATGTTAAGTGTTTATTATGTGGCTTTCAAAAGGGTAGTGGTACATACGTATATGATCATGACGATGTTAATGTTTGGTTGTTGGTAGTAGCATGTAATTAAGATCATGCGTCTAAATATATAAATGTCGTGTTTAATTTTCATGTGGACATGATAAAAGTTCAACTATGTACTTGGTTTTAGAAGTATTGAGTTGTTTTTGTTGCCTTATGCATGTTCAAGTTGTTTTGGTATAGAAAACTTGATTTGTATGAAGACCGATTATGGTAAGGCTGTCTTAAAACTGTCATAAGTCGAGTTCTAGAAATTATATTTCTGTGATCCCAATTGGAGGTGATAGCTTGTCCTGTTACGATTCTAACGATAGGTCACACGCCCAAAATGACCATGTAACGAGTGAGATATGACTGTTTTACGAAAACTGGACGATGCTGAGAGCTGTGCCAATACTCGACCGAGTATCTTTCATACTCGACCGAGTATTCCATATTCGGCGAGTAATCTTTCTGTGATAAGTCTATTCAGCTTCTGGAGTCGTGAACTTGGCCGAGTAGTCTCATTACTCGACCGAGTATCCTGTACTCGACCGAGTACTCCATGTACTCGATCGAGTACCTCTTTGGGCAGTCGTATTGAGTTGGTGGCTATGTTATTACATTTGTTTTGAGTCGTGGGCTATGTGCACATGTATGTTTTGGGTCTTAAAGCGTTCTTTTATATATGTAACGGTCTTGATACGTAAGTTACCGGATGCTATGCTATGGAGTATGTCGGCTTTTATGAGGGACATGTGTTGGATAAGGAAGACATGTATTAATGTGGTTGTGAAGGATAGTGGAAAAAGGAAAGGGAAGATTGATGAGCAAATCGAGGGAAGGAGCATGTTTTGTGAGATAGGGTGAGTGATATAGTCGTGTGTTGAGTAATATAAAAGTAAGTGTATAGGGGCAAGATTGTATATGAAAGATTGAGTTGAGGGATGCGAATAGTGACAAATTGTGATGTGTAAGGATTTATGGTGGGAGACGGTTAGGATTGTGTTGCTTAAGGATATATGTAATGAAAGGTTGTTGTAGAGGGATGGAGAACAGGGGTATATAATGAACTTAGATGGAGTTATCTGGCGACGTGGATTTGTAGATAGTGACTGAGTTTGGGAGTTTGGATTATCAAGAGGCTCACCTAGTGTATAATTCTTTGGGAAATTAACGGTATGCGGTGAATTGTTGGTTTCCTAGGAATACGAAAGGGAGATACAAGTAATTAATGGGTAACCGTTAGTTGTGGAGATTTTAGGGTGACAAGTATGAGTGAGTAGTATGAGGAGAGGGGATCCGTGATAAAGAAGAATGAGGAGATATTTATATGAATTAATGGAATTTGAGTTGTAGAACAACAAGAGGGTAATCGGATTACTAAAGAGTTAGGTAGAAGAAGAAATGAGATGAATTATTAGTTGGTATCATTGGATGGAAGTAAGTTGGGAGAACGTTGACCAAAGTTATGGGACATGAAAGTAAGGAATCATGGAAATATAAGATAGCATCTTGAGAGGGTGTGAGTCATTGGTTATATCGAAGTTCAGGACGACATGTTAGCCGTGAATTTTGAGGTATTAAGGGAGTAAGAAGCTGATAGAGTGTTTTCATGATATAAGATTTTGATGGAGAGTTAAGTGACGATACGGTTAAGGATGGAATTGGAAAGAATGTTGAGGTAAATTTTGTTGATGGAGTTGGTGTTCGTTATTGGGATGACAACCAAATAGAGGAAATGAATTGTTATATTAACAAAACATAGTAAGAGAGTGGTCACATGAAAGATGGTGGTGCCGTAGTGTTGTCACTAGTGGTCGAGGGTGATGTCACATAGGGAATTTAGTTGTTCTAAGAGGATGATTTTGTGGAGACTGATTGGTATGTATGGTCGGGAGGGAGTATAAGATGTGCATATATGAGGTGTCTTCTAGTAGTTGGGTACTGACGATATGGTTACGTTCGTCGAGTGTTGAAAATTATGCGGGTGAGAGGATATGTCGTGAAGGGCATCTGAGTTAAGTTCGGACAAGAGGTATCCTTTTATCAAGTGGTAACTTACGTGATCAGGATTAGCTAGCTAGATTCGATTATGGGTCCATGAGGTGTGTAAAAGTTTGTGTGAGGTCCTGATCTCACGAGTAATGGTGTGGTGTGATAGTTATGAGTCGTTATATGTGTGCTCCGCGTCATATGTTATACTTATATATGTATGCATGATATCTGTAAGTAATGGTGTGAGGCTCCGGCCTCAAGAGTCATAGTATGGATGGAATTCATAAGGTTATTATCTGTTATTCCGTGTAGTATGCTGCGTTGTGATCTAGTAAAGCGGTTTTAATGAAGTCTTCTGGTCAAGGAAGTGTTTGGTACTGAGTCGGTGTTATGAGATAGTAAACGTTGCGATGACTATCAATGTGGTTGTTGTGCACTGTGCACGGTAATTCGTGTTGTGATACGACTATTTTTGTTTTGTCATAGATCGTTGTTTGTTTACTGCTATTTCTTGTCAGTGTCGGTCGGGGCATATAGATCGTTGTTTTGTTTCCCGATGTTTCTTACCAGTGTCGGTATGGGTATGGTCTTATTGGTTTTTATAGAGTATGATATGAAAGAGAGTAGGGTGTTGTTCTGTTGTTGTCATGGTAAAGTAATATTCTGTTAATGGGACACAGTTGTGAGAGGTTGTTGGAGTACTTTTGACCTTGTGTTAGATGAGGCATTGGTGGACATAGTTGTGGCAAGGAATTGTGGAACATGTGTGGTATTGAACTTAAAACTACGGGGTGGTTTAACACCTTTTATTGGGGCAGTGAGTACGGAGTTTTTGGACCTAGCATCATGTCAAGTTAAGGGTGAGTTTTGTGGTAATAAAAGAGATGAACTTGAGAACCTAATGTGAGTGTGTGTAATAATCGTGGATCGTGAGTTAAGATCGTGGAGATGAGTGTATATGTGTATAGAAGTATGTCGTTTTGCGGTAATGTGGAAGAGATGGAGTAATGGTAATACTGAGGATTTTATGATATATGTTATGTGAGTACAGAATAATTGGAGGCACGAGAACTGTTAGAGAAAGGGAGCCCTGGATATAGGAATGGTTGTAGGTCTTGAGGTTATAGTGGGTGATCGTTGACATACGGTGGTAATGAGGTTTATGGGAGGTATAGCAAAGGACCTAGTATTAGTGAGTTACGAGGACATAACATTTATCTGAAGATGAGTAAGATGCGACAAGAGAGTTTGATGGTTGTACATGTTATATTACAATTGGAAGTTTGAGTGTTGATGTAGAGTAAAGGATGGATTCGTGTTGTGGTTGATTTTATTACAGGTAATGGCAGTGCTCGTAGTAGCATGATGTTTAGGAGTGTGAGTAAATTTCGATAGTGTTAACGGACTGTGTGATGATGTTTATGTATGTGAGTAAACTTCGAGGACGAAGTTCGTTTTAAGGCTGGTAGAATGTAACATTCCGTTTTGATGGTTGATTTTGTCCGGTGGATTGTCTTGGTAATTGAGGGTGCTAATGAGCGTCATGGAAGTAAGACAGAGTTGGAAACACTTATGTTGTGGGTATCCGATAGTACTATTAACATTGAGAGATTATGCTGTAGTTGAGACGATATCGTGAGCCATATGGTGGAAGTAGCGTGGTTGGTGGAGTTAGTGTTAGGTGCCCATGTTTTATAGGTTGGGTTGGAACTTCGGGGACGAAGTTCTTTTTAAGGGGGGAAGATTGTAATACTACAGTTTTCCTAAGCTGGTACTCGGCCGAGTATGGCCTACTCGGCCGAGTAAGGGGTGTCGTGTATCCTGGTTTGGCTATTGCCCAGGTACACTCGGCCGAGTATGAGGAATACTCGACCGAGTAGATGGTACTCGACCGAGTATACTCTATACTCGACCAAGTATCCGGTCTAACGGGTTTAATTCCGCGATTTGGTTAAGGTGATTAGAGATTATTACAAATTATGCTTTTAAGGTTTCTAAATCATTTTTACCAAAACTAAACGACGCTCACTTCTCTCTATAATCACCCTAATCATTCTCAAGGCTAATTGATCGGTCGCAAGTCTACACTTCCGCCTCTTGTCTCAATTAATTTGGTAAGTCTCTAGTTCGTTGTAATCTGCTAATAGGTTGTCTTTTAGGGTTTTGCCCTAATTTGTGATTAGGGGGTTTGGGTTTTGGTCATCATATGTGTGTTGATTGTTGATTATCATTATTGTAGGTGATGATGTGGTATTTATTACGCGTGTGTATGATTGATTGCTGCGTAGCGGATTGCGAAAAGGTAGGGTTTCCCTACTCAGTTCCTGTTTAATTGATTTGAGATTATGTGGTATTGCGTACGATTGGTTGTCTGCTGATCATTGTTGGAGTATTGGTGTAGTGTTGTTGTTGGTGTTGTGATGATTGTGGCGGAGTCACTTGAGGGAGTGGCTTCACACCCTAGTTCGCCCTCCGTGGAACCCGCCACGGGAGGGGATGTACACATTAAGGGACAGGGATATCGCTCGTTGATGAGCGGGGTTTAGGTGGGAATTGGCTGCGGTCCCCCACTGGCGGCGAGGATTACCTGTTGAGATGGGTAATCTGGCAGGGCTACACACTTTGGTGTGTAGTCGGTTTGTGTGAGTTCGGGAGACCGGAGGAGGATGATGATCAGCTGGTTACCTTTTGTACTTGTCTTGCTTGGATTATTCAGTAACTGAACCCGTTGTTATTTTATAAAATATGTGGTGATCCATTCGGGGTGGTGAGCAGATTATGGCAGTGATGCAGTCCTTTAGCTATGGGCAGTCGTGGGGAGTCATCACTCGAGTCTAGCTTCCCCCGTCAAGAGACTTAGCATTCATTTCTAGTTGTCTAACTTTTCCAGTTGTACTTTAGTTTTGATTTTGGGAACATGTAATCGTTAAACTCAGTTACACTTTCACAAATGTGTTTTGGATTGTTGCTTTTGATATATTAACCTCGGGCAACCGAGATGGTAACAGCCTTTCATGCTAGGGTAGTCCTTCGTAAGGTACTTTGGTATGAGGGGGTTTTACGGATACTACCCATTGCGCCTAAAAGTTTTGAAACTCCGACTACAAATATATGTAAATCTAAAACGGTACCTGGTAGAGCACATTTTAAATGATTTATGACAGTACTTACCTCTTAAAATATATATTTGAATTGTGATAAATAAGCAAATAATATTTTCCTAACTCATAATTATATAAAAATGATTAAAGAGGCTATAATCTCTATCTAATAATAGGGTAACAAGGGAAAAAAGAAATGAAAAGGCTAAAAAACATGACAATAGAATGTAAAAAAAGCCAAAAATTGTGAAGTAAAAAAAAAAAAAAAAAAAATCAATGTCAAAACTGAAAAGAAGGGTTGCTGGGAAAAAGAACCGGAGTAAGCTAAAAGTTAATTATAAAATCTTACCCTTGAACCACTAGACCATATTCTCTTCATGACAATATTTCATCGTTTAGCTTATATATTCTTGATATTTAAGTTAACGAGGCCGTCCAAAGTTTTTTTTTAAGACAAAGGTGTACTAGTTTTATATATATAATAAAGTTCGAGTACAAACAAAGCCGTTACAAAACAAACCGAGGGCCAGAAAAGACCCTTAAACTACTTGAAACACAAAGACGATGCTTTTTAAATGGGGGATGGAAATGGCTATCAAAATGGATTGTGTCTTCCTCTTTTCTCTTAAAACTCGTAACCTTCTCCGCTCCAAACCTGTAAAAAATAGATGAACGCCTAACCGTCAACAAAGACTTACCCTTTACCTTTTCTCGAGCCCAGGTTGAACATTGCCAGCTAATAGTCTTCATCTCAAATCTGCTACAAGCCCTATTTGAATGTGTCTTCTTGGCTGTGAAAATAAACATACTTTGACATGGCTCGGGGATAGAGTTGGTGTTCCCAAGCTGGTCCAAAATAGCGCCTTCAATCATTGAAATATCACTAACTTCACTAATTTGATCTAAACTTCTTTCGGCTGACAAACGTGGTCTCTTTACCTCATAATGATCAGCCTCTTCGTCATCAAAATTTTTCAGATTGCTTGTTGGTCCAACGTCCGAAGTTGTAAATTTATTCATGGGCAAAGGAGAATAAGAGGAAACTGCTGCTTCCCGTGAAGAATCTTCATGGGGAGTTCCCGTCAAGGTAGAAGATTTAGTGATGAGGGGGCGAACACTCATAGAAGCCCCCGATATAGGATGAAAAAATTGTAGATTTTTCCCTAGCATCAAGGTCTCATAATCCTTGGCTGAAAGATGCAAATTTTTGTGGGAATGTTTTTTGTTGGTAAAACTGAATTTAGTAGCTTCCGGGGCAAGGGAAACAGAGGGCTTACTATCACACCCAAGTGGCGTGGGAGGGTAAGGCTCAGTAATGATGGTTGAGTCCGTAAACATGTCTGAACTCCCACAACCATCCTTTTGCTCACAACATATTTCATTTCCCAACAACTCCATTGTACTACAAGAGGCACCACTCGAAACATCAATAGGGTCAATCTTGTTGTCCATATCTACCTGAAGTAAAGGTTTCTTACCGTTCCGGTATGTGCTTAAAGGATCAAAAGGACAAGCGACCCTTTTTCCATTGGAATTCAAAAGAAGGCATTTAGTGACACAGCTCAGTTCACGAGCAACGTCCTTATTTTTCGGTCAAGTTTCAAGGTATGCTCTAAATCATATTTGGCCTCTACAAGTAGATTCAAATTCTTTAAAGCGCATCCTCTACGATACAAAGCTTTCACATTGCAGGGATCAAAGTTTAAGACCACATTGCAGAAACATCGGGCCTTATTGTAGTGAAAGAGTTTCAACTCACAAGCTGCTAAATTAAGAACAAGGTATATAGCAAGCGAAGTTGTCGCGGTTTGATCTTGTGTGGGCGGAATGGAAACAAAAGAGAGAAATTCTAGAGCTATTTTATAAAGACTACCAACAAGGGATAAATTACCGTCTTTGAAAAGAGAATTTCCGCGGTCTTTTATCATATGGATAGTGTAAAAAGATGGCTTCCCCATACTCATAATCCACCTAAACAACTCATCATCATCCACACCATCATCAAAAACCAAATAATCACCAAGACTAAGAAGTAGTGACATATAATCCATTGTAAAAGAGCTAAACCATAAAGGGACGATGAAACTGGAACTGGAAGCAACTTGAAACCCAAAAAACAGATAAAATTAAGGTACCCAATGACTGAAAACCTAAATTGAAATAAAAGATCTTACATAGAGGAGGGTTCCCTGTAACAACACCGTCTTCCTACAACAGCAACTGATATGAAAGATAAAGAGAACCGTCGCATCACATCAACCACTTTGTAAGACAAGAAACGAACTCGGCCCCTCAGGAAAGAGCATAAATTCCAGAAAGAGTAGAAGAAACTCCAATTGAAGAGGATGCCGGAGAAGGATACACTCGCCGGCGACTTAAAGGGGTGTGGTGAGGTTGCCGGCGAGAAAGGTGAAGGAATACGGTGGGGCGGCGGTGGTAATTTTTGGGGATTATTTGGAGGTTTATTTTTGGGGATTTTTTTTTTCTGTCGGTGGTCTTTCGCCCAATTCTTGAGGCCGTCCAAAGTTGATGGCCCGGTTCTTGGAATGAACCGATAACTAGCTCTTAAGTCTCTTGATATAGTTCGTAGAAGAAGTTTGATGTGGCGAAAATACTAAGTTAAGTTAGAGCTTGAATATCAAAATAAAGATCGAATTGAGCATATTTACCTTTTTTATTTATTATTCTCTCCAAGTCCGAGTTATCTTCCCCTTTAGCAGAGTTAGGATTGGACATGGCGTGAATGAGTGTTTAATGGTGGTGGGGAGGGTGGTATTAGACGTAAGATTGTCGGAATGTTAAAATTGGGTTGATTTGCTCATGATCTCAAATATTTGGAATTGCACATTTAGTGTGTGTTTGGCCTAGTTTGTAAAAGTGTTTTTGGACTCAAAAAAA
Organism: Silene latifolia; assembly: GCF_048544455.1. Lineage (NCBI taxonomy): Eukaryota > Viridiplantae > Streptophyta > Magnoliopsida > Caryophyllales > Caryophyllaceae > Silene > Silene latifolia. Next base: position 115,781,691 of record NC_133536.1, on the reverse strand, counting down.
CACTTTGTTGGCAAACACATCATTTTCTAAAAGTTAAACAAAAATTCTCAAAAGCTAAAAATCCATATTTTTGCCCATAGAAATAGAATTAGCTATTTGTTGTTTCTGCTTTTGAAAAACACTTTTGGAAAATTAAGCTTGAAAAACAAAAATTCATTTTTGAGAATCGAGGTCAAACATGCTCTTAAAAACGTTTGGGAATAAATTATACTCCCTCCAATTTCCTATTATCTTCCGTCTTTCCTTTTTCACACAAGTTCGATCATCTTCCCTCTTTTCTTTTTTGGTAAGTTTCATTCATTTTTTTTATTAATTTCTCTCTCCTAAAAATCAACAACTCCCATTACTTTATCTATTCTTTATTCTTTATTCATTCTTTATTATTTTCTCTCCCCTATAAATTTCACAACTTACAATGCTTTATTCTACTTTATTCCTTCTTTCTCCCCCTTTTTTAATTTTTGTGCCCAAAAGAAAGGGGAAGATAAAAGAAAATTGGAGGAAGTACAAAACTTCAAGTAATTAGGGAAAATTTGCTACTTTTTTGTTGGCCTTTCAGAAAAACACCATTATTTTGGAGGTTTTGTAACTTTTTTTTATACGCCCTCTTTCGGGGCCGCGACTATAGAAATTGCAGAGAGATGCCAATTTGCATGGAGAGACAATCTTCTATTTCACAAAAAAGGTTAGAATTTGAGCCTCCACGTTCTTTAGAAGACGGGTGAAGCCTTTGACTCCTTGTGTTCTTGATGCGTATAGAGGGGGCGGGGGGTAAAAATTCTAATAAATTTCAGCGGGAATCACGAATAAATCCCGTCCAATTAAGCCCAAAATAATTACGATGAATAATCAAGTTACGGGTTGACAAATAAGAGCAAGCACGTAAACCAAGGGAAACGAGACTGAAGCCCATGATGGCTGCCGTGTGGAAACTTGGTTGCGGAACTTCAAGATGATTTATTTTACCTTGCATTGTAATCTATGTTGTCAACTTAATTTTTCTACATAAAATTAAATTGTTAGACTATGCTAGGATCTAGGTAGAATTATATTTATTACGGGTCAAATGTGGTCATCCCCCATCCCCTCTAGGTCGGTCATAAGGCCTTATAAAAGGCTTGCTTTAATTCATTTTTAGGCATCATTTGAAGAAATTCAAAATCGTTTTGAGAAGTTTTCTCTGAACCGTCAAAGCATTAGTGTGGTTTACACGAGTGTAGAGACAACATTGAGATCGTTGCGTTTTCGAATCTCGACTTAGGCCGCGGACGCGCTCCAACGTTTAAGGGAAACTTCCTTGTCGCGTTACGAGGATTCCAACCATTATCAAGTTATAGGTCTAACTTGATAAATATCTCCAAATTTCACACAAAAACTCAAAAAAAAAAATTTCATCCATTCAAATTTCACGAAAATGTCATTCAATCACAAACAAGTCCAAAACATGAACCAAGAAGCTTCCGCACCCCTACCCCATACGTTGCAAATGGTATCAGAGCTTTGGCTCTTGATTTCCTTAAACCAAGACGATCCTATGGGGAAGAACAAGGTGTTTGATCCTAGTCTACTACCAATTTTTGACAACTACAATGAAGACGGTGGACTCTATTTGTCGGAACTACAGCACGACCAAGAGACATGTCGTGGGGGATCGCTTATTTCTATTCCCAACACCAACAACCCACACCCACCAGTTGACGCCTTCAATGGTGTTCCCAGCAAAGACAAGGCCGGTGATGCATGCCCAAAAGGACGAATCATAATTGGCGAATCGGAGCAAGCAGTGGCAGCGTCCAAGGTCGAGAATACCGTTCCAAATTCAGATTCGGTGGTTGACCATCTGTGGCAAAAAATAATTCGGGGCTATGGTAATGTTGTGATCAGTACCGCAACAATATATCAAGAAATACAAATATGTGTTTGGAACCAGCAGAAATGTCCAAGGTATTTGACCCACGCTCGCTACAAGTCGTTGTGGGAATTGAGCAAATAATAATGGACATGAACCAGCATCTCCTCACGACACTTAAAGGTACAAGAACCGGGACGATTCTTTTTAAAGAAAAGGAGTGTTGATGCGTATAGAGGGGGAGTAAAAATTCAAATAAATTTCAGCGGGAATCATGAATAAATCCCGTCCAATTAAGCCCAAAATAAATACGACGGATAATCAAGTTACAGGTTGACAAATAAGAGCAAGCACGTAAACCAAGGGAAACGGGAATGAAGCCCACGGTGGGTGCCGTGTGGAAACTCGGTTGCGGAACTTCAAGATGATTTATTTTACCTTGCATTGTAATTTATGTTGTCAACTTAATTTTTCTACATAAAATTAAATTGTTAGACTATGCTAGGATCTAGGTAGAATTATATTTATTACGGGTCAAATATGGTCATCCCCCATCCCCCCTAGGTCGGTCATAAGGCCTTATAAAAGGCTTGCTTGTAATTCATTTTTAGGCATCATTTGAAGAAATTAAAAATCGTTTTGAGAAGTTTTCTCTAAACCATTAAAGCATTAGTGTGGTTTACACGAGTGTAGGGACAATATTGAGATCGACGCGTTTTCGAATCTCGACTTAGGCCGCGGACGCGCTCCAATGTTTAAGGGGAACTTCTTTGTCGCGTTACGAGGATTCCAATCATTATCAAGTTATAAGTCTAACTTGATAAATATCTCCAAATTTCACACAAAAACTCAAAAAAAAAAAATTCATCCGTTCAAATTTCACGAAAATGTCATTCAATCACGAACAAGTCCAAAACATGAACCAAGAAGCTTCCGCAACCCTACCCCATACGTTGCAAATGGTATCAGAGCTTCGGCTCTTGATTTCCTTAAACCAAGACGATCCTATGGGGAAGAACAAGGTGTTTGATCCTAGTCTACTTCCAATTTTTGACAACTACAATGAAGACGGTGGACTCTATTTGTTGGAACTACAGCATGCCCAAGAGACATGTCGTGGGGGATAGCTTATTTCTATTCCTAACACCAACCCCCCACACCCACCAGTTGACGCCTTCAATGGTGATCCCAGCAAAGACAAGGCCGGTGATGCATGCCCAAAAGGACGAATCACCATTGGCGAATTGGAGCAAGCAGTGGCAGCGTCCAAGGTAGAGAATACCGTTCCAAATTTAGATTCGGTGGTTGACCATCTGTGGCAAAAAATAAATCGGGGCTATGGTAATGTTGTGATTAGTACCGCAACAATATATCAAGAAATACAAATATGTGTTTGGAACCAGCAGCAAATATCCAAGGTATTTGACCCGCGCTCGCTACAAGTCGTTGTGGGAATTGAGCAAATAATAATGGACATGAACCAGCATCTCCTCTCGACAATTAAAGGTACAAGAACCGAGACGATTCTTTTTGAAGAAAAGGAGTGTTGATGCGTATAGAGGGGGGGTAAAAATTCTAATAAATTTCAGCGGGAATCACGAATAAATCCCGTCCAACTAAGCCCAAAATAAATACGACGGATAATCAAGTTACGGGTTGACAATTAAGAGCAAGCACGCAAACCAAGGGAAACGGGACTGAAGCCCACGGTGGGTGCCGTGTGGAAACTCGGTTGCGGAACTTCAAGATGATTTATTTTACCTTGCATTGTAATCTATGTTGTCAACTTAATTTTTCTACATAAAATTAAATTGTTAGACTATGCTAGGATCTAGGTAGAATTATATTTATTACGGGTCAAATGTGGTCATCCCCCATCCCCCCTAGGTCGGTCATAAGGCCTTATAAAAGGCTTGCTTGTAATTCATTTTTAGGCATCATTTGAAGAAATTCAAAATCGTTTTGAGAAGTTTTCTCTGAACCGTCAAAGAATTAGTGTGGTTTACACGAGTGTAGAGACAACATTGAGATCGACGCGTTTTTGAATCTCGACTTAGGCCGCGGACGCGCTTCAATGTTTAAGGGGAACTTCTTTGTCGCGTTACGAGGATTCCAACCATTATCAAGTTATAAGTCTAACTTGATAAATATTTCCAAATTTCACACAAAAACTCAAAAAAAAAAAAATCATACGTTCAAATTTCACGAAAATGTCATTCAATCACGAACAAGTCCAAAACACGAACCAAGACGCTTCCGCACCCCTACCCCATACGTTGCAGTTCTTGCATATATGTCTTAGTTCACAAATTACTTTTGTTCTACTACAGTGCATTATACTCCCGTCATCACTCTATTCAACCTAGACCATGTCTAATGATTATCGTAGAGTCCAAAAAACAAGTACTTCGTACTACATGAGTTTGTGTCAAGTTTCTTTCCATTTTTTTTGTTCCATTACCTATTAACAAGGGCGGACCCATTTGGTAGCAAAGAGTAGAGACCGCTACCCCAACCGTAAAAAAAATTGGTTAAGGAGGCGGATATTCGCTATCTCAAATACCGCTAAATAATAGATAAGTAAATATTAGCGCATAAAATATACCATTAACAATATGTGGTTCAGTGGGAAAGACTTTGTTTTTTTTTTGTTTATTATAGCCCAAGTTCAATTAACATTCAATACCACAAAGCAAGATTGAAATATTTTAAACTTATTGAATAGAGTTTATTTTTTGTGATGTTTTACAAAGCAAGATTGAAATATTCTAGATACATAAAATAACTGCAATAAAATTTCGCTAAATTACAAGATAAATGGGTGAAAAAGAATACAAAAATAAATCAATAAATTAGTAATAAAACTAAAATAAAAATTAAAGTTTTAGTTGAGAATTAATAATACTTTAAGTTATTATGTACGCTTATTTATATTTTTCTCGATCCTATAATTTATAGATAAATAGGTTCAATTTTTTTCTTTGCTACCTAAAACTTTACATCCTAGGTCCGCCCCTACCTATTAATGGTCAGGGTTTCATCTGGGTTCAAAATGGAAGGAACAGATTCATTCTAGACATTTTAACCTTAACCTCAATTTTTTCCTATCGGAATAGGATTTAGGCGGTGAGTTTTTCCTCGAAACTAAATTGTACCCATTAATAGATATTGGAGAGGGATAGGTAATGGGAAGGTGGCCGAGGACGGAATGAAAACCCGAAAGGGCATTCCGGGGAAAATTGAAAATAGAGGAGTAAGCTGCCATGAGAGGAAAGGAAAACTATGGTGAAAACCCGAAAGGGCACCTTAGGCAAAATGAGGGATTTTCACCCCAAAAAAATCAAAAAATTTTGAAAAAGAGAGAAAAAAATTTGAAAATTTGAAAAAAAAAATGGAGGGATAAGAAGGGAGCAATAAGGAGGGTCTTGGAAGGAGGTAAGGCTAGGATTAATTTTTTTTTTTTTAGTCACAAAACTTTGCTCCAAATTGGTGGAATTGTGTCGGTTACTTGGTTTTGATTCTTTGCGATGTTTGGCCAACCAAGTAACATGATCTTACTTTGAATGGAGTGATAAGGGAGTGTCTTGTAATGAGGGTGACATAAGGAGGGGGTGTGAGAGGAGAGTGAGTGTCAACATTTGAGTCTAGATTTTCTTCTTGTCATCGGTGGATTTGTGTGAGAGAGAGATATAAGAAGGAAGAGCTAAAGGAAGAGTGATCATTTACATCCATGCTCACCCGTGGACTTATGCAAATTGCTTGTTTCGAGTTTTCCTCGGGACTTGCAAAAGTCTAAGTGTAACACCCCCATTTATTCAGGAGCCTTTAACTAGACATTCCCAAATAAATAGGACTGTTACCATCTCGGTTTCCCGAGGCTGTGAATAACAAAGTCCAACTCACCAAGGTACTTTAAATTGAAACTTAGCGATTACATATTTAATACAAATTATAACTTAATATAAAATAAAATACAACTCGCAACAGAAATAAATAAAGTGATTAAAGAATCTATGTGGTCTAGACTTCTTGGTAGACTGGCCAAGTCCTCGCGCATCCCATAGCTCCCAAGTCAGTTAATCATTAGTACCTGTGAAATCTGCTCCCCATCATGGTTCATCACAGATGTTTACGAATACACAGTCAACCACGAGGTTGAGTAGGAATAAACACTAACAACAAGAACAAACGATATGCAATCAAATTTCCATTCTAATAGCACAACTCCCTGACAACATGCTCCTTTCTATGACTTAGCACACCTCCTTAACAACGTGTTCACATTACTTTGGTACCCCTCCCTTAACAACGTACCGCCATTATGTAATAGTACCCCTCCCTCACAACGTACATATTACCATCACCCCAGAGTACAAACTCCCTCAACAACGTACATCTAACTGTCGCACAACTTTTCACAATTTCCACATTCACAATAAACGATAACAATTCAAATCACCTCATCACAATTATTAATATCAACCAACACAATGCATTATAATTCTCTCTTCCAACAAATACGATAATATCATCCAACACAATACAATATAATTCTCCCTTCCAACAGTTACGATAATATCAACCAACGCAATTCACATATGACCAATTCCACATTCACATAAACCATCCATTATACCAAACATTATCGAATAAGAGTTGAGTAGGATTTATCCCTACCGGGCAAGCAATTCCGATTAAGCAGCTCAAGCAATCCAAATAATTAAAGCAATCAGAACCCGATTATAATTCCTTCACAATCATCACCTAACAAAATATTATAATTCAATTATTTATCTATTTATACCATTTATTATATTAATTATCCAAATTAATTATTTATTGTCATTATTAAAGGTTACGATATTAAAAACCCGATTTAATTATAACCCGAGTCACCCAACTCAACCAACCAAAACCCGTCACACAAAAACACCAACAACAACCCATCTATACGGTGTGGACACGGGCCCACGGGGGCGCTTGGGAACAAGCGTTTGCATTTGTTGAGTCACCACCAATTTTTATGGAAAATTGGAACCGTTCGAATACCTCGTGTCATGCCAAGACACAAAGTAGTGACATGAACACTAAGAACTCGTTACCCTTAGCATTCTATGTCTAGAATGACTCTCGTGGATGCCAATGAACACGGATGTTCACAAAGATCTGGAGTAAGGGGTTGGAGTACGTATTAGGAACTCCTGTTACTGAACACCTAATCCCACCCGCCTCGATAGCGGCCTCTACTAATGATTAGGGAAATCACTCGTATTTGATATGTTGTCGATTATATGCATGCAATGCAACATCCACCTTTTTGATCCTAGCATGTGAAGATTAAATAAGTCGGTGAAAATGTAATTTAGCACTCATTAATGTCGAATTAGGGTTTAGGATTAATTAAATGTCAAAACAAGTAAGTAAATCATCCAATAAAATGCAATGAATAAATAACGATAATTAAAATTACAATAAATTACTATGATATAGTCGATTTACGTCAAAAGTATATTTAAGACGGATAATTTGAGAAAATGAAAGGAAAATAAAATATAGACAGATTAAGAGGTGATATTACGATTAATAGTCAATTAATTATATAATTAAAAGATTAGGTCAAAGCAAGAACGGAGTTCAGGGACAGAAATCACCCCGGAACAGGCGCAACATTGCTACGTCCCTTGGAAGAGGCGCAGTGGTCACTGCGTCTGTTCCTGAGGTGAGTTCTGGTTGTGAAATCAGAACTGCGAATTGTTACATTCATTCGTGTGTTTTAATGGTTGATTATTGATGTTAGACTAGAATAAAAGTGATTTACCATTTTATGAACATGCGAAACCGTCATAAAAGCGATAAAACACGAATTAAACGGGTTAAACCTAATAAAATTGATTTAAACTAATTATGTCAAAGTAGGTTAAATTTTGAATGAAGACAGAAACAAGTTGAAGACGCGACAAACTAGAAATAAACTGTGAAAATATGTACAAAGGTGAATCTCAGAAACTTGATATGAACGAACCGAGTCCCTGAAATCCGGGTTTGATTTAAGGGCGAAAACCCGCAAATATTGATTATAAGAGATTTAAACCGCAAAACAAAGCATAATTATTATTAGGATGCATTAAAAAACTTATTATGTATAATTGAAAGAAAGACAACAAGAAATTAAGACAAAAGGAACGAACTAATAGAGGACTGAGGAAGAAGAAGAAAAGCAGAAATTGCGACAGCCTTTGGAAGAGGCGCAGCAGATGCTGCAACCCTCGAAGAGGCGCAGCAGTTACTGCGTTTCTTCTCGACGTCTGTCCACTGTAAATACGTAAAATCAGTTTAATAAAAGGGTTTTAGAAATCGGTTTTAAGCATACTTTTGACGTAAATCTTACATTAATGAGTACAAAAATAAAATACAATAATAAAGATGGGATTTACACCCTCAGACTTACATGTTTGACGAAACGATATTAACTAAGTTATCGATTTAGTGATTGCTCGACTCGAATATATGCAGAAAGTGCCCTCGTAAGAGGATTTAGATTAAATTGATTCATGTGTAGTAGTCAAATTGGTCGGTCATGCAACGTGACTGGTACTCAGAATGATCTGAGTTTACGTGGTCGATTGATCAAGCACGTAGACGTCAAAAGCTTAGAACACGGTCTTAGAATGCAAAGGGAGAAGAGAGGGGCGGACACACGCGTGAAAAATATGTGAAACGAAGGTCCATATTTATACTAGAAAATATGGAAAGTTATGGAATAACTCAAACTTTGTAAACAAATCAAGGAAAAATCTGAAAACACGCAGAAAAGAGCTGGGGAAGAGGCGCAGCAGCTGCTGCGATCCTTCGAAGAGGCGCAGCAAGTGCTGCGTCCTTTCCCCAGAGGTTTCCTCCTATAGTAGAAAGATTTCCGTCTTTCTTGTATGGAATTGCGGTGGATCTCGACTTCCTTATAAGACTTTCGGGATATATTTTGCCAAAAGATATAAAATTATTTTTATCGAATAATATATCCGACATATTCTAGGACCTTATAAGGTTTTTGACCCGGACTCGAAATGAACTCTAATTACTGTCAAAACGACCGTATCGGCGCGTAGATGACAACCAAGGGGTAGACACAAGTATTTGAGCTTTCACTTGACGATAAACTTACGAACTGTCATAAATCGTTACGCGTACCAAACATGCGGCCCAGTCATCACCGGGTGGTTTACGAGAGGTGCCGAAATGAGGTATCTACAGAGCTCCCACTTTGACTGATGCTTGGACAAGGCGAAAGTCAAAGTATAGCCATCAGGTCAATCGAAGAATACAACCTGACGACTATGGCGACGCGAGGCTGCTCAAGGGGTCTGGACCAAGGACCTGTCGTCGGGAACATTTTGGAGTTTGTCGACTTATCGGGGAGGGTCGTTTAAAGTCCATTAGACTATGTAAGGAGGCTCGCCAGCCATAAGAAGAAACCGTACATGAGATAATTTCTTTCTCGAAACGAATGATATTGAGGACAGTAGGATGTTGGTAGGAACTGCTGGGGGAATCTGCTTGCGTCGGTCTCAAGCGAACTCTCGTCGGGGAATATGCTAATGATTTTGTCTGGATTGAATCATTTCAGGAAATCTGCTTGTGTCTGCTTCCAAGCAAACTCCGTCTCTCGAGAAGTACAATCGGCTGTCATAGACTATCGGTGGATAAAAGGTATTGATAAAGGCAAAATCCGCTTGTTGCTGCAAGCGAAGTCTTGGTGAAATACTGCGACGGTTCACAGTCTGCTTGAAGATAAAATACTGCGACGGTTCACAGTCTGCTTCAAAATATGGGTCCGGACAAAAAATAAATGCCCAATGGACCAAATATATGACATATGGTGTTGGAGAAGAGGCATACCAAAGATGGGCCCACTTGTAACTAACTTTTAACGAACTTTTGAAAATTGAGCTGGAAAGGATCTGGGGAAGTGGCGTAAAAATAGCTGCGACTCTTGGAAGAGGCGCAACAGATGCTACTCCTTTCCTGAGATCGTCCCTGTCTAGGTAAAAAACTCGACAGAAGTCAAGTTTTATTCATAATAACAAAACACAAATTCTATTAAAACTCTCTCAAATTCAAACCATTTTCCGCCAAAATTTGATCAAACCACTCCATCAATCATGACTATTAGAGGTATGTGTCTTATCCTTGCTTTAATTCCTGTATTTGCTTGATTTTGATCGGAAAAATTAGGGTTTTTAATACCCAAATTTCGAAAATTTGGGGCATTCCCCCGAATGGATTTGTCTTATAAAATTGACATTAGAAATGAATAATAGGCAATGTTAGGAACATAACCATATATTCTTTTTGAATTTTCGTCAAGTATTGAACATTTGAGCGAATTTGAGACGGTTTTTCAGCTGTTTTGAAATTTGCTTCGAAAATGCCTTTAGGATTGCCCATTTTTTATGAAACTTGGTATTTGGAACCCTTGTATAATGGGTAAACTTCCTACCATGTCCGATTTTTGATTTGTAACATCTTTTTCAGGACACTTTTCTAGGGTATAATCGCTATTATAGCGAAATGCTGCCGAAATTTCGACTCAAACCCGTGACTAGGCTTGGTCTTAGACTTGACTTGACCCAATTTACCACACGAGTGGCCAGATTTTGAAAGAAATGGCCAAAGATGGCGGGAAAAGGCCGTTTTTCGGGGCTTAAAGGGCTTGAAATAACCCTCACCGAGGCTTGTCGTCATTCGGCGCGGCCTAATTTACTCTAATTTTGCAGGTGACATTCCGTCTACAACGGAGAGGGCTCCCATGAACATGGATATCGACTTTGACCCTTCTCTCACTTTTGAGGAGGTGTTCGAGGAGGTTGTTGAGGAGGTCTCAAGGCGGGCCAACGTAGGACGTGATGGTCGCCAGCTAGCGGGGGCACCTGAGTGGGCTGAGAAATGGGATGGTCGACATGTCATATAGGTAGCAGAGAGCCACCTGTCTTACATGATGGCGAGGATTTTGGTAAGTCTCGGACTTGCCATTTCCTTATCATATTTCCTTCTTCATTTAACGTTTCATTTCTTGTTTACTTGGTGCTAAGGATAACATTTTCCTTGAATTGATACAGGAGGCTGGGAACTTGCGGTCCTTCTCTGGTTATACTACGATGATGGAGGCCTACGAGAGAGTGACAGAGGAGGAGAAGGCCATCATCGAGCTGGGAGCCTTGGTGGGAGCGTGGAGGGCGATCAAGGAGAGGAAGATTTGGGCTAACCTTTGCCTGATTCGAGCTTTCCTTGATCGGTACTGAGACACGACCTCAACCTTTCACATGTCTTTTGGAGAGGTCGGGGTCACTCTGGAGGACTACGACATGATCGCTGGTCTGCCGTGTGGAGAGGAGGCTGTGGTGTGGCCGTTGACGGCCATGAGAGTGGACTCGGCGAGGCGAGGAGGCTGATCGGCTGGAACCTGGCGGCGGTTGTTGCCAGCGTTCCCAGGTTGGTGCCGAGTACTTACTTCAGGGAGTAGTTTGCAGGTAGGACCCCGGCGAGGGTGATGATGGATGGGAAAAAGGTGGCTCCTCCTGCTTGTACTGCGGAGTAGAGGGCTCGTTTGTGGCTCTGGTGGTTCTTGTCTTTGTTTTACCTCGGAGACAAGGGGGAGAGGCTGTTGACGAAGCTTCCTCCGTTCCTTTCTGACTTCAGTGACCTAGGTCGGTGGGATTGGGTTACTCTTGGTTTTGCGGTCTTCACTCGCTACATGAGGGCCATGGTTCGTCCCGAGCTGTTTGAGAAGGGGACTTGTCTTGCTACTGTCGGTCCTGGACTGCTGCTGGGGGTATGAACCTTTATCATGAAAGATCATTATCTCTTCCTATATTTCCATTTCTATTGAATTATGAAAGATCATCATTGATTGTCTTTTTCTTGCAGGCGTGGGTGTACTCCTACTTTCCGCGCTTCGTGCCCAAGAGGACGGATCCTTAGCCGAGGGCGTACCCGGTCGTGAGGGACTGGGTGGTGTGTCGTAGGAAGAGCCAGCGCTCTTCTTACGATGTATGTCGACGGGGCGTGAATGCCCTGAAGTTGAGCGATGTAAGTACCTTTGATCACTTTTCTTCATTGTTATTTTATTTAGGAGCAATCATAGGAGTGACCCCCCTTTCCCATTTAGAGCCGATCATAGGAATGACCTTTCGTTTGCTTGTTTTAGTGAGTGCCTAGACCCTGGGTGGACTACCCTGACGCTCCGGCCTTCGTGGCTGAGATCCTTCAACCTAGGAGCTCGAGTCGGTTGCTGTTGAGGACGTCCATGGGACCAGTGTGGTACCTGGGTGAGCGTTTGACTCGTCAGTGCTCTCGTGACACTTTCACGGTTCCCGCCGATTGTCCACGGACGATGTTTAGGGAGCCTGCTGACGCTGAGAGAGAGGCTGACTTGGCGGACGTTGGTGGTGACGCTCTCCTTCTTTCTGGTGAGAAGTACTCTCTGTTTGTTCGCTAGAGACTGGCGTACTGGCCGATCGTGGTAAGTGTTTCACTTTCCCTTTTCTGATTTATTTTGACAAATGACGAATGATCGTCAAAAAAAGAGTTCATTTGAACTTCGCAGGAGATCGAGGTCGCAGGCGTCGAGCCCTAAGCTTACCCGGATACCCTTGAGTACACCGATGTGGTGGGGATGACGACGATCTCAGAGATCCGTGACTTTGGCGAGGAGGTGACGGACGCTGGCCTGGAGGAGTGGCAGCACTTGGTGAGGAGGGTAAGCCCCCAACTTCGGCCATCTTGTCGTTTTTATTGCATCATAATACATTTGTTTATTGCATAAGAATGCATTCGTTCTCTTAAAAACCTTTTATTTATTGAAATGCAGGTGACGCCGTCTCAGCATGTGGCGCTTTAGAGGATGGTCAACCGACTGTGGGCCACGGCCATCGAGGTGCTTGTAGGTGGCCGAGGACGACAGGTATGAACCTCTCATCCCTTCTTGATTTCATTTTGTTTTAATGTCCATTGCAATTTCTCGTACTCGTCTTGAAATGGTTGAATGAAATAATTCACATGGGGCATTCCTTCATCACTCACAGAGGGAGTGTGACCTGGAGCGGGAGCTGGCGCAGTCCCAGGAGGAGACAACTCGCCTGTTGAGGGAGTGAGAGGTCAGGGCCGGAGATCGCTGCTCTTGAGGCGACCGTAGCTAAGTTGAGCGGCGACCAGGAGTAGCTGTCTTCTTCTTTTTGTTGTGGATCGTCTTGTATATACCTTGTACATTTCGGACTTCATTTTGGACATTTCAGACCTGTTTTGGGTGAGAGCCCCCAGTTTGATGTACATATCATATTTTGGTTGTATATGATGGCCTGAGTGCCTTTGCTGCTGGTCGTTTGTGTAACACTACGGATTCTCTTTGGAGCCTACTCGACCGAGTAGAGCCTACTCGGCCGAGTAGTGCTCTGGGTGCGTGTTATTTTGGTTCTGCCGAGGAATACTCGGCCGAGTATAGTGAATACTCGACCGAGTATTGGACACTCAGCCGAGTATGCACTTACTCGACCGAGTGTCCGGTTTGGCGGAGTGTTATTTCGACGGTTTGATTAGGGAATGTTTAGGGTATTTTATATAACCGCGTCAGTTTCTAATATCATTTCATAAGAGTTATCATTTCTACGTTAACCTAATCACACCCAAATCATTCCCTAATCCTCCTCTTAAGCATTTCGTAGCGTCATTGTGTGGATAATCGTCGTGGTCCTTGCGTATAAGTTCTCGTTGCACTGTTGGTAAGTTCTATCTTCATGATTATTTGTATTGTTGTGAGTTACTGTACATTTATATGAGAAGAAGATTTTGGGAATTGTACAAAGTGTAATCGGGTTGCATGATCATTGTATAGGAGAAGACTTCGTAGAGGAGCCTTTTTGATTGTTCGTGTTGCATACTGCTGTTATTGCTAAGGTAGGGTTTCCCTACTCAGTTTACTGTGCTTTACATGACTTGTTGTTGTAATTATCGTCGTCTATTGATCATCGTAGAATGAAGGTTTTTGTGACAGTGTTGGTGTGAGGGGATTGAGATGACTGTGATGTCATGTTATTGTGATTGAGGTGGAGTCACTTGCGGGAGTGGCTTCACACCCTAGTTCGCCCTCCGTGGAACCCGCCACGGGAGGGGATGTGCACATTAAGGGACAGGGATCGTTGTCGCTCGTTGAGGAGCTGGACTAGGTGGGATCGGCTGCGGTCACCCACTGCCGGCGAGGATTACCTGTTGCGATGGGTAATCTGGCAGGGCTACACACTTTGGTGTGTAGTCGGTTACTATGTGAGCTTGGGTGATTGGGAGTTGGTGATGATCAGACGATTATTGCATTTGTTTGTCTTGTTAGTTGCGTAATACTGACCCCGTTGTTGTTTGTGGAATCTGCGGTGATCCATTCGGGGATGGTGAGCAGGCTTGACAGGTTTTGCTAGTGAGAGCTTGGGGATTATCTTGGGAGATTTGCCACCACGAGTCATAGCATCACCGTCTGAGTCTTAGCGAGTTTTCTTTTAATGTTAAGACTTTGAAGTTGTATTTCGTTAGACAGTATTTGGTTTTGGATATTGTAAACTTTGCATTTCACATTACTTTAATAATAATGCTTAATTCAGACGCTTTGGTATATACTAACCTCGGGAAACCGAGATGGTAACGCACTTTCATGATAGGGTGGTCCTGGTAAGGCACCTTGGTATGAGGGGGTGTTACAGTTTGTTGCTCCTGCAGGTTAGTTTAAAACAGGTTTGGTAGATGACAATTTACGCCATCATGCTGCCGAAATTTATATAGAATTTACACGTAGAACACATAATATATACGTGACTTAAATTAGAGCAAAACAAGAAAAAAAAAAAAAAAAAAAAAAAAAGGTGCCCGTAAATGACCAAAAAATGACTTGAAAACGCAAAAAATGCTCAGAAATGAGCATAAAAATAACCTAAAATGATCGGATAGTAGGGAGGGCTGCCCTCTAAAAAAGACTTGAAAAGGAATTTATAAGTGTGAAATATGGAGTGAAATGATTCCCCTAAAAAAAGAAAATAATATAAAATGAGTAAGTGTGCTTGTTTGGCGAAAATGTCGATTTCGTCTCGAAAAGCGAACCCGAAAAGAATTGGGAAATATAAGATTTGGTAATTTGACGGAATTACCTAAATAATGACCTATAGGAATAGGAAATTATAGCCAAAACAAATTAGGAAAGATCCAAAGCTGAAAATCACGGAAAACAGCCCGGGGAAGAGGCGCAGCAGGTGCTGCGCCATTTCCCCAGTTTGTCAGTCCTCAACTGAAATTAGGAAATTGCGTTTAGTATAAATAGAGACCTCGAGGAAGCCTATATTCACACAATTCTAACGTCTTTATTCCGTCTATCTCGTAAAAATTCTCTTATCTTCATAAAAAAATTCAAAATCATGGACGCTTTCGAAAATCGTCTCAAGGAGTGGACGAATGAGTTCACAAATGTGGAGAAGCATGATATGGGTGCATTTAACTAGGATCGATCTTGAGTCTCAAATTAGTGAAGATTGTGAAGCCTTTCTTGGATGCCCGTCTTGATTATTGGGACCCTAACTTTCATGTATTTGCCTTCCCTCGAGGCGCTACTTGCCCGTTCGCTGAAGAAATAGCTGCTATAGGGGGATGGGATCCGGAGAATGCACCTGCGGTTCCTTCTAGCTCTCAAGGGTATTAAAGTAAATTCAGAGACTTGCTTGGACTGACCAAGGCTGAGGTAGACCGTCTTGTGACCTCGAAAGGGGTCCATATATTTGACTTCATTGACCGGTTTATAAGTGGGGAAGACCCTTCTTTTTCTTATGTCCCGAGACGTAGGGCGTTCGGGTTTTGTTTACTTCACTGCTACGTCCTTCGAGGGCATGTTGACAAGAGAAGATCCCCGTTTCTTGAGCGTAGTTGAACAAATGGAGCTCCGCAAGAGCCTAGCATGCCTAGTTTTAGCAGAGACCATTCTTGGTTTAGATAATAGAAAGGCCAACCGCGAGCTTCCTTATTTGAGAAGTCCTATCATTCTACAGGTGAGAACCCTTGTCTTTCCTTTTCAAACGTTATTTTTTTTGTTCGTTTTTTGTTCGTTTTTTGTTTTTGAGAAGGACATTAATTCCCGTCATCCTTTGTAGCTTTGGCTCATGGAGCGTCTGCGGCTGTTCGAGCCCCCAGTTAATGTGCCAGGATATCATGCTCGATCGATTGCGATGAGAACTAGGCTTTACATGGTGGACTTCACTCGAGTTTGCAACTACTGGGAGAATAAGATGAAGAATGAAGGAGGTCCCTTGATCCGGTGGATTATGCCATGGTGGCATCTCAGGTCAGTCACTAGAGTTTCATCTTTAGATCCGACTCGGTCAGTTCGCATCCCTGGCTTGGAGTTCATAATCTGTATCTAACCTGAGAGGTTAATGAGGCAAGTGGGCCTTAGGCAGAAGATCCCGAAGCTTGACACCGTTCCCCAAACTGCGTTGGCACACATTACCGAGACTCGTCGAGAGTGGGCCCTCAAATGGGCTCAGAGGAACATGTGGTTCATACCCTCTCCTATTGGCTCCTTATGGGTGTCTGACTCGTACTTGCAGTGGAGGAAGGCTGCTACTTCCGAGGAGCTTGAGAAATTGAGGAAGCACGAGCCTGTTGACTACAAGATCCGCGAGGTAGCAAAGGAGAACCAGAAGTACTTGACTGAAGAGGAGGAAAAGACCGGATTCCGCGTTGTTCATCCGTCGAAGAAACCGAAGACCGTGAGAGAGACCTTTGGTGATTAGGTCAGAGATAGCACAAGTGCGCCCGGCTCGTGGTCGAGACAAGAAATATGACAAAAATGACAAAGGCAAAGGGAAGATGGAAGAATAGCCTTAATTGTATTACTATTTAGTATTATTATTATTTATAATAAATGGCGGGGTTTTAGAATCCTAGCCTAGCATTTATTCCTAGCATTTTATATTATTTGGCATACTAGTATTATTTATGGAACAAAATGAATAAAGATTAATTAGTTAAGAAACTATAGTGATTTTCTTTTATTATTCTTATTGAATTTCAAATGCGAATGCAAATGTCCTTCTATTTATATTAAAGTAATGGGTTGTATCCTGTGAAGGATTGCCTACGTATTCATTTAGAAAAATGAAATCAAACCCTTGCACGTAGTTCGAATAAAAGTAAAAGAATAATTGTTCTAAGCAAGAGCTTGTGTGAACTTTAGAAAATAAGCATGAACTTTACTTACTCCTAAAATACAATTCAATTTATTTGATGACGTGAGGATGTCGAAATGTCAAAATATAGGAGCAAAGTGACATAAGCTTTATTTCAGCGGGCCAAGGGCCATTTTTATTTCGTGGCGCATGAGCGGCACGTGGGTGTTACGCGAGACGCGTTTCTTGTCCTGCACTAAGCATAATACTGTTTCAGTTGGTCAAGGTTAGTTGGGTTAGCAAATTCATTCCCATCTACGTCTGTAATCCTAACCGCACCCCCGGAGAGTATGGACTTGACTAAGAAAGGTCCGGCCCAGTTGGGTTTAAACTTTCCACGTGGATCGACAGGTAGTAGAGCTCTGACTGATTTAAACCAAATCTCCTTCTTTGATGTTCCTGGGATTAACCCGTTTATTGAAGGCTCGTTTGATACGTGCCTGATATGTTTGCACATTATGCAATGCGCACAACCTTCATTTATCCAAGAGGATAAGTTCTTCATATTTGTCCCTCTTCCAATCAGCTTCTGGGGTTTGACTTTCAAGTAGAATGCGCAAAGACGGGATTTCTAGTTCAACTGGTTGCGCGGCTTCCATGCCATAGGTCAAGTAGAAAGGAGTAGCCCCAGTGGTCGTCCTGACTGATGTGCGATAACCCCATAATCGGTAATGATTGGCTAACTAGAGTTTGACATTACTGTCGTGTGACGGTGGTGGTCAGTTGATCCCTTTAGGTCAACCCTATAGGATGAGGCCCAAATGGATATTTATTTTTTTTTGGTGTAATGTGAGTATTATATATCATATCAAAAAATAATTACATGAGGTTCAAGGATCAAATCCTACTGGAAACATATCAAGCTAACATCATACTTTGCATCCATAGTAGATCAGATTGGTCTACTAAAGCCTTACATTTCATTTTAATTCTTCTCCTAATGTCATCCTCTATTCGAGCAAAGAAGAGCTTTCAGTCTAACTAACCAGGCATTGATCCTGGCATTGTTTCTTTGGAACCAAATAGTATAGCAAAGAAGCATTGAACACGACCACCCCGAATTTCCACTTTGTATAGTATTCCCGCTAGCAAAGACTCGAGTGTCTCTGTTGGGAAACTACCTCCAAACCAATGCAACAAGCACGTCTGAATTTTGACAAAGATACACACAGTCCACAAAAAGATGCTCCATTTAAATTTTTGACTTGACTGTGGCACAAAAGATACACCAGTCATCAGTAACAATGCCAAACCTAAACAATTTACTCTTCACATTCATGCCTTCATTCATCCTCATCCAGGTAGTCATAGAGTGTTTAGAGATATTCCAATTGTTCCAAACTAAATTAGTCCAGTTCAGGGAAGGGTTAGCAGGAGTAAGCCAAGCATACCCCTCCTTGATAGAGTAACCTTTTGAGCTCAGTATCCATTTATTATCATGATACCCAAATGGATATTTAATTAATTGTATGCGATACAGATTGATTAATTCCTTAATTATGGGAGTGCGATTTTACGTCTTATTGTAATGTGATTAAATAAGATTTAATTTAGTAATTAAGTGTTAAATTACTAAATTAGTTGAGGTATTATATAAGTTTTGAGGTAGAGGTAATTAGTTATTTAAAGTTACAAGAAATTGTAATTTTAACTAACTAATAATTATAGGACCCATTATATGTTGATATAATGGTAGTATACTACTCAAAGGTGGAGTGTATATTATATTATTAATTGTAATATTTAAGTGTTAAATGATTACATTAATAATTAATTATGTAAGATAGTTAAACATATGACTTGTAATCATTTGTGGGACAAATGACAAAAGGCAAAAATAGACCAAAATGGGTCCATATTTCCGGCCAAATAAGAGAGCAAAAGATGCTCCCTTTGTCGTTTGTTTATTTTGGTTAGAGTGTGATAGTGACTTGTCATATGAACTTTAATCATGCTAATTCTTACACTAATCTACCTACATTATACAAATGAGGGAAAACAAAAGGGAAAAGATTCCCCACTTGGATAAGGGGCACCAGTTTTTGCTCCTTAAGTAGAGCATTTGTTGCTCAATTTTTCCCACTTGGTTTTTACTTGTTTTTCCACTTATTTTACCTCACATGCAAATTGCTAAAAACTATCTCAAATACCAATACTCTCCGACGATTATTAGAGGTAGTAATAATAGAAATATTATTAATATTAAGGTAACATTTCTACTACATATCTAGTTAATATTAGTAGGAATTTTTGGGATTAATCTTGGGTGAAACTTTTTGGAGTGTCTTCTATACTTGGAGTCTTAGGTTCATCCATATGCATATGAACCTAACAAGTGGTATCAGAGCATAAGGATGTTGCATGCATAATCGGTTATTGTTTTTCCGAGTTAAAAAGTTAACATATAAAACTAAAAATTTGTGATTTATAAGTATAAGCCACGAAATCACATGCATGTTATATATTCTGGTCCTAAAATGTTTTAGGTCATTTTTATGATTTATGAAAATTTATTGCTCATTTTAATGATTTTTGGTCATTTTATTACATTTTTATGACTAAAATGGGAATTAAAATGCTAAAAATAGTTAAACTAAGTTTCTGACCTTGAAAATTTTATATGACCTCACATGCATATTTTACAAGTTGTGTGTAAAATCTCGTATAAATGGATTAATATTGCATGATTTATGATTTTTATGAGATAAAAATGGATTAAAAGAGGTTAAATGGTTAAAAATAGTTAAATTTCGAATTAATCAATGAGATTTTAATATGTTGTCACATGCATAATTTCCAGAGTGTATGTAAATTTCGAGATTAAAAGATCTCATTTAGCATGATTTATGAATTTTTAGAGTAAAAATGACATAAATAGTGACTATTTTAGCATAAATAGCTAAAACGATATAAGGTTGTAAAAACGATATAAATAGCATAAATATTCCACTAATCAGCTATAAGGTTGTAAAAATTATTGGATTAGTTTTTGGATAATTTATATATTTTATGAGATAAAATCGATAAAATGCAACTATATTTTCTCAAAATTAATTCAAAAATTTTAACCATGATTTTTGATATTATGTGTGTCATGGAATTATTCCAGAATGTTCAAAAATTTAAAATTCAAATTTTAAAATTTTTATAATTTAGTTTGGATTTATTCCATAAACATTATGATTTTAAGGTAAAAAATGAGCATAAATTTAAATCAAGTTGAATTATTGTCAAAAATTAAGTGATGACTAATTTTTGAGTCCTAAAAAGTGTTAGGATAATTAACTTGAGCTTAGATGTGTTTTAAGTGTTAATTAGTGATTTTAAAAAGGTTATTATCACGCATTTCCATAAAACCGGGTTATATATACAATATAAGTTAAATAGGGCGATTTAGCACATCATTTGGCATGATAGGTAAATATTATAATCCTTCATATTTCAATTGTTGAATCTCTTTCATTTATATAATTTTGAATTATGTAAGTTTATCTTTGTATGGCCTTAGTTTAATCAATATTACCCGTAATGAAGGGGAATATTGATTCGGTTGTAATTTAATGTGATCTCGTATCACTTTAATTTTTACTAGTTTTTCCATTTTACAAATGTATAATAGGAATAGCTTTGTATTTCTATTATTGTTTGTAATTATGGAGTATCTTCAAAGTTGGTGCCATTGGGAAAGGTGATCCGAAGAAGACAGTGTCTTGGGAGGCGTGCCAATTGAAGATTCAAAGGACCAAAGGAGTTGGTTTCCGAATATGTAATAGATTATTTGATTTTCTATTTTAGGAAGGCCATACTAGGAATTTTATTTATTGCTTTACATTTCTCTTAATATGTTACATGCATTGCCAAATCGCCATAACAACAACATGCATATCATATCGAGTCATCGACCGTGTCAATTATAATTATCGTAGTTCACTGCTTTAGTTCACTTAAAACGTGATAGATAATAAATTGACAAGACCTCTCACATATAATAATTGAAAATTAGCCTTGCCAAAAAGTAGAAACCATGAATCCCAATTCCATAAGGGAGTTGAGCCGGCTTTACCGTAATACAAACCTTGTTACGTTGGGTAAGTGGGTAATAAAATGTTATTACATCGAAATTTGGATTGAGCTCAACGGAAGTATTCGTGACCGTAGTCGCATGTGTTTCGGGCTAAAGATGAAAGTTAGAGTAATTTTTATCGACCGAGAGTTCTTAAAGTAGAATCGATTAAGAGGTTAATCCACCGAGTTATATTAATAAGGGATGACTCGGCTTACCGTACCCGTATTAATATGAATTTGGATATCGGAATCATTTATATTAGTTGGGTGGAGGTCACTATATAAATGTTAAAACTTGTTTAAAAATGTTTACAAGTTTGATTAAAATGATAAATGTTAATATTTCCTTTACCTCCAAATTTGTAGTTGATATATATCACAATGGATCTATCACAAGCAACAACACCAATTACCATTTAGTCGTGTCACAACTTATTCGACGAAATGTGCTCCAACCACCAACTCGATACTACTAGAGAGCTTCATTTTGGGATCGGTTCTGATGGAAACCTCAATTTCATCACTTCCTCCACACCTCCTACTATAACTAGGCCTTGTGTGAATGCGTCTCGGGTAGACCATGTCACTAAGTCTATGAGATCCCTATATTTGGAAGAGAGGGATGCCGAACTAAGTGGGAGTTCTAGCAAGCAAGTTCTTGCTATAAAAGGGAAATGGTTCCAGAGGAAGGGAAGGAAAGGGAGAAAATTCAACGATGATAACAAAAGGACTAGTGGGACTAGTAGAGGAGCCAAAGTTGATGATGAATGCCATTATTGTCATGGCATGGGACATTGGATGAGGAATTGCCCCACATATTTGGGAAATATAAGGGATGGACTTGTCATTCCACTTGGTAAAATTCCTTCTGAGATTTATGTTATTGATGTAAATTTCACTTCCACCACAACATGGGTACTAGATACTGGTTGTGGTTCTCACCTTTGTAATCATTTACAGGGGCTAAGAAACGTGGAAAAGCTGAGCAAAGGTGATGTTGATCTCCGACTTGAGAATGGAGCTAGGGTAGCGGCCACGTCCAAGGGTACTTATGTACTTGTTCTAGCGAATGGATTTGAATTGTATTTGCATAATTGTTTTTATGTACCTACTCTATCTAAGAACATCATTTCAGTTGCTATGTTAGACATAGAAGGCTTTAATTTTGCCATTAAGAACAATTGTTGTACTATTTCTAGAAATGACTTGGTCATAGGCCGAGGCTCATCTATTAATGGCATTTATGTTCTAGAGACATCAAATCCAAAGAATGACATATATAATATACAAACCAAGAAACTCCAATCAAGTGATCCAAATGAGTCATACATTTGGCAATGTCGATTGGGTCATATCTATGAGAATCGCATTAAGAGATTAGTTTCTACTAACGTGATTAAACCATTTGATTTTCAATCTTATGGTATATGTGAATCATGCCTTCTAGGCAAAATGACTCGTAATCCTTTTAGTGGTAAAGGGACACGAGCTAGTGAACTTTTGGGCCTTATACATATTGATGTGTATGGACCAATGAGTGTCACCGCTAGGGGTAATTATGATTACTTCATTACCTTCACTGATGATTTAAGTAGATATGGGTATATCTACTTAATGAAATATAAGAGTGAAGCTTTTGAGAAATTTAAACAATTTCAGAATGAAGTTGAGAACCAATTGAACAAAAGGATAAAGACACTACGATCGGATCGTGGTGGAGAATATCTCAGTAATGAATTTGATTCACACTTGAAAGATTGTGGCATTGTGTCACAACTTACTCCACCTGGTACACCACAACTAAATGGTGTAACCGAGAGGAGAAATCGAACCCTACTAGATATGGTTCGATCTATGATGAGTCAAACCGAGTTACCTGACTTGTTTTGGGGTTTTACAATCCAAACCGCAATCATCTCATTAAATTATAGTCCATCAAAAGCAACCGAAAAGACTCCATATGAGATGTGGAAAGGAAGGGTTCCTAATATTTCCTATATGAAGATTTGGGGATGTGATGCTTACGTCAAGGTAAAGACCGACAACAAGCTAGCCCCCCGATCAGAAAAATGTACCTTTGTAGGTTATCCTACCAACTCACGAGGCTACTACTTCTACAAACCTCATGAAAACAAAGTGTTTTTATCTAATGAGGTTGTCTTCTTAGAAAGTGATTTTATTTCTAAGAGACAGAGTGGGAGAAATTATGAACTTAATGAAGTTCAAGAGACACAAACCGAAGTAGAGACAAATGGAGAAGCACGTGAAGAC
This sequence comes from Silene latifolia, assembly GCF_048544455.1. Classification (NCBI taxonomy): domain Eukaryota; kingdom Viridiplantae; phylum Streptophyta; class Magnoliopsida; order Caryophyllales; family Caryophyllaceae; genus Silene; species Silene latifolia. Next base: position 115,758,258 of record NC_133536.1, on the reverse strand, counting down.
GTTCCTTCGTCATCTAATTCGGAATTCATTTCTCAATTGAGGAGGTCGGGTCGAGAAATTCGCCATCCTGATAGATACGTGGGACTTATCGAAGCGGATAGGAGTCTTGATGTGTTGCTTCTAGAAAGCGACGAACCCGCCACCTACAAAGCTGCAATCTCTAGTCCTAATTCAGCTTTATGGTATCAAGACATGGAATCCGAAATTAGTTCTATGCATGAAAATCAAGTCTGGAACTTGGTGGATTTTACTGAAGGAGTGAGACCTCTTCAATGCAAATGGATCTTCAAAATAAAGAATGACATAGAAGGACATGATGATGTCTACAAGGCTAGGCTAGTTGCAAAGGGTTTTACCCAAGTTCAGGGTCTTCACTATAATGAAACCTTTGCCCCTGTAGCCATGCTAAGATCCATTCGGATTTTGTTAGCAATTGCTGCATTTCAAGACTATGAAATATGGCAAATGCATGTAAACACCGCTTTTCTAAATGGGCATTTAGAAGAGGAGGTGTACATGTTACAACCTGAAGGTTTTATAGATCCGAAAAATCATAACAAAGTATGCAAGCTTAAGAGATCCATTTATGATCTTAAGCAAGCATCTAGAACCTGGAATCATCGATTCAATCATGTTATAAGAGAAAATGGTTTTACTTGAAGTGTTGAGGAACCATGTTTATACATGAAGTTCAGTGGGAGCAATGTTGTGTTCCTAATATTGTATGTGGATGACATACTAATTATTGGAAATGATATTCCAATGTTATCCTCCATCAAGGATTATTTGGGAAATTATTTCCAAATGAAGGATTTAGGAGAAGCACAACGCATACTAGGTATCCGGATCTATAGAGATAGATCCAAAAGGATATTGGCATTGAGTCATATATTGAAAAGATTCTTCGACATTTCAGCATGGAAAAGTCCAAGAGAGGCTTAATTCCTATGGGTAGTGGAATCATTTTGAGCAAGTCTCAATCTCCTTCCAAACCCGAAGATGTTGAACGCATGAAGTTGATTCCTTATGCTTCCGTTGTTGGATCAATCATGTATGCCATGATATGCACTCATCCGGATGTCTCATATGTTTTAAGCATGACTAGTAGATATCAAGAGAATCCAGGTGAGAGTCACTGGATAGCTGTGAAGAATATCCTTAAGTACTTGCGAAGGACTAAGGATTCTATCTTAGTGTTTGGAGGTGACTCCGAGTTATGTGTTAAGGGTTACACAGACTCGAGTTTTCAAACAGATAGAGATGATATGAAATCCCATGCTGGCTTTATAGATATGCTCAATGGTGGTGCCATAAGCTGGAGAAGCTTCAAAGAAGCTGTGATTGCGGATTCTACTACGGAGGTTGAGTACGTTGCAGCATCAGAAGCTGCCAAGGAAGCCGTGTGGATTAGGCAATTCATGGAAGAGCTAAAGGTAGTTCCCACCGCCAAAGATCCTATCACGATCTTCTGTGACAATAGTGGGCCGATCTTTCAAACTAAAGAACCCAAGTCTAGCAATAAGTCTAGACACGTACTTGGAAAATTCCATGTAATTAGGGATTTCATTGAAAGAAAGGAAGTAGCGATTTGTAAGGTTGGAACGGATGACAATGTAGCTGATCCATTGACCAAACCTTTATCACAAACAAAGCATGACCATCATGTTGTATCCATGGGTCTAAGGTGTATGCCGAATTTGTATTAGATTATAAGATATGAAATGAAAAATCTGAGTTTTTGGTTCATATATGATAATCGCATTTGTCGTTTGAGTTTATTTATACAAACTCGTTTATTTATAACATTGTTCTATCCAAATGGGTTGTAGAGACAAATTGAACCCCATTAAAGTGAACTGTATTAACATGGCATTCGCCCCTAGTTACTTATATGAGGTGATGTCTCGAAGTGACTAGAGTGTGATGCGATTGATGGCAAGTTCAAGTGCCATAGACTCATATGGGATGACTAGTCGATCACATAGGCACACTGTATGGGACACTCTGTCGGGCAGTGACCGCTTATAGAATTCTGGTAATTCACAAAGCCTGGTCGTGGTAAGAGCTACTATAGTATTTTTATGAGTCAAATTCTTTTGACTAAAGACTATTCGCCTAAGTTGGCACAGATTTCCGATTAGCTTTGATTTATACTCTACGATTTCGTAAATGAGGTCAAACTGGGTATATTTTGGGTTATGATGAACTGTGGCTGAACAACGGGAATAGTGCGATAGGAATTGTCCACACCTTGTCAGGGTTGTTTGAAATCTCAAGGACACTCGAGGAGTAGTTAACTGGAAATGCGTGGCCACGCTCGGAAGGTATCTATGGCAGATAATTCCGGTCAGACAGTTACTCTCCAGATAAGTCTCCTCAACAATAGTGCGATCACATGATTTAATATCATAATTAAATCTCATACTAAGAATACGTGAGGGATGATTCTTTATATAGTCAACTGATCGTCATTAATCGGTAATGATTGGCTAACTAGAGTTTGACATTACTGTCGTGTGACGGCGGTGTTCAGTTGATCCATTTAGGTCACACCTATAGGATGAGGCCCAAATGGATATTTAATTAATTATATGCGATACAGATTGATTAATTCCTTAATTATGGGAGTCCGATTTTACGTCTTATTGTAATGTGATTAAATAAGATTTAATTTAGTAATTAAGTGTTAAATTACTAAATTAGTTGAGGTATTATATAAGTTTTGAGGTAGAGGTAATTAGTTATTTAAAGTTACAAGAAGTTGTAATTTTAACTAACTAGTAATTATAGGACCCATTATATGTTGATATAATGGTAGTATATGTTGGACCATATAGCTTATATGTTTATATTTTGATGATGTCAAGGTGTTTTACATTCTATATACTTGTTGCGTGTAATCGTTTGTTGAGTATCTTAGAACTAACCTATTACGAGCAACAAAGAGGATTGTGACAATTGCATGAGAAGTTCAAGCCTTCGTTCAAGATCAAACAATTCAAGATTCATTCAAGTATTATGTGAAGACGAAGTTCGTCTAAAGATTAATCAAGCTTGGATGATGACGTAGCTTATACTCGAAGATCTTCTTGTAGATTAGAATAGTATAGGTGATTATCTCATAATGGTAATCAAGAATGAGTTTCATGATTAGTAAAGTTATAGCTTTGCAGCTATAACATTACTAGTAAAAGAGTTCAATGTTATAGCTCTTCTACTATAACATTGAAATGCTGAGTTTTTATACACGACTTATAATTGTTTCGAAAATTGTTTTATAATTGTTTAAAGTTTGTTTTAAATATTTTAGTAAAAGTATTTATATAATAAAGCCCGGTTTAGTGAGGAGTCCGGTTTTATAGTAAACGTTAATTGGTAGTTGTGATGGATCAACTTATGAGTTGGACTTTACTACTAATTAGGGTTTCTATATAGCCTCTCTTAAAACCTAAATTCTAATTATATGTTAAGACTAGGGTTTGCACGATTCACGAGCTTATGGGCCGTGATATCTCGTGTTGCCTAGGAGATATTAGGTAGAGATTTTATTCTATAATAATATCTTTACATATCTTATATATCTTACTTAATATATTTATTTATGATTAAAGATATTCTTGTTTTAGGAAATCTTATCATAATCTTAGAATTTATAGTAAATATAATATTTGGAAAGATTATATTCCATCTTTTAGAATATTCTTTATTATCTTTTATGGCTTTTAGGAAAGAGATAATAAGAAGATATAATTTGTCTTTATATCTTAATATTTCGGCTATTAGGGTTTGACAAAATCGTGTAGCTTACTCTTTCTCCTCCTATAAATACTTTGCTATTTACAACATCTAAAGACCTTAAGCATAAAAATTGTTTTCATCTTTAAAAAGAAAACCGTGTGTTTTAAGCAGAAAAACCGATTTGCAATTTTGAAAGGTCGTGTGTCATAAAACTCGCATACTCGTTCTTCATTTATCGTTATAAGATAATAGTGCATAATTGATTTCTTACTTGTTCATTAACGTGAACCTTTGTTAGAATCATTAGTGCTTTCATATTAGCGTAAGTTAGTCACTCGAGTATTTAACGGTACTCATTGAGTTACAGCTAGAGTTAGTTGTACGAGTTGGGTTAGTAAATTTGTAATCCGTAGAAAGGTACTAAATTTAATAATCGAGAATAGTGGACGTAGGTTTCGACTTGTGAAACTGAACCACTTCAAAAATCCGTGTGTCTCTCCTTGTTTCGTTCTTTCATTTATTTTGCTTACCATCGTTAGTTGATTAGTTAAAGTTTAACCAATAAACTTTAAATTATCAATTACATTAGCATAATCAAAAAAAGCTTTCAAAAGTTTTAAATCCTCAATTCACCCCCCCCCTCTTGAGTATTTTGGATCAATAGACTCTTCAATTGGTATCAGAGCCTCGTGCTCTTGATTGCCTAACCGCAAAGAGGCTGATCTATCTTGTTTTTCATTTATCGTATTGTTTTATATTCCGCTGCCTATCACGTTATAAATGGATTCCAAATATCTCAAGTGTCCCGTCTTTGATGGGAAGAATTACGGATTGTGGAAAAACATGATGACTCACTATGTGAAAGGACACGATTGGGAGTGCTGGAGGAATATTCAAAACGGGCCGCACAATATTCTTGTTGCATCCGAGGAAGGCACTACCTATGAAAAGAAAGAAGAGGACTATGTCGAGGCCGACTACAAGAAGGCCGAAAAGAACTCCAAAGCAATAAGTTTTCTGCAAAACGGAATGACTTCTACTGAGTTTGGTCGGTTCTCTTCATGCTCCACGGCTAAGGACATATGGGATGGGCTCAAATTAGCTTATGAAGGTACTTCCATTGTTAGGAAGCACCGAATTGATTTGCTTATGCAAAAATATGAGCTATTCGTCATGGAGCCTAATGAGTCTATAGATAGTATGTCCGCAAGGTTTTCAAGCATCATAAATGAACTGAAAAACCTAGGTAGGAAATTCTGTACTGAGGACATTGCTACAAAGGTTCTTAGGAGCCTGACTAAGAAGTGGCGTGCTAAGGTCACTGCAATGGAGGAATCACGAGATCTTGAAACCCTATCCTATCAAGAACTCATTGGTGCTCTCATGGCCCATGAAATTACTCTTAACAAAGATGACGCTGAACCAAGTCGCAATAAGAGTATGGCCTTAAAGAGCGAAGAAGTTGACTCTGAATTAGAGGATGAAACTGTCTTGTTTGCACGACGCTTTAAAAATAAGATATTTCCAAATAAACAAACAAAATTATCCTATAACAACAATAACAACAAATCATTCAACAAAAAGGTTAATGACTCAAAGTCGTCTTTCGCAAATAGAGGTTGCTTCAAGTGTGGAGAATCTGGTTATATGATCAAGGATTGTCCAACATGGGAAAAGATAAAGGACAAGACGAAACGTGAGAAGACAAAGAGAGAATTCAAGCAAGTTATGATGGCTTCGTGTTGGGGAGACCTTGACTCAGAAGATGACGAGGAATCTGAAGACGACGAAGTAGCAAACCTTTGTCTCAGCAGTGTTAGTCTTGACCTAATTTCCGACAGTGACGATGAAAGCACAAATTCTCATTCAAACTATTGCTTTCTTGGAGAATCAGACGAAGACGACGATGAAGAGGTAAGTTACCTTGAGCTTAAAAAACGTGTTAGGAAATTGTCTAAAAGTGCTTTAATTGAATTCTTTGAACAATCTCTTGATAAGTGTCACGAACAGGATTTGGAATTGAAAGATCTAAAGGATCAGATTCTCGAAATCGCGGAAGAGAATCATACTCTCAAGACTAAAGCTAAGAAGTTGAAATCTAAAGTTATAGCTGAGAAAGCTACAACATTAGATTCTACTATGGCTGAAAAGAAAGAATTAGAGTCCAAAGTTATAGCTAATGAAGCTATAACTTCCGACCTAAAACTTAACATCAAGCACCTTCAAGCCAAAGTTATAGCTAATGAAGCTATAACTTTAGAACTTATAAAAGTCAAAGAACTTTTGGAAACTAAGGTCACGTCTAATGAAGAAGTGATCTTAGATCAAAAGAAAGAGATAGATTCTCTTTCAAAGCAATTGAAAGAATCTAAGACCGATATGATTAATGTTAAGAAACACCACACCGATGTTGTGTTCATTCTTAATAAACGATTCCAAGACTTTCGTGATAACTTTAAAAAGGACAATGATGTAGATCACATGAAATGTCAAGAGGAACTTAAAACTCTAAAAGACCTTCTTTTACACGCTAGAAAGGTCCATGACAAGTGGGAAGGTAGCACAAAAGTCCTAAACTTCCTAACCGAACAATCTGACAATAATATGAAGATGGGGTTAGGACATGAGTGCTACAGCCGTAGAGATCACTCCAAATGCAAATCAACACCTTCGGATTTTGATTTTAGAAAAAAGGAAGTATGCTGATCTTCCTTAATACTTGATTTGCAATTACTGTGGTCATACGGGTCATATCCAAATCAATTGTGTAAAAAAGGCTCATGATTTACGAAAAAATGCCGAACATGCCAAAAATGTTGACACAGTTGTCGAGGATAAGGAAATCCCCACTAACGAACCTAACGAAGAAAGGAACAATAAATTTCGTTGGTTCTATGACATGGCCTTTGACTACTCTAAGAAACCTAGCACTTCACAAAGCCCTTGTAGATCTCAACCCAGTAAACCTATTCACAAGGCAAATAGTCAAGAGAGACCTAGAGAAATTCCTAGACCTAGAGAAAACCCTATCCCTAGAACTCCTCCCAAGCCAAACAAACCTAAAGTTAGAAAAACGGTCATTAGACGTGTTTGGGCTCGAAAGAACATAGTATTTAGATTAACTAATCATAAGGGACCCAACTTAGCTTGGGTACCTAAAAACTGTATCTAATCCTTTCTGCAGGAAGAAGTGAAAGAAAACAATCAATGGTATCTTGACAGTGGATATTCAAGACACATGACCGGAGATAAGAATCTGTTTCTTTCACTCAAGCCCTTCAATGGAGGAAAAGTAACGTTCGGGGACAATAAAAAGGGAAAAGTTATTGGCGTCGGCAAAATCGGAATCTCCAAGACTCACGCAATCAGTGACGTTTACCTCGTGGATGGTCTAAAACACAATTTGCTAAGCATATCTCAACTATGCGACAAAGGTAACAAAGTAGTTTTTCATACTGATAGTTGTCGCATTATTATTGAAGGAACTAGCAACGTTATTCTTGAAGGCCACCGAAAAAGGAATGTTTATATGGTAGATTTAAATGCCGTGCCTACTAACTCCTTTTCGTGTATGAAAGTTACACTTGATGATCCTTATTTATGGCATAAACGGTTTGGTCACATTAGCTCACTAACCTTGAACAAGCTCAAGAAGTGGGACTTGGTTGAGGGGTTACCTAAGATCAAGTTCGACCAAGAAAAGATGTGTAACACGTGTGCAAGGTGCAAACAAGTAAGATCATCGTTCAAACCTAAAAGAGTAGTAAGCACAAATGAAGCCTTGGAACTGGTACACATGGATTTATGTGGACCTATGAAGGTAAGGAGTAGAGGAGGATCCAGGTACGTCTTTGTTCTTGTAGACGACTACTCGAGGTATGTATGGTCTATCTTCCTTCATTCAAAAGACGAGACTTTTGATGAATTTGATTGTCTTATGAAACGTGTTCAAAACAAATATAAGACTAATCTTGTATCTATCCGTACTAATCATGGCACCGAATTTGACAACCAAACTTTTATAGAATATTGTAGAGTTAATGGTGTAGGGCATAACTTTTCTGCACCAAGAACTCCTCAACAAAATGGTGTCGTTGAACGTATGAATAGAACCTTAGAAGATATGGAACGTACAATGCTTCTGTGTAGTGGTTTACCTCGTAACTTTTGGGCTGAAGCCATTAGTACTTCTTGCTACATCCATAATCGTGCCATGATCCGACCTATCCTTAAGAAAACCCCCTACGAACTCCTTAGAGGTCGAAAACCTAATATCTCCCATCTTCGTTGCTTTGGGAGCAAGTGTTTTGTGCATAATAACGGTAAAAACCGTTTAAGCAAATTCGACCCTAGAAGTGATGAGGCGATTTTCATAGGATACTCAGATCATAGCAAGGCTTACAAAGTCTTCAATAAAAGAACTCTTTGAATTGAAGAAAGTGTCCACGTTATTTTTGATGAGGATAACGTGTTCGATAAGCCTTTACAGGATGAGGAAGAAGACTTGGATGAACCCGACTTTCGTCTTTCAAGAGACGACCCCCCGGAATTGAAATTATAGGATAACGAAATTGAGGGAATAAGTGATGAACTTACTCGTTCCTCAAAAGATAAAAAGGAGAAAGGCAAAGTTATAGTTGATGATACTATAACATTGACTCAAGACAAGAACACCCAAACCAATGTTATAGATGATGTTACTGTAACATTGAATCCAAATCAAGGTGTAGAGTCCGAGGTTATAATCGGCTCAAATACAACACCCGAATTTGATTCAGGGGGAACTTCCTCTAATTCTGAACCAAATGAAGTCGGGACAAGCTCAAATAACGATGAAGAACCAAGCACTTCAACGAAGTAGAAATACAAGAATTCACAACCCATGGATAATATTCTTGGAATATTAAGAAGGGTGTTCAAACAAGACGTTCCTTAAACAACTTCTGTTCCTTCTACTCTTTTCTATCCATGATCGAACCAAAGAATATTAATGAAGCTCTCGCTGAATCAGATTGGATTATAGCTATGCAAGTAGAGCTTCAACAGTTCGAAAGAAACAAGGTTTGGCATTTAGTTCCTAGACCAAAAGATCGTACAGTCATTGGAACTCGGTGGGTCTTCAGGAACAAATTAGATGATGCCGGAGTCATTGTCAGAAACAAAGCAAGATTGGTGGTCCAAGGGTATAATCAACAAGAAGGAATAGATTATGACGAGACTTTCGCACCTGTTGCTCGTCTTGAAGCTATTAGACTTCTGATAGCATTCGCCGCACACAAGGGAATGAAGCTCTTCCAGATGGACGTCAAGAGGAGCACGTGTCCAAGGGTATAATCAAGAGGAAGTCTTCGTTGAACAACCCCCTGGTTTTAAGAATATCAAATTTGAGGAGCACGTGTTCAAATTGGATAAAGCCCTATATGGATTAAAGCAAGCACCTAGGGCTTGGTATGATCGATTATCTAAGTTTCTACTTGACAGTGGATTCAGTAGAGGATCCGTCGACAAAACCCTATTTCTAAAAACTGAGGATTCTGACCTTTTGGTTGTTCAAATATATGTCGATGATATCATCTTTGGATCGACCAAACGAAGTCTATGCAAATACTTTTCTGAGTTGATGACTTCCGAGTTCGAAATGAGTATGATGGGAGAATTGAAATTCTTCCTAGGTCTGCAAATACAACAAACAGATGAAGGCATTAAGATCCATCAACAGAAATATATCAAAGAGTTGATTCGGAAGTTTGGAATGGAAAATTCACACGCTATGCCTACTCCAATGGTCGAGAACAAGAAATTGACATTGGATGAAAACGGTAAATCAGTTGATGAAACTACTTACCGTGGGATGATTGGGTCACTGTTATATTTGACCACAAGTAGACCCGATATTATGTTTAGCGTATGCGTTTGTGCGAGATATCAATCGTCTCCCAAAGAATCGCATATGACGGCCGTAAAACGAATTCTATGTTATTTGATTGGAACGACCAACTTATACCTATGGTATCCAATGGAGTGCAATTTTGATCTAGTCGGTTATTCTGATGCCGACTACGCAGGATGTTCTCTAGACAGAAAAAGCACGTCGGGTGTCGCCACCTTTATCGGACCATGTATCATCACGTGGGGTTCGAAGAAACAAAATTCGGTTGCCCTCTCAACTGCTGAAGCCGAATATATTGCTGCAGGACTGGTATGTACTCAATTTTTATGGCTTAAGCAACAATTACGTGATTATGGTGTTGACGTAGGATGTATTCCTATTTTATGTGATAATACTAGTGCGATAATTATTTCTAAAAATCCCGCACAACATTCACGTACCAAACATATTAAAATAAGACACCATTTTATACGAGACCATGTTGAGAAGGGGAATATAAAACTTGAATTTTGTAGTACTGAAAAACAATGGGCAGACATTTTGACAAAATCATTAGCTAGAGAACGATTTGAGACTTTACGGTTGGAAATTGGTTTAATTGATGGTACCTAAGCTTCTATATTTGTTCAATCTTTTTATGACTGACTAGTAAAGTTAAGATTGTATGACTGTGTCCGTATATTGCGTTGCATAAATAATTTCGTTTATAGAAATATTTTTGTCATAAGATTCTATTTGCTATTTAGAATTTAATTGATATACAAACTTATTCATTATCACAATAAACAAAACACACCATATTTTTATCTTTACAAATCATAAAAAACTTTCAAATAGCTCTCATATACACGACTCATACTTCCTACATAAAATCAATTTCCTAACTCTAGTCTTATCACCATAAATTCCTATACTTATCACAATACCTATTCCTAATTAAAGACTATTCCTAATTAAAGACACTTACCATAATTGACCTCCACTTATTAACCCTAGCCTACACCTATATCTACCCCTTGCGTGTTACCCGTCCATCAAACCCCACTTGCATACCTTTCTTTCTTTCTCTCATATTTTTACCATCATCACAATTCATCTCCTTTACTCAAACCATCACCATCACCTCCTTTTTCAACAATCACCATCATCATGATCCATCTCATGCAAAAAATACCCGATCCTCAACCCGTCACCACCAAAACCGCCCCTTTCCTAACCAAACTTTACCTTTACCACCACATGATCCTCATTCCATGAATTGTGCTTCACCACAACCAAACCCAAACTCGCCCCTGTTTCGTAGTCGGGACGAATCGGTGTCCGAAGGCAAAAGACGCCGTCTTTTCAAGTGTAAAAATAAAGTAGTTGTTGATGATAGTGAAGCTGTGGAGGAACCCGAGGTGATAGTTCGGAATGGTGTTGCTCGTACTTTGCTTAGGGATGCTTCGAAAGTCGCGACCAAGGAAGGGTTAAATCGTGTTCGGCTTACTCATGATGAAAGCATCTTAGTTAATCGAGTTTTGAGGTATTCCATTCATGGTGGTAGGTACTATCCGAAATCTTGGTTGGTTAGTGTTCCCGCTCTTGCTTTCTTTGTTAATTTTCTTAATTTTCAAGGGTGGAGTCACATTAGTCAGTTTTCGGGTCCTATTTACCCAGTTGAGGTGGTACAATTCTTTGCTAGTGTCTCAATCAAGAAAGGTGTCTTGCATGCGGTTGTTAATGGAGTTGATGTTACCGTCTCTGTTTCAGATTTTTGCTCTGCTTTTTCGGTTCCCGATGAAGGAATCGAATTAAATTCGAGTCTTGAATGGTCTAATGTTGTGAGTGAAAAGGAGTTGTTAGTAAAGAAGTATTTTGAGGAGATGACGGAGGGAGTTAATATCGTGGTTCGTCCTCTCTCGGCAAAAATCAAGTTCCTCTTGAACTTTTTGTGGAACACAGTGGTGCCGAGGAGAGGAGGCCGTGATAAGGTGTCGAGTTATGAAGCTATAATGGTTTATTCTTGGTTGGAAGGTCAGAAGGTGAATTTGGGTAGTGTTGTCTTGCACCGTATAATTCAGACGAGTCTTATGGTAACTAAGGAGAAATTGAGTACAACAATCGATTTGCCGTATGGTATGTGGATATCTCGTTTGTTGGAAATAAAACGAGTTGTAGGGCCTGACAGTTACGGTGTTAGTGCTCGGGATTGTATGTGTGACAAGTTGATCAAGCTAATGGGTCTTATTGTTGATGGACCCGAGTTGCTTCTTGCAAAAGATGTTGAGAAACCCCGGTTGATTCGGGTTTAGGAGCTGTCGAGTCAAAGTTGGAGGGGTTTATGAGTGGTTTAATGGAGAAATTCGAGGAGCATTCGACTAATTTGGCTACGGTGTTATTACGGGTTGGACCATCTCGGTCTTTAGACTCGGGCTTGGATGCTACTCGGGTGTACTCATGGATGGAGCAAGTGGACAAGAGGTTAGCGGGTTTTGAGAGGGAGTTGAAGGCAATTCGTGGGGAAGTGTTCCCACACGGTGATCGTCTCACTTTCCTCATGAGTCAGGGTGGAGCTTTGGTGATGCACGGGAAAGCAATGGCGGGTGATCAAGCTCTTACGGTGGAGGCCACAAAGGCTCTTTCATTGAAAGTTCTTAATTTTGAAAGGAGCATTGGTACTCTTTCGCAGCTGGTTCGGAGCTCGTTTGACCGTCTTGATGCCTTAGAGCATCGTACTAGGCCCGACTACGTAAACCCGTATAAGACCCGTAACATTTGATTTTCCTGCCTTACCATCATTAGCCCTTACCTTAATTAGCTTTCTTTTTATTTCTTTTAATGGTGTGTTAAACAAACTTCTTATTCGGCCCATTTTGGCAATGCAGTTGTGGTTATGGCCCAAGTGTTCTATTAGACATGTGTTAATTCGGCCCACTTTGGCCTTAACATGTTTAATTCTTAGTTTGTATGCTAATTATCTTTTGGATGCTTATAGTTTTTGCGTGTTATTACTATTTCCTATGACGTTTTATCTCTTGTCTTGTCTTATATTATTCTAGTCATTTTTTATTTGTTCTTAGGTTTTCGATGATGTCAAGAGGGGGAAAGAACGTCTATAGTAAGCATCTACCTAAGCTTGCTCCTTGTCAAGACCAATTGTCTCTTAAAGTCCTTAAGTTTCGATTTCTAAAAAATTGTCTTGATCTTGCGTTAATCTTTATTATCAAGATAACAGTACTATATTGAGGGGGAACTTTTTAATTAGTCACAATTTTAGGAGACTTGCCATCATCAAAAAGGGGGAATTTGTTGGACCATATAGCTTATATGTTTATGTTTTGATGATGTCAAGGTGTTTTACATTCTATATACTTGTTGCGTGTAATCGTTTGTTGAGTATCTTAGAACTAACCTATTACGAGCAAGAAAGAGGATTGTGACAATTGCATGAGAAGTTCAAGCCTTCGTTCAAGATCAAACAATTCAAGATTCATTCAAGTATTATGTGAAGACGAAGTTCGTCTAAAGATTAATCAAGCTTGGATGATGACGTAGCTTATACTCGAAGATCTTCTTGTAGATTAGAATAGTATAGGTGATTATCTCATAATGGTAATCAAGAATGAGTTTCATGATTAGTAAAGTTATAGCTTTGCAGCTATAACATTACTAGTAAAAGAGTTCAATGTTATAGCTCCTCTACTATAACATTGAAATGCTGAGTTTTTATACACGACTTATAATTGTTTCGAAAATTGTTTTATAATTGTTTAAAGTTTGTTTTAAATGTTTTAGTAAAAGTATTTATATAATAAAGCCCGGTTTAGTGAGGAGTCCGGTTTTATAGTAAACGTTAATTGGTAGTTGTGATGGATCAACTTATGAGTTGGACTTTACTACTAATTAGGGTTTCTATATAGCCTCTCTTAAAACCTAAATTCTAATTATATGTTAAAACTAGGGTTTGCACGATTCACGAGCTTATGGGCCGTGATATCTCGTGTTGCCTAGGAGATATTAGGTAGAGATTTTATTCTATAATAATATCTTTACATATCTTATATATCTTACTTAATATATTTATTTATGATTAAAGATATTCTTGTTTTAGGAAATCTTATCATAATCTTAGAATTTATAGTAAAGATAATATTTGGAAAGATTATATTCTATCTTTTAGAATATTCTTTATTATCTTTTATGGCTTTTAGGAAAGAGATAATAAGAAGATATAATTTGTCTTTATATCTTAATATTTCGGCTATTAGGGTTTGACAAAACCGTGTAGCTTACTCTTTCTCCTCCAATAAATACTTTGCTATTTACAACATCTAAAATAGAGACCTTAAGCATAAAAATTGTTTTCATCTTTAAAAAGCAAATCGTGTGTTTTAAGCAGAAAAACCGATTTGCAATTTTGAAAGGTCGTGTGTCATAAAACTCGCATACTCGTTCTTCATTTATCGTTATAAGATAATAGGGCATAATTGATTTCTTACTTGTTCATTAACGTGAACCTTTGTTAGAATCATTAGTGCTTTCTTATTAGCGTAAGTTAGTCACTCGAGTATTTAACGGTACTCATTGAGTTACAGCTAGAGTTAGTTGTACGAGTTGGGTTAGTAAATTTGTAATCCGTAGAAAGGTACTAAATTTATTAATCGAGAATAGTGGACGTAGGTTTCGACTTGTGAAACTGAACCACTTCAAAAATCCGTGTGTCTCTCCTTGTTTCGTTCTTTCGTTTATTTCGCTTACCATCGTTAGTTGATTAGTTAAAGTTTAACCAACAAACTTTAAATTATCAATTACATTAGCATAATCAAAAAAAGCTTTCAAAAGTTTTAAATCCTCAATTCACCCCCCCCCCCCCCCCTCTTGAGTATTTTGGATCAATAGACTCTTCAGTATACTACTCAAAGGTGGAGTGTATATTATATTATTAATTGTAATATTTAAGTGTTAAATGATTACATTAATCATTAATTATGTAAGATAGTTAAGCATATGACTTCTAAGCATTTGTGGGATAAATGACAAAAGGCAAAAATGGACCAAAATGGGCCAATATTTCCCGCCAAATAAGAGAGCAAAAGATGCTCCCTTTGTCTTTTATTTATTTTGGTTAGTGTGATAGTGACTTGTCATATAACTTTAATCATGCTAATTCTTACACTAATCTACCTACATTATACAAATGAGGGAAAACAAAAAGGAAAAGATTCCCCACATGGATAAGGGGCACCAGTTTTTGCTCCTTAAGTAGAGCATTTGTTGCTCAATTTTTCCCACTTGGTTTTTAATTGTTTTTCCACTTATTTTCCCTCACATGCAAATTGCTAAAAACTCTATCAAATACTAATACTCTCCAACGATTATTAGAGGTAGTAATAATAGAAATATTATTAATATTAAGGTAACATTTCTACTACATATCTAGTTAATATTAGTAGGAATTTTTGGGATTAATCTTGGGTGAAACTTATTGGAGTGTCTTCTATACTTGGAGTCTTAGGAGGATCATCCATCATATTAAGCTCAAGAACAAGTGAAGGAAGGTGACCTTGTGCCAATATTTTCGAACCAACAACCAATGTAAGGGACGTTTTTTTTCTTATAAATCTCTTATTTTGTTATGCATGCACTAGATCTAAAGAACAAATAATTAATGAGTTAATTAGTTCACTATTAGAGGAGTCGAATAATAGGTATATGAACCTAACACGCATTTGGATTCCTTTGTTCTTACGGTTCTGAAACTGGGTGAGCATCTCCAAAGCTTATTCTTTTGTGGGTTTGTACCCCAATACAACTGGTATCCTTTGAGAGTTTCCTTCTTTGTAAGGTGCAAATGTATTCTTCTTGACGATGGGGAAACGAACTCGCAACTAGTTGCCAGACTGAAAGATCAGCCTTTCTCTTCTGTAGTTTTTTTAGCAAGTGGTCAGTAGATGTATCTTCGCCATCATTTGGTGTGATGACATTGGTGTTAGTAACCGGAACATTAGCTATAGGACCATTTTGAGAGACATTTTGATACGGTCGCCCTGAACGAGTAAGGTGGTCTATCTCTTGATCTTCGCTATTTTTGACTATATCCTCACTAGCCTTGACTAGATAGTGTTCGGTGAGGTATTCATTTTCATCGTCGTCGGCCCATATTCCGTTGATGATAGTAAGTTCTCTTATTCTGATGATCTCGGCTTCTAAACTGATTATTTGGTCGACTAGTTTGTCAACGATGGTGACTGCCTCTTGCATTGTTGAATCCTTAGATAGATTTAGTGGCATGCTCTCCTTGGGTATGGTGCTTGGGTTGCAGAGGGATGCTACTACTTCTTCCAGTTCTGAAACTTGCCTACTCACGCTCTTTGCCCATGCAATGAAATCAGCAATGGTAGGAGAAACGGTGGAATAACACCTCTCATCTTCTAATGCATAAATCTCATCTTCGATTGGAGAAATAAGTTGAGAGCAATCCAAGGTGGATTCTTCATCTGTAATCATCAGAACTCCAGGAGGATTCTGAGTATTGTTAGGCTTACCTCCAGGAGGTATAGGTAAACGACCATCTTCGATCATATCCTGAAGGACATGTTTTAGCTTGAAACATTTGTCTGTATCGTGTCTCTCGCCTCTATGATATTCATAGTATGCGTTCTCATCCCAGAATTTCGACTTCTTTTCTGGGTGGGGTGTTGGTCATATGGGTTGGAGCTTACTCTGTTTCATGAACCTTTTCAGAGCATTGGAGTATGTATCGCCAATGTTCGTAAATTATCTTTTGTGGGTTATTTTTATTCGATGATTCGACAAGGTTAAACTCATTAGTCTTGCTAGTAGAGCCATAAGAACGACTCGTCGAGCCTTGATATCCACGACCTACTATTTTGGACAAGAGTCCTTTACGGATGTCATCTTCTATCCTTATTCCTAGTACAGTCAAATCTTTGAAGGTCTTGATGTTTTGGTACCTCAAGTGGTTTGCATAAATGGGCCTTAAATTGTCCACGAACTTCTCCACAAGGGTAGTTTCTTCTGGGCGTTCAACCAATTTTGTGCTAGTCTTCCTCCACCTACTTAGGAAGACGGTGAAGCCTTCTTTTTCATTTTAGGTAAGAACCTCTAAAGTACGCATATTTACTTGGATCTCAGCATTATCTGCGTACTGCTTAGTGAACTCAATTGCGGCATCATCCCAAGTGGCAATCTTCTTGTGTTCCAAAGAGTAGAACCATTGCTTAGGAATGGTGTCGAGAGATGAAGGAAAGTCCTTAAGAACATCTCAGGTTTGATGTCTTTGATATACATGTAGTCTTTGAAAGCACGAATGTGGTTCAAAGGGTTTCGTGTCCCTTGAACTTTGGGATGTCAGTCATGTTGAAGTTAATGGCAATTGAGCATTCACGGCCTCATATTTGCGATTATTCTCCCTGTAGATGTCATCTCCCTTAAGGTACATTAGTTTCTTCTCCAAGTATTTGAGTCGCTTTTCACCTTCAGTAGGACCTATTGGAGGGCTGATTTCTTGTGGCCCAACAAAGGGTGGAACGTTATCATGCACGACCTCGCTAGGTACATTAGTTGCTCCTTCAATAGCATTGAGGCGATCATAAGCTTGGTCTTGGCGTGCTTGGAGACGTGTGAGCACAGCTAGAATTTGATCATTACCATTTTGGGGTTGACCACTGGCACTCGTGGTACTAGTTTCAGGCATCTTGGAAACTGGATAAGAGATCGACGACGAATCAAAACACGATCGACCATTCTAGCACACTTACTCAAAGGAAAGACTGAACTTGTGAAGTGGGATTGTGCCACTAGTGAGATTTGAAAATGACAAGGTCTTGAAATGTTTGTCCTAGGCTACTGTAGTGTAGTTGTAGGAGTGCTGACTCAAGGTGGGGTTTTGAGGCCCGAATTTTGACTGGAGATTTGGACAGAGTTTCGACTCATTTTGCGCTAATTTCGTCCATTTTTGAAAGATGTTTACATTTTAAAACGTTTTTGATTTTAAAGAAATTTTGTCATGGTTTTGTTTACAAAGCATTCATGCAGGCATTATAACGGTATGCTGAGTGCATTTAGAAGGGCTTTGGCTTAAAAGGTGGGTTGTCATACCAAGCAATCAAACCCTGGTCTGTGGAGAGGTCCGCGCCAAACAAGAGTAAGGTCGGTTTTTAGTCTAATCCCTCGAGTAGTGAAAGCCCTTGATACAAACATGAGTATGCATCACGGTATGGTTGACGTCAATCGCTATCTATCCTTAGGCCAAAATAAGAATTTGGACCGTCCGGACGGAACGATTGGTCGAATAGGTTGGGTTGGGCCTAGGAAGGCCGAATAAAATGACCTAAGAAGGTCGAGTAATGAAAAACGACAACTGTCTCGTATAAATTATTCCCTAACGTTGTTCAAATTTCACCCTTGGCAACACGTAATTGTATTACTCCCCAGCGGAGTCGCAAAACTGTGGACACGGGCCCACGGGGGCTCTTGGGACCAAGCGTTTGCATTTGTGGAGTCGCCACCAATTTTTATGGAAAATTGGAACCGTTCGAATACCTCGTGTCATGCCAAGACACAAAGTAGTGACATGACCACTAAGAACTCGTTACCCTTAGCATTCTATATCTGGAATGACTCTCGTGGATGCCAATGAACACGGATGTTCACAGAGATCTGGAGTAAGGGGTGAGGGTACGTATTAGAAAGTCCTGTTACTGAACACGTAATCCCGCCCGCCTCGATAGCGGCCTCTACTAATGATTAGAGAAATCGTTCGTATTTGATATGTTGTCAATTATATGCATGCAATGCAACATCCAATGTTTTGATCCTAGCATGTGAAGATTAACTAAGTCGGTGAACATGTAATTTAGCACTCATTAATGTCGAATTAGGGTTTAGGATTAATTACATGTGAAAACAAGTAAGTAAATCATACTATAAAATACAATGAATAAATAACGATAATTAAAATTACAACAAATTACAATGATATAGTCGATTTACGTCAAAAGTATATTTAAGACGGATAATTTGAGAAAATGAAAGGAAAATAAAATATAGACAGATTAAGAGGTGATATTACGATTAATAGTCAATTAATTATATAATTAAAAGATTAGGTCAAAGCAAGAACGGAGTTCAGGGACAGAAATCACCCCGGAACAGGCGCAACATTGCTACGTCCCTTGGAAGAGGCGCAGTGGTCTCTGCGTCTGTTCCTGAGGTGAGTTCTGGCTGTGAAGTCAGAACTGCGAAATGTTGCATTCATTCGTGTGTTTTAATGGTTGATTATTGATATTAGACTCGAATAAAAGTGATTTAGCATTTTATTAATATGCGAAAACGTTATAAAAGCGATAAAACACGAATTAAACGGGTTAAAACTAATAAAAACAAATTAAACTAATTATGTCAAATTACGTTAAATTATGAATGAAGACGGAAAAAAGTTGAAGACACGACAAACTAGAAATAAACGGTGAAAATGTGTACAAAGGCGAATTTAAGAAACTTGATATGAACGAACCGAGTCCCTAAAATCCGGGTTTGATTTAATGGCGAAAACCCGCAAGTATTGATTATAAGGGATTTAAACCGCCAAATAAAGCATAATTATTATTAGGATGCAAAAAAAACTTATTATGTATAATTGAAAGAAAGAAAACAAGAAATTAAGACAAAAGGAACGAATTAACAGAGGAAAGAGGAAGAGGAAGAAAGGCAAGAACTGCGGTAGCCTCTGGAAGAGGCGCAGCAGATGATGCGACCCTTCGAAGAGGCGCAGCAGTTGCTGGGTTTCTTCTCGACAATTGTTCACTGTAAATACATAAAATCAGTTTAATAAAAGGGTTTTAGAAATCGGTTTTAAGCATACTTTTGACGTAAATCTTACACTAATGAGTACAAAAATAAAATACAATAATAAAGATGGGATTTACACCCTCAGACTTACATGTTTGACGAAACGAGATTAACTAAGTTGTCGATTTAGTGATTGCTCGACTCGAATGTATGCAGAAATTGCCCTCGTAAGAGGATTTAGATTAAATTGATTGATGTGTAGTGGTCAAATTGGTCGGTCATGCAACGTGACTGGTACTCAGAATGATCTGAGCTTACGTGGTCGATTGATCAAGCACGTAGACGTCAAAAGCTTAGAGCACGGTCTAAGAATGCAAAGGGAGAAGAGAAGGGCGGACACTCGCGTAAAAAATATGTGAAACAAAGGTCTTTATTTATACTATAAAATATGGAGAGTTATGGAATGACTCAAACTTTGGAAACAAATCACGGAAAAATCTGAAAATACGCAGAAAAGAGCTGGGGAAGAAGCGCAGCAGCTGCTGCGATCCTTCGAAGAGGCGCATCAGGTGCTGCGTCCTTTCCCCAGAGGTTTCCTCCTGCGGAAGAAAGATTTCCGCGTTTCTTTTATGGAATTGCGGTGGATCTCGACTTCCTTATAAGATTTTCGGGATATATTTTGCCAAAAGATATAACATTAATTTTATGGAATAAAATATCCGGAATATTCTAGGACCTTCAGACTCGAGATTTTAAACGGTTTATTAGAAAATGAAGTGGTTTTTGACCCGACTCCAAATAAACTCTAATTACTGTCAAAACGACCGTATCGACGCGTAGATGACAACCAAGGGGTAGACACAAGTATTTGAGCTTTCACTTGGACGATAAACTTACGAACTGTATTAAATCGTTCCGCGTACCAAACATGCGGCCCAATCATCACCGGGTGGTTTGCGAGAGGTGCAAAAATGAGTTATCTACACACGGTTTAACAACTATTTCCACACCCCCCATAAACACACCAAAACCGACACCACAAGCCACCGCGAACTCCACTTAATCACGACACCACTAGCCTACAACCCAACGTCCACCACCACGCCCTAACCACCAGCTATACCACCACCAGCAACCCACAAACCCACGCTCTAAACAACTCCTCAAAACCCGACACAACCAAACCCAACACAGACACTCACGCACTCCTTACACCACCTCACGACAACCAGTGGCAACCACCGTAGTCTCCCTTAACCTACGGTGGTCCCACCACCAACCAAAATCCCTCCTGACGACCGACAACCACCCAGAAACGACACACACCCTATATAATACACAAACACCCCAAACAACCACCATACCAACCACCACGGCTCACCACCCCATAACCACCAGTAGGACCGCCTACCGCCAACCTAACCAACCATCCCAACCCTAGGTCACGTCGACAACTGTACAAGCCACAATCCCCGTCATTAGGTTCACGACACCACCCCTTAAGTCGCCAAAACCGCCGCCTACGGTGGTCGACAAAGGTCACGGTTGGTCCTACTGGAGTCACTACGGTCTAGGGCAAATACTAAGGTCATCGGTACTGTTCATGATGGTCCTTACGGTGTTTAAAAGTTATTTTAATTGAATACGACGATATAAATATTAATTAAGACGGTCTTTAGCTTTTATCGCTAATTGCCCTTTTCGTCTCTTAAATCTCCATATTCTTCTTTGTGAATTATATTTTAAGAATTATCATGGTATTTATAGTCTAAGATTAGAGAGTATATGAGGCCAATTAGGAAACTATTACTATTACCTTATTCTAATTATTATAGGAATTACCAATATTATTATTATTACATATTATGTTAGTCTTACCATAAGTAGGATTTCCACATACTATCTTTACTAATTTTATTATTACTATAACACCATTATTATTAAGCTTATTATTGATATAATTATTATTACCTTTATTTATTATTATTTCCATATTATTATTATTAACTCCCGAAACAATTCCCGATCACATTCATACTAGATTAATAAATTTCGGTCCACATAAATATGGCACACGGCCGAAAGCTCATTTATTAGCTAAGCCCGATTCCCGACTTGGATACTTAATTTATTATTTAGTTAACGTCTTACTTGTAATTATTATTAGAAATGCCTTTAATCAATTATTTAAATTACATAAATTATTCTCATAAATTATTATCAAAATACGGGGTATTACAGTCTTCTCCCCTAAAAATGAACTTCGTCCCGAAGTTCGCCCATAACTACTATAACAACATCTATAAACATCCACACAACTAAGCACCATCCAACTTATGATAACACAATTATCCATTTACGATTATCAACCACACCAATCTTATCACAAGGTATCACAATAATAACTCAAAATATTTGTATTATTACATTCCTTCTCCCTAAAAATAAACTTCGTCCTCGAAGTTCGAGATATCAAACAACAGAAATAATAACCCATTTATCGTAACCTCGTGAGACATGTAATACACATTGTAACATAAGACATCTACTATCTTCAACACAACATCAATTAATGCAAATATGAATAACAACAATTTCGAATTATTAATTCTTTTTTTTTTTGTGCGTCTATTTCTTACTAACGAAGTCTAACTTAAACATGGATGCAATTAATGGAAATATATATAGGCTTAGGGAAACACATTCCGCATATGACTAGACATGTCATCCTACCTCACATAATCCAAATATCAATGTGCAAAAGACAAGAAACAAAACTTGCATTTTTTCAAGGTTAAGAAAATAATTAATAAATAATATCATAATTAATTCTTGAGCACTTATACTTTTTAGAAAATAAAGAGAATTAAAAATGCATGAGAGAAAGAATAAAGTCAAAAACTCAAAAGGTCAATTTATAATGTATTTTACAAATTATTTGTTCGAAACAGAATTTTTACAGCAACTTGTCAGAACTTAGGTCAATTTGGAAAAATCACTATGAAATGTCGAAATATTTTCTTATAATGTGGCTTATAAACTTAGAAACATATACGAATCCTTTAAACAGTAGAGTTGGAATCATACCTAAACAATAAATAACTTTTAAATGGCAATTTTTACAAAATAATGGGACAAAACATCACTGACATGAATATTTTGACCACTGTCCACTAAAATATTTATTTCTCCTAAACAGTATATTATTTAAGCATGAAACTAACGGCATATGAAAGCTAACTCACAAACCTATCACATAAAAACATTTCGTACAAGCATTTTAAACAGGCAGTAAATGGCAGCCAAAGCAATCAAGGATAAAATTTCGAGAAATCAACCAAATTACATACTTCACAATTCCACGCATTTTACGTAATAGTTCACATGTTAATCATAGTTACACCTCCCATATACATGCCCACATACTTTTCTCATATCTACATGTTTTAACAATGCTTAAAATCATATCACATCCCCTCTCCTTAAAAGCAAAGGTTACGTTCCCGTAACCGCATTAATTAATGAAAACAATATTTTGAACAAGGCAAACAAAACTCCTAAGAAAAATAACCGGTATTCATTTTAAATTACCCCACACTGTAATATCTCTCAAGGTAACCGGTTCAAATATGGAAGGGCCAAGGTACGAATTAAGGGATCCTTCTTAACCGCATTAAGAGGGGCTCCTAACAGTTTCTACCCGGGGTTCACTTTATTTAGACACATCCTAAGTTCATTATTATTCATTGGTTAGGCATGGGGATCGTTTTTCTCTGATACAACTTTCTAACACCCACATTTATGCAGGAACATTTAGCTAGACATTCCCAAATAAATAGGAGTGTTACCGTCTCGGTTTCCCGAGGCAGTGAATAACAAAGTCCAACTCACAAAAGTATTTTAAATTAAAACTTAGGGATTACATCATGTTTATTACAAATTATAACTTAATATAAAATAAAATACAACTCGCAGCGGAAATAAATAAAGTGATTAAATAATCTATGTGGTCTAGACTTCTAGGTAGACTAGCCAAGTCCTCACGCATCCCATAGCTCCCAAGTGAGCTAATCTTTAGTACCTGTCAAATCTGCTCCCCATTATGGTTCATCACAGGTCTTCACGAATAAACAGTCAACCACGAGGTTGAGTAAGAATAAACACTAATAACAAGAACATACAATAGGCAATCCAGTTTCCATTCTCATAGCACAAATCCCTGACAACGTGCTCCTTTGCATGACTTAGCACACCTCCCTTAATAATGTACCGCCATTATGTAATAGTACCCCTCCCTCAAAACATACATATTACCATTACCCCAGAGTACAAACTCCCTTAACAACGTACATTTGTCTGTCGCATATCTTTTGACAATTTCCACATTCACAATAAACGATAATAATTCAAATCACCTCATCTTAATTATTAATATCAACCAACACAATGCATTATAATTCTCCCTTCCAACAAATACGATAATATCATCCAACATAATACAATATAATTCTCCCTTCCAACAGTTACGATAATATCAACCAACGCAATTCACATATGATCAATTCCACATTAACATAAACCATCCATTATACCAAATATTATCGAATAAGAGTTGAGTAGGATTTATCCCTACCCTGTAAGCAATTCCAATTAAGCAGCTCAAGCAATCCAAATAATTAAAGCAATCAGAACCCGATTATAATTCCTTCACAATCGTCACCTAACAAAATATTATAATTCAATTATATATTTGTTTATTACATTTATTATATTAATTATCCAAATTAATTATTTATTGTCATTATTAAAGAATACGATATTAAAAACTTGATCTAATTATAACCCGAGTCACCCAACTCAACCAACCAAAACCCGTCACACAAAAACACCAACAACACGCCATCTACACAGTTTTACAACCGTGTCCACACCCTTCCATAAACACACCAAAACCGACACCACAGGCGACCACCACCACCAACTCCACCCAATCCCGACACCACCAGCCTGCAACCCAACGTCCACCACCACGCTCTAACCACCAGCTATACCACCACCAGCAACCCACAAACCCACGCCCTAAACAGCCCCTCAAAACCCGACACAACTAAACCCAACACATACACTCACTCTTTACACCACCTCATGACAACCAGTGGCCACCACCGTGGTCTTCCTTAAGCCACGTTGGTCCCACCACCAGCCACAATCTCTCACGATGACCCGCAACCACCCAGAAACGACACACACCACTACTACAAATCCAGGCAACCATAACGGCCCTTTAACAACGCTTATTCATGAAAATCACCATAAGTTGTTGTAGAATGGATGGCGCGAATTTTACTAACTTAATTACAACGGTTATGTGTTGTTAACCGTTGTTGTTGGTTTTAACAACGGGTCAAACTTGCACAACCGTTGTTAATATAAAAACAAATTACAACAGTTTACTCTGTAATACATTATAACCGTTGTTAATAATTTGGCGCAAAATTAGTGAAAAGTAATTACAGCGGTTATATTAAAACTCGTTGTTAATACTTTTTAACAACGGTTTTCTAAGGAACCGTTGTTAATATATTATCTAATGACAACGGTTATATGTGTAACAACCGCTGTCAATACTTTCAAGCAAATACCATAATATATACCACACAAACACAGATCAGCTACCAGCCACAAACACAAACACAAACACAAACACAAACACAAACACAAACACAAACACAAACACAAACACAAACACAAACACAAACACAAACACAAACACAAACACAAACACAAACACAAACACAAACACAAACACAAACACAAACACAAACACAAACACAAACACAAACACAAACACAAACACAAACACAAACACAAACACAACAAACACAACAAACACAAACACAACAAACACAACAAACACAAATACACAACCACACTCTTTCTCATCGTCGCTTTATCATCTCCGTCACTGTTGTTGTCATCGTCTCTTTATTTCTCTAATTATCAGGTAAATATCTATTGCTTTATGGTTTTAGGTTTTGTCATCTCCGTCATTATTGTTCTTTCTCTAATTATTTTATTTGCATGTGTTTTTCTCGATCATTGTTCTTTCTCTAATTATTATTGGCTTAATTAGTTTTTCTGCGTTTATTAGTAAAACAAATTAAATAAAATAAAACAAAGAAGATGATTGAGAGGAATGCATAAACTTAATTAATTGATATATATACATAAACTTATTTCATTGCTAAAAATACAATTCTTAGATGTTCATATAGGGATGCATTCTCTTCTATGATATTCACCCTCTCCTCCTTTGCTATTTGGAGGTTTCGTTCCGCAGATGCAATATCGTCATATAGCTGCATTATCCGCGGCTCTAACAAGCCATTTTTTTTGGCGTCCTTGAGTGCGATCCGAGCGTCCTCAAGGTAGAGCCTGTACTTCCTGTCGATTTCCAGCAAGCGGTGTATGAAACTTTTGTTGTACTCGATCATAATGCATGTAAAACGAATGGTATCATTCATTATTGAAGGAAGTTTGGAGTTTATTAGGTTTTAAAGATTTAGGGTTTGGAGTTTAAGGGTGGAGATAGTGATATGATGGATTGGTTATTGAGAAAGTGGAATGAATTTATACTTAGTAATGTGTCGTTTGAGTTGTTTTTTACTTAATATGTTTAGGAAGTTTTGCCATAAACCTTCTCATTCCATATATTGTTTCCTTTCATATGCAGGGATTTGGCAGTAATAATGCATGCATCGGAAGCATAATTAGGGGCAGTAATAATGCATGCATCTAGTAATATATAATTTATTTATTTATTTTAAAATAAACAACAGTTATTTAAAAAAAAAACCGTTGTCTTTAGTTATAACAACGGTTTTTTCTATTGTAACCGTTGTTATAACTTTCCCACCAAAAATTAGTCACACTTTCCACAACGAATGTCTCGTAACGACAACGGTTTTTAACCGTTGTTAATAGTTTTCACAATGGGTTTCTTAGAAAAACCAACCGTTGTTAAAACCTTTAACAACGGACGCTTTAACAACGTCCGCTTTTTTATATAACAACGGTTTTTAACCGTTGTTATAGCCTGTATCTGTAGCAGTGCACCCTTTATACTACACAAACACTCCAAACAACCACCCACTCGACAGCCACCGTACCAACCACCACGGCTCACCACCCCATCACCACCATTAGGACCGGCTACTGCCGACCTAACCAACCATCCCAACCCCAGGTCATGTCGACAACTATAGAAGCCACAATCCTCGTCTTAAGGTTCACGGCACCACCCCCTAAAGACGCCAAAACCGCCGCTTACGGTGGTCGACAAAGGCCACGGCTGGCCCTACTGGAGTCACTACGGTCTAGGGCAACTACTAAGATCATCAGTACTGTTCATGACGGTCCTTACGGTGTTTAAAAGTTATTTTACTTGAAAACGACGGTATAAATATATATTAAGACGGTCTTTATCTTTTATCGCTAATTACTCCTTCCGTCTCTTAAATCTCCTTATTCTTCTTTGTGAATTATATTTTAAGAATTATCATGGTATTTATAGTCTAAGATTAGAGAGTATATAAGGCCAGTTAGGAAACTATTACTATTACCTTATTCTAATTATTATAGGAATTACCAATATTATTATTATTACATATTATTTCAGTCTTACCATAAGTAGGATTTCCACATACTATCTTTACTAATTTTATTATTACTATAACACCATTATTATTAAGCTTATTATTGATATAATTATTATTACCTTTACTTATTATTATTTCCATATTATTATTATTAACTCCCGAAACAATTCCCGATCACATTCATACTCGATTAATAAATTCCGGTCCACATAACTATGGCACACGGCCCAAAGCTCATTTATTAGCTAAGCCCAATTCCTGACTTGTATACTTAATTTATTATTTAATTAACGTCTTACTTGTAATTATTTTTATAAATGCCTTTAATCAATTATTTAAATTACATAAATTATTCTCATAAATTACTATCAAAATACGGGGTATTACACTAAGTGTGGGGGTATTTGATAGAGTCAAATATGTCTTATCAATTTGTGTCACTTAGGATGTTTATTCAAGTTGTAAGGCCAATTTTGTACAATACTGTTTGACATACACCGACCTATTCCATTTGCTTGTAGTTTGGTCACATTGAGCGTTCTCTTGGTTTACTCATCTCACAAGACAAATTCAAGCTTCTATGTCAATGAGTCGAGATGGAGATTTCATTTTGTACTAACCGAGACATGAAGCTCAAACTAACCAAGCATGGTCAAGTGAAGACGGGGAAGCAAAGGATCAAGGTTATGATCGGATTTTGGAGAAGGACTGTCGTGCCAGGCGCAGCCTGCGCCTTTCCCCAGATTCTGCGCATTCTTAATGAAACACGAGCTTAAATTTTCGCAATTGGGCTTTTGTGAGACGGTTTAACCTAGGTTCTTGTGCAGCAATATAAATACCCCAAGCTTTTGAAGAACATTTTTTCTTGTGCTTTTTTTTAATCTTGTAATAATTAGACCTTAATCTTTCCACAAAACTTTGGTTGTAAGACAATTATGAGGAGCTAATCTTCCTCTTACTTGGTAATTTTATTCAAAGTTTCCAACTTTGGTATTTTAATACCTTCTAATCTCTCTTAATTTATCTAATACTCTTTTCCTTGTGCTTAAATTCATATGTTGGATGAGTTTATGTTTGGGTTGACCATACATGCTTATTGTTGTTCAACTATTGCAAATCCTAGAGAAATCGTTTAATCTATCTAGGATTGTTTGAAGCAAGTTTGTTGTATGTTGATTTGGTTTAAAGAATTCATATAAAAAATAGGAAAGTTTATGTCTTTTTCTCATTTGTATGGTTTAATCTTGTGAGTAATTGATCCTAGTTTCATCTTTTGGTTAAATCTTAATGTTAATGCTTAGTCTTTGTTCATGATTTAATGACTTGTTGTCTAAGCTTGAAGGGTGCATGTAGATGGTTTAATTTAATTTTATTAACATTTTGAGATGGTAGTATTGGGTGGATAATTTTAAGAGAGTAAAAAGGGTCAAGCTTTGCTAATTGTTGGTTACTTAGAGGAAGTTACACCAAGTTCTCTCTCTCTTTTTTTTTTTTTTTTTTTTTTTATTTATTAAAATGGTACTAACATAAAACAATAAACCAGTATGTTACAATCAAGGAGGATTGGTACTAACACAAAGTTCTCTTTAATATTGAATTTTATTGCATATTACTTGTTTGTTGAATTGTCTCAATGGCACAATCTCCATTGTTACTCTTTTATGTATCCTAAAAGTTTAACATTTTTAATACCAATTGTTTGTGATTCATTCCAATTGTTGAGTTTAAATTGTCATTCGTATCTTAATTAATAAGTAGAGTCTTAACTAGTGGTGAAAAGTTTACAGTTCCAGTCTTTAGCTTAAAAGTCATTCTCTTGGGTTCAACCCTTACTTGCATTATATTACTTTATCAATTAAAGTAGTCTAGAGTTAGTTTGACTTATAAATTGTTTGTTTGATAGGTTAATTCTAGCATTTACGATACCTAGTCTTTTAGCTATCAGAAATCTAACTTAATTTATTTACATCTTAATAGTTTCCAAAATATAGCATATTATATTATATTTGTGTATGATAAAAATAATTAATATCTTTATAGTAATTAATATCATAAACCAAGTGGTGTTAGTCTAGTGGTAGCCAGGTTAAACCTTGAAGCTTGCAGAAATGCAGGAGTTGTGAGGTCCCGGGTTCGACTACCAGATGGGGCGACGATCAATTGGCCACTGCAGCCCCCGAAGGGGGTGGGTTACATGGTCCACGTGGTGGCGCGGGAATGCATGGGCCAGGAGGGGGGAGGGGAATCCAACTCCCTCGTCATAAAAAAAAATATATATTATATCATATGTGAGTCATGTTTATTTTAAGGAAAATTACCATATTTTGTTATTCTCTAAATTTATATTTCAACCAGAACTATATAATATTTACATAGAAGTCTCATGGTCAGGTCTATCACACAGCTCTATTGATACTAATAAACTGAATTTATTTAATTACATTGAGTTTCCTTGGTTTCCTGGATTATATATATATATATATATATATATATATATATATATATATATATATATATATATATATATATATATATAGAGGCAAGATCCGGTGAGTTCACCTATATATTTGAGTCCATGAGTCCATAAAACAATATCACGCACTATACAAAACAATATCACGGATTTTTTTTTTCAAAATTTTTTTTTCAATTTTTTTTTTCGAATTTTTTTTTTTCAATTTTTTTTTTTCGAATTTTTTTTTTCAATTTTTTTTTCCGAAGAAGTTTTTTTTTTTTTTTTTTTTTTTTTTTTAGCTATGATATTGTTTAGTATAACGTGTGATATTGTATTACAAAATAATATCATGAATTTTTTTTTTCAAATTTTTTTTTTTTCGAAAAAGTTTTTTTTTTATTAATTTTTTTTTTTAACTGTGATATTGTTTAGTATAACGTGTGATATTGTATTACAAAATAATATCACGAATTTTTTTTTTCAATTTTTTTTTTTCGAATTTTTTTTTTTTTTTTTTAAAATTTTAATGTATGCTGTGATATTGTTTAGTATAACGTGTGATATTGTATTACAAAACAATATCACGATTTTTTTTTCGACTTTTTTTTTTCAAAAACTCTTTTTTTTCAGTTGTGATATTGTTTAGTATAACGTGTGGAACTGTAAGCTGTGATATTGTGTAGTATAACGTGTGATATTGTATCATGGACTCACGGACTCAAAAAGATAGGGTGGACTCATGTGATCCTAATTCTATATATATATATATATATATATATATATATATATATATATATATATATATATATCCACCCACAAACCTTGAGTCCATAAGTCCTCATCCAAGCCCTTGGATGAGGAAGATGGGTGGCTTAGATGAAACCTCCTAAATGAAGATTAATTAGCTAATATAACACTCTCTCTCTCTACTCTTTTTAATTAATCACTAACTCATTTCAATTAACCACTAATTAAATATATATACCTTTTCACTCACCCATTTCTCTCACCTCTCACACAATTTCATTCCTCTCATCTCTCTAAAATCTAAATAAATAAAAAACCTCCAAAAATCACCAAAAAAAAACCCCAAAAAAAACCCAATAAAATCACCCCAAATAATTCACCCTCTTTCCCACTAACCACCACCCCAACCCATCACACACCACCCCACCCAACACCCCGCCCGCACACCCACCACACCACCCACCACAATCGTCACCAACCATCCCGCCACCACGCCGCCACCTTCCTCCTTCCGTTTTCGTTTTCATTTTCGTTTTCGTTTTTTTTTTTTCGAGTAAAGTTGTGTGTTGTTGTTGTGATGGTGGAGATGTGAGTATTTTTTAACAACTGTCACCAACCACGCCGTCACCTTCCTTTTCGGTTTTTTTTTTCTTTTTTTCTTTCCGGTCAGATCTGAAATTTTTGTTTTTTTTTTTTCGAGTAAAGTTGTATATGGTGTTATTGTGATGGTGGAGATGTGAGTCTTTTCTAAAAACAAATAATAAATGTGGTTTTTTTTTTATAAAATAAGTACATTATTTACATTAGCATATTTTAGATCTATTTTTTTTTTGAAAAGAAATTGTGATTTTTGTTTTAGATTTAGTTTTTGAAAAAAAATTATAATTTGTTTAATTTTAGATCTAAAAAAAGATCTCAATAAGTTGTTAACTTTTAGATCTTGTTTAATTTTGTGAGATCTTTTTATTAAAATTATATTTTTCTCTATTCAAATTAACTTTTTTCTCTATTAAAATCACACTTATTAAAGTTACACTTTTTTCCATTAAAATTACACTTTTTTCCATTAAAATTACACTTTTTTCTATTAAAGTTACATTTTTTCTGTTAAAGTTATATTTTTCTCTATTATTAAAGTTACACTTTCCTCCATTAAAATTACACTTTTATCTATTAAAATTACACTTTTATCCATTAAAGTTACACTTTTTTTTGTGAACTAAAATTACACTTTGCTTAATTAAAATTAAACTTTTTTCTATTAAATTTACACTATTTCCTATTAAAATTACATTTTTTTCTGTTAAAATTACACTTTTTTCTGTTAAAATTACACTTTTGTTGCTTAAAATTACACTTGTTTCTGTTAAACTTACACTTTTGTCTGTTAACATTACACGTTTGTTAGCTAAAATTACACTTTTTTCTGTTACAATTACACTTTTCTTAGCTTAAATTACACTTTTGTTGCTTAAAATTACACTTTTGTCTGTTAAAATTACACTTTTGTCTGTTAAAATTATACTTTTGTTAGCTAAAATTACACTTATCTCTACTAAGGTTACCCTCTCAATTACTAAAGTTTCACTTTCAATGGACTAAAATTATATTCTCAATGGACTAAAGTTACATTTTCAATGAACTAAAGTTGCACAATTTGGACAATTTGGACTAACTAATGGAGTTATTAGTAATTTACACAATTTGGACTAAAGTTACACAAATTTGGACTAAAGTTATACAATTTGGACTAAAATTACACAATTTGGACTAAAGTTATACAATTTGGACTAAAATTACAAAATTTGGACTATATTTGGACTAAAAATACACTATTTACGACTAAATTTGGACTAAAAAATACAAAATTTGGAATAAAAATACACTATTTACGACTAAATTTGGACTAAAAATACACTATTTACGATTAAATCCGGAGTAAAAATACACAGTTTGGACTAAAGTTACACAATTCATTTATTTTGAGTCATTGAGATTGTGCAATTTCAATCATTGTCCACTAAAGTGTAACTTTAGTAAATTGATAGTGTGTATCTTTTATCATTTTATGAGTGTAATTTTAGTTCACAAAAGTGTAATTTTAGTCCACGGAAATGTAATTTTAGTCCATAAAAGTGTAACTTCAATCCACAAATGTGTAATTTTAGTCTACAAAAGTGTAATTTTAGTCCACGGAAGTGTAATTTTAGTCCATAAAAGTGTAATTTTAGTCCAAATTGTATAACTATAGTCCAAATTTGTGTATCTTTAGTCCAAATTGTGTAAATTACAAATAACTCCATTAGTGTAATTTTAGTCGAAATTTGTGTAACTTCAGTCCAAATTGGTCTAACTTTAGTCCAAAAGCGTAACTTTAGTCATTGAGAGGGTAACCTTAGTAGAAATAAGTGTAACTTTAATAATAGAGATAAATGTAACTTTAATAAAGACAAGTGTAATTTTAAAAGAAAAAAGTGTAATTTTAACAGAAAAAAGTGTAATTTTAACGGAAAAAAGTGTAATTTCAACAGAAAAAGTGTAGTTTTAACCGGCAAAAACCTGTGATTTTAACAGAAAAAAGTGTAATTTTAACGGAAAAAAGTGTAATTTTAACCGAAAAAAGTGTAATTTTAATCGAAAAAATAATTTTAATAGATTCTAAATCACATAATACCAAGACAAAATTTTAAATACGAAAATTGGCAAATATATATAACAAGTTGAATATTAACAAATCGATATCACTCACACATTTCACTACTCTTCTCTCTCAAAACCTCAAAAAATAAAAAACCCAAAAAAATAAAAAACCCAAGAAAAAAAAACCTTAAAAATACAACATAAAAAACGCAAATGAAGAAAAAAAAACGGTCCAATGAATATCAAAATAGGAAAAAAAAAACGGGTTAATGAAAATGATATTTGATCTATTTTAGTAGATCTAAAATAAAAATAAAAAAACTCACAAATTTGAAACAAGATTGTATAACAAAACGATATTTGTGAAAAAAAGAACAAAAAAAAAATCTAAAAAAAAAACTCGCCAGCGCCGGTGGCGGTGGTGGAGGAGGTGGTGGTGTCAGGTGGGTGGTGGTAGGTGGGTGGTGAATGAAAAATAGTTGAGTAAATGATTTTTTTGGATTTTTGGTTTTTTATTTGTTTGGTTTTTGGGTTTTTTTTTCTTGGGTTTTTTATTTTTTGGGGTTTTGAGAGAGAAAAGTAGTGAAATGTGTGAGATGAGAGAGAAGTGAGTGAGTGGAAAATATATATAGTGAATTAATGTTTAATTATGTTGTTAGTGATTAATTAAAATGTGTGGGAGAGAGAGTGGAAAATTTGTGTTAATGGTGTTTTTTGGTTTCAATCTCCACCATCCATATTGGATGATCCAAGGGCTATAGTGAAGACTTAGGGACTCAAAGGTATATGGTGGACTTATAAGAACTTTACTATATATATATATATATATATATATATATACACTAGTAGAAAAAGTCTCATTGACATCGGTTATTTTACCCTATTTACATCACTTTTGTGGCGATGTTTCTGGATGCGATGTAAATAGTCCGTCAATTTTCAAGTAATTTAATTAACTCGTAACGTTATACGATTAATTAAATGATCAATTAAGAGTGTTGCCCTATAGGTATGACCTAGGGGATCAACTGATCACCACCGTCGCACGACAGTAATGTCAAACTCTAGTCAGCCAATCATTACCGATATATGTTGATCAGTTGACAGTAAAGAAATTACTTCCCAATTGTATTCTTTATAATGAGATTTAAACATGTGATCATCATGATCAACAGTCGTGATCGCATTATTGTCGGAGGACACATATTCCAACAATCTCCCACTTGTCCTCGACAAGTGTGCGTCACCAATTCTCTTGTCCTATTACTATCTCCCACTCAATGCAAGGTGTCTTTCAGGTCGTACTTGCAAGTGATCATATCGAGAGTGGTTTCCTCGATCTGGAGAATAACTGATTGACCGGATTTATCCACCATGGATACATTTCGAGCGTGGCCACGCATTTCCAGTTCATTACTCCTCGAGTGGCCCTGAGATATTGTTATAACCCTGACTAGGGGTGGACAATTCCTATCGCACTCATTCCCTTCGACTAGCCACAGCCATCATAACCCAAAATATGCCCATTTGACCCCATTTACGAAGGTCGTAGTAACACAAATCAAAGTTAATCTGAAACTGTGCCATCTTAGGTGAATAGTCTTTAGTCAAAAGAATCGACTCATTTGAATACTATAGCAGCTCTCGCCACGACCAGGCTATATAAATTTGCCAGAACTCTATAAGCGGTCATAAGGCCCGACAAAATGTT
Organism: Silene latifolia; assembly: GCF_048544455.1. NCBI lineage: Eukaryota > Viridiplantae > Streptophyta > Magnoliopsida > Caryophyllales > Caryophyllaceae > Silene > Silene latifolia. The sequence goes on along the minus strand of NC_133536.1, from coordinate 115,723,624 downwards.
CCTAACAGTCTGCCTATGTGATCGACTAGTCATCTCACATGACTCTATGACACTTGAACTTGCCATCAATCGCATCACACTCTAGTCACTTCGAGACGTCACCTCATACAAGTAACTATGGGTATGACCCGTCATTATATTTGTGGACATATAATGAAACCCGTCATTATATTTGTCTATTAGATCACTTTAAGTTATATGTTTCTAAGAGTAAGCATTTAAACAGGAATTTTAGAACAAAGGATAAAATGATAAAACGGGTGACTTGGGTTGCAAACCAAGTCACCATTATCCAAAATACAACAAATTATCCAAAATACCTTCCCATGTCAAACACGGAAACTTAAGGTTCTAAAATCCAAAACATGAATAAAATAAGACAATAAAAAGCAAAGCTCCATGAAAGCTATTCCTAGCTTCTTGATGGTATCTTATGCTTGCTTTTCTTTTCCCTTATCTTTGCTTGGTGGAGGCCCTATTTACAATAAAAAGGGAGATACATTATCACAACTTTGTATCATAATACCATAGTTGAATTAGAAACATAAAAGAAAGGATAGTCATTTACCTACTGGAGTAATCTTTCCAAATTAATATCACCAAGGTATTTGGAACAATTTCTTTTCCAATGTCCCATACCATTACAATAATGGCATTTATCAAGAGGACCCTTCTTGATTTTTGAAGTGCTAGCTTCACAAGTCCTAGCTTTGGTGAATGTGGGAGCTTGCTTCTTACCCTTCCTCCCATTCTTCTTGAACTTCCCCTTACTCTTAGTGCTTATGTTAAGCACATCCTTGGGTGGGTTCACATTTAACCCCATGTCCCTTTCGGCTTGCACAAGTAACTTGTGCAATTCTTCAAGAGACACATCCTTGTCTTGCATGTTAAAATTCACCCGGAATTGAACATACGCTTTGACTTTGGACAAGGAGTGTAGAATCCTATCTACAACAAGTTCTTTGGGGATTTCAACCTTTTGAATTTTCAAGGTCTCGACAAGCTCCATAAGTTTGAGCACATGAGGGCTAACCTTTTGGCCCTCTTTGAAGTCGAGATCAAAGAATGTCACGGCCGCCTCATATTGGACGATCCGCGGAGTTTGTGAAAACATTGTCACAAGCTTGGAGTAAATCTCATTAGCATTGCCCATTTTAAAGGCTCTCCTTTGGAGATCCGCCTCCATCGCAAATATTAAGACATTTTTCATTGCGGCGGACTCCTTTTGGTAAGCCTCATATGCTTCCCTAGTGGCGGCGGTCGACCTAGTAGTAGGTTCGGGTGGAGAGGCCTCGGTAAGGTAACGAAGCTTGTCGTCACCTTGGGCGGCTAATTTGAGTTGGGCATCCCAATCGGAGAAATTTGACCCATTCTTTTCAAGTTTACATCGATCCATGAAGGATCGGAGCCATGATGAATTAGCGAGAGGCGTTGCAATAGGGGTTGGTGTTGCCATTTGTTATGAGGAAAAAGAAGTGGTCTATAAAACAAAATAGAAGGAGTAAAACAAATGTCGTTTTAATAATACTCGTAAAAATTTATAATTTAAACAAGTTTTATGCATTTTTCTAGTGACCTCTACCCAACTAGACAAATGATTCCAAGACCCAAATTCATATCGACTTAGGCACGGTATGGCCGATGAAACCTTTATCAATATAACTCGGTGGATTAACGTTTTAATCGATTCTACTTTTAGAACTCTTGGTCGATAAAATTACTCTAATAATTATCTATAGCCCAAAACACATCCGACAAGGGCACGGTATGGCCGATGAAACCCTTATCGAAAAACTTTTGTTGAGTTCAATCCAAATTTCGAATAAATGTGTCCATGATCCAAATCCACATCAATTTAGGTACGGTATGGCCGATGAAACCTTCATTAACATGAACTCGGTGGATTAACATTCATCACCCACTTCCCCTACGTAACAAGGTTTGTACCCCGGTAGGGCCGAGTGCACTCCCTCGCGAAATAGGTTTTCATGGTTTCTACTATTTGGTAAGGCTATGTCTCAATTAATTGTTTTAGCGAGAGATCATGTCAATTTATTATCTATCACGTTTTAAGTGAACTAAACCGGTGAACTACGATAATTCTAATTGACACGGTCGATAAACTCGATGAAAGAAGATGCATGTTTTAGTTATGGCGCTTTAGCGATGCATGTGACATATAAATAAAATGCAAACATAAAATAAATCTTAGTATGGCCTTCCTAAAAAAAATAGAAAAACTATTTAACTATTACATATTCGGAAACCAACTCCATTGGTCCCTTGAACTTCGGTTGTGGAACGCATCTCGAGGTAACACCGTCTTTATGTATCGCCATCTTGAAGAAATCCGTCTTTGGGAACTCCGAGATAAATTAAATTACATAGCAAATTACATAATTTCCTATTATACATTTGTAACTAAAATAAAAAAATAAATCTATTAAATTACAAAACGGTGATACGAGATCACAATAAATTACAACCGAATCGATATTCCCATACATTTCGGGAAATACCAATTAAAACTAAGGCCATACTAAGTAAAAATTACATAATTCAAAAATTACATAAATTAAATTATGACAATCATAAAGAAAATGCAGCATTATAATATGTATGAACATGCCCAATTTTATGCTAAATCGCCTTTAATTAGCCAATATCGTATATTACTCGGTTTTTACGGATTTGCGTGATTTCAACATTTTATAATCACAAAAATTACATAAATTCATATTTATGCATAAGTTAATTACCCTAGCCTCTTAGGACTCAAAATTTAGTCTTCACTAATAATTTGATCATAATTAACTCATAGTTCTAAAAATGTTCATTAATGGACCAAAAAAATACAAAAATAAGCTATAAACTTCAAATAAATCACAAAATTTCAAAAAAATTCGAAATTTGAAATTTAAACTCATGAACGTTCTGGAAAAATACCATGACACTCATAATGTTCAAAACCTTAGGTTAAAAATTTCGAATTTTTCCGGAAAAACAATGTTGCGTTTTATCGGTTTTAACTAAAATAATCATAAAAACATGTGAAAAATTATATACATCAACTTTTCAATTTTAGATCTGAAAACGATAATAAAATGCGACATATAATGTTTTTCCTTAGTCATAGATTATGTTTTATTAATTTTTCACTAATAATGTCACTATTTATGCTATTTTTCTTCAAAAATCCATAAATCATGCAAAAAGACTTCACTATAGCCTATTATTTTACACACATCTTGTAAAATTTAATGTGACAACATACTAAATTTCTATGACCAGATTCGAAATATATCTCATATTAACCTATTTTTCACCTAAATCCGAATTTAATAATGAAAAATCCATTTTTAGAGCATAAGAAGTCCAAAAATTATGAAAATTTACAGGTTATCTCAAAATAATATAAGTGACAACATATCCAAAAATCACTGGAAAATTCGAAGTTTAGCTAATTTTAGTCCGAAAATGACATTTTTACTCATAAAATCATATTTAAATGCCATTATTGTATAATATGAACAATAAAAATCCGTAAATTAACCAAAATATCCTAAAACATTTTAGGACCAGAAATTTTAACATGCATGAATTAATTTCGTGATATATCATAATAACACAAAATATACAAGTTTTATATGTTAATCTTTATAACTCGGAAAAACTTTTAACTGATTTGCATGCAAACAACCATGACTCTTGATACCGATTGAAGGAAAAGTAGATCTATATACTTAACATACTCATATATGTTTTAATTTAATTTGTCATAAAATTAACAAATGATCTTATGCATGCAAACAAATAAACAAGATAAAGAAGAAACATTCATTCTTACAATGGATTTTCGGTTTATAGGGCACAAGAGAGATCACCTTTCTCTCTTGTTCTTGTGCTTTCCTTAGTGAAAGAACCAAGATCCAAGTATAGGATCTCTCCCAAAGCTTTATACCCAAGGCACACACTTAATTAAAATTAATATTATAAATACTAGTACAATATTAATCTTGTAAAAATTGACCCAAAAATATTATAAGACACTTAATATTTTCGGTTTATGGGAGGAGGAAGAAGGAAGCTTTTTATCTCTCTAAAACTCAAATTTTAGAATAATGAAGAATGAATGATACACAACTAACATTTTGGTGTATTATTAGGTAAATAAGATGAAAAACCAAAATGGTTTTTTTTATCTCAAAAACCGGGTGGAAGAGGGGGGATTAAGGGAGCCAATGCATGCTTTAGTTGTTCTTTACAATAAGCATTAGGTTTGCATGGCTAGTGACTAGGGTAATCATCATGTTTACCACTCAAATAATAAACACAATATTATCCTTAATCCTCCCCTAATTTCGGTACATATATCTAAAATGGGATCCATTTTATTTTTGTCAATTTGTCAATATGTCACATGTCACATGTCACATAAAATTGCTATGTATTTTTAACATATTAAAAATCAACGTATTAATAAAAATACGTCATATACAAAAACCGACTTAGTAATTCACAATTACTTGTACCAAAATATTTTACCAATTATAAATCACAATAAATTGTATTTATAATAATTCATTCAATTTTAATTGTTTCTTTAAACAATAATTTCATCTGAGTAATGATACAATTCGATTACTCAGACCGTATCTCATTTAATCAAATTTCAATGTGATACGTAAATTTTACTTCCAAAATCGTCCGTCAATTTTCAAGTAATTTAATTAACTCGTAACGTTATACGATTAATTAAATGATCAATTAAGAGTGTTGCCCTATAGGTATGACCTAGGGGATCAAATGATCACCACCGTCGCACGACAGTAATGTCAAACTCTAGTCAGCCAATCATTACCGATATATGTTGATCAGTTGACAGTAAAGAAATTACTTCCCAATTGTATTCTTTATAATGAGATTTAAACATGTGATCATCATGATCAACAGTCGTGATCGCATTATTGTCGGAGGACACATATTCCAACAGTCTTCTTTGTCGCCTTATCCGAGTCAAAAATATATGCAATATTATCTCCATGACAAAATACAACCAACATCCAATGCGAGCTATATAAAAAAACAAAACTTATAAATCTTTTAACTAGGTGAGCTAAGTGATGAAATGCAGGAAAAAAAAAAGATAATTGTAATACTCACGCCTCATAAAAAGCACCCATCACATATCTCTTATCTTGTTGGGCCTTTAAAGCCTTTGTTAAGTATCTGTCCGTCTCAACCTCAGAATGCATATATGTGCAAAGTCTATCGAGGCACAAAAATCCAAAAGTTGAGTCCCATAGTCATACAAGAAGCTACATTATTATGAGTATAAAATTCATAATAAGTATATAAATGTTGATATACACATTTGTAAAGGAAGCCTTATTGAATTATGGGAAAAAAAGATACCTTCCTCAAAGTTGAAGCATGGATATATTTAACCATTCATATCTGAACATCTCCCTAATATCATCAAGCATGATCAAGAGCTTCACCGGGCTTTCATATGAATAGACCACCTTCTCAATCTCTATAGTAAACAACATATATCCTCCCGAACAAGCATAACAAATCATGGCTTCCAATCTTTGACAATGGACGTCCAAACGACATAACGCATCCTTATTTAATGGCCCCTTTTTGCTCTTTGTTGACTTTTCCTAGTTTTAAGAACCAAATAAGAGAGAAAAAATAATTAAACCACCTACAAGTAAATCTAGCAAGTGGTTCATTACCATTACCGCGTCCAGCTGAACCTCCTTAATACCACCACCACCAGACGGCCGTATCTTTGCTGAATTATCAATGTCTTTTGGCTTAACTCGTTGAACCTTATCTTTAGCCTTAGCATCATCCTAGCAATTAGAATTAATACTAACACTTAATTAGTTTCTTGACCCTTGCAAAAAAAAAAAAAATAGTTGATAAATTAGTAGTTGCATATTTTTTTACCTCGGTTGCTCCTAATGAAACCAATGATTTTGGCCACTGTGCAAAACTACTGATAACCTCACCAACCCTTTCATGTTCATCCCACGGAATTGGAAGTAATGCATTCCCATCTGTGATATTATCAATGGATACGTGAGCATTTTCAGAGGTCAGTGGTGAGTTGTGCACCAACTTACCTTCTACCCATGGCCATATTGTTCCCTCGGCGACAACGATCTCCATCTCACCAGCAGCCAGCAGCCGACATGGAACGGGATCCTGCGATAATGAATAAAAGGGAAATGTAAAATTTTAACTAAACTAGTAATATATATATATATATATAAGATGTATTGTCATACATATTTTATATACCTTTAACTCAACGAAGGGATCATTAAGCTTGGTAGCATGAGTACTACTCTCGAGAGGGTGAGAGGAGGAGACGTCTGTAGTCTTGTTAATTTCGATGTCATTTGACGACTTCATTTGGATTTGATCCTTTAAAATTTGTGACACATGTTGTTTAAACAAGCTTTTTACTTTATCCATTGCATGTTTTATCACCTCTTCCTTAAATGACGAAAAATCATCCTCCTTATACACCTTCCTATTAACTCCAGGAATATTTGATTTTCCTAAAAAGCTAGTAATACCAACAGAGCCTCCAATTCCTCTTGTGAATCCAGGACGGTCAAATTTTCCAGTGGCCTTAACTAACACATCTTCTCTTCCAGAAGGAACAAACTCCCCTTTTCTCTTCATCTCCTCCCAATAATCCTGTTCAAATGAAAACATGAAAACAGGGTTAATATTTTAGACAAAAATAACCAGAAATGATGTCGTGTTCTGCAGTAGTGGCACTCAGCAAAAATTAATCCATCTCATATTTTTATACCTGAAATTCATATATATCATATACGAGTACCTTTGAGGCTTTGAATACTGGGTAAATGAATTTGTTGTTTCAATATAAATAATAAATCAACACCTATAAAAAAGAAAAGATGAGAGTTGGAATGGTGGTTGATGACAACCATAGCTACCCGAAAGAAACCTTGCTAGGAGAAACAAAACGTCTGCCCATTATAAATGACGACACTCACTATCTAACTAACTGTTGACGTAAACTTGCAAAGTATAGCCAATAGAATTACACTAAGAACTGACCATTTTCCACCTTTTCAAAATCGCTCATTGTGATCGTACGTCACAACAAACAACATTTAATTTTTCAAAAGTGAAAACCAGTGATTGTCAAATGCCAAGAAAAATGCATTGTCCCACAATTTTTCTTTAATGGATATAATGATGCTGGGAAATCAAAGAATTGGAGCAAATCAAAGAAATAGGTAGTTACTTACTATTTCACTTATCAACTCTTGCGTTTGCGACGAAAGGTCCTTGGATGAAGGGGTATGTCCTTTGACCCACAAATAACCCCTATCTTCAAGAAGTTTCGTAACATTTTTCCGAGTAGCTTCGGGTTCAGCATCAAGATCATTAGCCAAGGCATCATTTAATTCTTCTTCATACCAACCCTCCATCTTACCCATATAGCCAGCTCTTCCCATATAATGTCGCTGCAAGTTACACTTTTGAGATTCCTGTGCTTTTCTACTTTTTTCCTGCAATTTATTAATTATAAAACCAATAATTTTTATTAGTAATAAATTTAAAAAAAAAAGAGATAGCTGGATATCAATTAACAAACAATAAAGTAATTCACCTTAAATTTCTCATCCATTCGCTGTTTCACAAATTCCTTCCAATCATCTGGTGTTATCCCTTTATAAAGGGACAAAGGATCATCTAAAGGCTCTTCTCTCCTTTCTTGTCTTGTTTTAGTGATAAAAAACAAGTCAAGTTTGTCCTAAACAACCTAAAACTCTTGCCCACGTTACTTAGTACCTTCTTACACATTGTATCATCAGTGAAGTTCCATTCGGTCTATGAAAAGAATTCATAAACATGGCACATAAATTCCATTTAACTCAAAGATAAAAAACATCAAACTGCAAACTATTGTGAAAGCAATATATTAAACTACTTTAACTGCATAATTTATTTATTGTTAGAAAGAATATGAAACTCAAACATAAAAATATAATTTCCTGAGTCAGAATATTTCTATTGATGCTAATGAGATGACCAAAACATCAAAGTAGAAGACATACACAACACGTTGGTACATCAACAACAACCTTATGCCAGGACCTCGATTACTAATGAGATTACCAGATCAAACTAACCAGAATGTTAATTTAGAATAAAAATCAGTATGCTAAATAGAATGCTAATCAGAATGTAAATCAGTATTCTAAATAGATGCTAATCAGAATGTTAAATTAGAATAAAAATCAGTATTCATAAACAATGATCTTCTCCTTCTTAGAAAGAGTTGTGCAAGAGGGTGGTATATAGATACGTTTTCCATTCTCAATTGGTTTTAACTCGATACGCCCCCTAGCAGCCATGTCATTTCGAGATTTCACCCCATCCTTAGTCTTATTCGGAATATTGAGCAATGTTCCAATTACACTATCAAACACGTTCTTCTCCACGTGCATGACATCAATGCAATGCCTCACATACAAGTGCTGCCAATATGGAAGTTCCCAAAAAATTGACCTCTTTGTATGATATACTCCATCTGGTGGAGGAACATACGGTTTTCCGAAATCGTTAGTTATATTCTTAACCTGATCGTTGTACTCTTTTCCACTCAAAAACAAAGGGGGTTTCCTATGCTCCATTTTCCCATAAAAAGCCTTCTTCTTCTTTCGATATTGATGATTTTCAGGTAGACAACGATGAAGAAACATGTACACTTATTTGCCACTATGCTCCAACCATTCAAATTCAGTGTCATCGCCGCATACGGGACATCCCTTATCGGTCTTCAGTCGGTATCCAGAAAGGTTACCATAAGCGGGGAAGTCATTAATTGTACAGTACAACATAACATGCATTTGAAACCTAGAGTTACTAGCTGCATCAAACACCCGTACCCCAACATTCCATAAGAGTTTCAAGTCTTCAATTAGTGGAGCCAAATACACGTCAATGTCATTTCCAGGTTGCTTAGGGCCCGAAATTAGGAGTGTTAACATAATGTATTTACTATTTGTGGTAAGCCAAGGAGGGATATTGTAAATTATCAACATTAGTGGCAACATTTGACACAAAAGTTCTAATAAGGAAGTAAAACTCTTGTCACTCCACCCATTTCCAACTTTCAATGTGAATAGTTTCAACACAGCTGATAAAAGAGAGAATTTAGAACAATTCGGGTATAAAGGCTTCTTGGAATTTTCAACCATTCTTTGAAAAATAATAGGGCACTCCACAATATCTTCTTCAAGATCCTTCATTAGCCCGTCCATATTATCATTATTAGGCTCTACATTATCATCCATATCAATATCTTCAAAGATTTCATCGTCATTTTGATCCCCGACATCAATCTCATCCCCATCTTTATCATTAGTTTCAAAATTTACGTTGGTACAAATATCATTATCCCTCTCTCCATGCCATATCCACACATTATAATCTGCTTTAAATCCTTTTAAAATTAAATGCTCCCGCAATTCATCCCTAGAATTCACCTTCTTCCGATTTTGATATAGGGTACAAGGACATAAGAATTGATTATCCCCAAGGCGTCTTTGATGTTCCACGGCACAACTAAGAAACTCCTTCTATCGTTCAAGATAAACAAAATCACGCTTTTTATACATCCAACTTTGGTCCATAATCTAGTTAATAAACACGAATATGGGTAAGGGTTGTGTTCAGTAATCTATCACATTTGGATGCTTTGTTTTATTTGATATTTAAAAAAAATAGCATGAGATTATGACTTTATAATTAGATTAGTTGAATTCTAAAATTAAATTTTAGAACACCTATTCAACTATGTACACGCTCATCTAATTCAGTTTTTACTCCCCTAAGTAATGCCTAATGAAGACGACTACTTCGAAGAAGTGATTATTCAACCATCAGAATTGAAGCTCAAATTGTTTGAGAATAGTCTTCTCTAATCTAGTTACACGATAAAATTTTTTTTTTTTGGTTAAAAGGAACATATATAAAAATTAAGCAAGTCTTACAGCTAATCTACCACCACACACAGGCTTACAAGTTAAGGCAACAAAAACAGTCCAGCTGCCTAGCGAAACACAATGAAAACTGTTACACAAACACAACAAGAAGGGTTTAACATTACAAAACAAGGATACTGCAAAAACATAGAAAAAAAAGGTGCGGCTAAATATATGACCCCATCTTGTTACTATAGAGTAATGTTCCCTACAAACTATAAATGAACATTCAGTAAACCCCTTCCATCCTATTCCACTTATTCCCTACAGCAATCCATAAGTTTGTAATGCATACGTTCCACTTATTCCCTATCGGAATCCATAAGTTCGTAATGAACATAATAAATAGAGCATAGCCAAAGACGTGAGTTAGCTACCCTTAGTTTATATGAGACAGCTAGCTAAAGGAGTCTCTGATTAGTTGCTACTCCCAACAGAATTTTTATTCTTAGGGCTTATCTTGCACGAGGAGAGTGGCGGATTTACGTGTTAGAGTAGGGGTCCTAGGACACCCCTAAGCTAAAAAACTTTTACTGTAACTCTTAAGTACTGAATGATTGGACCCCAGCAAAGTGAAAGTTGGACACCCGGTACACCAATCTCCTCTTAGTAACACAATAAAAAAAATTGAAGAAAAAGTAAATACTAGTAGTACTCTAATTTGCCTACTGTACGTATGTCTGTCTAGCAGACTAGCACATGGTGTCTCTTCTGTATGCCATTCATCATAGATTTATTATAGTGCACACTTGCACATAAACAAGAAAAATAATCCAACAAAAATTGTCTTTTAAACGGATATCCGTTTTAAATTTAATACTTGTTAAATACATATCAAATTATATGACAATTTGTTTGAAAAATGCCAAAAGTTTTATGTTTATTACAACCATGTGATAGTTATGACTTGACTTAAGATTTAAGACGGATATTCCGATTATAAATATTTCAAACTATGCTCAATAAGACACTTAAATTGTCTTTTTCTTTTTTTGCCAAATTTCTGGTTAAGACAATACTCATAATCGATTTAAATAAGGCAAAAATTAAAAGAAAAATTGTAAAAGATGTTAAATTAAGACGATATTAAGTTACACCTACCATTTTTTATATACCCAGTACATATTGACAAATATTCAATTTTTTATGTCTGAAATAAAGCGTTTAATTGTATGTCGTGTCGGACACAAAACACACTACCAAAGTAAATTGTCAGAGTAACATAGGTATCAATATTATATTATATCTAAAACTTAGCTGTATATTTATCAAATGAATCAATGAATCAAATGAATCAATGAATCAAATGAATCAATGAATCAAACTTAGCTGTAACACAGGGTTCGGCTTCAGCCATTTTAGACTTGAAAAAAAAAATAGTCACGAAATTTCATTTTTAGCGAGTGGCATACACTTTTAGCTGTATATTTATCAAATAAATCAATGTCATTAGTGGATGAAAATTGAAAAGCATGGAGTTAGTATGTTTGAGCAGAGGGTTAGTTAGTACCCAGTGTAAGATACATTTTAAGGAAAGCAAATTCTAATTCTAATAGTTGGTTAATAACTTAATAATACCCACTTGATATTCTGGAACATAAATTTAAGGAACTGAAACAATTTGTCTTTATGATGAAAGCAGCTTAGCAGAGGGTTGATTTTCAAAAAGGTGCAGATAGGAGAGAGGGATACAGATTAAAGTAAGAAGGGTTGTGTGTTCTCAAGCGTATTAAGTTTGGCAAATAATTTTGTTTTATACTATCAATAATGATCTTTAATTCCATCCGAAATGGAAACTTCAATCATCATGGGGAAAAAGAAAAAAAAAAATTGTTCTAAGTTGCTAATTTTCTATTCCTCAAAGACTTGTATATATATATATATATATATATATAGGAGCAAAACCAGCTAAACTTTCCCATAAATATATTTTTGACCCCCTGCTCTTAAATCTGGAGTACTACCTCACCATTCAAAAACAAATAAAAAAATAGTTTTTGGATTGCCTTATAAGACTTCCACCTCCAAACAATACTCAAAAATACATAGCAAAACGGCAGATCAAAAATACAAAAGCTTGAGCAGCATACCTACATACCTTTCAGAAATTTTATTATGAGCTAAAAATATATCTTCCTCCAGATTGGAATTAAGTTCTGCAGTCAGATCAATAGACTCAGATCAGTAGAGCAGTTACGATTCATTGGTGCTAGATCTCTACAATAATGCAAGAGTTTTAAAACCAGATTCAGATAGTATTATAAAAAAAAAAGTCAACATTGCAGACTTGCAGTAAAACACAGGTAGAGGCTGCGTTACTTGAACTTGGTTGGAAGGCTTTGACAAGGGTAAGTCCAAGTGTCCGAGTGAGCTATTTTTAGGAAAAATTTACTTCGTCTATTCCACGGGATTCTCCAGTTAGCTTTCTTTAGGAAAAATTGACTTTTTTTAGGAAAAATGTACTTCTTCTATTCTACAGGTAGAGGCCTTGACTCAATTTTTCTACTCTCAATTGTTCACCATAAATAGGAATGTAAAGAACCAAATGAAACAACCCAAAAAGAAAAGTGTAAAGAACCAAATGGAAAAAACAGGCGTAGTGTTTTGGCTTAAAATGAATTGCTAACGTGGGACACCACATCCGAATATTGAGTGTCAGACATGAGTACGCGAGATTATACGAAGAGTCGGAGTAATAAACGTTAGGCACAATGGTGGATTTTCATAGTCGAAGTAGCAACCTCCATTTTTTTACCTACAGACCGATTAACATTACCATTAGTTGTTACGAGTATGTTCTCTAGCTGCTCAAAACCAACTGGCTAGCATTGATAATCTGCTAAGAAGGGGTTTTTACTTTGTTAACAGGTGTGTGCTATGTGAGAAACAAGCTGAATCACAACACCATCTTTTCTTTTAATGCATTGTTTCTAAGGGAATCTGGGAAAGTCTGCTGAATTGGATGAGGCAACACAGGAGTAGTCTATCATTGGTAGAGGTTTCCGAACTGCTATATCTCCAGACTCCAATGATAACATCACAGAATTTAAAGAAATATATGATTTAGTCTAGTAGCTTCTATATGTTTTCATGCTTTGTCACTCTATTTTCACAGATTTGGAGGCCTCAAATGTAACAACCAACATCACGGAGTTAACATTCTGTTTTATTTTCATCAACTTGAGGGACGCTTGATTCTTCAATTTCAGGCACTATGATTGTAAGCACTTGGAAAATCGTTAGACTGTATTGTTGGTGAAAGTATGTTTGGACTGACTGCCTTTGTTTTTACACTCATTTAGACGGTTCCGACATTGGTTCGTGCCCAATTGTCAGGACATACTTGATTAAAACTATGTAATTTCTTTCTTATCAAACATTGAAAAAATTGTGTGATGTGAAATGCTGATTACATGTAAGCTAACTGAGATGCATAATTTTTTTTTTTGAAATAAAACCCCAAAAGGGATTATATATTATAACTTAAATCAGCCGCAAAAAAGTTCGCATTACATATAGGAATCGCGTTCCGATCAAAAGAAATACTCTCACTCATAGTACAAAGATGAGCGAGCTCATGAGCAACTCGGTTAAACTTCCGACGAACAAAAGACCACACAACACACCTAAAATCCTTACTCGACTCGACAATATCATTCACTGCCATATGAAGATCACTACGTCCATCACTTCTAACTGTCAACTCATCCACCACCACCTTGCAATCACTCTCCATAATGATAGCGGACTGACCGAAAGACTTCTCCCTGCTCATCCCGACAAATTATGCCCAGACTCGTCCCACAACCCTCCTTAACACTTGCGTCCACATTAATTTTCACTACCCCCTCCCTCGGTGTTCACCATCGTCCTCCTGCCTCCTCTGTACCCTCCCCATTCCCTCTCCCTGTCCGCTAAACTCATCATCCCCCCCTCGCCATGCCATCCTTCACCAACTCTCGCGCCCTCTGAGCACTAGTTCCACCCGCACCTGGACATTGTCAAAGACCACCATGTTTCTCATCTCCCAAGCAGCCCACAACCCTTTCATAAATATCTCCCTCTCTCCCTCATCATAATCTCGCCATACATTTACCCAGTACTCAAACATTTACTTTCTTTCTTATCAAACATTTACCCAGTACTCAAAATATAGGCATCTTCATATTTACGGAAGGGTTATCACATTTCATAGTTTACGAAAGGGTTATCAAATATTGAACTAACAGCGTTTCATTAAACCCAATTCATGACAACATTCACCATACACAAAACAATTAAACACATCAACCCACAACCCCGTATCCATTATATTCAACACACAAATACATAGATAAAACATGTAATTTAAAAAGAATTATTTAAATAAATAAATAAAACACAAACCTTTGTACCCTGAGATCAGTTGCAGGATAATTTGAAGGAATCGAGTAAGCAAGGTTAGAGATGTCTCCAATTGAGGCTTTGTCAGAGAAGAAGTGTTTCACCGTGGCTTCGTCTAACGTTTCCAATTACATATGGGTGCTTCGCCGGCGAGACAGCAATGGTATGCTGTAAAGAGGAATTCGACGAAGGCCTCGACTGGTGAGAAGAGGAGGGCGACTGGTGAGGATGATCTACGATAAGGACGGTGAAAGAAGAGGGCGTGACGGTAAGGCGGTTGTTAGGGTTTTGCGGGAAATTTCTAGTGGTTTTATCTATTGGTGATGGTAGACTGGTAGTATTCTAATTTGTGAAGGAACTGAAGGGACGTGTGATATTGTTTTTGCATATAGAGGAATAGGGTACGTGATTTATAGGCGCGAACATTGTATAATTGTTACATCGGTTTACAAATGAGTTATTAACCGATGTATTATATATATTATCTAAAGAGCTTAACATTGGTTTTATTGAAACCGATGTAACTTCAAAAAATTAACATCGGTTTTATAACAACCGATGTTAACTACCGATGTAAAGAATAAATGTTAAAATAAGTAACATCGTTTTTGTTTTAAAACCGATTTAATTAAAAAAAGTTAGATCGATTACATCGTTTTTAGTAAGAACTGATGTTATAGTGGCGTTGTATATATATATATATATATATATATATATATATATATATATATATATATATATATATATATATATATATATATATATATATATATATATATATATATAGGGCCAGGATCCGGTGAGAACCACTAACATAATGAGAACCGTGAGAACCCTTACTAAATCATCATCAAATCTTGTTCTGAAAGTTTTGATGGATCATTTTGTTGGAATATGTGTCCTCCGACAATAATGCGATCACGACTGTTGATCATGATGATCACATGTTCAAATCTTATTATAAAGAATACAATTGGGAAGTAATATTGTTACTGTCAACTGGTCAACATATATCGGTAATGATTGGCTGACTAGAGTTTGACATTACTGTCGTGCGACGGTGGTGATCAGTTGACCCCCTAGGTCATACCTATAGGGCAACACTCTTAATTGATTATTTAATTAATCGTATAATGTTACGAGTTAATTAAATTACTTGAAAATTGACGGACGATTTTTGGAAGTAAAATTTACGTATCAAGTTGAAATGTGATTAAATGAGATACGGTCTGAGTAATTGAATTGTATGATTACTCGGATGAAATAATTGTTTAATGTAACAATTAAATTTGAATGAATTGTTATAAATACAATCGGTTGTAATTTATAAATGGTAAAATATTTTGGCACAAGTAATTATGAAATTACTAAGTCGATTTTTGTATGTGACGTATTTTTATTAATACGTTGATTTTTAATATGTTAAAAATACATAACAAATTTATATAACATATGACATGTGACATATTGACAATTGACAAAAATAATATGGAATCCATATTATCAAATGGGCCGAAAATTAGAGGGTTTTTAAGCTAATTATATGTTGATTGTAATTAGTGGAAGGCATGATGATTACACTAGTCACTAGCCATGCAAGCCTATTGTTCATTGTGAAGAACAATTTTTCCATGCATTGGCTCCCCTAAAGCCCTCCTCTTACACGGTTTTGAGAAGACAAAACCTATGATGGTTTTTCCATAATTTTTACCTAATAATATACAAAAGGTTGTAAATTATATTTATTCATTCACTCACCCAAAAATACAATTTTTTAGAGAGAACAAAATCCTCCTCTCCTTCTCTCTAAAACCGAAATATTTAAGAGTTTATAAATATTTTTGGTTCAATTTTCTACTAATTAATATTATACTAGTTCTTGTAATATTAATTAAATTAAGAGAAAGCTTTGGGTATAAATCCTAAGGAGAGATCCTATACTTGGATCTTTGTTCTTCCATAAGGGAAAGCTCAAGAACAAGAGAGAAAGGTGATCTCTCTTGTGCCCATTAAACCGAAATCACCAATGTAAGGACATGATTTCTCCTCTATTTTTTTTCATATTGTTTGCATGCATAAAATCCGTATTTAATTTTATGACAAATTAATTTCGACATATATGAGTATGTTAGTATGTATATGAATCTACATTTCCTTCACATTTACCTTTTGTTTAGTTTATTCAAACACATTTTTAGTATAGGTAAACAAATTTTTTTTACTTTATTAACAAAATATAAACTTAGTGTACGAAAGTACAACTACGTATACTAAAATAGCTATAGATGCATGAAAACGAATACTAGGTGCATGAAAATTGTTACATGCATGAAAATGATTACTACGTGCATGAAAATATCAGGCTCTAGGTGCACGAAAATGAGTTCTAGGTGCATGAAAATTGTTAGATACATGAAAATGAGTAGAAGGTGCATGAAAATTGATAAAATGTTTCTCGTTTCAATTTCCGTCAACAATTTATACTTTTTTGACCAAAATATATGTTATCTAGCCATAAAATTCTATGCCGAATCCAAATATGTCATTATTTTTTAGAAAAAGTATCCTTAAGGTGGAGTTCTCACGGTTCTCATTATGTAGGTGGTTCTCACGGGATCCCAAATCTATATATATATATATATATATATATATATATATATATATATATATATATATATATTATTTATTTTTTAATTAAAAAATATAAAAATCTCTATATACCGTGCATTTATTACACGGGGTCTAAACTAATTTCTTATAAATAGTTTAAAGAAAACCTTATTTCCTTAGTTATCTAACTTATCTTATATCTTATATATATATATATATAACTGGGTTGAAACGATGTGGATGCGCCACGTGTCAACCCAGCATTAAATACAAGTACTAATTACACCTGGACTTTAAATATAAACATAATAAATGCTGTATAAATATTAGTAAAATATTAATTATAATTTAATAAATTTTATTATAAAATTAAATTAAACAAATATGGTGATTTGATACTAAATTCATTAAAATATTATTTTGATATAAATTCTAAAATGTAAATAATTACGTTCATTGCGAAAAATGCTTCAAATTGAGTATAATTTTCATTATATTTATTGAAATATTTTTATTTGTAAAGATGATTAAACTGAGTGTATCATAATATTTTATGTTTGCATAAAAAGACATTTTGAGAAAGTTATAAAACTTAAACAATTAAATCCTAAGAAAAATATATTTGTAAGAGTCATCGTATTTCTTAAAAATATAACTTTAAAAAACTACTAAAAGATATGATTTTATGTGGGAATGAAAAAAAAATATATTGCGAAAAACTGAATATGTGTGAGATTTTGATAGGTTTAAATATTGTGATAACGAGTATGTATATACACATATTGTATATATATATATATATATATATATATATATATATATATATATATATATATATATATATATATATATATATATATATATATATATAGAAATAGGATCATATGAGTTGGGTCATGTTTGGTGAGTTACCCCTCTAAATATGGACCATTGATCTAATTTAAGATGAATGGCTGAGAGTAAATCTTACTCAAGCTATAAAAACCCATTTTTCTCTCAATCTCCCTCATTATTAGAAAAATCACTCTCTCTTTCCTCCTTCTCCCTCCAAAAATCCCGAACAAAAAAACCAAACCTCCGATAATCAATTTCAATTGTTTCGTGCTCTTCATCTTCAATTTCTCTCCGTTTTCAGAGCGATTTCATGCTTGTTATTCGCGCTCAGTAGATCTACTTCGTCTTTATCTTTAGTTTTTGCAATCAGGTAATCGTTTCCTCTTATTATACTATTTTTTTTAACTTCATTTTTATTTTTCTTTGCTTGAATTTCAAGTCTTTTGTGTGTCTATTCTTCAATTTATTCAGTCGTTTTCATTATGTAGTTCAATTTATCGTGTTTTTGTTGTTAAATTACATTTTCTATTGTTTTCGCATCATTCTAGGGTTTTGTAATTGTATTTGTCATTTTTGTACCTGATTTTGAATTTTGATGCTGTTCTTTGTGGTTTTTGGTGATTTCGTTGTGTTTTTGTTGCAATGAAAATAATTTGTTTGTTTAAATTATTCGTTATTGTAATATATTGATATAGTTATTGTAATATAGGAATTTAATGTTGCATTACATCTCGATTATTGTATTACTTTAATCGAGTTATTATATTATTCAAACTCAGATATTTTATCTTGTACTTCTTGTTTTGTTGTGTTAATGTATAATCTGTTTAATAACAGTTATTGTATTACTTTAACCGAATTATTCTATTATTGAAACTCAGTTATTATATTTTATAGTTACTATCTTGGGGTATAATCTGTTATGTCCTCTTTAGTGCTAATTGAACCGAGTTATTGTTTGTCCAGGTGGTAGGTTGATTGTTTATGTGACTTTTTGGAAACAAGTAAAACTGCAAAAGAAGGGATTGTCGTTTCTACATTCAAAATTGTTGATGTTAATTTTAATGAAAAACAAAGTAGATGAACGATAATGAATCGGGATTTTTGTTACCATGTATCACATGCTCACATATGAGGGGAAGATCTTTCCGTCGATGATAAAGCGGAAATTGGAGAGGATCTCTATATGGCTTGAGATGGTTGGTATTATGATGAACTTCATTGTTCTCTGAGCGTCAACTGTCAATTTTCGTCATTATAAGCATTTAAAACAGAGATTTGTGGTTTCTGAGACAAAGCAAAATTAAGACCAATCTGAGGATCTCCTTCTTCATTTGATGCCCGTAAAGAACACGGTAATGGAATAGCAGCAGGACTTCCAGACTTCAGCCCATGCAAAGAGATATGACCTTTGATTGACATAACAAGAATAATACAATAGATGCTCTTGACGGAGAGCATTATGATCGTGATCATAAGGGAAGTTAGAATCTGATTCGGTATCCGTAGCAGATGAAGAGGATACCTTAAAATTAGAAGAAGATCAGAGACACTTTTTTTTTTTTTACTTTTCTTTGAGATAGCCAGTTATTGTACTGTGTTAGTTCAGTTATTTCAATGTATTAGTTGGATTATTATTGTATTTTATTTTGTATAGTTATTTTATTCTACAAACTATGCTTTTATTTCTCTAATCTTTCCAGTTATTTTATAGTGTTTTTATGGTATCTCAATACTTATAGGCGGTTACTGTATTTCAGTTGCATAGTTATTTTCAACTTACGCCCTTTTTTGTCTTTATTTCTTTTAGTGAGCTTCATCTCAATATAATAAACGATTTACTCATTATAATAACTGAGTTTCTACATACAATAACTGCAAAATACCAGAGTTTTATATTACAAGATAGAAATTTCAATATAAGTGAGTTTCATCTCAATACAATAACACAATGTATTGTTTGAGACACTTAGATGTAATGATGAAGATGCATAGTTTGTTTGAGATGCTTAAGTGTAATCTGATGGAGACAAAATAGTTATATAATAAAAGCAAGTCATTTTTTTTAACGTTGTTATAATGAAATGGCCACTTATTCAATTAAACAAGATGAAAATAAATAATCAATAGAAAGTTGACTATATTTGAGTTTCATCTCTATACAATAACATGAGTTACTCTTTACAATATCTGAGTTTTTACATTACAATAACTACAAATACCAGTGTTTTACGTTACAATAATTGAGTTTCTACATTACAATAACTGAGTTTCTTCATTGGAATAACTGTAAATATCAGAGAACATTGTTCTCAATAAAAAACTGAGTTAACTACTCCATCCGTACCAGACCAATGGTAACACTTACCTAATACGGCCGTACCACACCAATGGTAACATTCCTTATTTGGCCCACAACATTACTAAATTATCTTATATCCATTTGATATTTACATAAAATGCCACTATATACCCCACCTACCAACTAACAATGAAACCCACAATTACATAGCCCACCTATTTTCTTCCCTCTTTACCCTTTCTTTTACCCTCTTTTCTTAAAAACCCCATTTTTTACCACGTTACCATTTGTGTGATATGGAGGGAGTATTAAATCACCAAGTATATACATCAATTATTCCATTGAACGTCTACTGTCCGTGTTCATCGTGATTCAACCTGTAAATCACCAAAAATAATGAATTATTTCATTGAACATTATATACATCCAAAAAGTAACTCGAAGATACAATAATTGTGTTTTAATAATACAATAATTGAGTTAAAGTAATAAAATAATCGAGATGTAATGTTACGACAACTGCATTTTGTAAGAACATCATATAGAATAACTCGGTAAATATATTACAACAACTGGATTATAAAATAACTATAACTAACTTTAAACAATTAACGAGTGAACAAGAAATTTGAATATTTTTCGGTTTTACAATAACACAATTTATTCATTACAATAATTGAGTTTCTACATTACAATAACTACAAATACCAGATTTCTACAGTACAATAATCGAGTTTTTACATTACAATAACTACAAATATCAGAGTTAGTACGTTACAATAACTAAGTTTGTACATTAAAATAACCGAGTTTCTACATTACAATAACTGAGTTTCTGAATTTGAATAACTATTAAATAACCACGTTTCTTCATTACAATAACTGGGTTTCTAAATTCAACTAGACATTTTAACAAATAGTTGATGTGCTAATCTAGATTACCAACAATTTTTCAGGATTATGATAATAAATCATCAATCAAATGTCAACGGTATGATAAACAAGCATACTAACGGAGTAGAATCAGAACACATACAATTATTTGATTCCAATAGCTACGAAAATCACTGATGTTATTCGATTTTTAGCTATGAAATCGTAAATGAAATTCATACCTTCGTTTTGATTACAAAAAACACACATAAATCATATTAGAATTCGTTATTTAATTCAAATACTGCAGTAATTCGAGTATTAAATAAGAAATATTCATACCTTCGTTTCGATTTCAACAGTTAGGGTTTTCGGAAATTTGAGTATTAATTGAAGAAAATATTGATAGTTTCAATTGAATTAATCGAAATAGTGAATGAATTTTGTGTAAATTTGTGTATTTGCAAAAAAAATACGAAGAATCGATGGATTTTTTGATCAACTTGGACGATTTTTTGTGCGATGTTTGATCTTAACATAGTATGTAGCTGGTATTTTTGGTAAGAAAGTAGAGAGAGCGATAGAGAGAGAGAGAGAGAAGGGGAGAAAGACGGAGAGAGAGATACGTGTTATTTTTTTGATCTATGAATTTTTTTGATCAATTGGTTTTGTTAGGTCAATTGTATATATACGCGGGGGTAACTCACGAAAAGTGGCAAACTCACCGGATCTTGCCTCTCTCTCTCTCTCTCTCTCTATATATATATATATATATATATATATATATATATATATATATATATATATATATATATATATATATATATATTTTACACTTTTTTTTTCATATACATTTTTTTTCAGATATATTTTATATTTTTTGCGGATACACATGTCATTAAAGCCAGATATACATCTTATCAAACTCACATCCACAAGTAGATAAATCCAGATATTCAGATACAGAGTATAATACTTCCAGATACACAAATTTGTACCTCTAGATACACATGGTATTAATACGAGATACACATGTATCTAGTATCAATACCAAGTGTATCCCGTATCAATACCGTGTGTATCTGGGGTGGTATTTTGTGTCTCCACTTCCACCACCATCACCATAGCCTCCACCACAACCACTGCCACCACCACCACTTCCCCACCACCACCACTGCCACCACCGCTGCCCTTAACTAACACGACAACACTGCCACTCACCACCACCTCGACAATACTGCCACTCACCATAAGGTATCAATAGTGGTTGGAGGTTCATATGCATTTATCATTCCAACCATCTCCATAATTTATACTAATCACTTCGGCTACATCATTGACCCTTATGAGGTTCATCTTCTTCTAAATATTGGCCCGTTTACTCTAGGCCGTAGTTACCTTACATGAATGAGATCTTGGCGTACTGGTTGCATTCCAGAGGTTCAGGGAAACAATGAAGGCGATCCAAGGATCAATAATGTTTGCGTCCATATTTCCGGTCATTGTTGGGGTTTTGGGATTATGGAGGATTGTTGTAAGGTATGGAAGTATCAAATTGACATTTTCGGTCCAATTAGATTACATATATTTCTAATCCTTAAAAATCAGAATGATTCCAGAAAGTTTGTTTATGCAGGTTCTTAAGCCCTCTCGCCGCTATTCCCCTGGTCACTTTTACTTGACCTGGCCTATTACAGTTTGGTTTCCCTCATGTATGCATACATTCCTTTAATTAGAACACTGCCACTCACCACAAGGTATTAATACCTTGTGTATCCGCAACCACCACGAACCCGACCATCTCATATCCTCCACATCACCACCACTCCTCAGTCCCCACCACCATGACAACACCAGCCATTGCCTTCACCACTAGTTCACTCAAATTTGTCGAATGGGTCATTTTTGTGATTAATCATCTCAGATCTACTTATAACCAAATCGGTCGACCACCTCCATACACAACATTTCTTTGGCCCATAACCAAATCAGCCGACCACCTCCATAAACACAACCTTTCTTCGCACATAATAATCTCAGATCTACTCATTTTTGTTAAGACTTTGGGGTTTAAATCATAGATCTACGAAAAAATAAGGAGATTTAATAAATTCAAATGCAATAATGATCAGATCGAATCAAATCGAGTTGATTATGAACAAGAACGACTTTCCTTCTGTGGTGGTGCGGCCACCTGTCTCTCGAGACGAGTCAAAAAGAAAAAAAAAAGAACACGGAAGAGGGGATGTGTGCGCGGACCGCCGGCAACAGAGGTTTAAGGTGATTATGGTGGTGGTGGTCGGGTGGGTAACAGAGGTCGGAGCTGCGGTGGTTTTATGGTGGTGGTGGTGGTGGTCGGGTAGGTACGAATGAGGAAGATTATAATAAGATGGTCTTGAGTTTGGAGGGGTACAGGAAATGCGAGTAATAAGGGAGTGAATAAAATAGCCTTTGATATATTTGATCTAAGGGCTGAGAAGGAGTTCGTACGGTTCACACCTTAATTTAGTTCGTACGGAATCCTGATTCTATATATATATATATATATATATATATATATATATATATATATATATATATATATATATATATAGGTCGGATCCGGTGGGAACCTCCAATATAATGAGAACCGTGAGAACCACTCACAGCCCTTAGATCTTAGACAAATGAATGCCTGAGATCCTACCAATGTCATTTAACCAAATTATGTTTTCTCTCTCATTACTCTCTTTATCCCTATCATCAAACTGTTTCCTAAAATTGGACAACAAACTTCAAAAATCTGCAACTTCCTTCTTCAATTGAGATGCGAATCGAACTATACTTCACTGTACATCAAAATTCAATGAGGTTTGTTTTATTTCTCTATTAATTTCCCTTAATTTCGACTTTATGTGTTTTGAATTTGTTAATTCGTCAATAAATTAGGGTGGACGAATTGTTGATTCGAGTTTGTACACATATAATTGGGGTTTTGAATTGAAATTAGTGTTGGGGGAAATTCATAAATTACATCAATTGTTTCGAATTTGTTAGTTTGTTAAATTTTCACATATTGAAATCAATAGTTTATGCCTGATGATGATCTTCCTCATAATTTAACAAGCTTCTTCAAGATAATTCTTCAGCCTCGACACAACGTTCGTAAATTAGTACTCCGTATTAAACTTACCGTCCTACATCTTTATCCTTTTCCATTTTCGTTGATGTTAATGACGAATTGTGTAAATATGATGTATTTTCGTCTGCATTCTTCGTTTTCGTTATCACTGTGGTGTCTTTTAGTTGAAATTGTCTATTTTTTTTCAAAATTACGGGTGATTATATCTCATTATTAGTTTGCTACCCTAAAAAATCCGTTCTTTATTGCATATTTGCATAACATACTCCGGGGTGCATAATAACATTGGGACTAAAATTTTTGATCTTTATTGCATACCATACTCTGTATATAGTAACATTGGGACTAAAATTGTATCGGCAATTTCGAATAAGTTTATGATAAACCATGGAAGTGACCTATTGGATGTTGTAAGCCTCAAAATTCCGACAGGCGAGACATAGGAAGTTGAGTTGCTGAAAGAAAATGGCAGGGCATGGTTTAGTGATGGTTGGCATTAACTTGTGAACTTTTGTTCAATACGTTGTTGACATTTCTTGATGTTTACATATGAAAAAAAGTCTCAGTTCAATGTATATATTTTCGATATGACTGCTTGTGAGATTGAGTACCCTCTTGATCGTCATGAAACTAGGGAAGTCCGGAAGAAAGAGAGCAAAAGTAAGGCTAAGATAAATTCTGATGCACCTATTTCTTCATCAGAAGGTCCATTTTTATCTTTTCCTGTCATGTATTATGTCTATTATTCAAGTTTAGAATATAGGGATGATACTTAAATGCTTCATTTAAAGTCGAGATGGCCAAATCCATCATTTGACAATCATATCAGAAATACTAGTTTTTTATCATTTGTGAGATGAATCAAATATGTAATGTTTTTTTTGGTGCAGAAAAATTGATGAGTACTGTGACTCATAATTGCGCACATTTAGTCCCCCAATTAAACCTATTTTACATACTAATATAGCATTTCATGGCCATTTTATCCGTCAAATCCTTCCTATTTGGTTTTCCTATTACATTGTATATGTTTTGTAGGAAAGAAGATAATGAGGCGGAATTCCCCCTCTCCCGTGCATATTTGGACGCTTTTTTATGATATTAGATGGACAAGTATGAAGAGGAGGCAAGAATGATGACCAATGATGTAGGAATAAAGAGTATATAGAAGGGTCATTGGCTTAAAAGCAAGGATGACGAGAAAGAAGCCATTGCAAGAAGAAATTGCTCGGAACCCAATCCAAGAGTTGATTTTTTGGCTCTGAAAGTATGCTTGATGAAACGGCGTCGAAAAATCAACTGGTCTAGGCTTTTGAATCACTCCAATAGGAGTCCGGATGAGAAAATGGCGTCCGTTTTATCCGAGCTCAAATAGACAAGCTGTCCCGGGATCCGCGCGTCCCGAGACCAATTCGCTCGTCCCAAGCTGCAGCGCCATTTTCAGAATAGTCTGTTTGTGGATATGCGCATCCCGAGCTCAGGATGAGCATCCCAGTCCTAGGATATGCGCATCTCCTTCGAAAGGAGCATTTCCCTACTCAACACTTAGCAATGTTATTTACTAATCTACCCTTGCTTAACCTAATGATGTACCACTATATATACTCCAGTTATAATAATCAAAGGAGGAAGCTTTCTTAGATTAAATCAACTTTCCATAGATTAGATTAGAAGTAGATTAGAATACATTATCCTTTAATCTTTCCACAAAATTACACATTAATCTTTCCTTAATTATTGTTCAAGTTTATAATTGATGTTGAACCATATAGCTTATATGTTTATATTTTGATGATGTCAAGGTTTTTTACATTCTATATACTTGTGCTTGTAATCGTTTGTTAAGTGCTTTAGAATTAATCTATTAGGAGCAACGTAGAAGATTGTGACAATTGCATGAGAAGTTCAAGCCTTCGTTCAAGATCAAACAATTCACGATTCATTCAAGTATTATGTGAAGACGAAGTCCGTCTAAAGATTAATCAAGCTTGGATGATGACGTAGCCTGTACTCGAAGATCTTCTTGAAGATTAGAATAGTATAGGTGATTATCTCGTAATGGTAATTAAGAATGAGTTTCTTGGATTGGTAAAGTTATAGCTTTGCAGCTATAACATTACTAGTAAAAGAGCTCAATGTTATAGCTCTCCTACTATAACATTGAAATGCTGAGTTCTTATACACGACTTTTAATTGTTTCGAAAATTGTTTCATAATTGTTTAAAGTTTATTTTAATGTTTTAATGAAAGTATTTATATATTAAAAGCCCGGTTTAGTGTTGAGTTCGGCTTTGTATTAAACGTTAATTAGTAGTTGTGATGGATCAACTTATGAGTTGGACTTTGCTACTAATTAGGGTTTCAACTTAGCCTCTCTTAAAACCTAAATTCTAATCATATGTTAAGACTAGGGTTTGCACGATTCACGAAGCTTATGGGCCGTGACATCTCGTGTTGCCTAGGGTATATTAGGTAAAGATTTTATTCTATAATAATATCTTTATATATCTTTTATATCTTACTTAATATATTTGTTTATGGTAAAAGATATTCTTGTTTTAAGAAATCTTATCATAATCTTAGAATTTATGGTAAATATAATATTTGGAAAGATTATATTCTATCTTTTAGAATATTCTTTATTATCTCTTAAGGCTTTTAGGAAAGAGATAATAATAAGATATAATTTGTTTTTATATCTTAATATTTCGGCTATTAGGGTTTGACAAAAACCGTGTAGCCTACTTCTTCTTCCTCTATAAATACTTTGCTATTTACAACATCTAAGATAGAGACCTTAAGCATAAAAATTGATTTCATCTTTGCAAAGCAAAAAAAACGTGTGTTTTAAAAGGAAAACCGTTTTGTTATTTTGAAAGGTCGTGTGTTTATAACACTCGCATACTCGTTCTTCATTTATCGTTATAAGATAATAGTGCTTAGTTGATTTCTTAACTTGTTCATTAACGTGAAACTTTGTTAGAATCATTAGTGCTTTCTTATTAGTGTAAGTTAGTCACTCGAGTATTTAACGGTACTCATTGATTTACAGCTAGAGTTAGTTTTACGAGTTGGGTTAGTAAATTTGTAATCCGTAGAAAGGTACTAAATTTATTAATCGAGAATAGTGGACGTAGGTTTCGACTTGTTAAACTGAACCACTTCAAAAACCGTGTGTCTCTTCGTTCTTTCGTTTGTTTCGCTTATTACGTTTACCTTCATTAGTTGATTAGTTAAAGTTTAATCAATAAACTTTAAATAATCAATTACATTAGTATAATCGAAAAAGATTTTAAAAAGTTTTAAATCCTCAATTCACCCCCCCCCCTCTTGAGTATTTTGGATCAATAGACTCTTCAATTGGTATCAGAGCCTCGTGCTCTTGATTGCCTAACCGCAAAGAGGCTGATCTATCTTGTTTTTCATTTATCTTATCGTTTTATATTCCGTTGCCTATCACGTGATAAATGGATTCCAAATATCTCAAGTGTCCCGTCTTTGATGGGAAGAATTACGGATTGTGGAAAAACATGATGACTCACTATGTGAAAGGACACGATTGGGAGTGCTGGAGGATTATTCAAAACGAACCGCACAAAATTCTCGTGGCATCCGAGAAAGGCACTACCTATGAAAAGAAAGAAGAGGAATATGTCGAGGCCGACTACAAGAAGGCCGAGAAGAACTCCAAAGCAATAAGTCTTCTGTAAAACGGAATGACTTCCACTGAGTTTGATCTGTTCTCTTCATGTTCCACGGCAAAGAAGATATGGGATGGACTCGAATTAGCTTATGAAGGTACTTCCATTGTTAGGAAGCACCGAATTGACTTGCTTATGCAAAAATATGAGCTATTCATTATGGAGCCCAATGAGTCCTTAGATAGCATGTCTGCAAGGTTTTCAAGCATCATAAACGAACTGAAAAACCTAGGTAGGAAATTTAGTACTGAGGACATTGCTAGAAAGGTTCTTAGGAGCCTTACTAAGAAGTGGCGTGCTAAGGTCACTGCAATGAAGGAATCACGAGATCTTGAAACCCTTTCCTATCAAGAACTCATAGGTGCTCTCCTGGCCCATGAAATTACTCTTAACAAGGATGACGCTGAACCAAGTCACAATAAGAGTATGGCCTTAAAAAGTGAAGAAGTTGACTCTGAAATAGAGGATGAAACTGTTTTGTTTGCACGCCGTTTTAAAAATAAGATATTTCGAAACAAACAAACAAAATCATCCTACAACAACAACAACAAATCGTCCAATAAGAAGGTTACTGATTCAAAGTCATCTTTCGCAAATAGAGGATGCTTCAAGTGTGGAGAATCTGGTCACATGATCAAAGATTGTCCAACATGGGAGAAGATAAGGGACAAGACGAAGCGTGAGAAGACAAAGAGAGAATTCAAGCAAGTTATGATGGCTTCGTGTTGGGGAGACCTTGACTCAGAAGATGACGAGGAATTTGAAGACGATGAAGTAGCAAACCTTTGTCTCAGCAGTGTTAGTCTTGACCTAATCTCCGACAGCGACGACGAAAGCACAAATTCTCATTCAAACTATTACTTTCTCGGAGAATCAGACGAAGATGACGATGAAGAGGTAAGTTATCTTGAGCTTAAAAAACGTGTTAAGAAATTGTCTAAAAGTGCTTTAATTGAATACTTTGAACAATCTCTTGATAAGTGTCACGAACAGGATTTGGAATTGAAAGATCTAAAGGAACAGATTCTCGAAGTCGCGGAAGAGAATCATACTCTCAAGGCTAAAGCTAAGAAGTTAAAATCTAAAGTTATAGCTGAGAAAGCTACAACATTAGATTCCACTATGGCTGAAAAGATGGAATTACAATCCAAAGTTATAGCTAATGAAGCTATAACTTCTAAGCTAAAGCTAAACATCAAGCACCTTCAAGCCAAAGTTATAGCTAATGAAGCTATAACTTTAGAACTTAGAAAAGCCAAAGAAATTTTGGAAGCTAAGGTCACATCTGATGAAGCAGTGATCTTAAACCAAAAGAAAGAGATAGATTCCCTTTCAAAGCAATTAAAGGAATCGAAGACCGATATGATCAATGTTAAGAGACAACACACCGATGTTGTGTTCATTCTTAACAAACGATTCCAAGACTTTCGTGATAACTTTAAAAAGAACAATGATGTAGATCACACGAAATGTCAAGAGGAAGTTAAAACCCTAAAAGACCTACTTTTACACGCTAGAAAGGTCCATGATAAGTGGGAAGGTAGCACAAAACTCCTAAACTTCCTAACCGAACAATCTGACAATAATATGAAGATGGGGTTAGGACATGAGTGCTACGGCCGTAGAGATCACTCTATATGCAAATCAACACCTTCGGATTTTGATTTCAGAAAAAGGAAGTATGCTGATCTTCCTGAATATTTGATTTGCAACTACTGTGGTCATACGAGTCACATCCAAATCAATTGTGTCAAAAAGGCTCACGATTTACGAAAAAATGCCGACCATGCCAAAACTGCTGACACGGTTATCGAGGATAAGGATACCCCCACCAACGAACCTAACGAAGTAAGGAATAATAAGTTTCGTTGGTTCTATGACATGGCCTTTGACTACGCTAAGAAACCTAGTGTAATACTCCGTATTTTAATAATAAATTGTGAAGATAATTTATATAATTTAATAATTGATTAAGTGACATTTCTAATAAATACAAGTAAGACGTTAATTAAATAATAAATTAAGTAAAGTAAGTCGGGAATTGGGCTTAACTAATAATCGAGTATTGGACCACGTGCCATTAAGTAGAGTGCCGAAATTTAATAAATAGGGCAGGAGTGTGATCGGGATTTATATCGGGAATTTATAATATAATATGGAAATAATAAATATATAAAGATAATAGTTATATTGATACTAATAATAAGTTATGGCGATAAAAAATTAGTAAAGATAAAATAAGAGAATCCTACTTATGGTAATAGAAATATATGTAATAATAATAATAATAATAATAATAATAATAATAATAATAATAATAATAATAATAATAATAATAATAATAATAATAATAATAATAATAATAATAATAATAATATAATTGTAATAGCAATTTCTATACTTGTTAGAATAAGGTAAGTCATAATAGTTTCGTAATTGACCTCGTATTCTCTAAATCTTACACTATAAATACCATGATAAATCTGAAAATATAATTCACAATTGACAAAGAAGAATAAAGAGCTTTTGGAGACGGAATTAGCAAGCGGTAATTAATAGGTAATAACTTTTAATCTCGTTTTATTTTCTTATACAGTTGAATGTCAGACGATCTTAAGACACTTAAGAACTGACCCAAACCTTGACGGAATGAGACGAAACTTTGGGAGGTATTTTGTGGGGTTGCAAGGGTTGGAATGGGTGTAGTGGTGGTGTCTGGGAAGGCCTAGGGTGGCGGTGGCAGGCGCCTAAAGGTGGCTGGTCAGGGGGGTTACGGGTTTTGGTCGTGGGGTTTTGGATGGGTAATTGGACCCATAAACGGACCGACTTGACCTGGATTGTGGTGGGTTGGCCTCGGGGGGATTGGGTCGACCACGGTGGGGGTGTTGGTAGGGTAGTTGGTGGTGGTTGGTCTTTGGTGGTGCTCGGGATTTCGCGAAACAGGGGAGAGCAGGGGGTAGTTGTCGCGGGGTTTAGGGCGTGGGTTTGTGGGTTTCTAGTGGCGGTTTAGTTGGTGGTTAGGGGTGAGTTGGATGCTCTGGGTTTCAAGCTGGTGGTGGCTAGGTCGGGTAGTGACGGTGGTGCCGTGTGGTGTAGATGGTAGCAGGTAGAATAGTGACGGGTTTTCGGTATTGTTGGTGAGGTGTGTGGTTGTTGCTGCTAGGGCTGCTTTGGCAGCCGTGTAGGGTAGTTGTTGCTGGTGGTAGGGCCGTGTCTTGGTGGTGGGAAGAGGAGGCTCACGGTAGGGCAGGTGGCAGAGGTGGTGGTGTCGGGTTTGGGTGAAATAAAATGGGTTGTTGGAGGTGTATGTGTGAGTAATGGTGAGGGGTTATACACGGGTAATTGGGGGAGATTATAGGATAGTTTACAAAAATTATAGGTTGACTTGTATTATTGTATTAGGGGTATGAGACACGGGTTTGTTTGGGGATGCGTGCTTAATTATTTAGCGGGTTTTAATATCGTAATAATTAAATAAATGAGTCGGTTTGAATAATAAATATAATAAGAAGAATAAATAAATAAATAAATAAATAAATAAAGTTAGTAATTATAATTGCTGTAATTCTTATTATTATATAAGTGACGGAAATTATGAAGAGTTTATAATCGGATTTGTTCGCTTTAATTATTGGATTGCGTAATTGGAGTGCTTGCTTGCCAGGTAGGGATAATCCTACTCGACTCGATTTTTAATTATCTATATTTGGTATGGTGAATTACTTACATTAAAGTGGAATTGTTCATATGTTGAAATGGGAGAATTATATTGTCTTGTGTTGATTGTATTTCATAATGTTGACAAGGGGGATGGAATTGGAATTGTTTATATTGAAAATATTGACAGGATGAGTTATGTTGGTTGTGATTGCGACTAATGTGTAAAGTCAAAGTGCGACGATCGATGTACGTTGTTGAGGGAGTTTGTACACTGGGAGATAGTAATATGTACGTTGTGAGGGAGGGGTACTATTACATATTGCGGTACGTTGTTAAGGGAGGGGTACCAAAGAAATGTGAGCACGTTGTTAAGGGAGTTGTGCTAAGTAAAGAAAAAGGATGGGCACGTTGTCAGGAGGTTGTGCAATGAAAGTGAATTGAATTGGATTGATAATTGTATGTTCTTGTTGTTTAGTTTTATTCCTACTCAACCTCGCGGTTGACTGTTGTATTCGTGAACACTGCGGTGAACCGTTTTATGGGGAGCAGATTTGACAGGTACCAAAGATTAGCTGACTTGGGAGCTTATGGGAATGCGTGAGGACTTGGACAACCTACCTAGAAGTCTAGACCACATAGAATGTTTTATCACTTTATTTATTTCCGCTGCGAGATGTATTTATTTTTTATATTATGTTTTAGTTGATTAAAATTGTAAAACATATGTAATTAATCATTAAAGTTTTTATTTAAAGTACTTTGGTGAGTTGGACTTTGTTATCTACTACCTCGGGAATCCGAGATGGTAACAGTCCTATTTATTTGGGAATGTCTAGCTAAAGGCTCCTAAATAAATGGGGGTGTTACAAAGTGGTATCAGAGCAAAACGATCCTCAGACCTAACCAATGAACCTAATAATGAACCTAGGATGTGTCTTATAAAATGAACCCGGGTAGAAACTGTTAGGTGCCCCTTTAGGCTTAGGATGAGAAGGTACCCTCACTCCGAACCCCGGCCCTTCCAGTTTTGAACCGGGTACCTTGAGAGACATTTCAGTGTGGGATAATTTAAAATGAATATAGTATATTTCCCTTAGGAATTTGTTTGTCTTGTTTGAATGACTGTTTTCGTTAATGATTGCGGATGATTTGTTTTAAGTATTGTTATGAGCATGTTGATATGGGGAAGGTATGTTGGCATGTATGTGGGAGGTGTGAGTATGATTAATATGTGAAGTGTGTAAGGAATTGCGTGAAATGTGAAGAATGCGATTTTGGTTGATTTCTCGAAATTTTACCCTTGATTGTTTTGGCTGTCATTTACTGCCTGTTTAAAGTCCGTGTATGATATTTTTATGTGTGATACCCTTGTGAGTTAGCTTTCATATGCCACTGGTCTCATGTTCAAATAATATACGGTTTAGGAGAAATAAATATTTTAGTTGGCAGTGGTCAGAATATTTCTGTACAGTGATGTTTTCGCGCCATGTTTTTGTAAAATTTGCCATTTAAAAAATACCGGTCAATTTAGTGTAACTCCAACTCCATTATTTAAAATATTCTTATATGTTTCTAAATTGATAAGATACGTTACAAGGTAAATTTTTGACAATTAATAGTGATTTTTACAAGTTGACCTAAGTTTCTGACAAGTTGCTGTAAAATTTTTGTTTCGACCAAGTAGTTTTAAAATGCATTATAAATTGATCTTATGAGCTTTGGCCTTCATTCTTTTTCTAATGGTTTACTAACTCTCTCTATTTTCAAAAAAGTATAAGTTTTAAAGAATTAATTATTTATGATTTTTAGTTTTAGCATGTTTTCCTTAGTCTTGAACAAATGAAAGTTTTTGTTTGTTTATATTTTAATATTGTGAATTGTGTGTAGTAGATTACCATGTCTAGTGATATGCGGAATGTGTTGCCCTAAGCCATATATATGTTCACTATAATTGCATCCATATTTAAGTTAGATACCATTATTAAGAAAGAGTAACTAAACCTTTATGCGTAGCTTTTGTGATAGTTTATTACTTATTTTGGCAATGTATTCGCCAATAGTTAAATAAAGTTAGTTTAAATATATTAAATGTTGTGGTTTTGCTACTTGGAAGTAAATCAAATATTTTTGTATTCATTTAACCATTAATTTGTGTTGGAAATAGTAATTGTTTATATTACAATGGGTGTTTTAATATTTGTGGCGTTACAACAATGAATTGTTAGTTCCTACTGTTTGATATTCCGAACTTCGAGGACGAAGTTTATTTTTAGGGGGAAGGAATGTGATACTACCAGTGTTTTAAGTTATTATTGTGATACCTTGTTATAAGATTGGCATGATTGATAATCATAAAATGCATAATTGTGTTGGATGATGCTTAGTTATGAGAATGTCTATGTGTGTTGTGGTAGTAGTCGTGTGCGAACTTCGGGACGAAGTTCATTTTAAGGGGGGAAGACTGTAATACTCCGTATTTTAATAATAAATTGTGAAGATAATTTATATAATTTAATAATTTATTAAGTGACATTTCTAATAAATACAAGTAAGACGTTAATTAAATAATAAATTAAGTAAAGCAAGTCGGGAATTGGGCTTAACTAATAATCGAGTATTGGACCACGTGCCATTAAGTAGTGGGCCGAAATTTAATAAATAGGGCAGGAGTGTGATCGGGATTTATATCGGGAATTTATAATATAATATGGAAATAATAAATATGTAAAGATAATAATTATATTGATACTAATAATAAGTTATGGCGATAATAAATTAGTAAAGATAAAATAAGAGAATCCTACTTATGGTAATAGTAATATATGTAATAATAATAATAATAATAATAATAATAATAATAATAATAATATAATTGTAATAGCAATTTCTATACTTGTTAGAATAAGGTAAGTCATAATAGTTTCCTAATTGACCTCGTATTCACTAAATCTTACACTATAAATACCATGATAAATCTGAAAATATAATTCACAATTGACAAAGAAGAATAAAGAGCTTTTGGAGACGGAATTAGCAAGCGGTAATTAATAGGTAATAACTTTTAATCTCGTTTTATTTTCTTATACAGTTGAATGTTAGACGATCTTAAGACACTTAAGAACTGACCCAAACCTTGATGGAATGAGACGAAACTTTGGGAGGTAGTTCGTGGGGTTGCAAGGGTTGGAATGGGTGTAGTGGTGGTGTCTGGGAAGGCCTAGGGTGGCGGTGGCAGGCGCCTAAAGGTGGCTGGTCAGGGGGGTTACGGGTTTTGGTCGTGGGGTTTTGGATGGGTAATTGGACCCATAAACGGGACTGACTTGACCTGGATTGTGGTGGGTTGGCCTCAGGGGATTGGGTCGACCACGGTGGGGGTGTTGGTAGGGTAGTTGGTGGTAGTTGGTGCTGATGGTGCTCGGGATTTCGCGAAACAGGGGAGAGCAGGGGGTAGTTGTCGCGGGGTTTAGGGCGTGGGTTTGTGGGTTTCTAGTGGCGGTTTAGTTGGTGGTTAGGGGTGAGTTGGATGCTCTGGGTTTCAAGCTGGTGGTGGCTAGGTCGGGTAGTGACGGTGGTGCCGTGTGGTGTAGATGGTAGCCGGGTAGAATAGTGACGGGTTTTCGGTATTGTTGGTGAGGTGTGTGGTTGTTGCTGCTAGGGCTGCTTTGGCAGCCGTGTAGGGTAGTTGTTGCTGGTGGTAGGGCCGTGTCTTGGTGGTGGGAAGAGGAGGCTCACGGTAGGGCAGGTGGCAGAGGTGGTGGTGTCGGGTTTGGGTGAAATAAAATGGGTTGTTGGAGGTGTATGTGTGAGTAATGGTGAGGGGTTATACACGGGTAATTGGGGGAGATTATAGGATAGTTTACAAAAATTATAGGTTGACTTATATTATTGTATTAGGGGTATGAGACACGGGTTTGTTTGGGGATGCGTGCTTAATTATTTAGCGGGTTTTAATATCGTAATAATTAAATAAATGAGTCGGTTTGAATAATTAATACAATAAGAAGAATAAATAAATAAATAAATAAATAAATAAATAAAGTTAGTAATTATAATTGCTGTAATTCTTATTATTATATAAGTGACGGAAAT
Source organism: Silene latifolia (assembly GCF_048544455.1). Taxonomy (NCBI): domain Eukaryota; kingdom Viridiplantae; phylum Streptophyta; class Magnoliopsida; order Caryophyllales; family Caryophyllaceae; genus Silene; species Silene latifolia. The sequence continues at coordinate 115,688,005 of NC_133536.1, read as the reverse complement.
TATGAAGAGTTTATAATCGGATTTGTTCGCTTTAATTATTGGATTGCGTAATTGGAGTGCTTGCTTGCCAGGTAGGGATAATCCTACTCGACTCGATTTTTAATTATCTATATTTGGTATGGTGAATTACTTACGTTAAAGTGGAATTGTTCATATGTTGAAATGGGAGAATTATATTGTCTTGTGTTGATTGTATTTCATAATGTTGACAAGGGGGATGGAATTGGAATTGTTTATATTGAAAATATTGACAGGATGAGTTATGTTGGTTGTGATTGCGACTAATGTGTAAAGCTGTGCGACAGTCAGTGTACGTTGTTGAGGGAGTTTGTACACTGGGAGATAGTAATATGTACGTTGTAAGGGAGGGGTACTATTACATATTGCGGTACGTTGTTAAGGGAGGGGTACCAAAGAAATGTGAGCACGTTGTTAAGGGAGTTGTGCTAAGTAAAGAAAAAGGATGGGCACGTTGTCAGGAGGTTGTGCAATGAAAGTGAATTGAATTGGATTGATAATTGTATGTTCTTGTTGTTTAGTTTTTTTCCTACTCAACCTCGCGGTTGACTGTGTATTCGTGAACACCTGCGGTGAACCGTTTTATGGGGAGCAGATTTGACAGGTACCAAAGATTAGCTGACTTGGGAGCTTATGGGAATGCGTGAGGACTTGGACAACCTACCTAGAAGTCTAGACCACATAGAATGTTTTATCACTTTATTTATTTCTGCTGCGAGATGTATTTATTTTTTATATTAAGTTTTAGTTGATTAAAATTGTAAAACATATGTAATCATTAAAGTTTTTATTTAAAGTACTTTGGTGAGTTGGACTTTGTTATCTACTACCTCGGGAAACCGAGATGGTAACAGTCCTATTTATTTGGGAATGTCTAGCTAAAGGCTCCTAAATAAATGGGGGTGTTACACCTAGCACTTCCCAAAACCCTTGTCGATCTCAACCCAGTAAAACTATTCACAAGGGAAATAGTCAAGAAAGACCTAGAGAAATTCCTAGACTAGAGAAAACCCTAACCCTAGAACTCCTCCCAAGCCAAACAAACCTAAGGTTAGAAAAACGGTCATTAGACGTGTTTGGGTTTGAAAGGATTTAGTATTTAGAGTAATTAATCCTAAGGGACCCAACTTAGCTTGGGTACCTAAAAACTGTATCTAATCCTTTATGCAAGAAGAAGTGAAAGAAAACAATCAATGGTATCTTGATAGTGGATGCTCAAGACACATGACCGGAGATAAGAATCTGTTTCTTTCACTCATGCCCTTCAACGGAGGAAAAGTAACATTCGGGGACAATAAAAAGGGTAAAGTAATCGGAGTTGGCAAAATCGGAGTTTCTAAGTCTCACGCAATCAGCGATGTTTATCTCGTGGATGGTCTAAAACATAACTTGCTAAGCATATCTCAACTATGCGACAAAGGTAACAAAGTAGTTTTTCATACTGATAGTTGTCGCATTATTATTGAAGGAACTAGCAACGTTATTCTTGAAGGCCACAGAAAAAGGAATGTTTATATGGTAGATTTAAATGCTGTGCCTACTAACTCCTTTTCATGCATGAAAGTTACACTTGATGATCCTTGTCTATGGCATAAGCGTTTTGGTCACATTAGCTCACTAACCTTGAATAAACTCAAGAAGTGGGACTTTGGTGGAAGGGTTACCTAAAATCAAGTTCGACCAAGAAAAGATGTGTGACACGTGTGCAAGGTGCAAACAGGTAAGATCATCGTTTAAACCGAAAAGAGTAGTAAGCACAAATCAAGCCTTGGAATTAGTACACATGGATTTATGTGGACCTATGAAGGTAAGGAGTAGAGGAGGATCCAGGTACGTCTTTGTTCTTGTAGACGACTACTCAAGGTATGTATGACCTATCTTTCTTAACTCAAAAGAGGAAACTTTTGATGAATTTGATTGTCTTATGAAACGTGTTCAAAACAAATATAAGACTAATCTAGTATTTATTCGTACGGATCATGGCACCGAATTTGACAACCAAACTTTTATAGAATATTGTAGAGTTAATGGTGTAGGGCATAACTTTTCTGCACCAAGAACTCCTCAACAAAACGGTGTCGTTGAATGTATGAATAGAACTTTAGAAGATATGGCACGTACAATGCTTCTGTGTAGTGGTTTACCTCGTAACTTTTGGGCTGAAGCCATTAGTACTTCTTGCTACATCCATAATCGTGCTATGATCCGACCTATCCTTAAGAAAACCCCCTATGAACTCCTTAGAGGTCGAAAACCTAATATCTCCCATCTTCGCTGTTTTGGGAGTAAATGTTTTGTACATAATAACAGTAAAAACCGTTTAAGTAAATTCGACCCTAGGAGTGATGAGGCGATTTTTATAGGATATTCAGATCATAGCAAGGCTTACAAGGTCTTCAATAAGAGAACTCTTTGTATTGAAGAAAGTGTCCACGTTATCTTTGATGAAGATAACGTGTTCGATAAGCCTTTACAGGATGAGGAAGAAGACTTGGATGAACCCGACTTTCGTCTTTCAAGAGACGATCCCCCGGAATTGGAATTGGAGGACAATGAAATTGAGGGAACGAATGATGAACTTGATCGTTCCTCAAAAGATAAAAAGGAGAAAGGCAAAGTTATAGTTGATGATACTATAACATTGACTCAAGACAAGAACTCCCAAACCAATGTTATAGATGATGTTACTATAACATTGAATCCAAATCAAGGTGTAGAGTCCGAGGTTATAATTGGCTCAAACACAACACCCGGATTGGATTCAGGGGGAACTTCCTCTAATTCCGAACCAAATGAAGTCGGGTCAAGCTCAAATAACGATGAAGAACCAAGTACTTAAACTAGATGGAAATACAAGAATTCACACCCCATGGATAATATTCTTGGAGATGAGTATGATGAGAGAATTAAAATTCTTCTTAAGACTGCAAATACAACAAACTGATGAAGGCATTAAAATCCATCAACAGAAATACATCAAGGAGTTGATTCGAAAATTCGGAATGGAAAATTCACATGCTATGCCTACTCCAATGGTCGAGAACAAGAAATTGACATTGGATGAAAACGGTAAATCAGTTGATGAAACTACTTATCGTGGGATGATTGGGTCACTGTTATATTTGACTGCAAGTAGACCCGATATTATGTTTAGTGTATGCGTTTGTGCGAGATATCAATCAACTCCCAAAGAATCGCATATTACGGCCGTAAAACGAATTTTACGTTACTTAATTGGAACGGCCAACTTATACCTATGGTATCCAATGGAGTGCAATTTTGACTTAGTCGGTTATTCCGATGCCGACTACGCAGGATGTTCTCTAGACAGAAAAAGCACGTCGGGTGTCGCTACCTTTGTCGGACCGTGTATCATCACGTGGGGTTCGAAGAAACAAAATTCGGTTGCTCTCTCAACTGCTGAAGCCGAATATATTGCTGGAAGACTGGTATGTACTCAACTTTTATGGCTTAAGCAACAATTACGTGATTATGGTGTTGATGTAGGATGTATTCCTACTTTATGTGATAATACTAGTGCGATAATAATTTCTAAAAATCTCGCACAACATTCACGTACCAAGCATATTGAAATTAGACACCATTTTATACGAGACCATGTTGAGAAGGGGAATATAAAACTTGAATTTTGTAGTACTGAAAAACAATGGGCAGACATTTTGACAAAATCATTAGCTAGAGAACGATTTGAGACTTTACGGTTGGAAATTGGTTTAATCGGCGGTAGCTAAGTTTCTATACTTGTTCAATCCTATTATGACTGACTAGTTAAGTTAAGATTGTATGACTGTGTCCGTATATTACGTTGCATGAATAATTTTGTTTATAGAAATATTTTTATCATAAAATTCAATTTGCTATTTAGAATTTAATTATTATACAAACTTATTCCTTATCACAATAAACAAAACACACCATGTTTTTATCTTTCTAAATCACAAAGAATCCTTCCTTTTTGCAAACTCTTGTACACGGCTCAATCAATAAACTTCCCATACAAACACAAATTCCTTATTGTTATCCTTTGCCTAATAAATCTATCCCTTAAATGCCTACACCTACCATAATTCATACTCCTAATTATACACTTACCATATTTACTCTCCACGTGTTAACCCTAGCTACACCTATATCTACCCCTTGCGTGTTAACCGTCCACCCAACCCCACTTGCATACTTTTCTTTCTCTCATATTTTTACCATCATCACAATTCATCTTCTGTACACAAACCATCACTATCACCTCCTTTTTCAACAATCACCATCATCATTAATCCAACTCATGCAAAAAATATCCGATCCTCAACCCGTCACCACCAAAACCGCCCCTTTCATAACAAAACATCACCTCTACCACCACATGATCCTCATTCCATTAATTGTCCTTCACCACAACCAAACCAAAATACGCCCCTGTTTCGTAGTCGGGACGAGTCGGTGTCCGAAGACAAAAGACGCCGTTTTTTCAAAGGAAAAAATAAGGTGGTTGTCGACAATAGTGAAGCTGTGGAGGAACCCGAGGTAACAGTTCGGAATGGTGTTGCTCGTACCTTGCTTAGGGATGTTTCAAAAGCCGCGACCAAGGAAGGGTTAAATCGTGTTCGGCTTACTCATGATGAAAGCATCCTAGTTAATCGAGTTTTGAGGTATTCCATTCATGGTGGTAGGTACTATCCGAAATCTTGGTTGGTTAGTGTTCCCGCTCTTGCTTTCTTTGTTAATTTTCTTGATTTTAAAGGGTGGAGTCACATTAGTCAGTTTTCGGGTCCTGTTTACCCAGTTGAGGTGGTTCAATTCTTTGCTAGTGTCTCAATTAAGAAAGGAGTCTTGCATGCGGTTGTTAATGGAGTTGATGTAACAGTCTCTGTTTCGGATTTTTGCTCTGCTTTTTCGGTTCCCGATGAAGGAATTGAATTAAATCCGAGTCTTGAGTGGTCTAATGTTGTAAGTGAAAAGGAGTTGTTAGTGAAGAAGTATTTTGAGGAGATGACGAAGGGAGGTAATATCGTGGTTCGTCCTCTCTCGGCAAAAATCAAGTTCATCTTGAACTTTTTGTGGAACACAGTGGTGCCGAGGAGAGGAGGCCGTGATAAGGTGTCGAGTTATGAAGCTATAATGGTCTATTCTAGGTTGGAAGGTCATAAAGTGAATTTGGGCAGTGTCGTGTTGCACCGTATACTTCAGACTAGTCTCACGGTGACAAAAGAGAAGTTGAGCACCACAATCGATTTACCTTATGGGATGTGGGTGTCTCGGTTGTTGGAGATTAAGCGTGTGGTGGGACAAGATAGTTACGGTGTTAGTGCGCGGGACTGTATGTGTGACAAGTTGATCAAGCTAATGGGTCTTGTTGTTGATGGAACCGAGTTGCTTCTTGCAAAAGATGTTGAGAAAGCCCCGGGAGATTCGGGTTTGGGAGCTATGGAGTCAAAGTTGGAGGGGTTTATGAGTGGTTTAATGGAGAAATTCGAGGAGCATTCGACTAATTTGGTTACGGTGTTGTCACGGGTTGGACCATCTCGGTCTTTAGACTCGGGCTTGGATGCTACTCGGGTGTACTCTTGGATGGAGGAAGTGGACAAGAGGTTAGCGGATTTTGAGAGGGAGTTGAAGGCAATACGTGGGGAAGTGTTCCCACACGGTGATCGTCTCACTTTCCTTACGAGTCAGGGTGGAGCTTTGGTTATGCACGGGAAAGCAATGGCGGGTGATCAAGCGCTCACGTTGGAGGCCACAAAAGCTCTTTCCTTGAAAGTGCTTAACTTTGAGAGGAGCATTGGTACACTTTCTCAGCTGGTTCGAAGCTCGTTTGATCGTTTTAATGCCTTAGAGCATCGTGCTAGGCCCGACTACGTAAACCCGTATAAGACCCGTAACATTTGATTTCCTCTCGTCTTACCACATCTATCCCTTATCTTTCTTAGCTTTCTTTTTCTTATTGTTGGTGTGTTTAAACAATTCTCATTCGGCCCATTTTGGCAATGCACTTGTGGTCATGGCCCAAGTGTTTCATTAGACATGTGTTCATTCGGCCCACTTTGGCTTAAACATGTTTAATTCCTAGTTTGTATGTTAATTATCTTTTGGATGCTTATAGTCTTGCGTATTATTACTATTTCCTATGACGTTTTATCTCTTGTCTCGTCTTATATTATTCTAGTCATTTTTGATTTGTTCTTAGCTTTTCGATGATCTCAAGAGGGGGAAAGAACGTTTAAAGTAAGCATCTACCTAAGCTTGCTCCTTGTCAAGACCAATTGTCTCTTAAAGTCCTTAAAGTTTCGGTTTTTGAAGAATCGTATGGATCTTGCGTTAATCTTTATTATCAAGATAACGGTATTATATTGAGGGGAACTACACAATTAGTCACAAATGATAGGAGGCTTGCCATCATCAAAAAGGGGGAATTTGTTGAACCATATAGCTTATATGTTTATGTTTTGATGATGTCAAGGTGTTTTACATTCTATGTACTTGTGCTTGTAATCGTTTGTTAAGTGCTTTAGAATTAATCTATTACGAGCAACATAGAATATTGTGACAATTGCATGAGAAGTTCAAGCCTTCGTTCAAGATCAAACAATTCAAGATTCATTCAAGTATTATGTGAAGACGAAGTCCGTCTAAAGATTAATCAAGTTTGGATGATGACGTAGCCTGTACTCGAAGATCTTCTTGAAGATTAGAATAGTATAGGTGATTATCTCGTAATGGTAATTAAGAATGAGTTTCTTGGATTGGTAAAGTTATAGCTTTGCAGCTATAACATTACTAGTAAAAGAGCTCAATGTTATAGCTCTCCTACTATAACATGGAAATGCTGAGTTTTTATACACGACTTTTAATTGTTTCGAAAATTGTTTCATAATTGTTTAAAGTTTATTTTAATGTTTTAATGAAAGTATTTATATATTAAAAGCCCGGTTTAGTGATGAGTTCGGCTTTGTATTAAACGTTAATTAGTAGTTGTGATGGATCAACTTATGAGTTGGACTTTGCTACTAATTAGGGTTTCAACTTAGCCTCTCTTAAAACCTAAATTCTAATCATATGTTAAGACTAGGGTTTGCACGATTCACGAAGCTTATGGGCCGTGACATCTCGTGTTGCCTAGGGTATATTAGGTAAAGATTTTATTCTATAATAATATCTTTATATATCTTTTATATCTTACTTAATATATTTGTTTATGGTAAAAGATATTCTTGTTTTAGAAAATCTTATCATAATCTTAGAACTTATGGTAAAGATAATATTTGGAAAGATTATATTCTATCTTTTAGAATATTCTTTATTATCTTTTAAGGCTTTTAGGAAAGAGATAATAATAAGATATAATTTGTTTTTATATCTTAATATTTCGGCTATTAGGGTTTGACAAAAACCGTGTAGCCTACTTCTTCTTCCTCTATAAATACTTTGCTATTTACAACATCTAAGATAGAGACCTTAAGCATAAAAATTGATTTCATCTTTGCAAAGCAAAAAAAAACGTGTGTTTTAAAAAGAAAATCGTTTTGTTATTTTGAAAGGTCGTGTGTTTATAAAACTCGCATACTCGTTCTTCATTTATCGTTATAATATAATAGTGCTTAGTTGATTTCTTAACTCGTTCTTTAACGTGAACCTTTGTTAGAATCATTAATGATTTCTTATTAGCGTAAGTTAGTCAATCGAGTATTTAACGGTACTCATTGAGTTACAGCTAGAGTTAGTTGTACGAGTTGGGTTAGTAAATTTGTAATCCGTAGAAAGGTACTAAATTTATTAGTCGAGAATAGTGGACGTAGGTTTCGACTTGTGAAACTGAACCACTTCCAAAACCGTGTGTCTCTTCGTTCTTTCGTTTGTTTCGCTTATTACGTTTACCTTCATTAGTTGATTAGTTAAAGTTTAATCAATAAACTTTAAATAATCAATTACATTAGTATAATCGAAAAAGGTTTTAAAAAGTTTTAAATCCTCAATTCACCCCCCCCCCCCTGAGTATTTTGGATCAATAGACTCTTCAATTGAGTAATTCAAGTTTATTATTGGGTAATTAGAAGATCATTTGGGTTTATTGGGAGATTGACAACCTTCCATCAATCATCAAATACTTCTATTATTCTTTGCATTGTTATTTTGGAATCTCCATAGGTATAATTCTCTTAATCCTTGTTTTAATTATTGTTAATCTTTCTTACTTCTTCATCATGTTTTGCCTTGTTAATATGATTGATAACCTTGTTAGCATGTTAAACTTGATAATGAGTGAGTAGTCTCTTAGCTAGGATTAATGGGTAATTAGGAGAAACCAACATGGGGATTGATTCATGCTTAATCTAATATGTTCACATAATTAATTTGCTTGCTTGTCGTGATTTCAACTTATGCACATGTTATGTTTGATGAAATCGGAGCCTATGAATCCTTGCATTTTTTTACCCATCACTTACCTTTTCAATGAGACTTGTAAGACATAAACCAACTTGAGTTTCATTAGACCATGCATATAGTTGAATAGGAAGGACTATGTAGACCTGTAGGTGTTGTATAATCTAATCGATTCGGCTCCGGGACCCAAACCTTCTTAGGGATTGTAAGATATACACTAACTCGATCCCATCAGAATAATAATTGCTTGCTTATAATTGAGAACATGTTTGTATGATCAACTCCCATGATTTCCGTATGAACCCATGATATCCTAGAATTTTTAGTCATTTGTTTACATCCTTCCTTTAATTGCTTGTTTTACTCAATTGCTTTCATTAGACTAGAATCTTCAACCCATTACAATTGTGACAACCCCTAGCACAACCATAATTAGATTGAACTTGTGTACCCACCTTCCCATGGATCGACCTCAACTTAACCACTAACTAGTTGTTTTGTTGAGAATATAAATGTGTTTGATTGAGAGCCCCAATGACACTCTCATCAAAATGGCGCCGTTGCCAGGGACGGTGTTGTGTATTTGAATTGTTCTTTTGTCTAGTTTTAGTTGTGCTTCTTTTTCTTGAGTTTTATTGTACTTGTTTTATTTCATTTGATCAACATGTCTACATTCACCTTTTGGCAACATGAAATTGAGTCTTTTGATAAATATATTACAAGATTTGAAGATTATATGACTCATGTTTGGCATCATGGTTTTACTCTTTCAAATTATGAAGCATGTTGTGTTGTTTATAATGGCATGAACCTTGAAACCCGCAACTTGGCATTTCACTTGAGTGGTGGTAGGATATGTGAGATGAGTTGTGAGGAATTTGGGAATTTGTTGAGTTCATGACCATCCATTGTCTTAAGCAAATTGTACATGACATCTTTGAGAATGCCAAGGAAGGTATGAAAGCGATAAAAACCACACTTCAAAAATTCATTGAGGAAAACTATGATGACAATGAGATTTGTGAGGATAAGACACCTTTCTATAACCTTGAGCCAACCAACTTTGTCCACAAATTTGCCCCTCCTTGGGAAGATGGTGTGATAGATGAAGAGAGCGATGATGAGGAGGAATACATTCTTGATTGTGAAACCAATGCTTGGATGCCATCACCTTACTCTTCTTGTGTATCAATGAACCCAACTTCCATGGAATTTGATGTTAATGAGCAAGGTGAGAGTGATATGGATGTGAACTTGAATGAAAACTCACCCTTTGAGGATAATATATTAGAGGGAGACAATTGTATTGAACTAGGTGAGCCTTGTTATGACAACCCCTTTGATAATGGTCCTTGTTGGGATAAGGAATATGATGAGGATATTTGGGAACCCCAAATAGACACCCTTGAAATTACCTTAGATAATAATGAGAGCACTTGCATTGAATGTGGTGATTTTGACTATTTGGAGAAAGAGTTGAGTGAATTGCCAATCAACTACCCATTTCATGTTCCTACCATCCATCACATCTCTTATGATTTTTGTCATAACATTCTTCACATGCTTGTTCAGTCTTTTACTTGGGCATTTTTCAATTGTGTAATCTTGTGTTGCTATGCATGCCTATTTATATCCCACTCCCAAGAATTTGACCGACTTCTACGTGCTTTGAGTGCTAGTGATAATTTTCTATGAAATTGTTAATTTATAATCTTTGGTTTGATGGAGTTTCTCAATAACCATTAATTTGTATATATGCATTTAGTGTAAATTTGCATTCATTCATTTATTGAATAAATTGCATGAGAGATGAAAGGGAGGGATCTCATATTTTAATTGAGCTTTTTGAAGGAAATTAATGAAACTGAGAAGATGGAAAATGTAAAGAAATGAAGAAAATGGAGAATTTGGGCTTGTGAGCAACTTTGTTATCATTAAAAAGGTGTTGGGTCGAAAGTTCTCGAAATATGCTCATCCCAAGTCCAATTCGCGCGGATTGAAAGACAAGAAAAAAAGAAAAGCTCCCTGCCTGAGAATCCGAGCGGATTCTGAAGAAACCGAGCGTCCCCGGAAGGAATCCGCTCGAGCTGAGCTTGATCCGCGCGTCCTGGTACGGGTTGGCAAATTCAAGATGCACTGTGTGAGAATCCGAGCGTCCCGTGTTGAATCCTAGCGTCCATGCATTAACTCTAGCGGATCAGACTTGATCCGAGCGGATTAATGCTAAAATTGTTGGGAAATGTGTCCTCAACAATAGTGCGATCACATGATTTAAATATCATTATTAAATCTCATTTTAAGAATACATGTGGGATGTAATATTTTACAGTCAACTGGTCCACACATATCGGTAATGATTGGCCGACTAGAGTTTGACATTACTGTCGTGCGACGGTGGTGATCAGTTGATCCCCTTAGGTCATTATAGGGAAATACTCTTAATTGATTATTTAATTAATCGTATACCGATACGAGTTAATTAAATTGCTTAAAATTGACGAATGATTTTGTGAGTATAATTTACGTATCTTATTGTAAATATGATTAAATGAGACACGGTCTAAGTAATCGAATTGTTTTATTACTTAGATGAAATTATTGTTTACAGAAACAATTGAAACGGAATGAATAAATTATTATAAATACAGAATGTTGTAGTTTATAATTTGGAAACATTTTTGGTACGAGTAATTACGAATTACTAGTCGATTTTGTAAATGACATATTTTATGAGTATGATGATTTTTAATATGTTAAAAATACATTACATTGTGACATGTCATGTAACATGTTACATGTGACAAAATTGACAAATGACAAAATATAAAATGGACTTTCCATTTTATAAGTGCCGAAAAATTAGAGGGTTTTAGTGGAAAAATTGTGTTGATTATTTTAATAAGAGAAAACACAATGATGACCTACCTATATGTAGCCATGCAAGCCTACATTTCTTGGGTAGAAAAATTAGCCCATGCATTGGGCTCTCCTTCCCTTCCAATCGGTTTCTACATAGAAAAGACAAGGGACTTTTCTTTTATTCATTCACTACTTCTTTACATAATTTTCTAGTGTAAGATTATTATGTTTTTCTCTACATTTTTGGTGAGACATTTTTAGAGAAAGAAAAAAAACCACAAAAATCATTTACTCCTCTTGGCCGAAATTATACAAGAGGAAATACATTTTTGTATCAATTTTTAAGATTAGTATTATTTCTAGTACAAATAATATTAGTTATTTTGAGTGTTCCTTGGGTATATGTCTTTGGGAGAGATTCTACCTTTGAATCTTGTTCATCCATAAGGAAAGTTCAAGAACTAAGTAAGGTAAGTGACCTTACTAGTGCCCAAATATCCGAAACATGCAATGTAAGGAACCGATTTCTTCTCTTAACTATTGATGTTTGCATGCATAAGATTAGTAATTTATTTTATGACTAAATAAATTTGAAATATATATGAATATATTATATAAAGAGATCTATATTTCCAGCAAGCGGTATCATGAGCACAAGGTTGTTTGCATGCAAATCGGTTATTGTTTTTCCGAGTTATATGATTAACAAACAAAGCTTGTAAATTTGTGATATTATGATATATCACGAAAATAATTTATTCATGTTAATGTTTCTGATCCTAAAATGTATTTAGGATATTTTGGTTAATTTATGGATTTTATTGTTCATTTTATATAATATTGGCATTAAAATGTGATTTTTATGATAAAAATGTCATTTTTGGACGAAAATTAGCTAAACTTCGAATTTTCCAGTGGTTTTTGGATATTTTTTCACATATATTATTTTTAGATGATCTGGAAATTTTCATAATTTTATGAGTTCTTATACTCGAAAAATGGATTTTTCATGATAAAAATCGGATTTAGATGAAAAATAGGTTAATATGAGAAATATTTCGAATCTGGTCATAGATATTTAGTATGTTGTCATGTGAAATTTTACAAGATGTGTGTAAAATAATAGGCTATAATGAAGTCTTCATGCATGATTTATGGATTTTTGATGAAAAATAGCATAAATAGTGACTTAATTAGTGAAAAATTGCTAAAACATACTTCATGACTAAGGAAAAACGTCACATGTTGTATTTTATTATCTTTTTCTTATCTAAAATTGAAAAGTTGATGAATATATTTTTTCTCATATTTTTATGATTTTTATTGATAAATCCGATAAACCGCAACATTGTTTTTCTTTTTTCCCCGATAACTTTCGAAATTTTTTAACCTAAGTTTTTGAACATTATGAGTGTCATGGTATTTTTCCAGAATGTTCATGAGTTTAAATTTCAAATTTTGAATTTATTTGAAATTTTTGTGATTTATTTGAAGTTTATAGCATTTTTATTGTAATTTTAGGTCCATTAATGAACAATTTTAGAAATATAAGTTAATTATGGTCAAATAGTTAGTGGAGACTAATTTTGAGTCCTAAGTTAGTTAGGGTAATTAACTTGTGCATAAATATGAATTTATGTAATTTTTGTGATTATAAAACGTTGAATCACGCAAATCCGTAAAAACCGTGTAATATACGATATTGGCTCCTTAAAGGCGATTTAGCATAAAATTGAGCAAGTTCATACATATTATAATGCTGCATTTTCTTTATGATTGTCATAATTTTATTTTATGTAATTTTATTTGATGTAATTTTTACTTAGTATGGCCTTAGTTTTTAATTGGTATTACCCGAAATGTATGGGAATATCGATTCGGTTGTAATTTTATTGTGATCTCGTATCACCGTCTTGTAATTTAATAGATTTATTTTATTATAGTTACAAATGTATAATAAGAAATTATGTAATTTATTATGTAATTTTATTCATTTCGGAGTTCCCAAAGACGGATTTCTTCAAGATGACGATACATAAAGACGGTGTTACCTCGAGATGCGTGCCACAACCGAAGTTCAAGGGACCAATGGAGTTGGTTTCCGAATATGTAATAGTTAATTGGATTTTCGTTTTTTTAGGAAGGCCATACTAGGATTTAATTTATGCTTTGCATTTTATTTATATGTCGTATGCATCGCTAAATCGCCATAACTAAAACATGCATTATCATTTTATCGAGTTCATCGACCGTGTCAATTAAAATTATCGTAGTTCACTACTTTAGTTCACTTAAAACGTGATAGATAATAAATTGACATGACCTCTCGCTAAAAATAAACAATTGGGACATAGCCTTACCAAAAAGTAGAAACCATGAAAACCTATTTCATGAGGGAGTGCACTCGGCCATCCCGGGGTACAAACCTTGTTACATAGGGGAAGTGGTGATAAATGTCTATCCACCGAATTCATGTTGATGAGGGTTTCATCGGCTATCCCGTGCCCAAGTTAATGTGGGTTTGGATCATGGACACATTTATTCGAAATTTGGATTGAGCTCAACGGAAGTATTCGTGACCGTAGTCGCATGTGTTCCGGGCTATAGATAAATATTAAAGTAATTTTATCGACCGAGAGTTCTAAAAGTAGAATCGATTAAAGAGTTAGTCCACCGAGTTATATTGATAAGGGTTCCATCGGCTATCCCGTGCCCAAGTTAATATGAATTTGGATCTCGGAATCATTTATCATAGTTGGGTAGAGGTCACTATGTAAATGCTTTACTTGTTATTTACAAGTATTATTAAAACGATAAATGTTAAGTTTTCCACTATTCCGTTATTATATTGTTCTATTTCTTTACTACAATTCATATACGATATCATTTCGATTTTTCAAAACCTCCATTAAAACATCGTAACTAAAGACAAATATGAATTTGCTTCTAAAACCTCAAATGAACCATTGCTAAGGATCTCTTTTAAAGAGTATAGATAAAGGTTATTCATTATCAAACAGGTTTTTGATTCTTGACTAACACATCTACTCACAATGGATTGTTATTCATATACTTAATTGAATTAAGTACCTTGAAGCGATAAATTGTTTTGGTAACTAGATTTGTTGGAAATCAAAATTGACCAAAATAACGCAACCACTTCAATGAAAGTTTTAAGACTAAAACGAACAAATGAAGAGTAATCTTCATGAATTCAATTTTGCTTCTCAAAGCAAAGACTCATTGAAATGAGTGGGAGCATTCTCTTAAACCGTTAAGATGAGGACGAGGTTCAAGAAGTAAAAATTATAATGGAATTGATACAAGGTAATGTTAAAAGTAAAGTTGTTGAGAAATAACGATACTAAACCTATCAATCCCGACCGATAAAGTTTCCATTGTCTTAAATGTTGGACACTAGAAAGGAAACTACCCCAAATTATTGAAGAATCAACAAATTAGTTGTGGGACATCTAATAGAATCTTCTTCTTTAAATGTTTATATGATTAACATAAATTTTGCTAGTACTACTTCGTCAATATTAGAAACCAATGAAGGTTTTCATCATTGTACTTGATACATAGGATGATTAAAATATGACGACTAGCAACAATAATGTCGAGAGATAGAGTAATTGTGTACTCAATCTAGTTTTGGATTTAAAGTTGTACTTAATTGTGACTATTAAGTGCATAAACTCTAAATAAGAATATAAACTTGTTAAGATACAAAAGAGGTTTCACTTTTGTGACCCTATACACCACGATTTGATGTATGGTTAGCCCATTATCAAGGTGATAATATTATAAACCAAACTAGAATGATATATCATAAAGATGATGCAAGACTCAAATTGGTAACCCAAGATCAAACCTTAGATTTTGGAATGATAAACGCAAAGAGTTATCGAGTACTCTTGAAACCATTAGGTTGTTAATGGTATATGCGTATCTTGTATTCAAAGCAAGATGTCTCGTGCCTTTTGGTTGAAAAGGAGATCGAGGTTGTAAATCATCGATCCAAAATAGGTTGATCATTATCTTTTACCAACGATTTAAGTTGACACTAATATGTTCACTTAATAAGGTAAATAGAGAAATCTTTGAAGAATTTCAAAGAGTTCAAGGAATCACGATTTAGTCGTGATGGGATTATCAAAGTGAAGACTTTGATATAAGCCAAATGAATTGTGATATAGTATCACAAATTAATCTCTCTTAACACGCATTATGGGATAATGTATGATTGGATAAGAATTCAAACGCTATTCGATAAGGTTTGGACTTCGATCAAGTTACTTTGAGTTACTAGATCCTTTTGGGGATTTTATCATTTTGTCTAGATTATTTTTCCACTAAATCGAATCATATGAGATATGAAATGGTAAGGGTTGCCGAAATAGTTTGTAAGTTTTCACAAGAAACAAATGCTCATTTTTCTCTTTTCAATTATCACGAGTAAGACGGGTTTGCGGCTCGTGAAGCTGTCTTTCTAAAATACAAGTTTATTTCTAGAAGACAGAGTGGGAGAAATTATTCAAGAGCCACAAAGAATGCCACAGAGAATGTTATGTCGCAAGAAACTGATCTTTTTTGGCTACATGAGACGTTTTGTGTAAGACATTGTTTCTTCAAAACCTAGGAGGTTAAATTCGTCACTTGTTAAAAATGATGAATTCATGCTACTTTTAAGAAAGTAAAGAGCTTATAACTTACAAAAGAAATTGTTTGATTCAAGTTGATTACTTCTAGAAAGTAATGAACATATGACTTACATAAGAGTGTTTAAGTCACAACTCAGTACAAGGCTTAGAGCCATGAAAATCCGAAACAAAAGGGCTTGATTAGTGACAAAGGGTTTTGCACTAATAAAGAGAGATTTCAAAGCAATATTGGTTGCAAAGGGTTTTGCTCTAATTGAAATGCTTAAGTCTATTTGGATCTTCTTAGGGATTGTGTTTCATTATGAGGATACGCATACAGCATGTGAATCTAAAACCCACTTCTTCAAAAAAAAAAGGAATGTATTCAATACATGTCTTGAGTTTAGTAGATTCTTGCAATCCTAAGATAATGTGAAACTTAAGAGAGAATCTTAAGTAGGACATCAATGAGTTGGAATCAATGTTTTGATCATGTTATAAAACTTTTCTCGATAAGTCAAGAAGTTGTGTTTATACATGGAGTTTAGTGGGAGTTACGGAAATTTTATTTAGTCCAATATGTGGATGACATATTGATCATTGAGAATGATTTAAGACTTTTGGAGTAATATAATACATCTTTACTATCCAGATTTATGAAGATAAATCTACATGATATTGGCGTCAGTAAGAAGTCTTATGTTTATAAGATTCATGACTAGTTCAATTAAATTGAACATATTTGATTGATTCCATTTGCTTCCGTTGCCGGATCAATTAAATAAGTAATGATGTATAACAATTCATATACTTTGAGTATGATGAATTATTTTCAAAATCGAATTTAAGTAATCTTTACCAAGTAAGCCATAAAGATTACCCTTAAGTGCTTGCAGAAGCATTAAGGCTATGATGCAAAGTGTTTATGATGCAATTTTGTGTAAGGGTGTTACACAAGTGACAATTGACAGTTGAGATTGCGCATGGTTTCCGACAAAACCATAATCAAAACACATTAGGATGATTAAAATATCATTTTGGCAATGTTAAATAAGAAGTAGATTTTCTAGAATCGTTCTAGGCAATAAAGAACAATGAGAGATATTTATAACGGAAATTGAGTACACTTGCAATCATGAGATGTGCAAGAAGGATGAGTCCCGCACACTGTGAAAACAGTGGGAGCTATTCTTAGGCTAAAGGGCCTATGTCTTGATTGGATCTCGACACGTACTCGGAAAGTTTTGTAATGCAAATGTATACATTACAAAGGAAAACGAGTATGTAGTAAGGTTGAGTAAGGTACAAGAAATTGATAAAACCTACTAACCAAAGACTTCTCAAAGGCTAAACATGATGAGTCATGTCATTTCAATTGAATTGAAATGAACAACTACGTACAAGATCAAATTAGATTATAGTGTAACACCCCGGCCCAAACCGGGTCGGGAGCGGTTACTTATGATAGCTCTCCAGGCTGTGTACATGGCCCACAGATCAACACGGGTCCTTTATAGCGCATTTTGTCCTCACTCATGCACATTTCGGGAACCTTCCCAGGAGGTCACCCATCCTAAGACTACTCCCAGTCAAGCACGCTTAACTTTGGAGTTCTTTCGCATGGATGACCATAAAAGAAAGTGCACTTTGTTGATATGAGTAGTACTTCCAATCCCTTTAAGCACTAGTCATTTAAGCCTATCACTGGACCTCTTCAATTACCGTGGGGTGTTACAGTCACCCCCACTTGAAGAACGCAACGTCCTCGTTACGTCTGGGAGCATAACCGCTAACCCAGAATCCTCCCCCGCTAGGTGTGTGATCACAATGGAGCGTAAGGCTATGATGCAAAGTGTTTATGATGCAATTTTGTGTAAGGGTGTTACACAAGTGACAATTGACAATTGAGATTGCGCATGGTTTCCGACAAAACCATAATCAAAACACATTAGGATGATTAAAATATCATTTTGGCAATGTTAAATAAGAAGTAGATTTTCTAGAATCGTTCTAGGCAATAAAGAACAATGAGAGATATTTATAACGGAAATTGAGTACACTTGCAATCATGAGATGTGCAAGAAGGATGAGTCCCGCACACTGTGAAAACAGTGGGAGCTATTCTTAGGCTAAAGGGCCTATGTCTTGATTGGATCTCGACACGTACTCGGAAAGTTTTGTAATGCAAATGTATACATTACAAAGGAAAACGAGTATGTAGTAAGGTTGAGTAAGGTACAAGAAATTGATAAAACCTACTAACCAAAGACTTCTCAAAGGCTAAACATGATGAGTCATGTCATTTCAATTGAATTGAAATGAACAACTACGTACAAGATCAAATTAGATTATAGTGTAACACCCCGGCCCAAACCGGGTCGGGAGCGGTTACTTATGATAGCTCTCCAGGCTGTGTACATGGCCCACAGATCAACACGGGTCCTTTATAGCGCATTTTGTCCTCACTCATGCACATTTCGGGAACCTTCCCAGGAGGTCACCCATCCTAAGACTACTCCCAGTCAAGCACGCTTAACTTTGGAGTTCTTTCGCATGGATGACCATAAAAGAAAGTGCACTTTGTTGATATGAGTAGTACTTCCAATCCCTTTAAGCACTAGTCATTTAAGCCTATCACTGGACCTCTTCAATTACCGTGGGGTGTTACAGTCACCCCCACTTGAAGAACGCAACGTCCTCGTTACGTCTGGGAGCATAACCGCTAACCCAGAATCCTCCCCCGCTAGGTGTGTGATCACAATGGAGCGTATAACCACTGCCTCCAGGAGCGTATAACAACTGCCTCCGATCACCACACGGTCGCAGGGTTGCTCTGATACCACTTGTAACACCCCGGCCCAAACCGGGTCGGGAGCGGTTACTTATGATAGCTCTCCAGGCTGTGTACATGGCCCACAGATCAACACGGGTCCTTTATAGCGCATTTTGTCCTCACTCATGCACATCCCGGGAACCTTCCCAGGAGGTCACCCATCCTAAGACTACTCCCAGTCAAGCACGCTTAACTTTGGAGTTCTTTCGCATGGATGACCATAAAAGAAAGTGCACTTTGTTGATATGAGTAGTACTTCCAATCCCTTTAAGCACTAGTCATTTAAGCCTATCACTGGACCTCTTCAATTACCGTGGGGTGTTACATATAGAACATGAAATAGTAATCAGGCATTGACTATTCATATGTGATAATCGCATTTGTCGTTCGAGTTTTACTTTAAAACTCTTTTATTATACTTTGTTACATCCAAACAGGTTGTAGAGACAACGTTGAACCCCGTTAAAGTGAACCCGGATTAACATAGTATTAGCCCATAGTCACTTGTATGAGGTGACGTCTCGAAGTGACTAGAGTGTGATGCGATTGATGGCAAGTTCAAGTGCCATAGAGTCATGTGAGATGACTAGTCGATCACATAGGCAGACTGTTAGGAACACTTTGTCGGGCAGTGACCGCTTATAGAGTTCTGGCAAATTTATATAGCCTGGTTGTGGCGAGAGCTACTATAGTATTCTAATGAGTCGAGTCTTCTTTTGACTAAAGACTATTCGCCTAAGATGGTACAATTTCAGATTAACTTTGATTTGTGTTACTACGACCTTCGTAAATGGGGTCAAATGGGCATATTTTTGGTTATGATGGCTGTGGCTAGTCGAAGGGAATAAGTGCAATAGGAATTGTCCACCCCCTTGTCAGGGTTAAAACAATATCTTAGGGCCACTCGAGGAGTAATGAACTGGAAATGTGTGGCCACGCTCGGAAGGTATCTATGATAGATAAATCCGGTCAAACAGTTATTCTCCAGATCGAGGAAACCACTCTCGATATGTCACTTGCAAGTACGACCTGAAAGACACCTTGGATTGAGTGGGAGATAGTAATAGGACAAGAGAATTGGTGACGCACACTTGTCGAGGACAAGTGGGAGATTGTTGGGAAATGTGTCCTCAACAATAGTGCGATCACATGATTTAAATATCATTATTAAATCTCATTTTAAGAATACATGTGGGATGTAATATTTTACAGTCAACTGGTCCACACATATCGGTAATGATTGGCCGACTAGAGTTTGACATTACTGTCGTGCGACGGTGGTGATCAGTTGATCCCCTTAGGTCATACCTATAGGGAAATACTCTTAATTGATTATTTAATTAATCGTATACCGATACGAGTTAATTAAATTGCTTAAAATTGACGAATGATTTTGTGAGTATAATTTACGTATCTTATTGTAAATATGATTAAATGAGACACGGTCTAAGTAATCGAATTGTTTTATTACTTAGATGAAATTATTGTTTACAGAAACAATTGAAACGGAATGAATAAATTATTATAAATACAGAATTTTGTAGTTTATAATTTGGAAACATTTTTGGTACGAGTAATTACGAATTACTAGTCGATTTTGTAAATGACATATTTTATGAGTATGATGATTTTTAATATGTTAAAAATACATTACATTGTGACATGTCATGTAACATGTTACATGTGACAAAATTGACAAATGACAAAATATAAAATGGACTTTCCATTTTATAAGTGCCGAAAAATTAGAGGGTTTTAGTGGAAAAATTGTGTTGATTATTTTAATAAGAGAAAACACAATTATGACCTACCTATATGTAGCCATGCAAGCCTACATTTCTTGGATAGAAAAATTAGCCCATGCATTGGGCTCTCCTTCCCTTCCAATCGGTTTCTACATAGAAAAGACAAGGGGCTTTTCTTTTATTCATTCACTACTTCTTTACATAATTTTCTAGTGTAAGATTATTATGTTTTTCTCTACATTTTTGGTGAGACATTTTTAGAGAAAGGAAAAAAAACCACAAAAATCATTTACTCCTCTTGGCCGAAATTATACAAGAGGAAATACATTTTTGTATCAATTTTTAAGTAAGATTAGTATTATTTCTAGTACAAATAATATTAGTTATTTTGAGTGTTCCTTGGGTATATGTCTTTGGGAGAGATTCTACCTTTGAATCTTGTTTATCCATAAGGAAAGCTCAAGAACTAAGTAAGGTAGGTGACCTTACTAGTGCCCAAATATCCGAAACATGCAATGTAAGGAACCGATTTCTTCTCTTAACTATTGATGTTTGCATGCATAAGATTAGTAATTTATTTTATGACTAAATAAATTTGAAACATATATGAATATATTATATAAAGAGATCTATATTTCCAACAAAAATCTCACCTTTTCTCATTTGGCTCATGACATGGCTATGTATGCATCCTATCTACCATCTTCATCTCCTACAAGGATTGTAAGAACCCTTTCTTTCTTTATCTCTCAAAGTATACTTGCATTTATATAGTTACCTCATGATTAAACCCCTTTCTTCCTACATTAGCAATAGTGTTTAAAACCGTATTGGGGAGGTTAAACCATGAAGCAACATACATATATCATATATCATATAGTTTAGGCTTGCATTTGTATTATATTTCATATTGCATTTACATTAGTTAGTTCATTTAGTATAGTTTGCATTGTAATATATCTCACATGTCTCATATAGTTAGTTGCATTCATACATAGTCACTAATGACCCAACCTCATTTCTCCTACTCTAGAAATAGTGCTTAAATCGGCTTGGGGAGGTTTGATCATAGGTGAGAACATGCATCATCTAGTATAGTGTAGATTGCATTCATTTGTTATATATAGCATATAGAATTGCATTTAGTTAGAGCATGCATTCATTCATATCATTGCATTTATTCAAAAATCCAAAAAACAAGTACTTTCTTTTTCATTCCTACTCCTACATGTACATTGAAAACAATGTCCAAAATAATGTGGGGGATGGGAATTTATATTCCAAAAACACATAAAAATTGAAAATTTTTGAAAAATACAAAAACATGTCTTT
Organism: Silene latifolia; assembly: GCF_048544455.1. Taxonomy (NCBI): domain Eukaryota; kingdom Viridiplantae; phylum Streptophyta; class Magnoliopsida; order Caryophyllales; family Caryophyllaceae; genus Silene; species Silene latifolia. The sequence continues at coordinate 115,666,178 of NC_133536.1, read as the reverse complement.
TTGTTTCATAAACATAAAAATCATAAAAAATTGAAAAATTGAAAAACTCAAAAACATGTTCATTTCCTTTGTAGTGTAATCTTGTATATATTGTATACATTGTGTTTGTCCATCCTTTTTCACATTGATCGACTACGCCCCATACGAAACATGAGGATATTGAAGATCGCATGGTATGATCTTTCCAATCTCCTTTTTCCTCTTTATGTTAATGACTATGTCGCTTTATTTTGATTGATGCGGTATAAACAATGTGAATATAGGATTGCATTTAGTTTATATGGCATACTAGTTGGTAGAAGCATATGCATTAGGTTGTATATATGATAGTTGCATCATGGCATGTAGTTTGCATGGTTAGAAAATTTTTGTGAAAACGTCTATTTGGGAAGCTTGACAAGTGTATATAAGGCCCTTGTAGATACTTTTTCTTCTTGGGACTTTGCTTGATAGAATACTTGTAAAACACCCTAGGATGTGTCATGCTAGTATCCTTTGACCCATGGATTAAGGCCTAGTCAAGAGTACCTTGTGGTGTGATAACTCCTTGGCTAGCGTTTATTCCAAGGTGACCCTTGAAACCATGAAACCATCTTCCATATTCTACTACATTTTTGTCAACAAAAGGGAATGGGCATAAAAAAATTGTCCAAAATTTGAGTTCAAGTATTTAAATGAAAATGAAAAAGTTTGCAATTGCATCAAAAGAAAAGAGGAGTCCAAAAATAAGAACTCCTATGCTTCAAATATAAGGCACCCTCGTTACTAATTGGGGTGACTTTGAAAATGTTCAAAAGAAAATGCAAAAATGTTGAAAGTTGTCAAGCATTGAAAAGCCAAACATCAAAGAAATGACAAATAGAAAAGTGTTCTCAAATGTCAAATGCCACAAGAAATTGGGGGGAATAACACCAACAAAGTCAAACTCCCATATGAAACTCAAATACAATCGATCCCTATTCCATCGAATCCACTTTTGTGCATCGGAGAGGGGACGACCCTTCTTCTTCTTTACGCAAGAAGGGGAATTCCGCGATCCTCCAATGTTTCTAACGCCATAAGGAGTCTACCCTTGACGAAACCATTTAAAGATTGAGGACAAAGGTACCCTAGCTTGACACAACTTGGAGGTGATTTAGTGGTATCCTTCTAGGCTTAGTAGTTTGAAGAAACTGTATCTATGATGGAATGTGTACCTTTAGATTGTTTCCCTTATAGATAATTTCCACCACTTAGATGAGGAAAGTTGCTATTCGTTTTTTTAGATGCATCCATTACTTGTTTTGTGTGCTTTAATGCTTGGATGTATCGCCATTTTGGCAAGCCCCGCCTTGCCTCGCAAGAAGGCATCCTACCTCATGGTTGTCTTGTTGTGAGTTGAAGGGGCAGAGTGAGACACGCTAATTGTCTCACATCGGCTATATTATTAGGATAGTTTAAATAAAGGTCTAGTTTTAGTCACCTCTTTACTCGGGACGAGTAAAGGTTCGGTTTGGAGATATTTGATGTGACTCATAATTGCGCACATTTAGTCCCCAAATTGAACCTATTTTGCATACTAATATAGCATTTCATGGCCATTTTATCCGTCAAATCCTTCCTATTTGGTTTTCCTATTACATTGTATATGTTTTGTAGGAAAGAAGATAATGAGGCGGAATTCCCCCTCTTCCGTGCATACTTGGAAGCTTTTTGATGATATTGGATGGACTAGTATGAATAGGAGGCAAGAATGATGACCAATGATATAGGAATAAAGAGTATATAGAAGGGTCATTGGCTTAAAAGCAAGGACGACGAGAAGGAAGCCATTGCAAGAAAAAATTGCTCGGAACCCAAACCAAGAGTTGATTCTTTGGCTCTGAAAGTATGCTAGATGAAACAGCGTCGAAAAATCAAGTGGTCTAGGCTTTTGAATCACTACAATAGGAGTCCGGATGAGAAAATGACGTCCGTTTTACAATCCGAGCTCAAATAGACAAGCTGTCCCGGGATCCGCGCGTCCCGAGACCAATCCGCTCGTCCCAAGCTGCAGCGCCATTTTTAGAATATTCTGTTTGTGGATATGCGCATCCTGAGCTCAGGATGAGCATCCCAGTCCTAGGATATACGCATCTCCTTCGAGAGGAGCATTTCCCGACTCAACACTTAGCAATGTTATTTACTAATCTACCCTTGCTTAACCTAATGATGTACCACTATATATACTCCATTTATAATAATCAAAGGAGGAAGCTTTCTTAGATTAAATCAACTTTCCTTGGATTAGATTAGAAGTAGATTAGAATAGATTATCCTTTAATCTTTCCACAAAATTACACATTAATCTTTCCTAAATTATTGTTCAAGTTTATTATTGAGTAATTCAAGTTTATTATTGGGTAATTAGAAGATCATTTGGGTTTATTGGGAGATTGACAACCTTCCATCAATCATCAAATACTTCTATTATTCTTTGCATTGTTATTTTGGAATCTCCATAGGTATAATTCTCTTAATCCTTGTTTTAATTATTGTTAATCTTTCTTACTTGTTCATCATGTTTTGCCTTGTTAATATGATTGACAACCTTGTTAGCATGTTAAACTTGATAATGAGTGAGTAGTCTCTTAGCTAGGATTAATGGGTAATTAGGGAAAACCAACATGGGGATTGATTCATGCTTAATCTAATATGTTCACATAATTAATTTGCTTGCTTGCCGTGATTTCAACTTATGCACATGTTATGTTTGATGAAATATGAGCCTATGAATTCTTGCATTTTTTACCCATCATTTACCTTTTCAATGAGACTTGTAAGACATAAACCAACTCGAGATCATTAGACCATGCATATAGTTGAATAGGAAGGACTAAGTCGGCTTGTAGGTGTTGTACAATCTAATCGATTCGGCTCCTGGACCCAAACCTTCTTAGGGATTGTAAGATATACACTAACTCGATCCCATCACAACAATAATTGCTTGCTTATAATTGAGAACATGTTTGTATGATCAACTCCCATGATTTCCTTATGAACCCATGATATCCTAGAATTTTTAGTCATTTGTTTACATCCTTCCTTTAATTGCTTGTTTTACTCAATTGCTTTCATTAGACTAGAATCTTCAACCCATTACATTGTGACAACCCCTAGCACAACCATAATTAGATTGAACAATTTTTTTACCCACCATCCCATGGATCGACCTTGACTTAACCACTAACTAGTTGTTTTGTTGAGAATATAAATGTGTTTGATTGAGAGCCCCGACGACACTCTCATCAAAATGGCGCCGTTGCCAGGGACGATGTTGTGTATTTGAATTGTTCTTTTGTCTAGTTTTAGTTGTGCTTCTTTTTCTTGAGTTTTATTGTACTTGTTTTATTTCATTTGATCAACATGTCTACATTCACCTTTTGGCAACATGAAAATGAGTCTTTTGATAAATATATTACAAGATTTGAAGATTATATGACTCATGTTTGGCATCATGGTTTTACTCTTTCAAATTATGAAGCATGTTGTGTTGTTTATAATGGCATGAACCTTGAAACTCGCAACTTGGCATTTCACTTGAGTGGTGGTAGGATATGTGAGATGAGTTGTGAGGAATTTGGGAATTTGTTGAGTTCATGACCATCCATTGTCTTAAGCAAATTGTACATGACATCTTTGAGAATGCCAAGGAAGGTATGAAAGCGATAAAAACCACACTTCAAAAATTCATTGAGGAAAACTATGATGACAATGAGATTTGTGAGGATAAGACACCTTTCTATAACCTTGAGCCAACCCACTTTGTCCACAAATTTGCCCCTCCTTGGGAAGATGGTGTGATAGATGAAGAGAGCGATGATGAGGAGGAATACATTCTTGATTGTGAAACCAATGCTTGGATGCCATCACCTTACTCTTCTTGTGTATCAATGAACCCAACTTCCATGGAATTTGATGTTAATGAGCAAGGTGAGAGTGATATGGATGTGAACTTGAATGAAAACTCACCCTTTGAGGATAATATATTAGAGGGAGACAATTGTATTGAACTAGGTGAGCCTTGTTATGACAACCCCTTTGATAATGGTCCTTGTTGGGATAAGGAATATGATGAGGATATTTGGGAACCCCAAATAGACACCCTTGAAATCACCTTAGATGATAATGAGAGCACTTGCATTGAATGTGGTGATTTTGACTATTTGGAGAAAGAGTTGAGTGAATTGCCAATCAACTACCCATTTCATGTTCCTACCATCCATCACATCTCTTTTGATTTTTGTCATAACATTCTTCACATGCTTGTTCAGTCTTTTACTTGGGCATTTTTCAATTCTGTAATCTTGTGTTGTTATGCATGCCTATTTATATCCCACTCCCAAGAATTTGACCGACTTCTACGTGCTTTGAGTGCTAGTGATAATTTTCTATGAAATTGTTAATTTATAATCTTTGGTTTGATGGAGTTCCTTAATAACCATTAATTTGTATATATGCATTTAGTGTAAATTTGCATTCATTCATTCATTGAATAAATTGCATGAGAGATGAAAGGGAGGAATCTCATATTTTAATTGAGCTTTTTGAAGGAAATTAATGAAACTGAGAAGATGGAAAATGTAAAGAAATGAAGAAAATGGAGAATTTGGGCTTGTGAGCAACTTTGTTGTCATTAAAAAGGTGTTGGGTCGAAAGTTCTCGAAATATGCTCATCCCGAGTCCAATCCACGCGGATTGAAAGACAAGAAAAAAAAGAAAAGCTCCCTGCCTGAGAATCCGAGCGGATTCTGAAGAAACTGAGCGTCCCCGGAAGGAATCCGCTTGAGCTGAGCTTGATCCGCGCGTCCTGGTACGGTTTGGCAAATTCAAGATGCACTGTGTGAGAATCCGAGCGTCCCGTGTTGAATCCTAGCATCCGTGCATTAACTCTAGCGGATCAGACTTGATCTGAGCGGATTAATGCTAAAATCTCACCTTTTCTCATTTGGCTCATGACATGGCTATGTATGCATCCTATCTACCATCTTCATCTCCTACAAGGATTGTAAGAACCCTTTCTTTCTTTATCTCTCAAAGTATACTTGCATTTATATAGTTACCTCATGATTAAACCCCTTTCTTCCTACATTAGCAATAGTGTTTAAAAACGGTTTGCGGAGGTTAAACCATGAAGCAACATACATATATCATATATCATATAGTTTAGGCTTGCATTTGTATTATATTTCATATTGCATTTACATTAGTTAGTTCATTTAGTATAGTTTGCATTGTAATATATCTCACATGTCTCATATAGTTAGTTGCATTCATACATAGTCACTAATGACCCAACCTCATTTCTCCTACTCTAGAAATAGTGCTTAAATCGGCTTGGGAAGGTTTGATCATAGGTGAGAACATGCATCATCTAGTATAGTGTAGATTGCATTCATTTGTTATATATATAGCATATAGAATTGCATTTAGTTAGAGTATGCATTCAGTCATATCATTGCATTTATTCAAAAATCCAAAAAACAAGTACTTTCTTTTTCATTCATACTCCTACATGTACATTGAAAACAATGTCCAAAATAATGTGGAGGATGGGAATTTATATTCCAAAAACACATAAAAATTGAAAATTTTTGAAAAATACAAAAACATGTCTTTTTGTTTCATAAACATATCCTTTTTCACATTGATCGACTACGCCCCATACGAAACATGAGGATATTGAAGATCGCATGGTATGATCTTTCCAATCTCCTTTTTCCTCTTTATGTTAATGACTATGTCACTTTATTTTGATTGATGCGGTATAAACAATGTGAATATAGGATTGCATTTAGTTTATATGGCATACTAGTTGGTAGAAGCATATGCATTAGGTTGTATATATGATAGTTGCATCATGGCATGTAGTTTGCATGGTTAGAATTTTTTTGTGAAAACGTCTATTTGGGAAGCTTGACAAGGTATATAAGGCCCTTCTAGATACTTTTTCTTCTTGAGACTTTGCTTGTTAGAATACTTGTAAAACACCCTAGGATGTGTCATGCTAGTATCCTTTGACCCATGGATTAAGGCCTAGTTAAGAGTACCTTGTAGTGTGATAACTCCTTGGCTAACGTTTATTCCAAGGTGACCCTTGAAACCATGAAACCATCTTCCATATTCTACTACATTTTTGTCAACAAAAGGGAATGGGCATAAAAAAATTGTCCAAAATTTGAGTTCAAGTATTGAAATGAAAATGAAAAAGTTTGCAATTGCATCAAAAGAAAAGAGGAGTCCAAAAATATGAACTCCTAAGCTTCAAATATAAGGCACCCTCGTTACTAATTGGGGTGACTTTGAAAATGTTCAAAAGAAAATGCAAAAAAGTTGAAAGTTGCCAATCATTGAAAAGCCAAACATCAAAGAAATGGCAAAAAGAAAAGTGTTCTTAAATGTCAAATGCCACAAGAAATTGGGGGGAATAACACCAACAAAGGCAAACTCCCATATGAAACTCAAATACCATCGATCCCTTTTCCATCGAATCCACTTTTGTGCATGGTAGAGGGGACGACCCTTCTTCTTGTTTAGGCAAGAAGGGGAATTCCGCGATCCTCCAGTGTTTCTAACGCCATAAGGAGTCTACCCTTGACGAAATCATTTAACGATTGAGGACAGAGGTACCCTAGCTTGACACAACTTGGAGGTGATTTATTGGTATCCTTCTAGGCTTAGTAGTTTGAAGAAACTGTATCTATGATGGAATGTGTACCCTTAGATTGTTTCCCTTATAGATAATTTCCGCCACTTAGATGAGGAAAGTGGCTATTCATTTTTGTAGATGCATCCATTACTTTTTTTGTGTGCTTTAATGCTTGGATGTATCGCCATTTTGTCAAGCCCCACCTTGCCTCGCAAGAAGGCATCCTACCTCATGGTTGTCTTGTTGTGAGTTGAAGGGGCAGAGTGAGACCCGCTAATTGTCTCACATCGGCTATATTATTTGGATAGTTTAAATAAAGGTCTAGTTCTAGTCACCTCTTTACTCGGGATGAGTAAAGGTTCGGTTTGGGGATATTTGATGTGACTCATAATTGCGCACATTTAGTCCCCCAATTGAACCTATTTTGCATACTAATATAGCATTTCATGGCCATTTTATCCGTCAAATCCTTCCTATTTGGTTTTCCTATTACATTGTATATGTTTTGTAGGAAAGAAGATAATGAGGCGGAATTCCCCCTCTCCCGTGCATACTTGGAAGCTTTATAATGATATTGGATGGACTAGTATGAAGAGGAGGCAAGAATGATGACCAATGATATAGGAATAAAGAGTATATAGAAGGGTCATTGGCTTAAAAGCAAGGACGACGAGAAAGAAGCCATTGCAAGAAGAAATTGCTCAGAACCCAAACCAAGAGTTGATTATTTGGCTCTGAAAGTATGCTAGATGAAACGGCGTCAAAAAATAAAGTGGTCTAGGCTTTTGAATCACTCCAATAGGAGTCCGGATGAGAAAATGACGTCCGTTTTACAATCCGAGCTCAAATAGACAAGCTATCCCGGGATCCGCGCATCCCGAGACCAATCCGCTCGTCCCAAGCTGCAGCGCCCTTTCCAGAATAGTCTGTTTGTGGATATGCGCATTCCGAGCTCAGGATGAGCATCCCAGTCCTAGGATATGCGCATCTCCTTCGAGAGGAGCATTTCCCTACTCAACACTTACCAATGTTATTTACTAATCTACCCTTGCTTAACCTAATGATGTACCACTATATATACTCCATTTATAATAATCAAAGAAGGAAGCTTTCTTAGATTAAATCAACTTTCCTTAGATTAGATTAGAAGTAGATTAGAATAGATTATCCTTTAATCTTTCCACAAAATTACACATTAATCTTTCCTTAATTATTGTTCAAGTTTATTATTGAGTAATTCAAGTTTATTATTGGGTAATTAGAAGATCATTTGGGTTTATTGGGAGATTGACAACCTTCCATCAGTCATCAAATACTTCTATTATTCTTTGCATTGTTATTTTGGAATGTCCATAGGTATAATTCTCTTAATCCTTGTTTTAATTATTGTTAATCTTTCTTACTTGTTCATTATGTTTTGCCTTGTTAATATGATTGACAACCTTGTTAGCATGTTAAACTTGATAATGAGTGAGTAGTCTCTTAGCTAGGATTAATGGGTAATTAGGGGAAAACAACATGGGGATTGATTCATGCTTAATCTAATATGTTCACATAATTAATTTGCTTTCTTGTCGTGATTTCAACTTATGCACATGTTATGTTTGATGAAATATGAGCCTATGAATCCTTGCATTTTTTACCCATCACTTACCTTTTTAATGAGACTTGTTTGTATGATCAACTCGAGTCTCATTAGACCATGCATATAGTTGAATAGGAAGGACTAAGTCGGCTTGTAGGTGTTGTACAATCTAATTGATTCGGTTCTAGGACCCAAACCTTCTTAGGGATTGTAAGATATACACTAACTTGATCCCATCACAACAATAATTGCTTGCTTATAATTGAGAACATGTTTGTATGATCAACTTCCATGATTTCCTTATGAACCCATGATATCCTAGAATTTTTAGTCATTTGTTTACATCCTTCCTTTAATTGCTTGTTTTACTCAATTGCTTTCATTAGACTATAATCTTCAACCCATTACAATTGTGACAACCCCTAGCACAACCATAATTAGATTGAACAATTTGTGCACCCACCGTCCCATGGATCGACCTCGACTTAACCACTAACTAGTTATTTTGTTGAGAATATAAATGTGTTTGATTGAGAGCCCCAACGACACTCTCGTCAATGGGTGCTTTAGTGACAGAATACATAAGGAAATTTGGTACTCTCGATCAATTACATATCAAGATGATTAATTCCTATCAATTTGATATTCCGTCTTTCACAGTAGTAATGCGACCATCTTATGTGTCGGCTAAATATTGTGTGGTAAGCACTCAACTTATCTCTTTGCCTTAATGCATGTTTGACAAACTGTAATTGTATGTTAAAAACTTGGGCTTTCAAAGTCGAGTCGGTTATTCTTGTTAAGCTGACTCACTAATGCAATTCTAACTTCTTATAGCAGTATTTCATGGTACATTAATGAAACCTTTATAGAAATTGCTTTAGAGTTTTGTTTGAAACTTATATAACTTGATTCTTATGTATCAAACACGAGTGCCTGTCATAAGGCTAGTCACGGCTAACTTGAAGATTGGAGAAAATTATTCACATATGGTTGTTAACTTCCATGATGGGTGTCATAATTCTGATTTAGTTGAAGTTGTTCCATAAATAGTGCCTGCTGAAACTGTCGTCTGTTTGCAACAAGTTATAGACTTACTGCAGGAATATAACCATCATTATTATTTGGAGTCCGAAAGCAATAACCTGGCTCTCCTGCCTGCTTCATATGTAAAAAAAGAATCCAAAATATTTTGCTGTCACTTTCTTGATGTCGTTGCTTTTCGAGTAAAATACCCGAGCTCTTCTTTCTTCTATGCTTTACTTATTTTGAAAGCCAATTAGCTCAGATGGGAGAGCATTGTGCAATGCACAAGATGTGGGTTCGACTCCCATATTGGCTATGAAATACCAAATCTTTCTTTTACTCTTAATAATGAAAAATAGTGTAATTGGTAATCCCATTTAATTCAAGTATATGACATGTATGATAATAGTTTTGGTATATATGCTAGTCTTTAAATTGCTTGTATTGAACTTCTGATAATTGCAAAGCTATTTCAAGGGCTCATTGCTATTGTTGCTGCTCGCTTGAGTCCGACCAAGGTCAGCGCGCCATTGCCTGAATATGATAATATCGTGCCAAATAATTGAATTGTATTGCTTGCATTATGACACGTTCCTATCATTGAATTTGCGATTTAATAGGCTATATGGGACTCGAACCCATACCTTTGTGCATAATTTTCACATTGCTCTACCATTGAGCTAATAGCCTTTAAAATACGTCAAACAAATACGAATATGAAATAACGGGCGTATCATATTATGGCAGCCTAAATAACTGATATAAGGACACTGAAATGTTTCTCACATATTAGTAAGATATGTAAGAGATACACTAAAATGCCTTTTAGTTACATAAAAAGACCGATAAATACATTAAATCTCCTCCATAGTCATTTCTCTTATTTCATATAAATCGAAGCTTATTTCATGCACATAGAATCTTATTTCATGCCCATATAAAATTAACGTCCTTTACCAACAGTAATTAATTCCATAATATAACCAACTGATGCAACTGAAGAACTTTTTAATGCACATAGAACCTTATTTCATGCACATAGAACCTTATTTCCTGCACATATAATTTTATTTCACACTTATTTCACGCACTTATAATTTTATTTCTTGTACATAGAACCTTATTTCATGCACATAGAATCTTATTTGATGCCTATATAAAATTAACGTCCTTAACCAACAGTAGTTAGTATCATAATATAACCAACTGATGCAATTGAACAACTTTTTCATGCACATAGAACCTTATTTCATTCACATAGAACCTTATTTCATGCACATATAATTTTATTTCATACATTTAACACTTATTTTATGCACATAGAACCTTATTTCATGAACATTGAACATTATTTCACGCACATAGAATCTTATTTCATGAAAATAAAATGTCTTAAAAAAACTACTCTATAAAACAGCACATCCAAAAATCCATGGAAGAAACTCAAATCACACTGTCACACTGATGCTGAAAGTTTACTTATTGTATTGTTTGTTAAATTTTAATTTTAATACAGACTACCGGTAATTAGATAATCACAAGAGAATGAACGTCAAATTAGCTAAAGACTGAATTAGGGAAAAATGTGAAACCATAAAAAGAAAAAAAATACGATGTTAAGCATTACCTTCCCTTCAAAATCCAAAAGGACTTCATCAGCTTCCTTCTTTGTCTTGAAAGAAACAAAACCATATCCGGGTGATTTTCTTGGAGTATCTAGAAATATTACTTCAGCTGAAAATAGGATCATTGCCACCTGATTGGAAAAATTCTTTCAGATCTTTGACTCTTGCTTCAAATGGTAAATTTGCTAGAAATAGGTTGTATACAACAGGCGGTGTTGATTTCAAGGGGGGGGGGGGGAGTTTTCTTCTTCTTTGTCTTAGCATATGACATCTTTAGAGTTCAACCTTCATATTTTTGAGGAAAAAAAGCAGCGCTTTCAAACAAGAATCATGGTAAACCATGACAAACAGAATGTGGAAAAGAATCCAATTGTTTTAAACTAAACAATTCAATATTCAGCCAATCCATCTCATACAGCACAATACAAGAATAAAGTTTATCGATGCTCTCGTTGATTAAAGATTAACATAGATGATAAAATCAAGAGCCTAATCTCAACAATTGATTTCCAAAGTTTCAACAGCACTATGAAGAAACTCTACCAAAAGCTACATTCCCTGAAAGCCGTCAATCTCCAAATGGTTGAGGCCCAATAGATGGTTTTATACCTTAATATTCAGAATACTCTTTTACTAGTCCCATATCATTCGGACCATAATATCATATACATTAAAGATCTTAACTTTATATCCTAATCCTAAAAAAAGCATAGGAATCTCGGCAGTATCATAGTCTAAAGGCACTGTATATTTAATCAGATTGCTTTTCAACCCAATACTAACTCTGCACCAAAAACATTTAACTCTAGCTATTCTTACTCTAAACTTGCGTGCAACATGAACAACTAATTTGAACAACTCATATGTTTGTCAAAATAAAGCATCTTAAAACCATAAAATTCACTGGAATTTCTTCAACTAAAGCCATTCAATATAATTCCAACTAAAGTCATTCAATATAATTGTTAGGTTCATATACCTATTATTAGACTCCTCTAATAGTGAACAAATTAACTTGTTAATTATATGTTCTTTAGATCTAGTGCATGCATAACAAAATGAAAGATTTATAAGAAAACAATGTCCCTTACATTGTTGATTTCGGTATTATGGGCACAAGTAAGGTCTCCTACCTTCACTTGTTCTTGAGCTATGATGAGTATTAGGATGATCCTCCAAAGACCTCAAGTATAGAAGTCACTCCTCTTGATTGCACCCAAGATTATCCCTTATCTCTACTAAATAATATGTGCTAGATATTTGTTTAGTAGTTTACCTTAAAATTGATTACTAATACTCATATATTACACTAATAATATTAGTAATCTTTATGAACAAATTGAATCAAACTTCTCAAGTTTTTGGAGGAAAAACTATGAACAAGAGAGAGGTTTTGTTGCATGTTACCTAAGCATCTTTTTAAGAGAATTTGAGAGAGAAAATCATAACAACAAAAGTGTTGTTGTATAGTTAAGTGGACCGGCCACTTTGCTCTTAATAAGAGCAATTTGTCTTCTCAAAACTCTTTTTCAAATGCTTTATTGGTAGAGTGATTTTTGGTAGGTGCAACATTACAAGTGTTGCTTGTGTCATAAACTTTTATGACAAAAATAGAAGACTTAGGACAAGTGTCCTATGACCTCCAAAAATCGGTGCATATGGACTAATTATAGTCCATTTTTGTCTTATAATATTTGTCCCACAAATGCTTATAAGTCTTATGTTTAATTATCTTACATAATTAAATATTAATTTGATCATACAACAATTATGACACAAATTAATAAACATGTATTCACTCAACTTATTGAGTAATATTTTATCATTATATCAACATATAATGGGTCCCATAATAGCTAGTTAGTTAAATTCACAACCTCTTGTAAATGTAAATAACTAATTACCTCTACCTCGAAACATTTATATAACCTCAACATAATTTAGTGAATTAACATATTAATCCACTAAATGTGATCTTATTTAATCACATTAACATAAGATACATATTTCCTCTTATTAAAAATAAATTGTTCATTTTTAAGGAATTAATCAACTTGTATCAACATACAATTAATTAACTTTATAAATAAGGGCATCATCCTTTAGGTGTGACCTTAAGGGATCAACTGACCACCACCGTCCCACGACGATAACGAACGCCAAACTCTAGCAAGCCAATCGTTACCGATTAATGTTGATCAGTTGACTATATAATTGAATCATCCCTTATGTATTCTTTATATGAGATTTAATAATGATATTTAAATCTTGTGATCGCACTATTGTTGAGGACACATTTCCCAACAATCTCCCACTTGTCCTCGACAAGTGTGCGTCACCAATTCTCTTGTCCTATTACAATCTCCCACTCAATGCAAGGTGTCTTGCAGGTCGTACTTACATTTGATCATATCTTGAGTGGTTTTCTCGATCCGAGATTAACGTCTGACCGGAATTATCTATCATAGATGCCTTCCGAGCGTGGCCACGCATTTCCAGTTAACTACTCCTCGAGTGGCCTTGAGATTTCAAACAACCCCGACAAGGGGTGGACAATTCCTATCGCCCTATTCCCTTCGTTCGCCACACCATCATAACCCAAAATATACCCAGTTTGACCTCGTTTAAGAAATCGTAGAGTATAAATCAAAGCTAATCAGAAAACGTGCCAACTTGGGCGAATAGTCTCTAGTCAAAAGAATTGACTCATAAGAATACTATAGTAGCTCTTGCCACGACCAGGCTTTATGAATTACTGAGAACTCTATAAGCGGTCATCGCCTCGACGATTGTCCCATACATCTGCCTATGTGATCGACTAGTCATCCCATATGACTCTATGGCACTTGAACTTGCCATCAATCGCATCACACTCTAGTCACTTCGAGACGTCACCTCATATAAGTAACTAGGGGCCAATACCATGTCAATCCAGTTCACTTTAATGGGGTTCAATTTGTCTCTACAACCCATTTCGGATACGACAAGGTAGCGGGTGAGTTTAATTAAAAACTCAAACGATAAATGTGATTATCACATATGAATAGTCAATACACTATTACTACTTCATATTCTATAATCTCTAGTGTTATAAAAACACTAGTTAAAATGCAATACAAGCTTGGCAAGTGGATATACCCGATATCCATATATTCCAATTTAATTAATTGCTATTTCCTTCCATTCAATGTCATCTCTTAATGACATGAATTTCTCCAAGTATATGTCTAGACTTCATACTAGACTTGGGCTCTTTAACTTGAAAGACGCTCCCACTGTTATCGCATAACTTGTGATAAAGTCACTTGTAGAGGGATTCACCCTTAATCCCTACGTTGACTATTTTATCATAACTTGGATTCCTTTTGTAGATTTTTGCAATGCGCGAAACTAAAACACCTTTCTTAGTCTCTTACTCCTTTGTCAACAATTCATCCTAGGATTTCAACAAATCCCTTTTGGTTTGGAAACTAAAGTTTGTGCAACCCTTCAACACCTTAACTTAGTTTATCATCCAAACATGTGTACAAGTCATCAATTGTACTTTAAGGCTTTCACAGGCCCATCATATGAATTAACTTATTATTGACTTATCATGCACCTAGCATATGGTACATCACAGCACGTGCGTCTGTTGGCATACATAATCGTTCTAATGGCGGAAACATTAGTAATCGATTTCATGTAATCAACAACTTAATGGGTTCAATGAACGACTATGATTCCATCATAGTAATTCCACTTTCATCATCATGAATAAGCTATTCAACCTTGTTGATGTTACAACAGATACGAAAGATCTTATCCTCATAAGACTCTCAACTCTATGCCAATATACTCTCACATAGATTCGGTAATCTAACGTATATTGCACCCTTTCCTAGTCTCCCAATCACTCTTGCCAGAAGAGAGCATTGGTACATTATTCTCAATAATTAATATGTCATCAACATATAAGACATGGAAAAACAATTCTAGCTCCCACTTAACTTCATGTATATCATGATTCTTCAATCATGTGAATGAAACAATTCACTATAATCACATGAATGAAAAGTATAATCCTTTAATGCTAGCTTAAAACCAACTTGTGATCACTTAAGATAGCTACGCATAATATGTTAGGATTCTTAGATCTTAATCTAAGGTTTTGTGTTTGAAACACTTCCTTCTCTAAATTCCCATTTTAGAAAAACGAATTTTTATTTGCCATTCTTCATAAAAATGAAATGCGGCAATTCCTAACACAATTTGTCTTGATCAACATCTTTATGTAAATCTTATGCATTTGTGTACTCTAAAGCTCTATTTCCCTTTAAAGAGACCCTCACTTTAAAGTAAATCTACTCATGAGCAACAATTTTCGGATTGTAATGCTTCGGTTCGTATGTAACAAGGTCATGATACTATCACTTTCACAAAGTAATATTTTTGAACAATAAGACATGTGCGATAAACTCCCACTGAACTATGCTCTCATACTATCTTCATAGATAATAGTTCAATACCAACTCCCACTCTATAATTTAATTACTTTCACAAAGTAACATTTCAACTATAAGAGATGTTTGTGACGATTCAATCTACTCCCACTCTATCTCTCAGAAATATATCAATATTCATGAGAGATAGCTTTGTGAGTCACAAACATCTATATTTAACGGAGTATTAGGAGTTTATCTAGACTATGTATTAGCTTTCAATGGACCATCCTAACATGGCAGCTAGATAATATACGAGTCTTATCCATGTCATCTGTTTAATAGACTCTCTATTCTATGTATCTCATGGTTGACCATCCAATTAGAATTACTTGTCCGTTTTGGATTGCAAATTCCCAAAATTGAGTTCATCAACTCAAACCGACTCATATTAGTTTGATCTTATGGGTAGTGACGCTAGGTCATAATCCATCTTTAATAAATCAAATTTATTACTTAGATCTTTGCCATTACGATTGGGTCGTAATGCTTAGAACTTTATTCAATTGGTTCTCTACGTCATTTAGAAATTTCTCAAATCTCTCAAATGCTTCACCTTTTATTTAATCAAGTAAATATACCCTTATCTACTTGAATCATTGGTAAAAGTGACGAAGTAGTCATAAATTCCCCTTGCGGTGATGCTCATTAGAACACATACATCGGCATGTATTAGTCTCAACAAATCACTTGCTTGTGTCCCTTTACCACTAAAGGAAGTACAAATTATATTGCAAAGGAGACAAGATTCGCATATTCCATAAGATTGAAAATCAAATGGTCTAATAATTCTAGTCGACACTAGCATTTTAATGCGTTTCTCATTTACGTAACCTAATTGAAAAATCAAATGTACAAATCATTTGGATAACTTGTTATGAGTCTTTTGGTGCGTATTATGTAGATATCTTTACATGAGTTGGAACTTGTCTAAAACTTATGTATCATAGAGATAAGTGACATGGCTCACATCCATGTCTATTTTCAACAAAAATACTACAATTGTCTTTGAAGACAAAATATAAATCCTTTTATGTCTCACATAGAAATGGAAATAATGTTTTAGACTAAGTGGATACATAATAACAATTATGTAAATTATAACTCAAAGCTATTAGCAAAAACAAGTACATAAATTTCTCTTTGAAGTGGCGGCTACCCGAGCTCCATTTCATTGTCGGAGATTCATATCACTCTTGTTTAGCTTTTCCACATTTCCAAGTCCCACTTGGAGTAACAAGCCCAACTTTGATATCTTCTAAATACTTGGGGCAATTTCGCTTCCAATGGCCCATGACATTACAATAATGACATTCCTCATAGGATTTGGCACCCTTCTTGGTCTTGGTCTTGGTCTTGGTAGTCCCACTATCCATTTCCAATTTATAATCAGGTTTGGGTTTCTCGCCCATTTTTGTCTTCCCTTTATTAATACCAAAACTCCTTTCATTTGCAAGGACACTCTTGCTAGAACTCCCACTCAATTTGATATTCCTCATTGTTTCTTCAAACAAGGATTCCTTAGGTTTTGTAAGATTTTCTTCACAAGAATTTCTTTTCAAGGTGGTGGGCAATAAAATTGGAGTGGGTGGAGTAGAGGTGGTAAAGAAGCAAAAATTTCCATCCTGACCAATGCCAATGCGTAATTCTCTAATCGTTTCATTGTCATAATCGGAGCATTTGTCATCGTATGATTGGAGTCATGTTTCAACGGTGATTGGTGTAGGAGTATTAGATGAATTCATTGCGTATAATTAACTACAAAAACGGAAACGAAGGAAATAATTAACATCTATCGTTTTAATAATACTCGTAAATTAACTACAAGTATTGCATTTATATAGTGACCTCCACCCAACTACATAAATGATTCCGAGATCCAAATTCATATCAACTCGGGCACGGTGAGCCGATTCATCCCTTATTAATATAACTCGGTGGATTAACTCTTTAATCGATTCTACTTTTAGAACTCTCGGTCGATAAAAATTACTCTAATTCTCATCTTTAGCCCGGAACACATGCGACTACGGTCAACAATACTTCCGTTGAGCTCAATCCAAATTTCGATGTAATAACATTTTACTACCCCACTTCGCCAACGTAACAAGGTTTGTATTACGGTGAAGCCGGATTAACTCCCTTGTGAAATTGGTACTTCATGAGTTTCTACTATTTGGTAAGGCTTTATCTCAATTTTTAATATGTGAGAGGTCTTGTCAATTTATTATCTATCACGTTTTAAGTGAACTAAAGCGGTGAACTACGATAATTATAATTGACACGGTCGATGACTCGATATGAAATGCATGTGTTGTTATGGCGATTTGGCAATGCATGTAGCATATTAAAAGAAATGCAAAGCAATAAATGAAATTCCTAGTATGGCCTTCCTAAAAAATAGAAAATCAAATAATCTATTACATATTCGGAAACCAACTCCTTTGGTCCCTTGAATCTTCAATTTGGCACGCCTCCCAAGACACCGTCTTCGTCGGATCACCTTTCCGAATGGCACCGTCTTGAAGATGCTCCATAATTACAAATAATAATAAAAATACAAAGCTATTCCTATTATACATTTGTAAGATGGAAAAATAATGAAATAAAAATAAAAATAAAAGTGATACGAGATCACATTAAATTACAACCGTATCAATATTCCCTTTCATTACGGGTAATATTGATTAAACTAAGGCCATACTAAGATTAAAATTACATAATTCAAAATTACATAAATAAAAAACATTCAACAATTGAAATATGCAGCATTATAATATGTACCTATCATGCAAAATCATGTGCCAAATCGCCCTATTTAACTTATGTCGTACATATAACCCGGTTTCATGGAAATGCGTGATAATAACCTTTTAAAACCACTAATTAACACTTAAATCACATCTAAGCTCAAGTTAATTATCCTAACACATTTTAGGACTCAAAAATCAGTCATCACTAAATTTTTGACAATAATTCAACTTGATTTAATTTTATGCTCATTTTTGACCTTAAAATCATTATTTATATGAAATAAATCCAAATTAAATCATAAAAGTTTCAAAATTTGAATTTTAAATTTTTGAACATTCTGGAATAATTCCATGACCCTCATAAAAATGACCTAAAAACATTTTAGGACCAGAATATATTACATGCAAGGTGATTTCGTGACTTATGCTCATAAATCACAAATTTTTAGTTTTATATGTTAACCTTTTAACTCGGAAAAACAATAACCGATTATGCATGCAACATCCTATGCTCTGATACCACTTGTTAGGTTCATATACCTATTATTAGACTCCTCTAATAGTGAACAAATTAACTTGTTAATTATATGTTCTTTAGATCTAGTGCATGCATAACAAAATGAAAGATTTATAAGAAAACAATGTCCCTTACATTGTTGATTTCGGTATTATGGGCACAAGTAAGGTCTCCTACCTTCACTTGTTCTTGAGCTATGATGAGTATTAGGATGATCCTCCAAAGACCTCAAGTATAGAAGTCACTCCTCTTGATTGCACCCAAGATTATCCCTTATCTCTACTAAATAATATGTGCTAGATATTTGTTTAGTAGTTTACCTTAAAATTGATTACTAATACTCATATATTACACTAATAATATTAGTAATCTTTATGAACAAATTGAATCAAACTTCTCAAGTTTTTGGAGGAAAAACTATGAACAAGAGAGAGGTTTTGTTGCATGTTACCTAAGCATCTTTTTAAGAGAATTTGAGAGAGAAAATCATAACAACAAAAGTGTTGTTGTATAGTTAAGTGGACCGGCCACTTTGCTCTTAATAAGAGCAATTTGTCTTCTCAAAACTCTTTTTCAAATGCTTTATTGGTAGAGTGATTTTTGGTAGGTGCAACATTACAAGTGTTGCTTGTGTCATAAACTTTTATGACAAAAATAGAAGACTTAGGACAAGTGTCCTATGACCTCCAAAAATCGGTGCATATGGACTAATTATAGTCCATTTTTGTCTTATAATATTTGTCCCACAAATGCTTATAAGTCTTATGTTTAATTATCTTACATAATTAAATATTAATTTGATCATACAACAATTATGACACAAATTAATAAACATGTATTCACTCAACTTATTGAGTAATATTTTATCATTATATCAACATATAATGGGTCCCATAATAGCTAGTTAGTTAAATTCACAACCTCTTGTAAATGTAAATAACTAATTACCTCTACCTCGAAACATTTATATAACCTCAACATAATTTAGTGAATTAACATATTAATCCACTAAATGTGATCTTATTTAATCACATTAACATAAGATACATATTTCCTCTTATTAAAAATAAATTGTTCATTTTTAAGGAATTAATCAACTTGTATCAACATACAATTAATTAACTTTATAAATAAGGGCATCATCCTTTAGGTGTGACCTTAAGGGATCAACTGACCACCACCGTCCCACGACAGTAACGTCAAACTCTAGCAAGCCAATCGTTACCGATTAATGTTGATCAGTTGACTATATAATTGAATCATCCCTTATGTATTCTTTATATGAGATTTAATAATGATATTTAAATCTTGTGATCGCACTATTGTTGAGGACACATTTCCCAACAATAATGTCACAATGCTGCTACTTGAACAAGATAACAAACTAGTAAAGTTTCAAATGTGGAACACCCAGAAGTAAAAATTAAAAAACAATAGAGCAACAACACTTGCAAATTATCTGATTGCAATTTTTACTAATACAAGAACCACCTCATTTATATTGTTCTATTTGATAAAAGGGGTAAAAATAGCGAGAAATACTTGCAACTTGAATCGAAAAACAATTGAAATCAACGGACAGGAACGAAAGAAGTACAAAATAGGAATACAACTCTAATCAACTAATTTGAATCATAAAAATAAGTAAAACGGATGAATAAGAAATAAATTGGGGGAATTACCTAAATTGTAATATGCTCGAAATCAGAAAAATCGATGATGAAATCAGCGAGAACAAAGAAGGAAGCAAAATTGAAGTCGAATTTATAAGTATTTTGGTCGAAATCACTATAATGGCGATCAAAATCAATGAGAATGAAGAAGGAAGCATGAACAAAAGTTATCGCAAAAAAAGAGGGTGTGATGATGGTGGAGAGAGAAAGTCGAACGAAAAAAGGAAAAAGCAAAACGCGTGAATGATAGAAAAATGGAATGTGAGACGGTTGGACTATTCTCAAAATATGTTTAATCTCAGTCTTTAAAGAGGTTCTCATAGTTTTCATTATCTTGATGGTTCTCATAGGATCCCGAATATATATATATATATATATATATATATATATATATATATATATATATATATATATATATATATATATATATATATATATAGAGGCGAGATCTCGTGAGTTTGGTTCTTATGGTGAGTTGTGAGTTTGTGTGCTCACAAATCTCAGCCGTTGGATGAAAGGAAAACAGTGGGCTGAGATTAAATCTAATAATTCCCATCCTCTGCCAATTCGAGACCTCCGTGCTCCATACTCGCACGCCACAATAATTCATTCCCTGCATCTCAATCGACACACCAGCAACAGCTGCTCCTCGATCTCTTCAATCTACATCCTTCACGAGCAGCCACCATCGTCGTTCAATCACCGTCGACCCTACTTCACTCAAAACACCGTGGCCAGCCGTCCTACATCAGCACTTAACTCGGAATCGAAACCGAGTGCGAAATCAGCCATCTGTTTTCCAAACATACTAAAGCAAGAGTCTTCCACCGGCTACTTTTCTTTATCTCTCAAATTCCCCCAAATTTCACCCCTCAAATCCACAATTTGTTTTTACAATTCTCATTTATTTTCTTAATTTCTCAAACTAATTACTTAATTGAATTCAACAGAGGCGTAGAGCATTTTCACCAGTTGAAGTCCATTTACACCGTGCCTGCTCCTGATGCACTGGACGGCTGATTTCAATAGTGCCGAGCTCGATTCTGGGTTTGAAATTGTTGATGCGGTTGTGCAGATTGGTGGCCTGATATGGTGATTTTGGTGACCATTGGTATTGGGTTTCGCTGCCGCAATCAAATAATGGAGACTCGAATTGGATTCATTTCTGGGTTGCCTGCTTGTTTTAGATTGGTGACAAAGAAGTTGGGCTCGGTTTCAGTGCCGAGACGAGATGAAGCTACGATGGCAGCATAATGCAGCGTAACATTTTGCCTGCTTATTTTAGATTGGTCACAATTGATTCATGAGAGCTTGTTTAGACCATGGAAAAACCGATGCTTTTTCCTTCTGGTATGTTTCTTGACTGCCTTGCCACAATGAAAGGGATAAACTGCACCTGCACAAAGTAAAATATAACATCAGAGCTGTTGTTTGTTTCAGGATCAAATCTCAACAAGTACTCCCATTGGCAATTCAAAGTTTACAGTTTAAACAATAAGAAAGTTTGGTGACAGTACCTGTGAATTATTGTGTATGCCAAAATCCTGCAGAGATGCATTGTCATTAAGAAGCTTCTCATTATGATACAGCAGGCAATAGTTAGCCCATACATGTTTCCTGTGACGTCCAATTGAGTAGGCTAATATCAGATTAGAAGCAAACAGAATATTATTCATTCTTGAGTACTACTTTATGCATTCACTTTTTTTTTTTTTTGAGAACTACGTTATGCATTATTGACTAACTCTATGTAGACAAAGACGATAAAAATGTAGAAAATGTCGAGGATAAGTTTTATGAAATTTTTAGTATCAAGCTACTTCCCCCATTTACGTGTTTTCTTTTATTTCTAGGCCTTTTTTGTCTCTCGTAGATGTCCCACCTTATGATGTATACAGTGGAGAATTACTGCGAGTCATTTTATACATGTGAAAGTGAGGCTAATTAGAATAACACCATAATAACACCAAAGTAATAACACAATAGCAACAGAATAACAATGAAATAACAAGTGATAAAAAAAAGTAGAAAAAAAAAAAATCAAAGTGACACCGGAATAACATCACAATAACACCAAAATAACAATACCACCAGAATAATAGCACAATAACACGTGGTAAAAAAAACAAGTAAAAAAAAGAGTAAAAAAATCAAAGTAGTAAAAAAAATCAAAGTGACACCGGAATAACATCACAATAACAACAGAATAACAGTAGAATAACAGCACAATAACAGGGGGTAAAAAAAAAAAGAAAAAAAAAATCAAAGTGGCACCGGAATAACATCACAATAACACCAGAATAACAGCAGAATAACATGGGGTAAAAAAAAAGAGTAAAAAAATCAAAGTAGTAAAAAAATCAAAGTAGTAAAAAATCAATGTGACACCGGAATAACATCACAATAACAGCACAATAACAGCACAATAACACGTGGTAAAAAAAAAGGAAAAAAAATCAAAGTCGTAAAAAAAATAAAAGTAACAGCAGAATAACATCACAATAACAGCGGAATAACAATAACATGTGGTTAAAAAAAGAGAAAAAAAATCAAAGTCGTAAAAAAAATTAAAGTAAAAAAAGCCTAATAACTGCATAATAACACGAGGTAAAAAATAAGAGCAAAAAAAATTCAAGTAAAAAAAATGGTACAAAAAGAAAAAGAAAAAGAAAAAAAAGTAACATAATGAGAAAATTAGAGAAAAACAAAAGAGAAAAAAAATCAAAGTTATAAAAAAAAGCATAATAACACGAGGTAAAAAAAGGAGATAAAAAAAAATTAAAGTAAAAAAAAAGAGTAGCACTAGAAAAAAGAGAAAATAAGTAAATAACAGTGGTTTTATATGACAGGTAAGATTAGATCTTGGTCATTCATCCCTAATATAATCCAATGGCTGAGATTTCAAAGCACAACTCACAACTCACCATAAGAAACCAAACTCACAAGATCCGATCTCTCTCTCTCTCTCTCTCTCTCTCTCTCTCTCTCTCTCTCTCTCTCTCTATATATATATATATATATATATATATATATATATATATATATATATATATATATATATATATATATATATATTAATTTAGAAACCAAGGGAATTCAAATAACTAAATAAATTTATACAAATTAATTATACTATATAGTTTTAAATCAATAAAGACAAATGCGATGGACCTAAACAAGGGATTTCAATGTAAATATTATATAGTTTTGGTTGAAATATAAATTTAGAGAACACAGAATATGGTAATTTTCCTTAAAATAAACATGCCCCACTTATGATATTAATTAATATACAAATGTTAATTATTTGAACATAAACAAATATAATATAAGTATATTATATTTTTGAAACTATTAAAAACTAAATAAATCAAGCTAGATTTCAAAAATATAATATACTTATCACTTATGATATTAATTAGTATAAAGATGTTAATTATTTTAACATAAACAAATATAATATACTATTTTGGAAACTATTAAAAAGTAAATAAATCAAGCTAGATTTATAAAATATAATATTCGATAATTATTTCGACTTAATTAATTTAATGCATATATGTAATATATTTATTTCGAATAGCGAGAGTAATAAAAGAAACCTTAATTGGATATAATAAATACTACTTTGATACTTAAAAAGTAAAAGTTATTTTGTTAATAGTGAATAGAATTGTAGGAACATTGGATATAATAATATGATAGTAATCACTCATTTGAATAGTCGAGCGGGAGTAGTGAAAATAACAGAAGTAACAACGGGAGTAGTGAAATTATCAATATTAATGTACAAGTAGTGCAAGTAACAATAATCAGGTAACAATAATTACGGCGGGAGTAGTGAAAGTAAAAGTAATAATAACGAATGTAATAAAAGTAACAATTCTAAGAACAAAAGAAAGTACATATGAAAAATTAGCTAAACAATCGATTTAAGTAAAATATTAATAGCGGGAGTAGTGAATTTGTCTCATAATTTATTTCATGGTAATTTTAAGATATACTCTGTATCATAGAAAAATATATTAATAATATTTATGAGTTATGCAACTTTAAAATAATTTAAGCTAATTGAAAATATATTTTAATGCAAATACAGGTAGCCCGGGCAAAGCCGGGCACCCATACTAGTATATATATAAAACTGGGTTGGGAAGGTGTGGATACGACATGTGTCTAATTCAGCCTTAAATACACCATTAATGACAACTTAGTCATTAATTATAGGTGTTAATTTAACATCAACATCAACAATAATTTAATAAAGTTATTTATTAAAATTAAAGAACTAATATAGCTAATTTTAAAAATATTTTGAGAAAAAATATGAAACTAATTTTTTTAAAAATTTATAGCGAAAATGCTTTCGTATAAGTATAATTTTCATTAGAGTTATTAAATATTAAATTTAATGAATATGTGCTCCTCGTAGAAATAAAATAAATCATGTAGATTGCACAAAAAGATGAAATGTATTAAAACTTCACTTTTTAATTTAAATGCATGTATATAGTACAATACAAACAATTTACATAAGAGTTAAGTAATTATATACATTGTTTTAATTTTTATTTTTGCATGTATTTAAAAACTTTATTAATACAAATTTTAAATTGTCAAAATACTACTTAATTATTTTTATATCGTGGAGATATGATAGCAAAGTTTTAAAACCTTATCATGCAAATTGAGGGTTTTACAACATGACTTAACCTTGAATTCCATATAGCTATTTTATATGCAATTTCTTTGTTTAATTGAAAAGAAATGAGAAATACACACTGTGATAAAGAGTAGGTATGTGCATTGTGGCATGAAATGCATATTAATAATCACAATGAAAATAATGGTTACATTAAGGATATTTGTATTATAAGAGATGTGAGAAAATAAGAATTATTATTCATTTTTAAGATATTCTCATTAAATGTTGTCTACACCATTTATAAAACATCGTCTATTACTTACTTTATATATTTTATTTAAAAATACTTTGAAAAATATACGTAAAAGATAATATTTGAAAAAAGTTAATCTATTTTATTTTTATGTAAAATATTAAATGTCATATATTAGTTATGTTATTTTTCCTTCAATTATAATAATAAAATATACAACCAGACCATGCGAAGCACGGGATGCTACCTAGTATATATATAAAACTGGGTTAAAATGGTGTGGATGCGCCACGTGTCAACCCAACATTAAATACAAGTATTAATTACTGCTGGACATTAAATATAAACATAATAAATGCTGTATAAATCTTAGCAAAATATTATTATAATTTAATAAATTTTATTATAAAATTAAATTAAATCATTATGGTGATTTGTACTAAATTTATTAAAAAATGATTTTGATATAAATTCTAAAACGTAAATAATTAAGTTCATTGCAAAAAATGCTTCAAATTGAGTATAATTTTCATTATATTTATTGAAATATTTTTATTTGTAGAGATGATTAAAGTGAGTGTCTCATAATATTTTATGTTTACTTAAAAAGACATTTTGAGAAAGTTATAAAACTTAAACCATTAAATCCTGAGAAAAATATATTTGGAAGAGTCATTGTATTTCTTAAAAAAAGAACTTAAAAAAAACTACTAAAAGATAAGTTTTTATGTGGGAATGAAAAAAAAATATATTGCGAAAAAATGAATATATGTGAGATTTTGATAGGTTTAAATAGTGTAATAACGAGTATGTATGTACACAGTGATCGCGACTACATTTAAATAATCAAAACAAAAGTAATGATTATAAAATAATATAGTATTATAAACGACATGAAAAAGTAGAAAAGCGTTATATTTTTCTTTAATATCTTCAATTAAAATATTTATAAGTCAAGTATAAATATTGATTGTGACTAGCTAAATATTAATTTTCCTTAAATATTTTATATGTCGTCTTCTAAATACTTTGAAGTTAAATCTCAAAAAATTATTATTTAAGAAAGTTGTTGAACCATATATATATATATATATATATATATATATATATATATATATATATATATAGATTGGATTTGGTGTATTTAGTTCTTATGGTGAGTTGTGAGTTGGGTGAATCTCAGGCATTAGATTAAATTAGAGAAGAGTGGCCAAGATTAATCTTAGTTGTGATATAAAAGCATTGTTATTTAGTTTATTTTCTCTTTTTTCTAGTGCTACATTTTTTTTTTTACTTTAATTTTTTTTTCTCTTTTTTTTTTTTTACCTCGTGTTATTATGCTTTTTTTAACAACTTTGATTTTTTTTTCTCTTATGTTTTTCTCTAATTTTCTCATTATGTTACCTTTTTTTCTTTTTCTTTTTGTACCAAATTTTTTTTGCTTGAATTTTTTTTCACTCTTATTTTTTTTTACCTCGTGTTATTATGCTGTTATTGTGCTTTTTTTAACTTGATTTTTTAACGACTTTGATTTTTTTTTCTCTTATTTTTTTACCACATGTTATTGTGTTGTTATTGTTATTCCGCTGTTATTGTGATGTTATTCTGCTGTTACTTTGATTTTTTTTACGACTTTGATTTTTTTTTTTTCCTTTTTTTACCACGTGTTATTGTGCTGTTATTCTACTGTTATTCTGCTGTTACTTTGAATTTTTTTTTTACGACTTTGATTTTTTTTTTCCCTTTTTTTAACACGTGTTATTGTGCTGTTATTCTACTGTTATTGTGATGTTATTCTGGTGTCACTTTGATTTTTTTACTATTTTAATTTTTTTTACTACTTTGATTTTTTTACTCCTTTTTTTACTACATGTTATTGTGCTGTTATTCTGGTGTTATTGTGATGTTAATCCGGTGTCACTTTGAGTTTTTTTACTATTTTGATTTTTTTACTCTTTTTTTTTACCACGTGTTATTGTGCTGTTATTCTGGTGGTATTGTTATTCTGGTGTTATTGTGATGTTATTCCGGTGTCACTTTGATTTTTTTTACACTTTTTTTTTTTTACTCTTTTTCACCACGTGTTATTGTGTTGTTATTCCGGTGTTATTGTGATTCTGCTATTATTGTAGTGTTATTTTTATTTTAAAAAAAAAATCTCATTTGTTACCTTTTTTTTGCTTTACGTGATGTTACTCCAGTGTTATTGTGTTGTTATTCTGCTATTATTGTAGTATTATTGTTATTTTTTTAAAAAAATTCTCATTTTGTTACCTTTTTTTTCTTTACGTGTTGTTACTCCAGTGTTGTTGTGCTGTTATTCTGCTATTATTGTTGTGTTATTGTTATTTTTTTAAGAAAATTCTCACTTTGTTACCTTTTTTTCCCTATACGTGTTGTACTCCATTATTATTGTGGTGTTATTCTACTATTATTCTAAATTGTTACAACATATATACTCTTTAAGTCACCGAAACCGAAAATTTGCACCAATTCTTGAAATAACCATCACCGCTCTACCCAAAATTTGCACCAATTTTGTCCGAAACCCAACATAGAACCAAACAAATTGAGTTTACACCTATTTCACATAGCATTAATTAATATTAATTATATCAAGTGACATTTAATCCATGCTAGAACAACTATAACCCGACTTGAACAATCGAAAAACAATAAACAAATGCTCTAAAATTTAGCCAACTGAAATCATAAAAAAAGCCGAATACAAAAACACAGAACCATAATCCATGGTCTTAGGTCGAGGAATAGAGCCAAGATTTGGAACTTGGTGTAAAATCATCTGATGCTTTCCTAGTAAATTTGGAACTTGGGTGTAAAATCAACCCGACTTGCACATCACCCCAAAATCGTTGTAACTTGTATGTTACAATGAAAACCTGGTCTTTTCTTCTGATGCTTTCCTAGCAAATTTGATTTCTGTGGAGTTCTATTCGTTCAACTTGACATAGTACATGTGTGTTTTCAGGTGAACCATGATATGACAGATCCATTGCAACATT
The DNA here is from genome assembly GCF_048544455.1 of Silene latifolia. NCBI lineage: Eukaryota > Viridiplantae > Streptophyta > Magnoliopsida > Caryophyllales > Caryophyllaceae > Silene > Silene latifolia. Next base: position 115,637,930 of record NC_133536.1, on the reverse strand, counting down.
ACTACATATATACAAGACGGTAGTATTTTTATATTAAAATCCAACAAATTAAAATATCAATCCAGTTGAATATTATTCTCTTTAATCGTCATGTATGCTATAATTAGGTAGGAAAAATTGAGACAGTTTGAGACTTGAGATGATGCACAGCATTTTATGATTGATCATTCACAATATCTTCAAATAAGGGAGTTGTCCTAGAGAGAATGGAACAGTCCCTTCTAAGTGATTTCCTGACAGGTTTAGGTACTCAAGAGCAACACAGTTCCCAAGTTGTGATACTATAGTACTTGAAAGATTGTTCATCGATAGATCAATAGCTAAGACCATCTCCATCTTGCTTAGTTCCAAAGGTATAGGCCCTGCAACTTCACCAGGAATTTTCTCTGAAATTTGGTTGTGTGAAAGGTCTAGAATCTTCAAATTGATGCAACTTCCGAGACTTGGAGGTATTTGTCCCGAGAGTTGGTTTGAGTGGAGTAATAGCCGCCTTAATTGAGGTAAATTGGCAAAACTATTAGGGATTGAGCCAGACAGCTTGTTATCAGACAAGTCTAAAAGGCCTAGATGTGGGATTTCACCAAAAGATGATGGGATTACGCCAGACAATGAGTTATTAACCAAATATAGCCTTTCAAGGGTCTTGATTCTACACAACTCAAGTGGGATTGATCCATTTATGGGTTTCCGGCCACCGTCACCACAGAGTAGCTGTAATTACAAAGTACTCCCTCTTGGTGTAATCGTCGGCTTCCTCCTCCGCTACACCACGGTAACCACCGCCTCCAACGCCGGATCCACGGGATTAACCTTGGTTGACGGTAATGCTACGGCCGTCGAGATCTTGTCCATTAATTCCTTCGATCGCATCGTTCATCGATTTTTCGTTGGCGAATGTCACGAATTCAGGATTAGAGGAAGAGAAAGAGAGAATTACGTTTTGAGATCTGCGATTTTGAATGTTGAATCGAAGAAATTGGAGAGAAGAAGAGTAAAAGTTTTGGGACTTGCAGTCCTAAGTTTGTTCAGCGTTCTTTTTTTTTTTATTATTACAATTCTTATTAGATTCAATCTCAGCCATCTATTACCTTTTATTCAATGGCTGAGATTTGTGAGTACACAAACTCACAACTCACCGTAAGAATCCAACTCACGAGATCCCGCCTCTCTCTCTCTCTATATATATATATATATATATATATATATATATATATATATATATATATATATATATATATATATGTATATATATATATATATATATATATGTATATATATATATATATATATATATATATATATATGTATATGTATATATATATATATGTATATGTATATATATATATGTATATGTATATGTATATATATACGTATATGTATATATATATATGTATATATATATATATACGTATATGTATATATATATATATATATATATGTTTTGATGATGTTAAAAGTGCTTTATATTATATATACTCGTTGCGCGTAATTGTTTGTTTAGTCTCTTCAAATTAGACTTATTATTTGCAAAGTTTAAAGAATTATGATGAAAGTATACAAGAGCATTTTGTGATCAAGCCCTCAATCATGGGTCAAAATATTACAAGATATTGTAGAATCATTCAAGCATTCATGAGAAGATGAAGTTCAGTTAAAGTTTCATCAAGCTTGAATGACGAAGTAGCCTACACTCGAAGATCTCCTAAGAAGATTAGAATAGCGTAGGTGATTATCTCGTAGTGGTAACGTAAGAATGGAGTTCTTACATTGGTATAGTTTACATAACATTGAGATGTCAAGTTTACATAATACAGCACTAAAATGTATTCAAATTGTTTTTAAAAAATGTTTTTGTCTCTTTAAATTATTTTAGCAAAAAGTATTTATTTAACAAGGAAGCCTATATTCATATTAAGCGTGGTTTTATTTTAAGCTAATAATTAGTAATTATGTTGAATCAACTTATGAGTTGAGTCATATTACTAATTAGGGTTTCTAATATTACATACTATTAAACCATAAATCTAACCTAATATCAAGCTATGGTTTTCACGAAAATCAAGTCCCATGAGCCGTGTTGTTCTCGTGTGAACTTAGCAATATAAGTTGATCATTGTTAATATTTTATTCTCTAAGAATTATCTTAACATATCTTTTATATTTATCATGATATGGTTATATATGATAAGGATATTTTTGTTATGGAAAATCTTATCATATCTTAAGATTTAAGGAAAAAATCATAGGAGAATAATTGATAAAATTATCTTTAAGTTATTCTCTATTATCTTCTAAGATTTTAAGGAAAGAAATAACAAGATACGATTTGTTTACATAACTATTATTTCGGCCTCTAGGGTTTCGAGGAAATCGAGTGCCATGCTTCCTCTTTTGCTATAAATACTTTACTCTTTGCTACATTCAAAAGTAAGACCTTTAAGCATAACTTTGATTTATTTTCAAAAAGCAAAGACTGTGTTTTAAAGCAAAAACCGTTTTGTTATTTTTCGAAAAAGGTCGTGTGATTTATAAACTTGTGCATTCGTTCTTTCGTTATCGTTATAAGATAATAGTGCTTAATTGATTTCATACTCGTTCATTAACATAAACCTTTAGAAGAATCAATAGTGCTTTCTTATTAGCATAAGTTAGTCACTCGAGTATTTAACGATACTCACTTGAGTTAAAACTAGGGTTAGTTGTACGAGTTGGGTTAGTAAATTTGTAATCCGTAGACATGTACTAAATTTATTAATCGAGAATATATAGTGGACGTAGGTTTCGATTTGTGAAACTGAACCACTTCAAAAATCCGTGTGCCTCTCTTTCTCTTTCGTTTACCTTACGCTTTGTTTTTAGTTCGTTAATTAATTGATTAGTTAAAGTTTAATCAATAAACTTTAAATAATTAATTATATACTTATAATCGAAAAAGTAGGCTAAAGTTTTTAATCCTCAATTCACCCCCCCCCCCATGAGTATTTCGGATCGATAGACTCTTCAATTGGTATCAGAGTCTCATGCTCTTGATTGTCTAACCGCAAAGAGGCTGATCTGTCTATCTTTAATTATCTTATTGTTTTATATTTCGCTGCCTATCACGTGATAAATGGATTCCAAATACTTCAAGTGTCCCGTCTTTGATGGGAAGAATTATGGTTTATGGAAGAACATGATGACTCACTATGTAAAGGGTCATGATTAGGAGTGCTGGAGGATTATCCAAAATGGACCGCATAAAATTTTGGCTGTCTCCGCTGAAGGAACTACCTACGAGAAAAAGGAAGAGGATTATGTCGAGGCTGACTACAAGAATGCCTAAAAGAATTTTAAAGCAATAAGTCTATTGCAGAACGGCATGACTACTACAGAATTCGATCGCTTCTCTTCTTGCTCTACGGCAAAGGAAATACGGGATGGCCTTGAACTAGCTTATGAAGGTACTTCCATTGTTAGGAAACACCGCATAGATTTGTTAATAGAGAGATATGAGCTATTCAGTATGGAGCCAAATGAGTCCTTGGATAGTATATCCACACGTTTTTCAAGAATGATAAACGAGTTGAAAAACCTAGGAAGAAAATTCAACACCGAGGACATTGCAAGAAAGGTTCTTAGGAGCCTAACTAAAAAGTGGCGTGCCAAGGTTACAGTAATGGAGGAACCGAGAGATCTTGAGAACAGATCCTATCAAGAACTCATTGGTACCCTCATGGCCCATGAAATCACTCTAAATGCTGATGAGGCAGAACCAAGTAGAGGTAAAAATATGGCCTTGAAAAGCGAAGATGTTAGCTCCGACATGGAAAATGAGACCGTATTATTTGCACGTCGTTTTAAAAATAGAATCTTTCGAAACAAGCAATCAAAATCTTCTGCTAACAACAACATGTTCTTTAATAAGAAAGCAATAGAGTCAAAATCGCCATTTGCTAATAGAGGTTTCTTCAAGTGTGGAGAATCTGATCACATGATCAAGGATTGTCCCACATAGGAGAAAATTAAAGACAAGGCAAAACGCAAGAAGACAAAGAAGGAGTTCAAACAAGTAATGATGGCTTCATGTTGGGGAGATCTTGACTCAGAAGATGATGAAGGATCTGAAGAAGACGAAGTAGCAAATCTTTGTCTCAGCAGCGTCAGTCTTGACCTAATCTCTGACAGCGACGATGATAGCACATATTTTCACTCAAATTACTGCTTTCTTGCAGAATCAGATGAAGATGACGATAATGAGGTTAGTTATCTTGAACTAATTGAATTCTTTGAGCAATCCCTCGATAAATGTCATGAACAGGATATGGAACTAAAGGATCTAAAAGAACAAATTCTTGATATTGTTGAGGAGAATCATATTCTAAAGGCAAAAGCTAAGAAGTTGAAATCTAAAGTTACAGGTGATAAAGCTATAACATTAGATACTACTAGTGCTGAGAAGAAGGAATTAGAGTCTAAAGTTATGGCTAATGAAGCTATAACTTCAGATCTAAAGCTTAATATTAAGCACATTCAAACCAAAGTTATAGCTAATAAAGCTATAACTTTGGAACTTAGAAAGGCCAAAGAACTCTTAGTGTCTAAAGCCACAGTTGATGAAGCTGTGATCTTAGATCAAAAGAAAGAAATAGATTCTCTCACAAAGCAATTGAAAGAATCAAAAACTCAGATGTTGTATTTATTCTTAACAAAAGATTCCAAGACTTTCGTGACAATTTCAAGAAGGATAATGACGTAGATCACACAAAATTTCTTGATGAGATTAAAACCCTAAAGGACTTACTCCTACACGTAAGGAAAGTCCATGACAAGTGGGAAGGTAGCACAAAAGTCCTAAACTTCCTAACCGAACAATCTAACAATAATATGAAGATGGGGTTAGGACATGAGTGCTACAGCCGCAGAGATCACTCTAATTGCAAATCAACACCTTTTAATCACAATTTCAGAAAAAGAAAATATCCTGATCTTCCTGAATATCTGAATTTGCAATTATTGTGGTCATACGGGTCAGATCCAAGACAATGGTGTGAAATGTGTACATGATATACGAAAAAATGCCGAATTTGTTAAAACGGTTGACATAACAGTCGAGGATGATGAATCCCCTATAGATGAACCTAACGAAGAGAGGAATAATAACTTTCGTTGGTTCTACGACATGGCCTTTGATTACACGAAAAAAACCTAGCACTGCACAAACTTCTTGTCAACCTAAACAAAATATACCAAAACACAAGGAAACTACATATGTGAGACCCAAGGAGTCCCCTAGACCTAGAACTCCTCCTAAACGAAACTACCCTTGGTTTAGAAATGCGATTATTAGACAAGTTTGGGTACGAAAGGATTTAGTATATAAAGTAACTAATCATAAAGGACCCAACTTAGCTTGGGTACCTAAAAACTGTATCTAATCCTTTTGCAGGTAATGGTGAAAGAAAACAACCAATGGTATCTTGACAGTGGATGCTCAAGACACATGACTGGAGATGAGAAATTATTTCTTTCACTTAAACCTTTCAATGGAGGAAAGTTAACTTTTGGGGATGACAAGAAGGGCAAAGTGATTGGTGTGGGCAAAATTGGAATTTCTAAATTACACGTAATCAGTGATGTTTATCTAGTTGATGGTCTCAAGCATAATCTACTTAGCATATCTCAACTATGCGACAAAGGTATCAAGGTTATATTTCATGCAAATGTTTGTCGCATTACAATTGAAGGTACAAGTAGCATTATTTTTGAAGGCCATAGAAAAGGAAATGTGTATATGGTAGATTTAAATGTTGTGCCTACTATCTCCTTTTCGTGCATGAAAGTTACACTTGATGATCCTTGTTTGTGGAAAAAATATTTTGGACACATTAGCTCACCTATTTTGAATAAACTCAAAAAATGGGACTTGGTTGAAGGACTACCTAAAATCAGGTTCGATCAAGAAAATATGTGTGACACCTGTGCTCGATGCAAACATGTGAGATCATCGTTCAAGCCTAAAAGAGTAGTAAACAAGAATCAAGCCCTGGATTTAGTACACATGGACTTGTGTGGTCCCATGAAGGTAAGGAGTTGAGGAGGATCCGAGTATGTCTTTGTCTACTCAAGGTATGTACGGCCTATCTTTCTTCATTCAAAAGATGAGACTTTTGATGAGTTTGTTTGTCTTATGAAACTTATTCAAAATAAATATAAGACAAACCTTGTCTCTATTCGTACGGATCATGGCACCGAATTTGATAATCAAGCCTTTATAGAATATTGTAGAGTTAATGATGTACGACATAACTTTTCTGCACCACGAACTCCTCAAAAAAACAGTGTGGTTGAACGTATGAATAGAACACTAGAAGATATGGCTCGTACGATGCTTTTGTGTAGTGGTCTACCTCGTAATTTTTGGGCTGAAGTCATTAGTACTTCATGTTATATTCATAATCGTGCTATGATAAGACCTATCCTAAAGAAAACCCCTTATGAACTTCTAAGAGGTCGTAAACCTAATATCTCTCATCTTCGTTGTTTTGGGAGTAAGTGTTTTGTTCATAACAATGGTAAAAATAGGTTAAGTAAGTTCGACCCTAGAAGTGATGAGGCTATTTTTATAGGTTATTCGGATCATAGCAAGGCTTATAAGGTCTTCAATAAAAGAACACTTTGTATTGAAGAAAGTATTCACGTTATTTTTGATGAAGATAATGTGTTTGATAAGCCCTTACAGGATGAGGAAGAAGACATGGATGAACCTGATTTTCGTCTTTCTAGAAACGATCCTCCAGAATTGGAAACTGAGGACAATGAGATTTAAGGAATCAAAGATGAGCTTGATCATTCTTCAAAAGATAAAAAGAAGAAAACTAAAGTTATAGTTGATGATACTATAACATTGTCTCAAGATAAGGATTCCCAATCCAATGTTATAGATGATGTTACTATAACATTGAATCCAAATCAAGGTAACAAGTCCGAAGTTATACCCGACTCTACTATAACACTAGGATTGGATTCAGGGGAAACGTCCTTCAATTCTGAGCCAAATGAAGTTGGATCAAGTTCAAATAATGAAGAACCAAGTACTTCAACAAAATGGAAATATAAGAGTTCACACCCTATGGAAAATATACTTGGTAATATTAAGAAGGGAGTTCAAACGCGACGATCCTTGAACAATTTCTGCTCCTTCTATTCGTTTCTATCCACAATTGAACCAACGAATATTAAGGAAGCTCTCGAAGAATCAGATTGGATTATAGCTATGCAAGAAGAGCTTCAACAATTCGAACGGAAGAAAGTTTGCCACTTAGTTCCTAGACCCAAGGACCGATCTGTAATTGGAAGAAGATGGGTGTTTAGAAATAAATTAGATGATGTTGGGGTCATAGTTCGAAATAAGGCAATATTGGTGGTACAAGGTTATAATCAACAAGAAGAAATAGATTATGACGAAACCTTTGCACCCGTTGCTCGTCTCGAAGCTATTAGACTTCTGATAGCATTCGCATCTCATAAAGGAATGAAACTCTTCCAAATAGATGTCAAGACAACGTTTCTAAATGGGTATCTACAGGAAGAAGTCTTCGTAGAACAACCCCTTGAATTTAAGGATAGCAAATTTGAAGATCATGTCTTTAAATTAGATAAGGCCTTATATGGTTTGAAGCAAGCACCAAGGGCCTGGTATGACAGATTATCAAAATTTCTACTTGACAGTGGATTTAAGAGAGGATTTGTGGATAAAACTCTATTCTTAAAATCCGAGGATTCTGACCTTCTGGTTGTTCAAATCTACGTCGACGATATTATTTTTGGATCCACCAACCGCAATCTGTGCAAGTATTTTTCGGAATTGATGACTTCCGAATTTGAGATGAGTATGATGGGAGAATTAAAATTCTTCCTAGGTCTGCAAATTCAACAAACCGAGGAAGGCATCAAAATTCATCAACAGAAGTATATTAAGGAGTTAATTAGAAAGTTTGGAATGGAAAATACCCAGGCTATGTCTACTCCAATGGTCGCAGAAAAGAAATTGACTTTAGATGAAGACGGTAAGTCTGTTGATGAAACAACTAACGGAGGAATGATTAGGTCATTGCTATATTTAACTGCAAATAGACCAGATATCATGTTCAGTGTATGTGTATGTGCGAGATATCAATCATCTCCCAAAGAATCGCACATGACGGCCGTAAAAAGAATCCTATGATATCTTATTGGCACGTCCAAACTTTATCTATGGTATCCTATGGAATGCCATTTTGATCTTGTCGGATATTCAGATGCCGATTACGCAAGATGTTAATTAGACAGGAAAAGTACGTCAGGTGTTGCCACGTTCATTGGACCTTGCATTATTACTTGGGGTTCAAAGAAGTAGAATTCAGTTGCCCTTTCTGCAGCAGAAGCCGGATATATTGCAGCAGGACTGCTATGTACTCAATTATTATGGCTTAAGCAACAGTTATGTGATTATGGTGTTAACGTAGGTTGTATTCCTATTTTATGCGATAATACGAGTGTTATTATTATTTATAAAACCCCGCGCAACACTCGTGTACCAAGCACATTGAAATTAGATACCATTTTATACGTGACCATGTTGAAAAAGGGAATATAAAACTTGAATTTTGTAGTACTGAAAAACAATGGGCAGACATTTTGACAAAATCATTAGCTAGAGGACGTTTTGAGACTTTACGGTTGGAAATTGGTTTAATTGGTGGCACCTAAGCTTCTATAATTGTTTACTCTCTCAATGATTGATTAGTATGAGATAAGATTGTATGACTGTGTCCGTATATTTCGTTGCATGAATATTTATGTTTTACAGAAATTTATTTATCGTATATATTCTGTCTGTATTTAAGTCTTTAAAGTGCATACAAACTTATTCTCTTAACAAAATTATGATACACCATATTTCTTATTTACCAAATTCTATCAACAATCTTTACCACAATTCCTTCATACCATATCTCGTCAAATATTTCTTATGCTTGCCATATCTATACAAAATCTTTCATATATTAATTACCTAATTTGTGTAAACAACTAACTTCCTAAACCTAAACCTAGATTCCCACCTATACCTTCCCCCCCCCCCCCCCTAAACCGTGTAAATTGGTCAAACATCCACAAGTTGCATTCACTTTTTACTTTACAAAATTTATACACAATCTCCATCATAATCATCACTCCTTCTCTCAACCATGTCACCTCCACATACAACCACTCGGTCTTCAACCCGCAACCAACACCAACCACAACCATGCAATCAACCACCATCATCCCATCAACCTAACTCCTCTACCTTCACTCCAACAACCCAACATCCATCACCAACATCCTCCTTGTTTCACGGTCGGGATGAGTCGGTCTCCCAGGGAAAAACGCGTCGGCTCAACAAGGGGAAGAATAAGGTTGTAGTAGAAGATTCTGAAGAAGATAATGAACCCGAGGATGTTATTCGGGACGAGATTTTGAGGACTCTGTTTTGGGAGCCTTCGAAGAGCGCAACCAAAGTCAGTTTAAACCGGGTTCGAATGACAAAGGGAGAAAGCATCTTGGTCTCTCGAGTTTTACCATATTCTATTCATGGTGGAAGGTATTATCCTAAATTTTGGTTGTCTCAAATTCCATCTTTAATGTTCTTTGTGGATTTCTTGATTTTCAAGGGTGGAGTGATATTAGTCGGTTCTCGGGTCCTACTTACCCGATTGAGGTTGTTCAGTTTTTTGCATCGGTAAAAATAAAGGGGGTGTGTTGCATGCAGTCGTGAATGGTGTCGAGATCACCGTCACCATTGCTGACTTTTGCTCTCCTTTTAAGGTTCCTCATGATGGAACCGAGATAAATTCGAGTGAAGAATGGTCTAATGTGGAAGATGATCAACAATTGGTTATTAAAAGGTACGTTGATGAGGTTGCTTCCGAGAATAGATACATCTTGGTTCATCCTCTCTAGGCCAAACTCAAGTTCTTTTTGAACTTTTTATGGAACACAATTGTTCCAAGAAGGGAGGACGGGACAAGGTGTCGAGCTATGAAGCAATAATCTTATATTTGTGGTTAGAGGGTCGGAATGTTAACTTGGCTAGTCTTGTGTTTAATCGGATTGTTTAAACTAGCATTACTGTCACCAAAGAAAAGCATTGTACTACTCTTGATCTCCCATACGGTATGTGGATTTCGAGATTATTAGAAATTAAACGGGTTATGAGTCGGGAAAGCTACGGTGTGAGTGCTAAGGACAGTATGTGTGACCGTGTGATAAAGTTAATGGGTCTCGGTTTTGAAGGACCCGAGTTGGTCTTTGCTAAGGGTGTTGATAAGAGTGTCAATGAGGTTGGGATGGCGGCTATGGAAGCCAAATTGGATGTTTTTATGGGGTCTATTATGGCAAAATTAGAGGAGCAAACCACGACCTTGGCTATGGCTATGTGTCGGGTTGGGCAGTCACGGTCCTCGGTTAGCGGTTTGGATGATGCTCGGGTTTATGCTTGGATGGAGGGCATCGACAAAAGGCTTGAGGGTTTAGAAAGGGGATTGGTAACTACCCGTGAGGAAGTCTTTCAACATGCTGATCGTCTTTCCTTTCTTACTAGTCAAGGGGGTGCCATGGTGAAGGACGGAAAAGCTATGAAAGCGGATCAAGCACTTACGTTGGAGGCCACAAAGGCCTTGTCTTTGAAGGTCCTTAACTTCGAAACAAGTCTCAATGCCCAAGCTACTCTTGTGCGAAGTTCTTTTGATCGTCTTGATGCTTTGGAATTCCGTACTCGTCCCGACTATGTTAATCTTTACAAAACCCGTCACACTTAGCCCTTGTCTTGCCCCTTTCTTGTTTTAGGCTTTCCTCTAATTGCCTTGCCTTCTTTTGCTTTCATTTCGTGTATTTTGCCTTTTTAAAACTTGCTTCCCATTCGGCCCATTTTGGCATACTACTTGTGGTTATGGCCCGGTAGTTCTAAACATGTAATTTCATTCGGCCCATTAGGCTTAAACATGTTATTTTGTTTGTATGCTACTTTAATTTCGTAAGTACTTATGGCTATTTACGGTTTATCTATGTTTCTTAATCATTCTTATCTCTTGTCTCGTCGTATATTATTCTAGTCATTTTATGTTTCTTCTTATCTTTTCGATGATGTCAAGAGGGGGAAAGAACGACCATGGTAAGCATTTGCCTAAGCTTGCTCCTTGTCAAGACCGATTATCTCTTAAAGTTTCGGGCTTGTATATAATTGTTTGATCTTGCGTTAATCTTTATCTATAAAGATGACGATATTATATTGAGGGGGAACTATATACTTTGTCTCAATTTAGGACACTTGCCATCATCAAAAAGGGGGAATTTGTTGAACCATATAGATATATATATGTTTATGTATTGATGATGTCAAGAGTGCTTTATATTATATAAACTCGTTGCGCGTAATTGTTTGTTTAGTCTCTTCAGATTAGACTAATTAATTGCAAAGCTTAAAGAATTGTGATGAAAGTATACAAGAACATTTTGTGATCAAGCCCACAATCATGGATCAAAATATTACAAGATATTGAAGAATCATTCAAGCATTCATGAGAAGATGAAGCTCATTTAAAGTTTGATCAAGCTTGAATGACGAAGTAGCCTACACTCGAAGATCTCCTAAGAAGATTAGAATAGCGTAGGGGATTATCTCGTAATGGTAACGTAAGAATGGATTTCTTAGATTGGTAAAAGTTTAGCCACACAGCTATAACATTGCTTATATAAGAGCTCAATGATATAGCTCTTCTACTATAACATTGAGATGTCAAGTTTACATAATACACGACTAAAATGTTTTCAAATTGTTTTTGAAAAATGTTTTTCTCTCTTTTAAATGTTTTAGCAAAAAGTATTTATTTAACAAGGAAGCCTATATTCATATTAAGTGAGGTTTTATTTTAAACTTATAATTAGTAATTATGTTGAATCAACTTTTGAGTTGAGTCATATTACTAATTAGGGTTTCTAATATTACATACTCTTAAACCCTAAATCTAACCTAATATCAAGCTAGGTTTTTCACAAAAATCAAGGCCCATGAAGCCGTGTTGTTCTCGTGTGAACTTAGCAATATAAGTTGATCATTTATAAGATTTTATTCTCTAAGAATTATCTTAACATATCTTTTATATTTATCATGATATGGTTATATATGATAAGGATATTTTTGTTATGGAAAATATTATCATATCTTAAGATTTAAGGAAAAAATAATAGGAGAATAATTAATAAAATTATCTTTGAGTTATTCTCTATTATCTTCTAAAAAAATAACAAGATATGATTTGTTTACATATCTATTATTTCGGCCTCTAGGGTTTCGAGGAAACTGAGTGCCATGCAACCTCTTTTGCTATAAATACTTTACTCTTTTCTACATTCAAAAGTAAGACCTTTGAGCATAACTTTGATTTATTTTCAAAATGCAAAAACTGTGTTTTAAAGCAAAAACCATTTTGTTATTTTTCGAAAAAGATCTGTGATTTATAAACTTGTGCATTCGTTCTTTCGTTATCGTTATAAGATAATAGTGCTTAGTTGATTTCTTACTCGTTCATTAACGTGAACCTTTAGAAGAATCATTAGTATTTTGTTATTAGCGTAAGTTAGTCACTCGAGTATTTAACGATACTCACTTGAGTTACAACTAGGGTTAGTTGTACGAGTTGGGTTAATAAATTTGTAATCCGTAGAAAGGTACTAAATTAATTAATCGAGAATAGTGGACGTAGGTTTCGATTTGTGAAACTGAACCACTTCAAAAATCTGTGTGCCTCTCTTTCTCTTTCGTTTACCTTACGCTTTGTTTTTAGTTCGTTAATTAGTTGATTAGTTAAAGTTTAATCAATAAACTTTAAATAATTAATTATATACTTACAATTGAAAAAGTAGGCTAAAGTTTTTAATCCTCAATTCACCCCCCCCCCCCCCCTCTTGAGTATTTCGGATCGATAGACTCTTCAAAAGTTTAACCTATTTTATTTACAGGCAAAGTCTTAAACATCATTTATATATTGTTGTTTAAAAACACAAAAGGTGCAATTCTTATAGATATGTTTGACACATAACACATGTAAGACACAATGAAAACATTTGAATAAGTTGAGTTTGAACTCTATATGTTTGATACATAAATATCGCATGTTATACATAAAAAATTAAAAATTGCATAAAATATTCACATTATTTTGAGCAAAAATTAATTGATTTGGAGCATAACTTATAGTGAAATGATATAATTTGAGAACCTAATGTTGATTGTTGCATTATTCGAATAAATTTTATTTTAATTAATATGATATTTGATTTGTCACAAAATAATTTATAAACATTGATCATGCATAATTAATTATCACTTATTAGTTTTAATTAAAATGGTATTTATTTTATTTTAAAACATCGAAGTTAAATCTAAAAAGTTAAATTTGAGAAAAATTCATTTATTTTTATTTATAATTAAAAATATTAAAGGTCATATATAAATTATGTTATTTATTTTCAAATATAATAATCTTATTTTTTTTAATTTAGAAGACAAAACTCAATCCAGGGCGTGCTACGTCATTAATTCAACCTTTTTTTTTTGAAATTCATGTTATGGTGGGACCCGTTAGTGTGCAATGTATTTATTTTTCAGAATTCCGTCTTTTCAAACATGCAACAAATTCCATCTTAGAACAAATTCTATGAAATAATATTATGAAATAATTCTGTCAAATAATATTATGAAACAATTTTAAACATTCCAAATAAATAAAATTAATAGCATATAAGCGGAATGAATTACAAATCGAAATAAATGAAATTAGTTACAAATAAATTAATTACATAATTTAAAAAAAAATTAAATAATAAAAAAATTACATAATTACGAGAAGGAATTACATTTAATTACGAGATTGAACTACATATAATGCGAATAAATTACATGCATAATTTTTAAAAACTACATAGTGCAATAAATATTTAAAAAAAATAAATAAATTATGACGGAGTATTTACTTACAGTATAAAACTCGGCAACTTAACTATCAGCCGCGCATACCGAAAATGGTAGGTGACAATGATAGGCTACCGAGTTAATTTAGTCTTCAACAAGCATTTAAAGCAAATTTTAATTTTTTTTACTCTAAAAAAACAAATAAATTTTTTAATTTTTTGAAATATTTTAATTTACAAGTTTTTGAAAATATTTTAATAAATATTTTTTTGAAAATTTTTTTAATAAATAATTCACAATTGTTTTAATAAATATTTTTTTAATAATAATAACACGATGAGTAAACAGTTGTAACACTTTAAAATATGTTGTTTTTAAAAAAAATAATCCTCTCAAATATGTATAAAAAGCCGTTCATCACCGAGGATTTATGTACTTGGAGCAAAAATTCTGGCAATTTTACTATCACTCTCGCACTCCAAATTCGGAAGATGACAATAATAGGCTACCGAGTAATTTCTACTTCGAAAAGTACGTTTTATAGGCAACGTTAATATCGTCATGATAAATAAACTTGGACCGTCCAAACTTCAATTCAGAAACTACATGAAAATCAGAGAATCAGTTTTGTCTGACATAATGGCATATGCAGTTAATTAAGTGATGACAACAGTTACAGCAGTTTTCAAGGAGTGGAGTTATGGCCTAATGGCAGTAGTGGGGAAGTTAGGATTACATTAGAGGTTAAGTTGCCTTATAAATAGGAGTGCAAACAACCAGATAATCTCACACAAAAATTACCATTGCATAGAAAAACAAAAGCTTCAAAAATAATGGCACATATCCAGAGTATTCCAATTTCAAGCATCACCAAAGAAACGGCAAGGACAGAGCAACTAACTGTTCGGGTTATGAGATTATGGTACAGAAAGTCAGAGACAAAGCCAAATGACGTGCAAGGGGTAGAACTCATCCTAATCGACCAAATTGTAAGTGTCCTTATTTTTCTAGCTATTTTTAAACTATTGTTACAAGTATTTCACTACTACAAATGAGCACTTGGGCCACGGCTAAATTCGTGGCGCAAGTGCTAAATTTCCGTGGCTAAATTATTTTGCCACGGAAATACCTACCGTGATGCAAGTGGCCGTGGCAAAGAGATAGCCACGGGAAAAACAAGAACGTGGCTATTATTGATTTTTTTGCCACGAATTCTCTCGTGGCTAATAACTCCCGTGGCCAAAATAATTTCCCGTGGCCAAAAATTAATTCCCGTGGCAAACAATATATATAAAAATTAAATAAACAAAACGTAAAATAATTTGTTTTTTTTTTTCACAATGGAAATTTTATCATATATGGAACCGTGACAATCTAGGTCCTTGTTTCGCTAATTAACTTGATTCATTTGAACGTTAACATGTTTTCACCAATCATGCATCCGTGCGCATCGGAGAGCCTTCCCAGGAAGTCACCCATCCCAACACTACTCTCACCTGAGCACGCTTAACCATAGAGTTCTTTTGATGTGCCTTCGAAATTGAAAGTTAACTTTGTTGATATAATTAGCGCTTTGAATCCTTTTAAGTTTATTTTTTTTCTTTCAAAATTTACCTTTAATACTATTTAATTACATAAATGTTATATGATTTACAATTTTTTGCGAGAAAAACATTATTTTGGCCAAAATAATCAAATTTTTGATGTTAACCTCCTGACTATAATTTTGACGTCATTTTTTTACTGAAGTCAGCAAAACCGTTTTCTCCAAAAAGTAAACTTACTCTTGTTTTCCTAACATTTTTTTATTTCTTTAGTTTATCAACATTCTTATTTTTATTTCTCGTGTACTCATTTTTTCGTATATTGTTCTTTGCAAATTCTTTAGTATGACCGTTGTACCTGCAATATGAAAAATGTGACCATTTTCTTGTAAAATAATAACTGCTTTTTATAACTAATGGTCTTCCCCCACCCCCCAAAGTGGTCACTATTAACCAAACAGTAGTCACTTTTTACCCAAAAAACACGAAAAAGACTGTCGTACAACATAATCGCTTATTTTCCTAAACTGATTTCTCTTTGTTATAATTTATCGTTTCTTTTTCTCAAACATTTCACATTATTTGCTCATGTGACTTTAAATTATTATAATTTCTATATTTTCCCTGTTATGCGCTCATTTTGAATGAAAAAAATTAACCATATTGAATTTTTCTATTGATAATTTTTCCAATATGTTTTTTTTTAATTGATTTGTGGGAGCTCATTTTTTACTTCCATTTTTTAGCGCACTTATTTTATTTAATCAATTTTTTAATCTAATTTTTGTTTCTTTTTCACTCCTAAAAATATTTCCCAAATTTTTTTTCTCACCAAGTTAAATTTTATATCAAACTCAAATGTTTCTATAAATATCTTACATAAAAGTTCTAAATAAAATTTTGAATAAAACGGTTTGACAATATATTAATTTTAGATTTCTCTAAGATATATGGTAAATAACTTATTTATTTAATTTGATATATATGTTATGTCTTTAAATGTGATACGATCATTTAAGATTGTTATTCAAGATTATAAAGTTTTAATTTAAAAAGTAAAAGAAATTGAAAGAAGTTCAGGACTTTATTAAACAAAATTATATATTAAAACAAATTTCTTAAATTATCAATGCTTTTAAGAACCTACAAAACATAATTGTGATTGGTAAAAAAAAAAATTAAAAAAATTTAGACGATAAACTTTTCTTTGCTTACATATAAGTTTATTAAATTTTAAAATTTCTTATAAAGTAAATAAAACAATAAAAAATACAAATTAAATTAATCAAAGTGTTTCCAAAATTTTATATTTAAATGTATTTTCATATTATTTATAATTGATTAAATTTCATCCAGATTTTGTATATTTATAATCAAGCAATTTTTAGGCCAGGTTTGCCTTAACATGAAAATATCTTAATTTAAGTCGGTAAAGATACTTGCCACGGGTGTTTGTTTTTTTGTGGCTAAAAATTGTTTTTGCCACGGGACAACTCGTGGCTAAAATGATTATTTGCCATGGGTGTAGCCTAATTCGTGGCGCAAGTGACTTTTACCCACGGGAAAAGTTATCCCGTGGCATAAATTTTTTTCCAAAATAATGAATAAGTTTTTTCATGTGGCTAAGCAGAATTTAGCCACGAATTATAAATTCCCGTGGCATAATTCGTGACGCAAGTGACAATTTGTTGTAGTGTTTGCTTAAGAAATGATGAAGTAGTATGTATGAAATCTGGGAGACACCATTCAGGCATCAATCAACAAGAGGCTTACTCGGCTTTTCATAGAGCACCTTAATGAAGGGAGCACATACAAAATCAGAAGGTTCGGCATATCATCAAACCGAGTGGGACTTGACATGGCAACATATAACCCGTGCAAGATCTGGTTCGAGTACAGCACTATGGTGGTACCCATTCCTAATGAAGAGATACCACTTTGTAGCCAAGCTTTCTACACTTTCAATGACGTGGTCATTGGTGCAATACCGGATACACTTTTTATTGGTAAGCAACAATTGCCTAGATTTTGTTTTCATATATGCATCATAAATGGTAACTAACAAGAGTCGAAAATTCTGGTGCAGATGTAATTGGAAGGTTGGAGAACGTTTATCCAATAAAAGACAGTCATGGCAAGAGGAGGAGGAGGAGGACTATTGTTTTGGGCAATAATCTATAAGTTTACTCTAATGAACTATCTTCTATAAACGATATATTAAACTTAACACAATCATAACATAATCATTACAAACTGTCTTTTCAGGAACCAGCAGTTGTGCTGGTCATTGTTTGGGGACTATGTTGATTAAATTTCAAAAATCGAGCAAGAGTTCATTAACAAACAAAAGCCAACGTTGGTTATGCTATTCGTGAAACATTTTGTTTATGAAGGTATACAATTCTGGTCATGTGAAAAACAAATTCAGCAACACAAGCACTTTGATTACATACAAAGTATACAAAAAAATGTTGGAATAACATTCACTCATTATGTTCTATTAGGAGAAGTTAGCATCACATCAACATGGGGTGCAACGAAGATATTGGTTAATCCGAACATGAATGAGGTGAACGTGTTCAACAATAGGTATGACAATTAAATCCATTTTATGTGATAAGATCGTCTTTAAGGCAAAAGTAAATGCAAACACGGTTAATGACGAGATAAATACACAACAAAATGAAACAGTCCAGAAAAATACAGTCCAAATACACTTTGAATTATTTTTTTTTACTTTCCCATTTCAGCTTACCTTAACTTAATTATACCATTTTCTTTACCAGTTTTCCAGATGGTGATGAGACCGTCTTTGGGGCTCCAGAAACTATTGCGTACCATCCTCCCATCCTCGCAAGTGCAAACATCAAAACGTTAACTGAGATAACAAATTTAACCAAAGGAGGGGCATATGTCACAATGGCAAAGATTCTTGAATTAGATACATCTGGTAATAGTTGGTATTACTACTCATGCAAAGATCTCAGATCAAAAGTGAAGCAAGGGGAATATGGGTTGTGGTATTGTGAAAAGGAAAAAGTTAACAACAATTGCATAATGAAGAGTTTGGGCGTGCCATCACCAATTCGAAGGTTTAAACAATAACTAATAGCTTATTCAATAGTTCTTCAAACAATTACAAAATTGAATACATTTTAAACAAAAACTGTTTTGCAGGTTTCAAGTTAAGTTTTTTGTTACATATGAAGCTCTAGATTTGGTTGAATTTATTATTTGGGATGATGTAATGGCTGAATTGCTCGGGAAAACAGCACAAGCAATCCTTGATGAAGATGAGGTAACTATAAACTCATTTAGAAACAAGTTGCAGCAATATAAAAGCAAGTTATAATGTTATTGATTAATGTTTACATATCATTTCAGATCTACACTGTCGTCCCTCCCCCAGATTTCAGGCCTTTATTTGAAAGGACATTTGTGGCAAAAATAAGGGTTAATCAGTTGTTTAACATTGAGCAAAAATTGAACTCATATGGGGTGATCAGTTTATGTGATGATCGAAGAACAATTGATAAGTGGGATGCCATGAATAATGTAAGAAATGTATGACATCAATTAATGACTAATTTATACAAACTTAACATTTTTTGTTTACATTTACTAATAAATATCGTCCTCTCTTTTAGGAACAAGCAATTTCAACTTCAACAAGGGACACAACGAGAACCGACTCAATGATGGTGAATTGAATTGCAAAATTCTACTGTCAACTAAGTTTTTTATACTAATATGTTTTTCAGTAACCATTTTTTTTGTTGGGAGGAAATGAGAGAGATAGTTGAATCCGAACCTGTGCTGAATTCTGAAGAGATCACACCACAGAAAGGTGTCGTGCTGATGGCTGAGGCATCCGACAAATCATCTGCAATAAAACTGAAGGAAATTAAGATGGGCAAGCAGCCTATGGCGTTCTAAAAAACATTTCAACTTTTAAGCAATTTCTGGACCACGTTTTTAAAGGACATTTGTGTTTTTGTTTTTGGACTTTGTTTGGTTTTCCGTACTGTTTTAGACCAAGTTAATTTCAAGTTGTAATAGAATAATTTAGGTAGTCATAGATAAGGTAGATGTGTAGCAAGTTTGTAATGCAGAAAATCAAAGAAGCTGAAGGACAAACGGATGCTACTACTCTTCAAAGATGGAGCTTTATGGACAGCAGCGATTGGATGCAATATTAAACAAGCAAGCAAGTAGATGGCAAAGATGTTGGAATATGTGTCCTCCGACAATAATGCGATCACAATTGTCGATCATGATGATCACATGTTTAAGTCTCATTTTTAAGAATACATGTGGGATGTAATATTTTACAGTCAACTGGTCTACACATATCGGTAATGATTGGCTGACTAGAGTTTGACATTACTGTCGTGCGACGGTGGTGATCAGTTGATCCCCTTAGGTCATACCTATAGGGAAATACTCTTAATTGATTATTTAATTAATCGTATGCCGATACGAGTTAATTAAATTGCTTAAAATTGACGGATGATTTTGTGAGTAAAGTTAACGTGTCTTATTGTAATTCGATTAAATTGGATACGGTCTAAGTAATCGAATTGTTTTATTACTTAGATAAAAGTATTCTTTACGAAACAATTGAAATTGAAATTGAATGAATGATTTATTATAAATACAAGATGTTGTGATTTATAATTGATAAACCATTTTTGGTACAAGTAATTATGAATTACTAAGTCGATTTTTGTACATGACGTATTTTTATTAATACGTTGATTTTTAATATGTTAAAAATACATTACATTGTGACATGTCATGTAACATGTAACATATGACAAATTGACAAATGACAAAATATAAAATGGACTTCCCATTTTATAAGTGCCGAAAAAAAATGGAGGGAATAAGGTTAATATTGTGTTTTGTTTATGTTAAGTGGAAAACATGATGATTAACCTAAAAGACTAGCTTTGCATGCCTAATTGCTTTTGTGAAGAGCATCTTGGCCATGCATTGGGTCCTTTTCCTTCCCCACTCGGTTTCCACCTAGAATAGACAAGGGTTTTTCCTCATCTATTATTCATTCATTCATTTTCTAAATAGAATTTTCTAGTGTAAGAAATTATCCTACTCTCTACAATTTGTGAAAATTCTAGAGAAATAAACTCACTAATCTCTTCTCTCTCAACCGAAAAACAAGAGAGAACCAAAATATTTTTGTGTCAAAAATTTTAAGTAAGACTAATCATAATACTAGATCATATTATTTTAGTCTTTAAGAGGTTTCCTTGGGTATATGCTTTTGGGAGAGATTCTAAACTTGAATTTTGTTCATCCATTGTTGGAAAGCTCAAGAACTAACAAGAAGGAGATCTTGTTGGTGCCCATAAAACCGAAATTATCATTGTAAGGGTTGATGATTTCTTCTCTTTTAATTTATGTTTGCATGCATAAGATCTAAATTAATTTTATGACTAAATTAATTATAACATATTTGAATATGTTGAGTATAATGAGATATAGATTTCTAACAAGCGGTATCATGAGCCTTAGGTTGTTTGCATGCAAATCGGTTATAGTTTTTCCGAGTTATACGATTAACAAATAAAACTTATAAATTTGTGTTTATTATGATATATCATGAAATTAATTATGCATGTTAAAGTTTCTGGTCCTAAAATGTATTTAGGATATTTTGGTTAATTTATGGATTTTAATTGTTCATTTTATATATTATTGGCATTAAAATGTGATTTTTGTGATAAAAATGTCAATTTTGGACGAAAATTAGCTAAACGTCGGCTTTTCCAGTGGTTTTTGGATATATTTTCACTTATATTATATTTTGATGACCTGTAATTGTTCATAATTTTTGGAGTTCTTATGCTCGAAATATGGATTTTTAATGATAAAATCGAATTTAAATGGAAAAATAGGTTAATATGAGAAATATTTCGAATCTGGACATAGAAATTTAGTATGTTGTCACATGAAATTTTACAAGATTTGTGCAAAATAATAGGCTATAATTAGGTCTTTATGCATGATTTATGAAGTTTTGATGAAAAATAACATAAATAGTGACTTTAATTAGTGAATAATTGCTAAAACATACTTCATGACTAAGGAAAAACGTCAAATGTTGCATTTTATCACCTATTTCAGATCTAAAATTGAAAAGTTGATAAATATATTTTTCTCATATTTTTATGATAATATTTGATAAATCCGATAAACCGCAACAATGTTTTTCCCGCTAAATTTCGAAATTTTTTAACCTAAGTTTTTGAACATTATGAGTGTCATGGTATTTTTTCCAGACTGTTCATGAGTTTAAATTTCAAATTTAGAATTTATTTGAAATTTTTATGATTTATTTGAAATTATGGCTTTTATTGCAATTTAAAGTCCTTTTATGAACTAAGATATATAAGTTAATTGTAGTCAATATGTTAGTGGAGACTAATTTTGAGTCCTAAGATGGTTAGGGTAATTAAATAATACATAAATGTGATTTTATGTAATTTATTGTGATTTTAAAAGGTTGAATCACGCAAATCCGTAAAAACCGATTAATATACGATATTGGCTCCTTAAAGGCGATTTAGCGTAAAATTGGGCATGTTTATACATATTATAATGCTGCATTTTATTTATGATTGTCATAATTTTATTTTATGTAATTTTTGAATTATGTAATTTTACTTAGTATGGCCTTAGTTTTAAATTGGTATTGCCCGAAATGTATGGGAATATTGATTCGGTTGTAATTTATTGTGATCTCGTATCACCGTTTTGTAATTTAATAGATTTATTTTTATTTTAATTACAAATGTATAATAGGAAATTATGTAATTTGTTATGTAATTTATTTATCCCGGAGATCCTTGAAGACGGTGTCACTCGAGAAGGCGATCCATTAAAGACGGTGTTACCTCGAGATGCGTGCCAAAACCAAAGTTCTAGGGACCAATGGAGTTGGTTTCCGAATATGTAATAGTTAATTGGATTTTCTATTTTAGGAAGGCCATACTAGGATTTAATTTATGCATTGCATTTTATTTTTATGTTGCATGCATTGCTAAATCGCCATAACTAAAACATGCATTATCATTTTATCGAGTTTATCGACCGTGTCAATTACAATTATCGTAGTTCACCGCTTTAGTTCACTTAAAACGTGATAGATAATAAATTGACATGACCTCTCGCTAAAATAAACAATTGAGACTTAGCCTTACCAAAAAGTAGAAACCATGAAAACCTTTTTCGTGAGGGAATGCACTCGGCCACACCGGGGTACAAACCTTGTTACGTAGGGGAAGTGGGTGATAAATGTCTATCCACCGAATTCATATTAATAAGGGATGAATCGGCTACACCGTGCCCAAGTTAATGTGGATTTGGATCATGGACACATTTATTCGAAATTTGGGTTGAACTCAACAAAAGTATTGATAAGGGATGAATCGGCTACACCGTGCCCTTGTCGGATGTGTTTTGGGCTAAAGATAAATGTTAATGTAATTTTATCGACCAAGAGTTCTAAAAGTAGAATCGATTAAAGAGTTAATCCACCGAGTTATATTGATAAGGGATGTATCGGCCACACCGTGCCCAAGTTAATATGAATTTGGATCTTGGAATCATTTATAATAGTTGGGTAGAGGTCACTATATAAATGTTCATATCTTGTTAAATTTATTTACAAGTATTATTATAACGATGAATGTGTTGTTTTCATTATTCCGTTATCGTATTGTTCTATTTCTTTACCTCTAATTATACGATATCATTTCGATTTTTAGTTCAAATCTCCATTAAAACATCGTAACTAAAGACAAAATTTGAATTTTTCTTCTAAAAACCTCGTATTATCCATTGTAAGGATCTCTTGTGAAAAGTATAGATGAAAGTTATTCGTGATCAAATGGGTTTTTGATTTTCGACTAACATATCTACTTACAATGAATGGTTTCTCATATGCTTAATTGAGTTAAGTATTTTGACATGTTAAATCATTTTGGTGACTAGATTTGTTGGAAATCGTAACAGACCAAAATACCGCAACCACTTCAATGAAAGTTTTAAGACTAAACAAACGAATGCAGAGTAGTCTTCATGAATTTAATTTTGCTTCTCAAAGCAAAGACTCATTGAAATGAGTGGGAGCATTCTCTTAAACCGTTAAGAAAAGGATAAGGTTTTACAGAAGTAAAATTAGAATAGAATTGATACAAGGTAATGTTAAAAGTAACGTTATTGAGAATAACAATACTAAACCTATCAATCCCAACCGATAAAGTTTCCATTGTCTTAATTGTTGGACGCTAGAAAGGAAACTACCCCAAATTATTGAAGAATCAACAAGTTAGTTGTGGGACATCTAATGGGACCTTCTTCTTTAAATGTTTTGATTGACATAAATTTTGCTAGTACTACTTCGTCAATATTAGAAACCGGTGGTGGTTTTCATCAGGATGATTAGAATATGACGACTAGCAACAATGATGTTGAGAGATATAGTCATTGTGTAATCAATCTAGTTTTGGGTTTATAGTTGTACTTAATTATGACTATTAAGTGCATAAACTCTAAATAAGAATATAAACTTGTTAAGATACAAAAGAGGTTTCACTTTTGTGACCCTATACACCATGATTTGATGTATGGCTAGCCCATTATCAAGGTGATTATATTCTAAACCAAACAAGAATGATATATCATGTAGATGATGCAAGACTCAAATTGGTAACCCAAGATTAAACCTTAAATTCTCGAATGATGAACGCAAAGAGTTATCGAGTACTCTTGAAACCATTAGATCTTATGTTATATGCGTATCTTGTATTCAAAGCAAGATGTCTCATGCCTTTTGGTCGAAAAGGAGATCGAGGTTGTAAATCATTGATCCATAATAGGTTGATCATTTTATTTTACCAACGATTTAAGTTGACGCTAATGTGTTCACTTAATAAGGTAAATAGAGAAATCTTTGAAGAAGTTCAAAGAGTTCAAGGAATCACGATTTAGTCGTGATGGGATTATCAAAGAGAAGACTTTGATATAAGCCAAATGAAATATGATATAGTATCACAAGTTAATCTCTCGTAACACACATTATGGGATAATGTGTGGTTGGATAAAGAAATCAAACGCTATTCGATATGGTTTGGACTTCGATCAAGTTACTTTAAGTTACTTGATCCTTTTGGGGATTTTATCATTTTGTCTAAATTATTTTTCCACTAAATGTAAAACGAATCATATGAGATATGAAATGGTAGGGTACCATGGTTGTAAGTTTTCAAAAGAAACAAATGCTCATTTTTCCTTATTATAATCACGAGTACAACGGGTTTGTGGCTCGTGAAGCTGTCTTTCTAAAATACAAATTTATTTCTAGAAGACAGAGTGGGAGAAATTATTCAAGAGCCACAAAGAATGTTATGTCGCAAGAAACTGGGCTTTCTTGGCTACAGAAACTGGTCTTTCTTGGCTACATGAGACGTTTTGTGTTGGCTACATGAGACGTTTTGTGTAAGACGTTGTTTCTTCAAAACCTAGGAGGTTAAATTCGTCACTTGTTGAAGATGATGAATTCATGCTACTTTTAAGAAAGTAAAGAGCTTATAACTTACAAAGAAATCGTTTGATTCAAGTTGATTACTTCTAGAAAGTAATGGACATATGACTTACATGAAAATGTTTAAGTCACAACTCAATACAAGGCTTAGAGCCATGAAAATCCGAAATAAAAGGCTTGATTAGTGTCAAAGGGTTTTTGCACTAATAAAGAGAGATTTCAAAGCTTGATTGGTTGCAAAGGGTTTTGCACTAGTTGAAATGCTTAAGTCTATTTGGATCTTCTTAGGGATTGTGTTTCATTATGATGATATATATATATAGCGAGTGAATCTAAAACCCACTTCTTAAATTAGAAGGGATGTATTCAATACATGTCTTGAGTTTTGTAGATTCTTGCCATCCTAAGATAATGTGAAACTTAAGAGAGGGTCTTAAGTAGGACATCAATGAGTTGGAATCAACTTTTTGATCATGTGATGAAACTTTTCTCAATAAGTTGAGAAGTTATGTTTATACATGAAGATTAGTGGGAGTTACGGAAATTTTAATTAGTCTTATATGTGGATGACACATTGATCATTTCGAATGATTTAAGAGTTTGGAGATATATAGTACATCTTCAATATCCGGATTTATGGAGATAAATCTACATGATATAAATGTCAAATAAGAAGTCTTATGTTGATAAGATTCAGGACTAGTTCAATCAAGTTGAACATATTTGATTAATTCCATTTGCTTCCGCTGTCGAATCAATTAAATAGGATATGATGTATAACACTTCATATACTTTGAGTATGATGAATTGTTTCAAATCGAATTTAAGTAATAGTTACCAAGTAAGCCATAAAGATTACCCTTAAGTGCTTGCAGAAGCATTAAGGATGTAATGCAAAGTGTTATTTGGTGCAATTTTGTGTAAGGGTGTTACACAAGTGACAATTGACAATTGAGATTGCGCATGGTTTCCGACAAAACCATAATCAAAACACATTAGGATGGTTAAGATACCGTTGTGGCTATGTTATTTAAGAAATAGATTGTCTAGAATCGTTCTAGGCAATAAAGAACAATGAGAAATATTTACAACGGAAATTGAGTACACTTGCAATCATGGGATGTGCAAGAAGGATGAGTCCCCTACACTGTGAAAACAGTGGGAGCTATTCTAAGGCTAGAGGGCCTATGTCTTGATTGGATCTCGACACGTACTCAGAAAGTTTTGTAATGCAAATGTATACATTACAAAGGAAAACGAGTATGTAGTAAAGTTGAGTAAGGTACAAGAAGTTGATAAAACCTACTAACCAAAGCCTTCTCATAGGCTTAACATGATGAGTCATGTCATTTCAATTGAATTGAGATGACCAATTACATACAAGATCTAAATTGGATATGAAGTAGTAATCAAGTATTGACTACTCACATGATAATCACATTTGTCGTTCGAGTTTTTAAAATCTGAAAACTCCATTTATACTTTGTTACATCCAAACGGGTTGTAGAGACAATATTGAACCCCGTTAAAGTGAACCCGGATTAACATGGTATTCGCCCATAGTCACTCATATGAGGTGACGTCTCGAAGTGACTAGAGTGTGATGCGATAGATGGCAAGTTCAAGTGCCATAGAGTCATGTGAGATGACTAGTCGATCACATAGGCAGGCTGTTAGGAACACTTTGTCAGGCCTTATTACCGCTTATAGAGTTATGGCAAATTTATATAGCCTGGTCGTGGCGAGAGCTACTATAGTATTCTAATGAGTCGATTCTTTTGACTAAAGACTGTTCACCTAAGGTGGCACAGTTTCAGATTTACTTTGATGTGTGTTACTACGACCTTCGTAAATGGGGTCAAATGGGCATATTTTGGGTTATGATGGCTGTGGCTAGTCGAAGGGAATAAGTGCGATAGGAATTGTCCACCCCCTTGTTAGGGTTAAAACAATATCTTAGGGCCACTCGAGGAGTAATGAACTGGAAATGTGTGGCCACGCTCGGAAGGTATCTATGGTAGATGATTCCGGTCAATCAGTTATTCTGCAGATCGAGGAAACCACTCTCGATATGATCACTTGCAAGTACGACCTGAAAGACACCTTGCATTGAGTGGGAGATAGTAATAGGACAAGAGAATTGGTGACGCACACTTGTCGAGAACAAGTGGGAGATTGTTGGAATATGTGTCCTCCGACAATAATGCGATCACAACTGTCGATCATGATGATCACATGTTTAATTCTCATTTTTAAGAATACATGTGGGATGTAATATTTTACAGTCAACTGGTCCACACATATCGGTAATGATTGGCTGACTAGAGTTTGACATTACTGTCGTGCGACGGTGGTGATCAGTTGATCCCCTTAGGTCATACCTATAGGGAAATACTCTTAATTGATTATTTAATTAATCGTATGTCGATACGAGTTAATTAAACAGCTTAAAATTGACGGATGATTTTGTGAGTAAAGTTAACGTGTCTTATTGTAATTCGATTAAATTGGATACGGTCTAAGTAATCGAATTGTTTTATTACTTAGATAAAAGTATTCTTTACGAAACAATTGAAATTGAAATTGAATGAATGATTTATTATAAATACAAGATGTTGTGATTTATAATTGATAAACCATTTTTGGTACAAGTAATTATGAATTACTAAGTCGATTTTTGTACATGACGTATTTTTATTAATACGTTGATTTTTAATATGTTAAAAATACATTACATTGTGACATGTCATGTAACATGTAACATATGACAAATTGACAAATGACAAAATATAAAATGGACTTCCCATTTTATAAGTGCCGAAAAAAAATGGAGGGAATAAGGTTAATATTGTGTTTTGTTTATGTTAAGTGGAAAACATGATGATTAACCTAAAAGACTAGCTTTGCATGCCTAATTGCTTTTGTGAAGAGCATCTTGGCCATGCATTGGGTCCTTTTCCTTCCCCACTCGGTTTCCACCTAGAATAGACAAGGGTTTTTCCTCATCTATTATTCATTCATTCATTTTCTAAATAGAATTTTCTAGTGTAAGAAATTATCCGACTCTCTACAATTTGTGAAAATTCTAGAGAAATAAACTCACTAATCCCTTCTCTCTCAACCGAAAAACAAGAGAGAACCAAAATATTTTTGTGTCAAAAATTTTAAGTAAGACTAATCATAATACTAGATCATATTATTTTAGTCTTTAAGAGGTTTCCTTGGGTATATGCTTTTGGGAGAGATTCTAAACTTGAATTTTGTTCATCCATTGTTGGAAAGCTTAAGAACTAACAAGAAGGAGATCTTGTTGGTGCCCATAAAACCGAAATTATCATTGTAAGGGTTGATGATTTCTTCTCTTTTAATTTATGTTTGCATGCATAAGATCTAAATTAATTTTATGACTAAATTAATTATAACATATTTGAATATGTTGAGTATAATGAGATATAGATTTCTAACAAAAGATGCATCATATTGGATAAGCTAGCAACATCATTAAATAAACCTTATTTATGTTCTACATTTCTACTATTTTATTTCAATTTCACGAAGCATTAATATAATTTTCTCAACATTATCTAATATATTTCTTTACTTTTCATTTCCAGTTAATGAGACATGTTATTAGTCATTAATGATTGAAGTAATGACCCTACTATTTTTCAAAAAACAGTACAACGGTAAATTAGTCAATGCACGAGTAAACAAAAACTTCTGAAAATAAAACGGGACTGTTTGTTTCATCGTAATTGACATACAGTAAAACTCATCGAATTAAAAAACCATATAGTTCAAATAGACAAGTACATTAATTAGTGAGGGAACGAGAAAACGAAAAGTACTGGAAAAAAATATGTTCAGATTGGTTCATCTAAACTGACGGTTGTAACAGTTATAGTAAACTAACAATGAAGCACTAGATGCAGTTTATAAATAAGTGGGGCATTGTGGGCTAAACTGAACTAAGTAGTTATTGTTAAAGTAGAAATAAAGTGGGAGCACAACAATTGTCAAACAATTCCTAAAATTTCTTTTATAGAGTAAGAATCAATCAAATAAATATGCAATAGATAAGCAATAAAAATCTGTCAACAAGTGCACTACTTTCGTATAATCAACGAGGGAAGCATTCAAACATTGGTGGGTTAAAAAAGGAAAACGGGAATACAAGTAGAAGCAGGAAAAAAAGAGGAAGACAGCAGGCGACACACAGAGAACAATATGTTTCCTATTTTTTCGTCTATAAATTAAGAAATTAGTTACAAAGTGTTATTGGTAACTTAACTTTCCATTTATCTTTTATGAACAATATGCATTATTCCATATAGCCAATGGATAATCCTATATCCTGCAAGTTAATAAAACAGTTACATTAATATAATGTTCATGAGAATTTCTTAAAAAGAGAAGTCTTAAAAAAGTAAAATGATTGAACTTAACTTAACATAGAATTTGAAGGCTTCATACTGAAACAAGCAAAATTAACGAAGGTGAGTTCGATATCTTTGCAGAAAGGATAATATACAATTGAAATGTATATTACAAAAACAAAATCAGCAAACATACTTAACTTTTAACATATGAACATGTCTATATACTATCTGCAAAAAAGTGTTGAACAAATGTTAGTATAGTTTCTTAACATTAGATTAAAACTAACAATTCAAAGTAAATGAACTTGACAAATTTAAACAATTGATTGATAAAATTTGATTGCCTTAACTGAAGTAGAGGTTTGAAAGCATATTGGGTTAAATGATGCAGGTTGTGTTGTTTCAGGGTAGACCAACATGATTTAGGTCAGGTTGTACCAGATTGGTTGGGTTGGGTTTGGTTAGATTGGGTTAGGTCAAACCCAGGGAATGGGTTAGATTTGGTCAACGTGTTAGGTTGGGTTGGGTTAGGTTAGGTCAACGTGTTATGTTGGGTTGGGTTAAGTTAGGTGAACGTGTTAGGTTGGGTTGGATTAGGTCAGGTCAACGTGTTAGGTTGTGTTAGGTTGGGTCAAACCATGTTAGGTTAGGTCAAACTCATTTTGGGTTGGGTTGGGTCAAACCATGTTGGGTTAGGTCAAACTCATGTTAGGTTGGGTTGGGTCAACCAAGTTGGGTTGGGTTGGGTCAAACCTTGTTGCGTTAGGTCAAACCCATGTTGGGTTGTACTGGGTTAGGACTGTTAGGTTGGGTTAGGCTATGTCTGCTAGGTTGGGTTGGGTTTGGTCGGGTTGGGTTTGGTTTGGTCGGGTTGGGCTGATCAACTTTGGGTTGGGTTAGGCCAGGGTAAACACATAATGGGTTGTGTTGGGTTAACCCGTGTTTGTTTTGGGTCAAGTCAGGAGTGAATGAGTTGCATCCGGTTGAACTTAATTGGGATGGACTCATGTTAAGTGGGGTTGAGTCAATTAGGTAAACCCATTTGTGGGTTGAATAAGGTAAGTTATGAATGAGTCAGTCCACAATTGGGGGTGTCTCAGTTTGGGTAAGGTTGTACCCAGATTGGGTTGTCCAGGTCTAAGCACAATTTATAATGGGTTAGGTCATAGTGGATTAGGTTGGGCCAGGTAAAACATATTGTGTTTGGTTAGGTGACATAGACTTGGGTGCGGTCAGACTCAATTGGGTTCTTACACGGTTATAAATTCGGGACGGGTTTAAATAGTTAACAAGGTGTATTAAATATAGTTAATAAAAAAATGTAATTTAAAATTTAAAACTCAGTTTTGAGAATTAAACAATAGTTTGAATAAAAATGGTGAAATTAATTTTGAAAATTACAACAAATTGAATCATTAATATATGCAATTAAATGGACAACATTATCATATGAATTCATTGAAAACAGGAAACGAATTAATGCACATAAATGTACAACTTTATGATATTCATTATAAACACCAAAAGACGTCTCAAAATATGAGTAATGTGACAGTATGGAATTTTAATAAATGAATCTAGGGTTTTTATTTGTAAAATCACCAAAACGCAGCATACTTGAATGACTGGGTTTTTAAAATATCTCAAATAAACTTGCATGTACATTATTTTGGTTGACAATCATAGATCTATGAGTACTCGAAAAACAATAAAACACCACAGATCTAATAGTCAGAATTAATAATTTCCAATTCAAAAAACAAGCAACAAAGCACAGATCTATAATTATGAACTTATACGAAGACTACTGGTGTTTAAAAAAAAATTCTAAATCATCATTTTCATATTAACGCAATTAATATTAACAAAACGGCATGAATAGAACATCTTCAATAAGCGCAATAAAAATTAACCAAAAAAAAAAACGCACAGATCATTTTGCATTATTTAGATCCCTAATCAAACAAATCTACTAAATTACGAAAAAAATGCAATAAATATTAACAAAAGATGATTTTAAATTGTTAATAGCATGTGTAAATCTAATACACTCATAGATCTAATAAAAAATCATTCTAAATATGCAAGCAGTGAAATTGATCTTAAATAATTATTTCTATGTTGATTTTCTAATTAGCATTCTTAACTCAAAAACGTCATACAATTGATAGATGTAACAATATAAACAACCATTTTAGAAAACTCGAAAATAATTTGAAATCAATTTATTATGCGGCGGAAATAACATAAAAGAAGAGAGGAAAATTGAACTTACCATTAATAGAACATCTTCAATTAACGCTCCTAAGAACCAGATTTGGAAACCTTCACCATCTTCATAGATGACCGTCTGCATGCGGGAAGAAGAGGTAGGAGAATGAAGGGTTGCTAATCTGAAATAGGGAGCACGAGGGAGGAGATGGGAGTGTGCAATTTTTAGTGAGAGAACTAAGTTTTTTAGTCGGAGAGTGAAGTAGAGAGAGGGGGAGAGAAAGATGGAGGCATGTAATGGAATTTGAGACGGGAAAATTAGGGTTTCAGGGGTGGGGATGGGTATATATAGTAGGAGTTATTATTAGGGTTTTTATGAACTTGGGCTGGACGTGAAATCTACATGGCTTGAGCCCAATTTGTATTGTTGTCAGCCCAACTTTGATATCGTGTGGCCTTTTATGTTTGTTCGGGATGTGTTTACATACGGTCCACGTAATTTACGCTTTGAAAAAGTACATTAAAACATAAAGTTTGACATAATTCGTCTTTGCCGTTATGCTTGACGAATATAGGTGTTCAGATACCACAAAGAAACTTGATGATTACGGACAATACGCAACAATCAATGTCAAATCCTCGAGTACCGCTATCTGACATTACGAACGATACTTCTTTATTTTTAATTGTTAATATTTTAATACATATATTCAAGTTTTTCAATTTTTATTTTTATCCTTTTTTCATTTGTTGTTTTAAAAAATTTTTAATACGACATTACCATTTGTGAAAATTTCAGTTTCTCATACCCCATGTCATCGAAGCAGAAGAACAAACGCAAGTGAACAGATAGTGATAACAACCCCGCCAAGTAATGCTTCTAATGATCCTACTCCATCATATGCCAACACTCTTATTCTAACACCTAATCAGTTACGAGCGAGAACGGTAAGAGAAAAAAGACTGTCGCGATTCTCTTAGAAACGTGTTGGTAATGTTCATAATGACGTTTCTCAAACTACGGTCAATTTTACACCAGCAACCTCCAACGTGACAGGTATATATCTATATTTAATTTTTTACATTTAACATTTACTAACGTTCGTGAAAGTCTTAATTTTTATTAAAAACGTTGTGTAGAACTTATATGTAGTCCGACCGATGTTGTTGAGCACTTAGTGAGAGATCTATGTGCTGAATATGGTGAAGCTTTCAGTGAAGTGAATCCGTCTGTAAATCGAAGTGAACAATGACCCGGTAGTTGTGTTTTTAATGCATTCTATTCACATGTAGAATCTTCGAGAACTCAGCAAAATACTTTTGTGCCGTTAAATAATGATGGTTAGTTCATTCATGACTTTTTATTTTTTAATTAGAATTGCAAAATGCTTTGGTTATTGTAGTCTAATTTTTATGTCTCAATTTCTGAATTTTGTTTTCAAAACTGCTTAGCATGGGAAAGATATTGGGACTGCGGAGATGCAGGATATGAGTGCGAGAAATGTCACGCGTTGATGTGGTTTGAGGAGAGAAAAGATAAACGACGTGGTACAAGACGTCCTAAGTTCTCACTTTGTTGTTTTGATGGAAAAGTTGAACTCCCATTTCTACAGCAGCCGCCTGAACTTCTAAAGTCGTTGTTGACCGGTCAGCATCGATTTAGCAAGCATTATAGGGAAAACATTGGAGCTTATAACTCGATATTCTCATTCACTTCTATGGGCGGTAAAATCGATCATTCAATCAATCAAGGTAGAGGACCGTACACCTTTAGGATGGGAGGTTAAAATTGTCATCGGATAGGGACTTTGGTACCGACCGGAGATGCAAGGCCTATGTTCTGTCAACTTTACATATATGACACGGAAGAGGAAGTTCACAATCGAAAAAATGCCATTAGGTAAATATATTTTCTTTCGGTAATAATTTTTTTTATAATATTTTTTTCGTAGGCAATAATTTCATTTTAAATTGTAGTCCAGGGGATCCATCAAGGTTCAATGAGGAGTTAATACGATTGTTGGAAAATATGATTGACTATCACAATACAATTGCAATGACATTTAGGATGGTTAGGGATAGACTGACTGTAAATACAGACAGTGAAGTGAGTATCAAACTTATTTCAAGGAGATTAAGTGATGGAAGAACTTATAATCTTCCAACAGTTTCAGAGGTAGCCGCTTTAATTGAGGGAGATATTGGTCCACATATGAAGAAGCGAGATATTATTGTCAGAAGGTCGTGTGGTGGTTACAGCGGATATCTGAGTTGCACCCTTTATACACCCCCCTACAATATCCTTTGTTAATTCCATCAGGAGAAGATGGGTATAGGCCCGGTATCTTACATAGTGCATATTCTATTGGTGTTAGGACGAGTGACCAACCACGTGAAGAAACAATGTGTAGGGAGTGGTTTACTTATCATATTTTAGAGAGACCACCAGATGTTGAATTTCCAACGATCTTATTATCTGGTAAGGCATTCCACCAATTTTTAGTTGATTGTTATATGCTGGTCGAATCGGATAGGCTCAATTTCATTCGTTTTAACCAAGATCGACTTCGAGTTGATAATTATAAGAACCTCTCAAATGTTGTAGGAAGAGGAGATGTTGAGCCATCTTCGGCGGGTACTCTGTTTATCGTGCCTGCTTCATTCCCCGGAGGTGACAAGTGGAAAAAAGCAAATTTCCTTTATACCATGACTATTTGTAAGTGGTTTGGTTATCCAGATTTATTCATCACTTTCACCTGTAATCCAAAGTGGCCGGAAATAGTACGATTTGTTTCTAAAAGAGGCTTGTGACCCGAGGACCGTCCAGATATTGTGTGTCGCGTCTTTAAAATGAAGCTCGATGAGTTCATTAGGGACTTAAAGGATCGACATATTTTTGGAAGAGCGCGAGGAGGTACTACCAATTGCTAATCTTTTAACTTAATATATCGTTTATTACATAGCATTACTGTACAAAAATCTAATGACATTTATTTACGTTTGTTTGTAGTCGTCTATACTATTGAATTTCAAAAACGTGGACTCCCTCATGCCCATATAGTATTGTTCCTACATCGGGAGGACAAATTCCCTAAAGCAGCAGATGTCGACAACATCTTTTCCGCGGAGATTCCTGATCCGGCTATAGATCTCGTCTTACATAGTGTTGTTTGCGAGTATATGCTTCATGGACCATGTGGTAAAGCAAAGCCCTCATCAACGTGTATGGTCGGAGACAAGTGCTTAAAATATTACCCAAAGCCGTGCACTGAGAGAACAACGGTTGACGGTGATCGGTACCCTATATACAAGAGATGCAAGAAAGGAGTTACGGTGAATAAGGATGATGTGCCCCTGGGAAATGATTTTGTCATTCCATATAACTCTCAGTTGTTGTTGAAATATCGGGCTCATATCAATGTCGAATGGAGTAATCAATCTAGATCCATAAAGTACCTATTTAAGTACATTAACAAGGGCTCTGCTGAGTTCCCATACAGTCGTCTTACACACGTCATAATGAGGAGGGCCCTGGTCGATTTGATGAGATTAAGAGGTTTTACGATTGTCGATTTCTCTCTGCATGTGAAGCCGCTTGGAGAATATTTGGGTTTGATATCCACTACAGAACTCCTGCTGTTGAAAGGCTACAATACCATCTTCCAGACAAGCAACCTTTTGTGTTCTATGATGATGATTGGGTTGATGAGGTCGTAGAAAATACTTCGATCGGGTGTCACAATTTCTTAATTAGATGGGCTGTAATAATTCGACAGTACGAGAGATGCAGGTTGCTAAAGAATTATTATACTGTGAATTTCCAACCAAATTTGTTTGGAAAAAGAAAGTCGTGAATGTAGCCTTAGGAAAAAAGGATTTACAATTGGTAGGTTGGTTCACGTTCCGCCGCAATATGGTGAGTTGTATTTCATGAGAGTACTGTTGAATCACGTTAAAGGACCAAACTATTTTGAGGATATTAGGACTTTGAACGATTTTGTTCATCTGACATTTAGAGAAGCATGTTATGCATTGGGTTTAATTGGTGATGATCGAGAGTATATTGCAGCTATCAACGAAGCAGCTGATTGGGGGTCTTGCTTCTACTTGAGAAATCTGTTCGCGACGTTATTATTTTGTGGCACTTTGTCTATGCCGAGCAGAGTCTGGGACGAAACTTGGCAACTGCTATCCGACGACATCCTTCATAGGCAACGCACTGTTCTTAACAATCAAGGTGTGTCTTTACTTAATAGTAAACATTTATTGTTGCAGTATATAAAATCACATAGATAATATTGCGACTTTTTTAACCACAGATTTACAGCTTACCGATGAAGAGTTGCAAAATTATGCACTTATTGATATTGAAAATTCTCTTCAAATAAATGGTAGTTCACTTCGTCGATTTGAGGGAATGTCGTTCCCAGACATGTCTGCAACGGCACATCATCGAAATAGTTTAGTCATGGATGCAATTGTCGTACGATAGACAGTCCTTGAGTGAAGAACATGAGATTCAGCTATCTTCAATGACTGACGAACAGAGGTTGGTGTATAATGAAGTTATGGAAGCTGCTTTAAATAAAAAAGGAGGGGTGTTCGTCGTTTATGGATATGGTGGAACTGGGAAAACGTTCCTTTGGACCGCTTTGTGTGCCGGTTTCAGAAGTAAGGGCGATATTGTTGTGGCTATTGCGTCAAGTGGAATTGCAGCAACTTTGATACCGGGTGGTGTAACAGCTCATTCCAAGTTTGGAATTTCCGTTAATGTAACGGAGGACTCCATCTGCTCTCGAATTAAGCCCGACAGTGATTTAGCTGAACTTTTGATACGTCCTAAACTCATAATATGGGTGTAAGGTTTATATACCTATTATTAGACTCCTCTAATGGTGAACTAATTAACTTCTTAAATATTTGTTCTTTAGATCTAGTGCATGCATAACAAAATAAAAGATTTATAAGAAAACAATGTCCCTTACATTGTAAATTTCGGATTTATGGGCAAAAGTAAGGTCTCCTACCTTCACTTGTTCTTGAGCTATGATGAGTAATAGGATGATCCTCCAAAGACTTCAAGTATAGAAGCCACTCCTCTTGATTGCACCCAAGATTATCCCTTATCTCTACTAAATAATATGTGCTAGATATTTGTTTAGTAGTTTACCTTAAAATTGATTACTAACACTCATATATTACACTAATAATATTAGTAATCTTGTTGATCAAATTAGATCATCATTTCTCAAGTTTTAGAGAAAGATGAAGTAAGAAATATGTGAGAGGTAAGCATTTTGCATGTGAATGAATAATGGTAGTGTAGTATCTGTAATAAGAGAACAAAACTCTCTTAAAAGAGAGTAGTGCAACCGGTGGGAACAAGAGAAAAGAGCCAAAATTGGCATCTTGCTTTTCACTTTTACTCTTTACCATGCAATAGGTATGTAAGCTAGTTTTTTCTAGCCATGATGATGTCTAATTTTACTAATAAAATAACATCATCCCAACACCCTACACTACCAATATTTCGGTCCATTTAACATAAAATGGACTACCACTTTATTTTGTCAATTTGTCATTTGTCACACAATATGTCACATGTAGTATGTTACATGTTATTAATTAATTTAATGCATATTTATCACATAAATATCATTTTTATAAATTAATTAAATTACATTCAACAAATTGACTAGTGATACTTGATCACATAAATAAAATGGGTCTTATAATTCACAACATCTTGTAATTATAATCAACCATTCATTCTTATCTCTATTGTTTCTCAAACAATAAACAATTTTAGTAATAAAGCATTTTTATTACTAAAATAAATCTTATTTAATCCCATTACAATAAGATAAATATATTCTCTCTCACAAATGAATTGTTCAATTTTAAGGAATTGATCAACTTGTATCGTCATACAATTAATCAACTTTACATATAAGGGCATCATCCTTTAGGTGTGACCTTAAGGGATCAACTGACCACCTGTTGGAATATGTGTCCTCCGACAATAATGCGATCACGACTGTTGATCATGATGATCACATGTTTAAATCTCATTGTAAAGAATACAATTGGGAAGTAATTTTGTTCTCAAATCTGGTCAACATATATCGGTAATGATTGGTGACTAGAGTTTGACATTACTTGTCGTCTGCGACGGTGGTGATCAGTTGACCCCCTAGGTCATACCTATAGGGCAACACTCTTAATTGATTATTTAATTAATCGTATAATGTTACGAGTTAATTAAATTATTTGAAAATTGACGGACGATTTTGGAAGTAAAATTTACGTATCACATTAAAATGTGATTAAATGAGATACGGTCTGAGTAATTGAATTGTATCATTACTCGTATGAAATTATTGTTTAAAGAAACAAATGAAATTGAATGAATTATTATAAATACAATCTGTTGTGATTTATAAATGGTAAAATATTTTGGTACAAGTAATTATGAAATTACTAAGTCGATTTTTGTATATGACGTATTTTTATTAATACGTTGATTTTTAATATGTTAAAAATACATAACAAATTTATGTCACATATGACATGTGACATATTGACAATTGACAAAAATAATATGGAATCCATATTATCAAGTGTGCCGAAAATTAGAGGA
The DNA here is from genome assembly GCF_048544455.1 of Silene latifolia. Classification (NCBI taxonomy): domain Eukaryota; kingdom Viridiplantae; phylum Streptophyta; class Magnoliopsida; order Caryophyllales; family Caryophyllaceae; genus Silene; species Silene latifolia. Next base: position 115,599,619 of record NC_133536.1, on the reverse strand, counting down.
GTTTTAAGCTAATTATATGTTGATTATAATTAGTGGAGGGCATGATGATTACCCTAGTCACTAGCCATGCAACTCTATTGTTTATTGTGAAGAACAATTTTTCCATGCATTGGCTCCCCTCCCACTCCCTTTTGTCCGGTTTTTAAGAAGGGAAAAACAATTGGTTTTTCTCTTAATTTTTACCTCATATACAATAATGTAATTGTATTATTCATTCACTACTTCACTCATCCAAAATAAGATTTTTAGAGAGATAAAAAGCTCTCTTCTTCTCCCTCCATAAAACCGAAAATATTAAGTGTGTTGTAATATTTTTGGGTCATTTTTCTACTAGATTAATATTATACTAGTTCATGTAATATTAATTTGATTAAGGGTAAGCTTTGGGTATAAATCGTAAGGAGAGGTCCTATACTTGGATCTTGGTTCTTCCATTATAGGAAAGCACAAGAACAAAAGAAAAGGAGATTTCTTTTGTGCCCATAAAACCGAAATCACCAATGTAAGAACATGATTTCTCCTCTATTTTTATCATTTGTTTGCATGCATAAAATCCATATTTAATTTTATGACAAATTAATTTATAACATATATGAATATGTTTATGTATAAAGATCTACATTTCCTTCAATCGGTATCAAGAGCCATGGTTGTTTGCATGCAAATCGGTTAAAAGTTTTTCCGAGTTATAAGAATAACATATAAAACTTGTAAAATTTGTGCTATTATGATATATCACGAAATTAATCCATGCATGTTAATATTTCTGGTCCTAAAATGTTTTAGGATATTTTGGTTAATTTTACGGATTTTTATTGTTCAAATTATACATTAATGGCATTTAAATATGATTTTATGAGTAAAAATGTCATTTTCGGTCTAAGATTAGCTATACTTCGAATTTTGAGTTGATTTTTGGATATGTTGTCACATATATTATTTTGAGATAACCTGTAAATTTTCATAATTTTTGGACTTGTTATGCTCGAAAAATGGATTTTTCATTATTAAATTCGGATTTAAGTGAAAAATAGGTTAATATGAGTTAAATTTCGAATCTGGTCATAGAAAATTAATATGTTGTCACATGCAATTTTACAAGATGTGTGTAAAATAATTGGCTATAAAGAAGTCTTTTGCATGATTTATGGATTTTTGAAGAAAAATAGCATAAATAGTGACATTATTAGTGTAAAATTAATAAAACATAATCCATGTTTTTATGATTATTTTATTAAAAATCGATAAACCGCAACATTGTTTTTCCGGAAATATTTCGAAATTTTTAACCTAAGTTTTTGAATATTATGAGTGTAATGGTATTTTTCCAGAATGTTCATAAGTTTAAATTTCAAATTTTGAATTTATTTGAAATTTTGTGATTTATTTGAAGTTTATAGCTTATTTTTGTAATTTTTGGTCCATTAATGAACAATTTTGTAAATATGGGTTAATTATGGTCAAATTATTAGTGAAAACTAAATTTTGAGTCCTAAGAGGTTAGGGTAATTAACTTATGCATAAATATGAATTTATGTATTTTTGTGATTGTAAAATGTTGAAATCACGCAAACCCGTAAAAACCGAGTAATATACGATATTGGCTAATTAAACGCGATTTAGCATAAAATTGAGCATGTTCATACATATTATAATGCTGCATTTTTCTTTATGATTGTCATAATTTTAATTTATGTAATTTTGAATTATATAATTTTACTTAGTATGGCCTTAGATTTTAATTGGTATTTCCCGAAATGTATGGGAATATCGATTCGGTTGTAATTTTATTGTGATCTCGTATCACCGTTTTGTAATTTAATAGATTTATTTTATTTTAGTTACAAATGTATAATAGGAAATTATGTAATTTATTATGTAATTTTATTTATCTCGGAGTTCCCAAACACGGATTTCTTCAAGAATGGCGATACATAAAGACGGTGTTACCTCGAGATGCGTGCCACAACCGAAGTTCAAGCGACCAATGGAGTTGGTTTCCGAATATGTAATAGTTAAATAGTTTTTCTATTTTAGGAAAGGCCATACTAGGATTTATATATCTTTATGCTTGCATTTTATTTTATGTCGCATGCATCGCTAAATCGCCATAACTAAAACATGCATCATCCTTTTTATCGAGTTTATCGACCGTGTCAATTAGAATTATCGTAGTTCACTGCTTTAGTTCACTTAAAACGTGATAGATAATAAATTGACATGACCTCTCGCTAAAAGAATTAATTGAGACATAGCCTTACCAAATAGTAGAAACCATGAAAACCTATTTCGCGAGGGAGTGCACTCGGCCCTACCGGGGTACAAACCTTGTTACGTAGGGGAAGTGGGTGATGAGTGTTAATCCACCGAGTTCATGTTAATGAGGGTTTCATCGGCCATACCGTGCCCAAGTTGATGTGGATTTGGATCATGGACACATTTATTCGAAATTTGGATTGAGCTCAACGGAAGTATTCGCGACCGTAGTTGCATGTGTTCCGGGCTATAGATAATTATTAGAGTAATTTTTATCGACCAAGAGTTCTAAAAGTAGAATCGATTAAAACGTTAATCCACCGAGTTATATTGATAAAGGTTTCATCGGCCATACCGTGCCTAAGTCGATATGAATTTGGGTCTTGGAATCATTTATCTAGTTGGGTAGAGGTCACTAGAAAAATGCATAAAACTTGTTTAAATCATACATTTTTACGAGTATTATTATTAAAACGACATTTGTTTTACTCCTTATATTTTGTTTTGTAGACCACTTCTTTTCCATAACAAATGGCAACACCAACACCAATCCTAATGCCACACCTCTCGCTAGTTCATCTTGGCTCCGATCCTTTATGGATCGATGTAAACTTGAAAAGAATGGGTCAAATTTCTCCGATTGAGATGCCCAACTCAAACTAGCCGCCGAAGGTGACGACAAGCTTCGTTACCTTACCGAGGCCTCTCCACCCAAACCCTCCACTAGGTCCACCGCGGCCACTAGGGAAGCATATGAGGCTTACCAAAAGGAGTCCGCCGCAATGAAAAATGTCTTGATATTTGCGATGGAGGCGGACCTCCAAAGGAGAGCCTTTAAAATGGGCAATGCTAATGAGATTTACTCCAAACTTGTGACCATATTTTCACAAACTCCGCGGATCGTCCAATATGAGGCGGCCGCGGCATTCTTTGATCTCGACTTCAAAGAGGGCCAAAAGGTTAGCCCTCATGTGCTCAAACTATTGGAGCTTGTCGAGACCTTGAAAATTCAAAAGGTTGAAATCCCCAAAGAACTCATTGTAGATAGGATTCTACACTCCTTGTCTAAAGTGAAAGCGTATGTTCAATTCCGGGTGAATTTTAACATGCAAGACAAGGATGTGTCTCTTGAGGAGTTGCACAAGTTACTTGTGTAAGCCGAGAGGGACATGGGGTTAAATGTGAACCCTCCCAAGGATGTGCTTAACATAAGCACTAAGAGTAAGGGGAAATTCAAGAAGAATGGGAGAAAGGGCAAGAAGCTAGCTCCCACATTCACCAAAGCTAAGCCTAATGAAGCTAGCACCTCAAAGATCAAGAAGGGTCCTCTTGATAAATGTCATTATTGTAATGGTATGGGACATTGGAAAAGAAATTGTTCCAAATATCTTGGTGATATCAAGGCTGGAAAGATTACTCCAGTAGGTAAATGACTATCCTTCTTTTTATGTTTCTAATTCAACTATGGTATTATGATGCAAAGTTGTGATAATGTATCTCCCTTTTTATTGTAAATAGGGCCTCCACCAAGCAAAGACAAGGGAATGGAAAAGCAAGCATAAGAAACCATCAAGAAGCTAGGGATAGCTTTCATGGAGTTTGCTTTTCATTGTCTTACTTTAATTTATGTTTTGGATTTTAGAACTTTAAGTTTCCGAGTTCGACATGGAAAAGTATTATGGATAATGGGTTGTATTTTGGATAATGGTGACTTGGTTTGCAACCCAAGTCACCCGTTTTATCATTTATCCTTTTATGTTCTAAAATTCATCTTTAAATGCTTGCTCTTAGAAACATAAGATCTTTCGCTTAAAGTGATCTAATAGACAAATATAATGACGGGTTTCATTATATGTCCACATGCTTAAGGCTTTTGTATGATCATTCATAAAGCTATTTTGAGTCTATGAACTCTCTTAAAGGAATGTCAATCACCAAGTACACATATGAAATCTAAAACTATTAGTCAACCTATGAGGTAGTTCTCCTTATACTTCAACATCATTAATTTGTGTCTCATATGCTATCTTTGAATCTATAGTGTATTTATTCTAAAGATAAAGTGGGAGAAAAATGAGGACACAACACACAAGGCAAGATAAAATTGTGTACTTGTGTAAATGAAGATCTACGCAAGAGAGAATGATTTGAATGAAGGTATATCTATTTACATAGTATACCGAATAGATGAGATCTATGGTCTCAAGTTAGTTCTATATGACTAAAGAGACCAAGTGAAGTAATCATAAGAGTATATTCTCAAGATAACTACACGAGGAGACCAAAAGAAAGTTTTGGAAGAAAAATGACTAATGTAAAGTCTTAACAAGTTTTTGACTAAGTTTATGAAATATTTGACCAATATTTTCAACCTTGAGATTTACTTAAGAGCCTAAATGAATCATAGTAACATACTAGTTATGATCGAGTTGCAAAGATTGATATACCCATATCTTCAATGGCCAAAGTTTTAACCACACAAATGTCATTGCTTAACCTCATTATGAAATGGTTAAACCTCCTTCCAAAAGGGTATTTGCGAAGGACGTATTCTGGATATTATTTATGTTTGAATAATGACATTGCTACACATCATTATGACGTAAGTGTGTTGGAAATTTAAAAATATCTTTCCGTAAGGTTAAGATGAGACCACTTCAAAATAGGTATTTTGAAAGGATATGATGGGAACATATATGGTTTCATCCTAATAACCTGGCAATGCAATTTACATTTCAATTCTTGATAAATTTCGATTGAGAAGTCAATTTCGAAATGTATAAAATTGAGTGGGAGTTTAGAAATTATCATGTGAAGACATGGAATTTAGTGGGAGCTATCATCCTTGAATGTATAAAACTCATTACTCATTAAGGAATGACGAGCTAATATCTTCTTCACAAAGAAGCATTTGAGTTTTCAATTCTGGATGAACATGGACTATGATGAATCCAATTACATTGAGAGATATTGGATTTGTATTATGATATACTCATTGTATCAACATACACATAGGTTATTCATATGAATGAAAATGGGATTACCATTAGCAGTCATGGTAGTTCATTGAACCTAAAAACGGTTGGTCTCATGATTATTAGCTACTAATGTTTCCGCCATTAGAATAATCACGCACATGTCCAATTATGAATCATATGCATAAGAGCATGATGATTGATTGGTAAGCCATAATAGAAACGTCATGAATTCTCAAGTAGAATCCGATGAGCGATTTCGGTGTTTGACGGAATACTCCATTATGTGATAAGAGGTTGCACATATTATAGAAAGTTCGAGCACATGTAAGGATTTATGAGAATCCCAAATCTTTCAAGCCTAGAAAGAGAAATAAGAAGTTTTGGAAAGATGCTTGGTCGAATAAGAAGTTATTCAAAAATAATCTTTCCTAGTTAAGCTAGGACTTGTGAGAAGTGCTAAGCTGGTAATCTTGGCAAATTGTTACAAGATTCTACAAAACATATACCTAGTGCATTGTGTGTGGATGGAATACTTGATCAGTACAAGTTATATCATTCATCACAAATTCGTTCGTTATGTGATAGTCGATAAGAAAGTTCTTTCAAGTTAAAGAACCGAAACCAAGGTCGGGAACCTTGATGTGTACTTGGTAAGATTCATGCTATAAGAGAGAACATGAATGTAAAGAAAATTGCAAGTGTAAGAAGTTTGAACAAATGGACACATGGCATGTTAAACTTCTATTGCAATTAATAAGTGTTTACACTTACGATATACATCACAAGGTTGTAATATGATATTAACTACCCGAGTGTGATGTCGACATTTGTCGTTTGAGTTATTATTAACTCACCTTGTACTTTGTTGTATCCAAACGGGTTGTGGAGACAATTGAACCCCGTTAAAGTGAACACGAATTAACATTGTATTTGCCCATAGTTACTTGTATGAAGTGACGTCTCGAAGTGACTAAAGTGTGATGCGATTGATGGCAAGTTCAAGTGCCATAGAGTCATGTGAGATGACTAGTCGATCACATAGGCAGACTGTTAGGAACATTTTGTCGGGCCTAATGACCGCTTATAGAGTTCTGGCAAATTTATATAGCCTGGTCGTTGCGAGAGCTACTATAGTATTCAAATGAGTCGATTCTTTTGACTAAAGACTATTCACCTAAGATGGCACAGTTTCAGATTAACTTTGATTTGTGTTACTACGACCTTCGTAAATGGGGTCAAATGGGCATATTTTGGGTTATGATGGCTGTGGCTAGTCGAAGGGAATGAGTGCGATAGGAATTGTCCACCCCTAGTCAGGGTTATAACAATATCTCAGGGCCACTCGAGGAGTAATGAACTGGAAATGCGTGGCCACGCTCGGAAACCACTCTCGATATGATCACTTGCAAGTACGACCTGAAAGACACCTTGCATTGAGTGGGAGATAGTAATAGGACAAGAGAATTGGTGACGCACACTTGTCGAGGACAATTGGGAGATTGTTGGAATATGTGTCCTCCGACAATAATGCGATCACGACTGTTGATCATGATGATCACATGTTTAAATCTCATTGTAAAGAATACAATTGGGAAGTAATTTTGTTATCACAATCGGTCAACATATATCAAGAATGATTGGCTGACTAGAGTTTGACATTACTGTCGACGGTGGTGATCAGTTGACCCCCTAGGTCATACCTATAGGGCAACACTCTTAATTGATTATTTAATTAATCGTATAATGTTACGAGTTAATTAAATTATTTGAAAGTTGACGGACGATTTTGGAAGTAAAATTTACGTATCACATTAAAATGTGATTAAATGAGATACGGTCTGAGTAATTGAATTGTATCATTACTCGGATGAAATTATTGTTTAAAGAAACAAATGAAATTGAATGAATTAATATAAATACAATCTGTTGTGATTTATAAATGGTAAAATATTTTGGTACAAGTAATTATGAAATTACTAAGTCGATTTTTGTATATGACGTATTTTTATTAATACGTTGATTTTTAATATGTTAAAAATACATAACAAATTTATGTCACATATGACATGTGACATATTGACAATTGACAAAAATAATATGGAATCCATATTATCAAGTGTGCCGAAAATTAGAGGAGTTTTAAGCTAATTATATGTTGATTATAATTAGTGGAGGGCATGATGATTACCCTAGTCACTAGCCATGCAACCCTATTGTTTATTGTGAAGAACAATTTTTCCATGCATTGGCTCCCCTCCCACTCCCCATTGTCCGGTTTTTAAGAAGGGAAAAACAATTGGTTTTTCTCTTAATTTTTACCTCATATACAATAATGTAATTGTATTATTCATTCACTACTTCACTCATCCAAAATAAGATTTCTAGAGAGATAAAAAGCTCTCTTCTTCTCCCTCCATAAAACCGAAAATATTAAGTGTGTTGTAATATTTTTGGGTCATTTTTCTACTAGATTAATATTATACTAGTTCATGTAATATTAATTTGATTAAGGGTAAGCTTTGGATATAAATCCTAAGGAGAGGTCCTATACTTGGATCTTGGTTCTTCCATTATAGGAAAGCACAAGAACAAAAGAAAAGGAGATTTCTTTTGTGCCCATAAAACCGAAATCACCAATGTAAGAACATGATTTCTCCTCTATTTTTATCATTTGTTTTGCATAAAATCCATATTTAATTTTATGACAAATTAATTTATAACATATATGAATATGTTTATGTATAAAGATCTACATTTCCTTCACCACCACCGTCCCACGACAGTAACGTCAAACTCTAGCAAGCCAATCGTTACCGATTAATGTTGATTAGTTGACTATATAAATGAATCATCCCTTATGTATTCTTTATATGAGATTTAATTATGATATTAAATCATGTGATCGCACTATTGTTGAGGACACATTTTCCAACAATCTCCCACTTGTTCGAGACAAGTGTGCGTCACCAATTCTCTTGTCCTATTACAATATTCCACTCAATGTAAGGTGACTTGCAGGTCGTACTTACACTTGATCATATCTTGAGTGGTTTCCTCGATCTGGAGAGTAACTGTCTAACCGGAATTATCTATCATAGATACCTTCCGAGCGTGGCCACGCATTTCCAGTTAACTACTCGAGTGGCCTTGAGATTTCGAACAACCTTGACAAGGGGTGGACAATTCATATCGCCCTATTCCCTTCGTTCAGCCACAGTCCATCATAACCCAAAATATACCCAGTTTGACCTCGTTTACGAAATCGTAGAGTATAAATCAAAGCAAATCAGAATTTGTGCCAACTTGGGGGAATAGTCTCTAGTAAAAAGAATTGACTCATAAGAATACTATAGTAGTTCTTGTCACGACCAGGCTTTATGAATTACCAGAACTCTATAAGCGGTCACTGCCCGACAGAGTGTCCTACACAGTCTGCCTATGTGATCGAATAGTCGTCCCATATGACTCTATGGCACTTGAAGTTGCCATCAATCGCATTACACTCTAGTCACTTCGAGACGTCACCTCATATAAGTAACTAGGGGCGAATACCATGTCAATCCAGTTCACTTTAATGGGGTTCAGTTTGTCTCTACAACCCATTTGGATTTAACAAGGTAATGGGTGAGTTTGATAAAACTCAAACGATAAATGCGATTATCATATGAATATTCAATACATTATTACTACTTCATATCTTATTATCTTTAGTGTATTATTAACACTAGTTAAAATGCGATAAAAGCTTGGCAAGTGGATATACCCTATATCCATATGTTCCAACTTTGTCAATTGCTATTTCCTTCTATTCAACGTTATATCTAATAACATGAATTTATCTAAGTATATGTCTAGACTTCTTACTAGACTTGGGCTCTTTAACATGAAATATGCTCCCACTGTCATCGCATAACTTGTGATAAAGTCATTTGTAGTGGGATTCACCCTTAATCCCTACGTTGACAATTTTTTCACAACTTACTTAGATTCCTTTTGTAGAATTTGCAATGTGCGAAACTAAAATACTTTCCTAGTCTCTTACTCCTAAGTCAATAAGACATCCTTGGTTTTCAACAAATCCTTTTCTGTTTGGAAACTAAAGTTTGTGCAACCCTTCAACACATTACTCAGTTTATCATCCAAACATATAAATGAATCCTTAATTCTTCTCAAGAATCTCAAGAATGCTCTTTAAGGCTTTCACAAGCCATATCATGGGAATCATTTTGTTATTGACTTATCATGCTCTCAACATATATCACATCATGGCACGTGCGTCTGTTGGCATACATGATCGTTCTAATGGCGGAAACATTAGAATTCGATTTCATGTGATCAACAACTTAATAGGTTCAGTGAATGACTATGACTCCATCATAATAATTATACTTCCATCAACATGAATAGCCTATTCAACCTTGTTGATGTACAACAGATACAAAAGATATTATTATCATAAGACTCTCAACTCTATGCCAATATACTCTCACATAAATTCGGTAATCTAAAGTATATTGCACCTTTTCCTAGTCTCCCAATCACTCTTGCTAGAAGAGATAATTGGTACATTATTCTCAATAAGTAATATGTTATCAACATATAAGACATGGATAAACAATTCTAGCTCCCACTTAACTTCATGTATAATCATGATTCTTCAATCATGTGAAGGAAAAAATTCACTATTATTACATGAACGAAAAGTATAATCCTTTAATGCTTGCTTAAGATCATTCTAGGATCACTTAAGAAAGCTACGCATAAGATGTTAGGACTCTTAAATCTTTATCTAAGATTTTGTGTTCGAAATGAAGGAAATGTAGATCTATATACACTAACATACTCATATATGTCTTAATTAATTTGTCATAAAATTAAATATGGATTTTATGCATGCAAACAAATAAACAAAATAGAGAAGAAATCATATTCTTACAATGGGTATTTCGGTTTATATGGGCACAAAAGAGATCTCCGTCTCTTTTGTTCTTGAGCTCTCGAAATGGAAGAACAAGGATTCAAATGTAGAATCCCTCCCAAAAGCATATACCCAAGGAATACATCTTAATAACCAATATTATTTAGATCTAGTAATAATATTAGTTTTGCTATAAAATTGATACAAAATAAATTGTATTTTTGGCTCTTGAATCACTCGGTCAAGAGGGAGTATATGTGAGATTTTATTTCTCTAGAAAATTCATATATTGTAGAGATTCACCATTTTCTTACACTAGAAAATGTTATATGTAAAATGATGAATGAATGAATTGAAAAGAAAAAGCTCTTTTTCTTTTCTTGTATGGTTGGCCGAAAATTGGCTTGGGTAGGATGCCCAATACTTTTGTTTTTGCTCTTCTCAAAAGCATAGGTGGGCATGGCTAGAGATTAGACTTTAATAATTATGTTTTCTCTTATTAAAATAATCAACATAATTATTCCACTAATACTCCTAATTTTCGGTTTATACAAGATAAAATGGAAGGTCCATTTTATTTTGTCATTTGTCAAGTGTGACATATGTGACATGTTACTTGACATGTGAATTTGTAATGTATTTTTAACATATTAAAAATCAACATACTCATAAAATATGTCATTTACAAAATCGACTAGTAATTCGTAATTACTTGTACAAAAAATGTTTCCAAATTATAAACTACAACATTCTGTATTTATAATAATTTATTCATGCCGTTTCAATTTGTTTCTGCAAACAATAATTTCATCTAAGTAATAAAATAATTCGATTACTTAGACCGTGTCTCATTTAATCATATTTACAATGAGATACGTAAATTATACTCACAAAATTATCCGTCAATTTTAAGCAATTTAATTAACTCGTATCGGTATATGATTAATTAAATAATCAATTAAGAGTATTTCCCTATAGGTATGACCTAAGGGGATCAACTGATCACCACCGTCGCACGACAGTAATGTCAAACTCTAGTCAGCCAATCATTACCGATATGTGTGGACCAGTTGACTGTAAAATATTACATCCCACATGTATTCTTAAAATGAAATTTAATAATGATATTTAAATCATGTGATCGCACTATTGTTGAGGACACATTTCCCAACAATCTCCCACTTGTCCTCGACAAGTGTGCGTCACCAATTCTCTTGTCCTATTACTATCTCCCACTCAATGCAAGGTGTCTTTCAGGTCGTACTTGCAAGTGATCATATCGAGAGTGGTTTACTCGATCTGGAGAATAACTGATTGACCGGATTTATCTATCATAGATACCTTCCGAGCGTGGCCACGCATTTCCAGTTCATTACTCCTCGAGTGGCCCTGAGATATTGTTTTAACCCTGACAAGGGGATGGACAATTCCTATCGCACTCATTCCCTTCGACTAGACACAACCATCATAACCCAAAATATGCCCATTTGACCCCATTTACGAAGGTCGTAGTAACACAAATCAAAGTTAATCTGAAACTGTGCCATCTTAGGCGAATAGTCTTTAGTCAAAAGAATCGACTCATTTGAATACTATAGTAGCTCTCGCCACGACCAGGCTATATAAATTGCCAGAACTCTATAAGCGGTCATAAAGCCCGACAAAATGTTCCTAACAGTCTGCCTATGTGATCGACTAGTCATCTCACATGACTCTATGGCACTTGAACTTGCCATCAATCGCATCACACTCTAGTCACTTCGAGACGTCACCTCATACAAGTAACTATGGGCAAATACAATGTTAATCCGTGTTCACTTTAACGGGGTTCAATTGTCTCCACAACCCGTTTGGATGTAACAAAGTATAATAAAAGAGTTTTAAAATAAAACTCGAACGACAAATGCGATTATCACACATGAATAGTCAATGCCTGATTACTATTTCATGTTCTATAATCTAATTTGATCTTGTACGTAGTTGTTCATTTCAATTCAATTGAAATGACATGACTCATCATGTTTAGCCTTTGAGAAGGCTTTGGTTAGTAGGTTTTATCAATTTCTTGTACCTTACTCAACCTTCCTACATACTCGTTTTCCTTTGTAATGTATACATTTGCATTACAAAACTTTCTGAGTACGTGTCGAGATCCAATCAAGACATAGGCCTTCTATCCTTAGAATAGCTCCCACTGTTTTTGCAGTGTGCGGGACTCTTCCTTCTTGCACATCCCATGATTGCAAGTGTACTCAATTTCCGTTATAAATATCTCTCATTGTTCTTTATTGCCTAGAACGATTCTAGAAAATCTACTTCTTAATTAACATTGCCACAATGGTATCTTAACCATCCTAGTGTGTTTTGATTATGGTTTTGTCGGAAACCATGCGCAATCTCAATTGTCAATTGTCACTTGTGTAACACCCTTACACAATATTGCATCATAAACACTTTGCTTTACTTCCTTAATGCTTCTGCAAGCACTTAAGGGTAATCTTTATAGCTTACTTGGTAAAGATTACTTAAATTCGATTTTTGAAAACAATTCATCATACTCAAAGCATATGAAGTGTTATACATCGATTCTCATTTAATTGATCCGGCAGCGGAAGCAAATGGAATCAATCAAATATGTTCAATTTAATTGAACTAGTCATGAATCTTATTAACATAAGACTTCTTATTGACGCTAATAACATGTGGATTTATCTTCATAAATCTGGATATTAAAGATGTATTGTAATACTCCAAAAGTCTTAAATCATTCCTAATGATCAATATGTCATCCACATATCGGACTAATTAAAATTTCCGTAATTCCCACTAAACTCCATGTATAAACATAACTTCTCGACTTATCGAGAAATGTTTTATCGCATGATCAAAATGTTGATTCCAACTCATTGATGTCCTACTTAAGACCCTCTCTTAAGTTTCACATTATCTTAGGATTGCAAGAATCTACAAAACTCATGACATGTATTGAATATATTCCTTCTTTTGAAGAAGCGGGTTTTAGATTCACTTGCTACGTATTTCATAACCTCATAATGAAACACAATCCTTAAGAAGATCCAAATAGACTTAAGCATTTCAATTAGTGCAAAACCCTTTGCAACCAATCTTGCTTTGAAATATCTCTTTATTAGTGCAAAACCCTTTGCTCACTAATCAAGCCTTTTCGTTTCGGATTTTCATGGCTCTAAGCCTTGTATTGAGTTGTGACTTTAAACACTCTTATGTAAGTCATATGTTCATTACTTTCTAGAAGTAATCAACTTGAATCAAACAATTTCTTTTGTAAGTTATAAGCTCTTTACTTTCTTAAAAGTCGCATGAATTCATCATTTTTAACAAGTGACGAATTTAACCTCCTAGGTTTTGAAGAAACAATGTCTTACACAAAACGTCTCATGTAGCCAAGAAAGACCAGTTTCTTGCGACATAACATTCTCTGTGGCATTCTTTGTGGCTCTTGAATAATTTCTCCCACTCTGTCTTCTAAAATAAACTTATATTTTAGAAAGACAGCTTCATGAGCCGCAAACCCGTCGTGCTCGTGATAATTGCAAGGGAAAAATGAGCATTTGTTTCTTATGAAAAACTTACAACCATGGTACCCTTACCATTTCATATCTCATATGATTCGATTTAGTGGAAAAATAATTTAGACAAAAATGATAAAATCCCCAAAAGGATCAAGTAACTCAAAGTAACTTGATTGAAGTCCAAACCATATCAAATAGCGTTTGATTTCTTATCCATCCACACATTATTCCATAATACGTGCTAAGAGAGATTAATTTGTGATACTATATCACATTTTCTTTGGCTTACATCAAAGTCTTCACTTTGATAATCCCATCACGACTTAAATCGTGATTCCTTGAACTCTTTAAACTTCTTCAAAGATTTTTCTATTTACCTTATTAAGTGAACACATTAGCGTCAACTTAAATCATTGGTAAAAGAGAATGATCAACCTATTATGGATCAATGATTTATAACCTCGATCTCCTTTTCAACCAAAAGGCACGAGACTTCTTGCTTTGAATACAAGATACGCATATACCATTAACAATCTAATGGTTTCAAGAGTACTCGTTAACTCTTTGCGTTCATCATTCCAAAATATTAAGGTTTAATCTTGGGTTACCAATTTGAGTCTTGCATCATCTTTATGATATATTATTCTAGTTTGGTTTAGAATATAATCACCTTGATGATGGGCTAGCCATACATCAAATCATGGTGTATATGGTCACAAAAGTGAAACCTCTTTTGTATCTTTAACAAATTGTATTCTTATTTAGAGTTTATGTACTTAATAGTCACAATTAAGTACAACTCCAAACCCGAAAACTAGATTTAGTACACAATGACTCTATCTCTTGACTTCATTGTTGCTAGTCGTCATATTCTAATCATCCTATGTATCAAACATAATGATGAAAACCACCACCGGTTTCTAATATTGACGAAGTAATACTAGCAAAATTTATGTTTAATCAAATAAACATTTAAAGAAGAAGGTTCAATTAGATGTCCCACAACTAACTTGTTGATACTTCAATAATTTGGGGTAGTTTCCTTTCTCGTGTCCAACATTTAAGACAATGGAAACTTATCGGTTGGGATTGATAGGTTTAGTATCGTCATTCTCAACAACTTTACCTTTAACATAACCTTGTATCAATTCCATTATAATCTTTACTTCTTGAACCTCGTCCTCATCTTAACGGTTTAAGAGAATGCTCCCACTCATTTCAATGAGTCTTTGCTTTGAGAAGCAAAATTGAATTCATGAAGATTACTCTTCATTTGTTCGTTTTAGTCTTAAAACTTTCATTGAAGTGGTTGCGTTATTTTGGTCAATTACGAATTCTTGACAAAACTAATTACCAAAACAATTCATCGCTTCAAGGTACTTAATTCACTTAAGTACATGGAAAAACAATCCATTGTAAGTAGATGTGTTAGTCTCGAATCAAAAACCTGTTTGATAATGAATAACTTTAATCTATACTCTTTACAAGAGATCCTTAGCAATGGTTCGTTTGAGGTTTTAGAAGCAAATTCAAATTTTGTCTTTAGTTACGATGTTTTAATGGAGATTTGTATCAAAATCGAAATGATATCGTATATGAAATGTGGCAAAGAAATAGAACAATATAAAAACGGAATAGTAGAAAACTTAACATTTATCGTTTCATTAATACTTGAAATAACAAGTATAGCATTTACATAGTGACCTCTACCCAACTATGATAAATGATTCCAAGACCCAAATTCATATTGACTTAGGCACGGGGTAGCCGATGCAACCTTTATCAATATAACTCGGTGGATTAACCTTTTAATCGATTCTACTTTTAGAACTCTTGGTCGATAAAATTACTCTAATGTTTATCTATAGCCCAAAACACATCAACAAGGGCACGGGGTAGCTGATGCAACCCTTATCAATAACTTTTGTTGAGTTCAATCCAAATTTCGAATAAATGTGTCCATTATCCAAACCCACATTAACTTGGGCACGGTGTGGCCGATACATCCCTTATCAACATGAATTCGGTGGATTAACATTCATCACCCACTTCCCCTACGTAACAAGGTTTGTACCCCGGGGTAGCCGAGCGCACTCCCTCGCGAAATAGGTTTTCATGGTTTCTACTATTTGGTAAGGCTATGTCTCAATTAATTGTTTTAGCGAGAGGTCATGTCAATTTATTATCACGTTTTAAGTGAACTAAAGCGGTGAACTACGATAATTTTAATTGACACGGTCGATAAACTCGATGAAATAAGGATGCATGTTTTAGTTATGGCGATTTAGCGATGCATGTGACATAAAATAAAATGCAAGCATAAAAATAAATTAAATCCTAGTATGGCCTTTCCTAAAATAGAAAAACTATTTAACTATTACATATTCGGAAACCAACTCCATTGGTCCCTTGAACTTCGGTTGTGGCACGCATCTCGAGGTAACACCGTCTTTATGTATTGCCATTCTTGAAGAAATCCGTCTTTGGGAACTTCAGAATGAATAAAATTACATAATAAATTACATAATTTCCTATTATACATTTGTAACTAAAATAAAATAAATCTATTAAATTACAAAACGGTGATACGAGATCACAATAAAAATTACAACCGAATTGATATTCCCATACATTTCGGGAAATACCAATTAAAATCTAAGGCCATACTAAGTAAAATTACATAATTCAAAATTACATAAATTAAAATTATGACAATCATAAAGAAAAAAAATGCAGCATTATAATATGTATGAACATGCTCAATTTTATGCTAAATCGCCTTTAATTAGCCAATATCGTATATTACTCGGTTTTTACGGATTTGCGTGATTTCAACATTTTATAATCACAAAAATACATAAACTCATATTTATGCATAAGTTAATTACCCTAACCTCTTAGGACTCAAAATTTAGTCTTCACTAATAATTTGACCATAATTAACCCATATTTTATAAAATTGTTCATAAATGGACCAAAAATTACAAAAATAAGCTATTAAACTTCAAATAAATCACAAAATTTCAAATAAATTCAAAATTCAAAATTTAAATTCATGAACATTCTGGAAAAATACCATGACACTCATAATGTTCAAAATCTTAGGTTAAAAATTTCGAAATTTTCCGGAAAAACAATGTTGCGGTTTATCGATTTTTAATAAAATAATCATAAAAACATGGAAAAAAAAATTATTTTCATTAACTTTTCAATTTTAGATCTGAAAAAGATAATAAAAAGCAACATTAGACGTTTTTCCTAAGTCATAGATTATGTTTTATTAATATTTCACTAATAATGTCACTATTTATGCTATTTTTCTTCAAAAATCCATAAATCATGCAAAAAGACTTCTTTATAGCCAATTATTTTACACACATCTTGTAAAATTTCATGTGACAACATATAAATTTTCTATGACCATATTCGAAATTTAACTCATATTAACCTATTTTTCACCTAAATCCGAATTTAATAATGAAAAATCCATTTTTCGAGCATAACAAGTCCAAAAATTATGAAAATTTACAGGTTATCTCAAAATAATATATGTGACAACATATCCAAAAATCAATGGAAAATTCGAAGTATAGCTAATTTTAGACCGAAAATGACATTTTTACTCATAAAATCATATTTAAATGCCATTATAGTATATTATGAACAATAAAAATCCGTAAAATTAACCAAAATATCCTAAAACATTTTAGGACCAGAAATATTAACATGCATGGATTAATTTCGTGATATATCATAATAACACAAATTTTACAAGTTTTATTTGTTATTCTTATAACTCGGAAAAACTTTTAACCGATTTGCATGCAAACAACCGTGGCTCTTGATACCGATTGAAGGAAATGTAGATCTATATACACTAACATACTCATATATGTCTTAATTAATTTGTCATAAAATTAAATATGGATTTTATGCATGCAAACAAATAAACAAAATAGAGAAGAAATCATATTCTTACAATGGGTATTTCGGTTTATATGGGCACAAAAGAGATCTCCTTCTCTTTTGTTCTTGAGCTCTCCAAATGGAAGAACAAGGATTCAAATGTAGAATCCCTCCCAAAAGCATATACCCAAGGAATACATCTTAATAACCAATATTATTTAGATCTAGTAATAATATTAGTTTTGCTATAAAATTGATACAAAATAAATTGTATTTTTGGCTCTTGAATCACTCGGTCAAGAGGGAGTATATGTGAGATTTTATTTCTCTAGAAAATTCATATATTGTAGAGATTCACCATTTTCTTACACTAGAAAATGTTATATGTAAAATGATGAATGAATGAATTGAAAAGAAAAAGCTCTTTTTCTTTTCTTGTATGGTTGGCCGAAAATTGGCTTGGGTAGGATGCCCAATACTTTTGTTTTTGCTCTTCTCAAAAGCATAGGTGGGCATGGCTAGAGATTAGACTTTAATAATTATGTTTTCTCTTATTAAAATAATCAACATAATTATTCCACTAATACTCCTAATTTTCGGTTTATACAAGATAAAATGGAAGGTCCATTTTATTTTGTCATTTGTCAAGTGTGACATATGTGACATGTTACTTGACATGTGAATTTGTAATGTATTTTTAACATATTAAAAATCAACATACTCATAAAATATGTCATTTACAAAATCGACTAGTAATTCGTAATTACTTGTACCAAAAATGTTTCCAAATTATAAACTACAACATTCTGTATTTATAATAATTTATTCATTCCGTTTCAATTTGTTTCTGCAAACAATAATTTCATCTAAGTAATAAAATAATTCGATTACTTAGACCGTGTCTCATTTAATCATATTTACAATGAGATACGTAAATTATACTCACAAAATTATCCGTCAATTTTAAGCAATTTAATTAACTCGTATCGGTATATGATTAATTAAATAATCAATTAAGAGTATTTCCCTATAGGTATGACCTAAGGGGATCAACTGATCACCACCGTCGCACGACAGTAATGTCAAACTCTAGTCAGCCAATCATTACCGATATGTGTGGACCAGTTGACTGTAAAATATTACATCCCACATGTATTCTTAAAATGAGATTTAATAATGATATTTAAATCATGTGATCGCACTATTGTTGAGGATACATTTCCCAACACGAAACACTTCCTTCTCAAAATTCCCATTTTAGAAAAGCTAATTTTTATTTGCCATTCTTCATTAAAATGAAATGCGGCAATCCCTAACATAATGTATCTTGATCAACATCTTCATGTCAATCTTATGCATTTGAATACTCTGAAGCTCTATTTACCTTTAAAGAGACCCTTGCTTTGAAGTAAATCTACTCTTGAGTAACAATTTTCGGATTGTAATGCTATGGCTCGTATGTAAGAAGATCGATTTGGAATAAGGTCATAATACCATTACCTTCACAAAGAAATGTTTTAACAAATAAGACATGTGCGCTAAACTCCCATTGAACTATACTCCCACTCTATCTTTATAGATTATAGTTCCATTACTTTCACAAAGTAACACTTTAACAATAAGACATGTTTGTAACGATCCAATCTACTCCTACTCTATCTCTCAGAAATACATCTATCTTCTTGAGAGGTAGTTTTGTGAGTTACAAACATATATATGGTGGAGTGTTAGGAGTTTGTCTAGATTGACATGTAAGCACATAAAAGAGCAGCTTTATAATGGCATCTTGACTCTTGTCATATGCCAGTCTGATCCATGTCATATGTTAAATAGACTCTTTATTTCTGGTATCTCATGGTTGACCATCTATTTAGAATTACTTGTCCGTTTTGGATTGCAAATTCCCAAAATTTCAACAAATCAAACCGACTCATATTAGTTCGATCTTATGGATAGTGACACTAGGTTATAATCCATCTTTAATAAATCAAATTTATTATTTAGATCTTTGCCACTACGATCGGATCGTAATGCTTTAGAACTTTATTCAATTGGTTCTCTACGTCATTTAGAAATTTCTCAAATTTCTCAAATGCTTCACTTCATATTTGATTAAGTAAATATACCCATATTAACTTTAATCATTATTAAAAGTGACGAAGTAGTCATAAATTCCCTTTGCGATGACGCATATTTAGAACACATACATCGACATGTATTAGTCCCAACAAATCACTTGCTTGTGTCCCTTTACCACTAAAGGGAGTACAAATCATATTGCAAAGGAGACAAGATTCGCATATTTCATATGATTGAAATCATATGGTTCATTAAATCTAGTCGACGCTAGCCTTTAATGCGTTTCTCATTTACGTAACCTAATTGAAAAATCAAATGTACAAATCATTTGTATTACTAGTTATGAGTCTTTTAGATCGTATTATGTAGATATCTTTGCTTAAGTTGGAAGTGTCTAAAACTTGTATATCATAAAGATAAGTGATATGGCTAACAACCATATCAATTTTCAAACACAATACAACCTTTCATGTCTAACATAGAAATGGAAATAATGTTTTAGACTAAGTGGGTACATAATAACAATTATGTAGATTACAACTCAAAGCTATTAGCTAAAACAAGTACATAAGTCCCTCTTGAAGTGGCGGCTACCCTAGCTCCATTTCCTTGTCGGAGATTCATATTACTCTTGTTTAGCTTATCCACATTTCCAAGTCCCACTTGGAGTAATAAGTCCAACTTTGATATTTCCCAAATACTTGGGGCAATTGCGTTTCCAATGGCCCATGACATTACAATAATGACATTCCTCATAGGATTGGGCACCTTTCTTGGTCTTGGTTTTGGTAGTCCCACTATCCATTTCCAATTCATTATCAGGTTTGGTTTTCTCACCCATCTTTGCCTTCCCTTTATTAATACCAATACTCTTTTCATTTGCAAGGACACTCTTGCTAGAACTCCCACTGAATTTAATATTACTTCTTGTTTCTTCAAACATGGATGCCTTGTGTTTAGTGAGATTTTCTTCACAAGATTTTCTTACCAAGGTGGTGGGCAATAATATTGGAGTGGGTGGAGTGTAGATGGTAAAGAAGCAAAAATTTCCATCCTGACTAATGCCAACGCGTAATTCTCTAATCGTATCATTGTCATAATCGGAGCACTTTTCATCAAATGATTGGAGCCATGTATCAACGGTGATTGGTGTAGGAGTATTAGATGAATTCATTGCGTATAATTAACTACAAAAACGAAAATGAAGGAAATAATTAACATCTATCGTTTTAATTAATACTTGTAAACAAGTATTGCATTTATATAGTGTCCTCCACCCAACTAATATAAATGATTCCGAGATTCAAATTCATATTAATACGGGTACGGTAAGCCGAGTCATCCCTTATTAATATAATTCGGTGGATTAACCTCTTAATCGATTCTACTTCTAGAACTCTCGGTTGATAAAAATTACTCTAATTTTCATCTTTAGCTCGGAACAGATGCGACTACAGTCACGAATACTTCCGTTGAGCTCAATCCAAATTTCGATGTAATAACGGCTCAACTCCCTTATGAAATTGGGATTCATGGTTTCTACTATTTGGTAAGGCTATTTCTCAATTATTATATGTGAGAGGTCTTGTCAATTTATTATCTATCACGTTTTAAGTGAACTAAAGCGGTGAACTACGATAATTATAATTGACACGGTCGATGACTCGATTTGAAATGTATGTTGTTGTTTATGGCGATTTGGCAATGCATGTAACATATTAAAACAAATGCAAAGCAATAAATAAAATAAATTCCTAGTATGGCCTTCCTAAAATAGAAAATCTAATAATCTATTACATATTCGGTAACCAACTCCTTTGGTCCCTTGAATCTTCAAATGGGACGCTTCCCAAGACACCGTCTTCGTCGGATCACCTTTCCGAATGGCACCGTCTTTGAAGATGCTCCATAATTACAAATAATAATAAAAATACAAAGCTATTCCTATTATACATTTGTAAAATTGAAAAACTAATAAAACAAAAGTGATACGAGATCACATTAAATTACAACCGAATCAATATTCCCTTTCATTATGGGTAATATCGATTAAAACTAAGGCCATACTAAGATAAAATTACATAATTCAAAATTATATAAATAGAAGACATTCAACAATTGAAATATGCAGCATTATAATATGTACCTATCATGCCAAATGATGTGCCAAATCACCCTTTTAACTTATGTCGTATATATAACCCGGTTTTATGGAAATGCGTGATAATAACCTTTTAAAATCACTAATTAACACTTAAATCACATCTAAGCTCAAGTTAATTATCCTAACACTTTTTAGGACACAAAAATTAGTCATCACTCAAATTTTGACAATAATTCAACTTGATTTAATTTTATGCTCATTTTTTACCTTAAAATCATAATATTTATGAAATAAATCCAAATTAAATTATAAAAAATTTTAAAATTTGAATTTTAAATTTTTTAACATTCTGGAATAATTCCATGACACTCATAATGTCAAAAAATCATGGTTAAAATTTTCAAATTAAATTTGAGAAAATATAGTTGCATTTTATCGGTTTTATCTCATAAAATGTTTAAAGTATCCAAAAATTAATCCAATAATTTTTACAACCTTATATCTGATTAGTGGGATATTTATGAAACCTATAATAATTTTATCATGCCATGCAATACGTGTTAGGTATTAATGCCAAAATAGTCACTATTTATGCCATTTTTACACTAAAAATTCATAAATCATGCTAAATGAGATCATTTAATCCCTAAATTTACATACACTCTTTAAATTATGCATGTGATAACATATTAAAGTTTTATGGCCAAATTCGAAATTTAACTATTTTTAACCATTTAACCTTATTTAATCCATTTTTATCTCATAAAAATCATAAATCATGCAATATTAATCCAATTAATACGAGATTTTATACACAACTTGTAAAATATGTATGTGAGGTCATATAAAATTTTCAAGATCAGAGACTTAGTTTAACTATTTTCAGCATTTTAATTCCCATTTTAGTCATAAAAATGTAATAAAATGACCAAAAATCATTAAAATGCGCAATAAATTTCCATAAATCATAAAAATGACCTAAAAACATTTTAGGACCAGAATATATAGCATGAATGTTTATTTCGTAGCTTATACTTATAAATCACAAATTTTTAGTTTTATATGTTAACTTTTTAACTCGGAAAAACAATAACCGATTATGCATGCAACATCCTTATGCTCTGATGCCACTTGTAAGGTTTATATACTTATTATTAGACTCTTCTAATGGTGAACTAATTACCTTCTTAATTATTTTTTCTTTAGATCTAGTGCATGCATAACAAAATAAAAGATTTATAAGAAAACAATATCCCTTACATTGTAAATTTCGGATTTATCGGCACAAGTAAGGTCTCCTACCTTCACTTGTTCTTGAGCTATGATGAGTAATAGGATGATCCACCAAAGACTTCAAGTATACAAGTCACTCCTCTTGATTGCACCCAAGATTATCACTTACCTCTACTAAATAATATGTTCTAGATATTTGTTTAGTAGTTTACCTTAAAATTGATTACTAATACTCATATATTATACTAATAATATTAGTAATCTTGTTGAACAAATTGGATCATCATTTCTCAAGTTTTAGAGAAAGATGAAGTAAGAAATATGTGAGACGTAAGCATTTTGCATGTGAATGAATAATGGTAGTGTAGTATCTATAATAAGAGAACAAAACTCTCTTAAAAGAGAGTAGTGCAACCGGTGGGATTGTGGGAACAAGAGAAAAGAGCCAAAATTGGCATTTTGCTTTTCACTTTTACTCTTTACCATGCAATAGGTGTGTAATGTAGTCTTTTCTAGCCATGATGATGTCTAATTTTACTAATAAAATAACATCATCCCAACACCCTACACTACCAATATTTCGGTCCATTTAACATAAAATGGACTACCATTTTATTTTGTCAATTTGTCATTTGTCACACAATATGTCACATGTAGTATGTTACATGTTATTAATTAATTTAATGCATATTTATCACATAAATATCATTTTAATAAATTAATTAAATTACATTCAACAAATTGACTAGTGATACTTGATCACATAAATAAAATGGGTCATTTAATTATAATTCACAACATCTTGTAATTATAATCAACCATTTATTCTTATCTCTATTGTTTCTCAAACAATAAACAATTTTAGTAATAAAGCATTTTTATTACTAAAATAAATCTTATTTAATCCCATTACAATAAGATAAATATATTATTTCTCACAAATGAATTGTTCAATTTTAAGGAATTGATCAACTTGTATCGTCATACAATTAATCAACTTTACAGATAAGGGCATCATCCTTTAGGTGTGACCTTAAGGGATCAACTGACCACCACCGTCCCACGACAGTAACGTCAAACTCTTGCAAGTCAACCGTTACCGATTAATGTTGATCAGTTGACTATATAAATGAATCATCCCTTACGTATTCTTTATATGAGATTTAATTATGATATTAAATCATGTGATCGCACTATTGTTGAGGACACATTTTCCAACAATGGGATGAAGTACTGATGACTCATAGGCATTGCTTTGAGGCCGTTGATAAAAGTTTAAAAGATGTAATGCGTCTTTTGCACGTGGGAAATGCTAAACTGCCGTTTGGTGGGAAAGTTGTGGTATTCGGGGGTGATTTTAGACAGACATTACCGGTTGTTTCGAAAGGAAGTAGAGCAGATGTTGTGGCTGCATCCCTGTGTTCATCGTATTTGTGGTCTTTCTGCAAGGTATATATTTCTTTCTTTAAATATCAATTTTACCGTTTTATGTGACTCTTACTTCAATTATTATTGTCGTAATACATTTAAATGATATAAAACGTATACCACGTATAAGTACTTAGATTGACCAAAAATATGCGACTACAAGTTGGTAGTTCAATCGACAATGTTAAGGAGTTACGAAAATTCTCTGAGTGGCTCTTGGATATTGGAGATGGTATAGAAGGCGGTGAAAATGATGGAGAAGTTGATCTAGAATTACCAGCCGACTTACTCATTCAGGATGTGACGAATCCTATTAAGACATTAATAGATGTCACTTATCCGAATCTGCTTGCACAATTGTGGAATCCGGAATATCTCCATGAAAGGGCAATCCTCGCCCCTACTCACGAGATTGTTGAATCAGTAAATGAGTATGTTTTGTCGCTTATTAAAAAGGATGAGAGAATTTATTTAAGCCCTGATGAGGTGTGTAGTGATGACAGAGGTACAGGTGACGATGACATTCACTCTAATGAATTTCTCAACAGTATAAAATATGTCGGACTCCCGAATCACCAATTGAGGTTGAAGGTCGTGCTATGGTGATGCTTCTGAAAAAATTGATCAATCACGTGGATTGTGTAACGGTACGAGACTAATTGTGACCGATCTGGGGGCACGCGTGATAAGATGTACTGTCTTAACTGATAGTCATAAAGGTGATAGAGTGCATACCGCTTGAAGGAATAGTAGATCTATATACTAACATATTCATATATGTTTTAATTTAATTTGTCATAAAATTAATAAGTGATCTTATGCATGCAAACTTATAAACAATATAAAGAAGAAATCACCATCTTACAATGTGTTTTTCGGATCAATAGGGCACAAGAGAGTTCTCCTTCTCTCTTGTTCTTGAGCTCTCCTTAAATGGATGAACAAAGAGGATACACGTATAGTATCCCTCCCAAGGATTAATACCCAAGAAATACCCTTAATAAAATTAGTATTATCAAAACTAGAATAATATTAATCTTAAAATAAAAGACCCAAAAATATTTCGGTCCTCTTGTAATTCGGTCAAGAGGAGGAAGAAGGAAGAAGAATTATTTTTATCTCTCTAAAAATAATGTTTGAATGATGGATGATTGAAAATAAATCACACACTCAAGCATGTAGTGAATGATCAATTTTTAAGCAAAAGACCCTTGTTCTTTTCTAGGGGAAACTGGGTAGGAGGGTGGAGGAATGGCCAACGCATGGGCTTGGTGCTCTTCCACAAGAGACAATAGGTATGCATGCCTAGTGTAGGGAAGTAATCATATATTCCGCTAATCTTAATTAACATTATAAGAATTGTTAATCACACCTAATATTTCGGTCCATTTGAGGATAAAATGGATTCCATTTTATCTTTGTCAATATGTCACATGTCACATGTTACATAAAATTGTTATGTATTTTTAACATATTAAAAATCAACGTATTATTAAAAATACGTCATATACAAAAATCGACTTAGTAATTAATAATTACTTGTACCAAAATATTTTACCAATTATAAATCACAATAACTTGTATTTATAATAATTCATTCAAATTTAATTGTTTCCTTAAACAATTATTTCATCTAAGTAGTGAAATAATTCAATTACCTAGACCGTATCTTATTTAATCAGATTATAATGAGATACGTAAATTTACTTCCAAAATTATCCGTCAATTATTTTTAATTTACTCGTAACATTATACGATTAATTAAATGATCAATTAAGAGTATTATCATTTAGGTATGACCTAGGGGATCAACTGATCACCACCGTCGCACGACAGTAATGTCAAACTCTAGTCAGCCAATCATTACCGATATATGTTGACCATTTAACAGTAAAAAATACTTCCCAATCGTATTCTTTAAAATGAGACTTAAACATGTGATCATCATGATCAACAGTTGTGATCGCATTATTGTCGGAGGACACATATTCCAACAATCTCCCACTTGTCCTCGACAAGTGTGCGTCACCAATTCTCTTGTCCTATTACTATCTCCCACTCAATGCAAGGTGTCTTTCAGGTCGTACTTGCAAGTGATCATATCGAGAGTGGTTTCCTCGATCTGGAGAATAACTGATTGACCGGATTTATCTATCATAGATACATTCCGAGCGTGGCCACGCATTTCCAGTTCATTACTCCTCGAGTGGCCCTGACATATTGTTATAACCCTTACTAGGGGTGGACAATTCCTATCGCACTCATTCCCTTCAACTAGCCACAGCCATCATAACCCAAAATATGCCCATTTGACCCCATTTACGAAGGTCGTAGTAACACAAATCAAAGTTAATCTGAACCTGTGCCATCTTAGGCGAATAGTCTTTAGTCAAAAGAATCGACTCATTTGAATACTATAGCAGCTCTCGCCACGACCAGGGTATATAAATTTGCCAGAACTCTATAAGCGGTCATTACGCCCGACAAAATGTTCCTAACAGTCTGCCTATGTGATTGACTAGTCATCTCACATGGCTCTATGGCACTTGAACTTGCCATCAATCGCATCACACTCTAGTCACTTCGAGACGTCACCTCATACAAGTGACTATGGGCAAATACTATGTTAATCCGTGTTCACTTTAGCGGGGTTCAATTGTCACTACAACCCGTTTGGATGTAACAATGTATAAATTAAAGATAAAAGACAAATGTGATTGTGAACATGAACAAAAACAACACTTTTATTTCATTTCAAAATCTAGCAAAAACTTGGTACACGTTTAAGTCCCATGGACGCAACATGTCCATCATGCTTAGCCTGCGATAAAGGCTTGGTGAGCGGATCGGCTATGTTGTCATCCGTCCCAACCTTACAAATCGCAATTTCCTTTCTCTCAATGAAATCTCTTATTACATGATATTTTATAAGTACATGTCTAGATCTATTACTAGACTTTGGCTCCTTAGCTTGGAATATTGTCCCACTATTATCACAATAGAGAGTGATGGGATCATTGGCGGTAGGTACTACTCTTAGACCTTCCGTGAATTGCACGATCCACACTTCCTTGGCGACTTTCTCGATGTTGCAATGTACTCAGCCTCCGTTGTTGAATCCGCGGTCACAGCTTCCTTGAAGCTTCTCCAGCTAACGGCACCACCATTGAGCATGAAAACGAAACTAGCTTGAGATTTCATGTCATCTCTATCTGTTTGAAAACTCGAGTCCATGTATCGATTAACACGTAGCTCAGTGTCTCTTCCAAACACCAAGATAGAATCCTTAGTTCTTCTCAAGTACTTAAGGATGTTCTTGACTGCAATCCAGTGACTCTCACCTGGATTTCCTTGATATCTACTCGTCATGCTTAAGGCATACGAGACATCAGGACGTGTGCATATCATGGCGTACATGATTGATCCGACAACGGAAGCATAAGGGATCGTCTTCATGCGTTCAACATCATGGGGTTCGGAGGGAGATTGAGTCTTGCTCAATATCGTCCCGGTTACCATAGGTACCAAACCCCTTTTGGATTTGTCCATGCTGAATCGTCGAAGAATCTTATCAACATAAGACTCTTGACTTAGTGCCAATATCCTCTTGGATCTATCTCTATGGATCCGGATACCTAATATGCGTTGTGCTTCTCCTAAATCCTTCATTTGGAAGTGGTTACCTAACCATTTCTTAACAGAAGACAACATTGGAATGTCATTTCCAATGAGTAGTATGTCATCGACATACAAGATTAGGAACACAACATTGCTCCCACTAAATTTCATGTATAAACATGGTTCCTCAACATTTCGAGTGAAACCATTCTCCTTTATAACATGATTGAATCGATGATTCCAACTTCTAGATGCTTTCTTAAGACCATAAATGGATCTCTTAAGCTTGCACACTTTGTTAGGATTTTTAGAATCAACAAAACCTTCGGGTTGTATCATGTACACCTCCTCTTCTAAATGCCCATTTAGAAAAGCGGTTTTGACATCCATTTGCCATATTTCATAATCATGAAATGCGGCGATCCGTATGGATCTTAGCATGGCTACGGGGGCGAAGGTCTCATCATAATGGAGACCTTGGACTTGGGTAAATCCTTTTGCCACTAGCCTAACTTTGTAGACATCATCATGTCCTATGCCATTTTTTACTTTGAATATCCATTTGCATTGAAGGGGTCTTGCCCCTTTAGGCAAATCTACCAAGTCCCAAACTTGGTTTTCATGCATAGAATCCATTTCGGACTTCATGGCTTCAAGCCATAAGGAGGAATTTGGACTAGAGATTGCGGTCTTGTAGGTGGCGGGCTCGTCACTTTCTATAAGCAACACATTGAGTGTCCCATCTTCTTCGATAAGTCCCACATATCGATCGGGATGGCGAATTACTCGACTCGTTCTTCTTAGTGGAGGAGGTATATCCACGTTAGACGACGAAGGAACATCTTCTTGCGTCTCTACCTCGGTTTGTGGCTCTTGAACTTCGTCAAGTTCAAAATTTCTCCCACTCTGTCTCTTAGAAATAAAGTCTCTTTCTAAGAAGACAGCCTCGCAAGACACAAACACTTTGTTATCTTGAGGTTTGTAGAAGTAGTATCCTCGAGAATTCGAGGGGTAACCTACAAAGGTGCATTTTTCGGATCTTGGGGCAAGCTTGTTGTCATTTTTAGTCTTGACGTAAGCATCACATCCCCAAATTTTCATGTAGGATAGATTAGGAACTCTTCCTTTCCACATCTCAAATGGAGTTTTTCCGGTAGCCTTAGTGGGACTATTATTCAAAGATATAATTGCGGTTTGAATCGCAAATCCCCAAAACGAGTTTGGTAAATCGGTTTGACTTATCATAGATCGAACCATATCAAGTAGGGTTCGATTTCTCCTTTCGGCAACACCATTGAGTTGTGGTAATCCGGGTGGAGAAAGTTGTGATATAATACCACAACCTTTCAAGTGTGAATCGAATTCAAGGCTAAGATATTCTCCACCACGATCGGAACATAGTGCTTTTATCTTTTTGTCCAATTGGTTCTCTACTTTGTTTTGAAATTCCTTGAATTTCTCAAACGCTTCACTCTTATGTTTCATTAAATAGACATACCCATGTCTACTCAAATCGTCGGTGAAGGTTATAAAGTAGTCATAATTTCCACGAGCGGTGATACTCATTGGTTCACATACATCGGTGTGTATGAGTCCCAATAGTTCACTAGCTCGTGTCCCTTTACCACTAAAAGGATTACGAGTCATTTAGCCAAGTAGGCAATATTCGCATGTACCATATGATTGATAATCAAATGGTGTAATCACATTAGTCGAAATTAATCTTTTGATGCGATTCTCGTTTATGTGACCTAATCGACAATGCCAAATGAACGCTTCACTTGGGTCACTTGATTTGAGTTTCTTTGATTGAATGTTATAAATATCATTAGTCGGATTTGAGGTCTCTAAAACGTAAATGCCATTGATGGAAGAAGCTTGGCCTATAACCAAATCATTCCTAGAAATAGTACAACGATTGTTCTTAATGACAAAACAAAAACCGTCCATGTCTAGCATGGTGATTGAAATAATGTTTTTAGAGAGTGTAGGCACATAAAAACAATTATGTAAATACAACTCAAATCCATTAGGCAAAGCTAGAACATAAGTTCCTTTGGATTCGGCCGCTACTCGAGCTTCATTTCCAAGGCGTAGATCCACATCTCCCTTGCTAAGCCTCTCCACATCTCTTAAACCCTGTAAATGATTACAAAGGTGAGAACCACAACCGGTATCTAGTACCCATGTCGTAGTGGAAGTATAATTTATATCAATAACATAAATTTCCTTAGGAATTTTACCTTTTGGAGTGATGATTCCTTCCCTTATATTTCGCAAATACACGGGACAATTCCTAAGCCAATGTCCCATGCCATAGCAATAATGGCACTCATCATTAACTTGCTTGAAGTTTTTGATTTTCTTTCCCTTCTTCTTGAACTTTTTGCCCTTTGAAGCAAGAACTTGATTGCTTGAGCTCCCACTAGTTTTGGCATCTTTATCTTCCAGAGACAAAGACCCTATAGATTGTATGAGGTAGTCTTCCTGAGACGGACTCACACGAGTCTAGTAGTAGTAGGTGGTTTAGAAGAAGTGATGAAGTTAAGGTTTCCATCCGAACCTATCCCAAAATGTAGTTCTCTAGTAGTGTCGAAATCATTGTTGGAGCAAACGTCGTCAAAAACATTGTGGTTAGACTCAATGGTTATTGGTGCGGTAGCATTTGATGGATTCATTGTAATGAACTACAAGTATGGAGGAAAAGGAAATATTAACATTTGTCTTTTTAAATCATACTTGTAAAAAGATTGACAAGATATGAACATTTAAATAGTGACCTCTACCCAACTATTATAAATGATTCCAAGATCCAAATTCATATTAACTTAGGCACGGGATAGCCGATGGAACCCTTATTAATATAACTCGGTGGATTAACGTTTAATCGATTCTACTTTTAGAACTCTTGGTCGATAAAATTACTCTAATGTTTATCTATAACCCGGAACACATGCGACTACGGTCACGAATACTTCCGTTGAGGTCAATCCAAATTTCGAATAAATGTGTCCATGTTCCAAATTCACATTAACTTGGGCACGGGATAGCCGATGAAACCCTCATCAACACGAATTCGGTGGATAGACATTTATCACCCACTTCCCCTACGTAACAAGGTTTGTACCCCGGGATGGCCGAGTGCACTCCCTCGCGAAATAGGTTTTCATGGTTTCTACTATTTGGTAAGGCTATGTCTCAATTAATTGTTTTAGCGAGAAGTCATGTCAATTTATTATCTATCACGTTTTAAGTGAACTAAAGCGGTGAACTACGATAATTGTATTTGACACGGTCGATGAACTCGATTAGATGATGATGCATGTTTTAGTTATGGCGATTTAGCGATGCATGTGACATATAAATAAAATGCAAAACATAAAAATAAATCCTAGTATGGCCTTCCTAAAATAGAAAAACTATTTAACTATTACATATTCGGAAACCAACTCCATTGGTCCCTTGAACTTCGGTTGTGGCACGCATCTCGAGGCAACACCGTCTTTATGTATCGCCATCTTGAAGAAATCCGTCTTTGGGAACTCCGAAATGAATAAAATTACATAATTTCCTATTATACATATGTAACTAAAATAAAAATAAATCTATTAAATTACAAAACGGTGATACGAGATCACAATAAAATTACAACCGAATCGATATTCCCATACATTTCGGGAAATACCAATTAAAAACTAAGGCCATACTAAGTAAAATTACATAATACAAAAATTACATAAATTAAAATTATGACAATCATAAAGAAAATGCAGCATTATAATATGTATGAACATGCCCAATTTTATGCTAAATCGCCTTTAATTAGCCAATATCGTATATTACTCGGTTTTTACGGATTTGCGTGATTTCAACATTTTATAATCACAAAAATTACATAAATTCATATTTATGCATAAGTTAATTACCCTAACCTCTTAGGACTCAAAATTTAGTCTTCACTAATTATTTGACCATAATTAACTCATATTTCTAAAAATTTGTTCATTAATGGACTTAAAATTATAAAAATAAGCTATAAACTTCAAATAAATCACAAAATTTCAAATAAATTCAAATTTGAAATTTAAACTCATGAAAATTCTGGAAAAATACCATGACACTCATAATGTTCAAAAACTTAGGTTAAAAATTTCGAAATTTATCCGGAAAAAACAATGTTGCGGTTTATCGGTTTTAACTAAATAATCATAAAAACATGTGAAAATTATATTCATTAACTTTTCAATTTTAGATCTGAAAAATATAATAAAATGCAACATATAATGTTTTTCGTTAGTCATAGAGTATGTTTTATTAATATTTCACTAATAAAGTCACTATTCATGCTATTTTTCTTCAAAAGTCCATAAATCATGCAAAAAGACTTCAATATAGCCCATTATTTTACACACATCTTGTAAAATTGCATGTGACAACATACTAAATTTCTATGACCAGATTCTAAATTTATCTCATATTAACCTATTTTTCACCTAAATCCGAATTTAATAATGAAAAATCCATTTTTCGAGCATAAGAAGTCCAAAATTTATGAAAATTTACAGGTCATCTCAAAATAATATATGTAACAACATATCCAAAAATCACTAGAAAATTCGAAGTTTAGCTAATTTTAGTCCGAAAATGACATTTTATTCATAAAATCATATTTTTAATGTCATTATTATGAAATATGAACAATAAAAATCCATAAAATAACCAAAATATCCTAAAAACATTTTAGGATCAGAAACTTTAACATGCAAAAATTAATTTTGTGATATATCATAATAACACAAATTATACAAGTTTTATATGTTAATCTTTATAACTCGGAAAAACTTTTAACCGAGTTGCATGCAAACAACCATGGCTCATGATACCGATTGAAGGAAAAGTATATCTATATACAAACATATTCATATATGTTTTAATTTAATTTGTCATAAAATTAATAAGTGATCTTATGCATGCAAACTTATAAACAATATAAAGAAGAAATCACCATCTTACAATGTGTTTTTCGGATCAATAGGGCACAAGAGAGTTCTCCTTCTCTCTTGTTCTTGAGCTCTCCTTAAATGGATGAACAAAGAGGATACAAGTATAGTATCCCTCCCAAGGATTAATACCCAAGAAATACCCTTAATAAAATTAGTATTATCAAAACTAGAATAATATTAATCTTAAAATAAAAGACCCAAAAATATTTCGGTCCTCTTGTAATTCGGTCAAGAGGAGGAAGAAGGAAGAATTATTATTTTTATCTCTCTAAAAATAATGTTTGAATGATGGATGATTGAAAATAAATCACACACTCAAGCATGTAGTGAATGATCAATTTTTAAGCAAAAGACCCTTGTTCTTTTCTAGGGGAAACCGGGTAGGAGGGTGGAGGAATGGCCAATGTATGGGCTTGGTGTTCTTCCACAAGAGACAATAGGTATGCATGCCTAGTGTAGGGAAGTAATCATATATTCCACTAATCTTAATTAACATTATAAGAATTGTTAATCACACCCAATATTTCGGTCCATTTGAGGATAAAATGGATTCCATTTTATCTTTGTCAATTTGTCAATATGTCACATGTCACATGTTACATAAAATTGTTATGTATTTTTAACATATTAAAAATCAACGTATTATTAAAAATACGTCATATACAAAAATCGACTTAGTAATTCATAATTACTTGTACCAAAATATTTTACCAATTATAAATCACAATAACTTGTATTTATAATAATTCATTCAAATTTAATTGTTTCCTTAAACAATTATTTCATCTAAGTAGTGAAACAATTCAATTACCTAGACCGTATCTTATTTAATCAGATTATAATGAGATACGTAAATTTACTTCCAAAATTATCCGTCAATTATTTTTAATTAACTCGTAACATTATACGATTAATTAAATGATCAATTAAGAGTATTATCTTTTAGGTATGACCTAGGGGATCAACTGATCACCACCGTCGCACGACAGTATTGTCAAACTCTAGTCAGCCAATCATTACCGATATATGTTGACCATTTGACAGTAAAAAATACTTCCCAATCGTATTCTTTAAAATGAGACTTAAACATGTGATCATCATGATCAACAGTTGTGATCGCATTATTGTCGGAGGACACATATTCCAACACCGCTCGACTAACACTTACTTCATCGGACACCAGTAGATTTCCGGTACGTTTTAGTAGAAGGCAATTCCCCATCGCTGTTTATTTTGCGATGGCGATAAACAAGAGTCAAGGACAGTCTTTATCTTAGGTCAACATCTATCTTCCAAGACCAGTGTTTAGTCATGCCCAGCTTTATGTCGCACTTTCCAGGGTCACCCGAAATGAAGGCTTGAAAATTCTAATTTGTGATTCAGATATGCGCCCTTCTACTACGACTACTAATGTAGTCTATCATGAAATTTTTCAATTTTTAGAATAATTTGCAATGTTAAACTTGATTATTAAATTATATTTCTTTTATCGGGATGTAAAGTTTTTTATGTATGCAAATTTTATTTACAAGAGTAGAGTACGTTATTTCCTCATAAACCATTGCATGTGAACACGTATTTGTAACAAATTTAAACATTAATCATGTAGATCACTGATTTTGACCAACTAGATAAGTACAATAGTTTATATGCAAAAACAAAATATATATATATACATAAAAAAACATTAATACCGACCCAAATACATACCCAAGCAATTTTGCACGGGTTTAAAACTAGTAAAATTTTAAAACAGGCGCTCGCGCGGGATATTACCTAGTTTTGATTTAAAACCGAGTTGGAGAAAAACATTCACAAAATTCAGTCAATTTACCGTGTGGTATAAGAAGAAGATAGAAGAAACGTACTGCATGTGAAAAAGAGGAAAATCCCTTTGGCAGAGAAGGGGTTCCATGTAATAATAAGAGCATGATAACTCCAACCTTTTCCTTTTGCTCCTTAACAGTCGGATATTTACCTTTTTTGGCTACTCATAGCTTAATCTTTTGATAAGGTTGAACTTGTCCCACCCTTTTGCGAGAAAAAAAGTAATAATTAAAATTAAAACTAATACAGTACGTAGTAAGGGTTTTCCTGCTTTGTGAAGGCCATACCCTTAGAAAGAACGAGACATAAATAAATAAATAAATAAATAAATAAAAAAGAAAAAAAAAAAAAAAAAGGCAATTAGGACCAGCCCTTCCTTCAAAAACGCATCCTATTCTTCCACCATTTTGCATCGCATTTGTTCCTCTTGAATCTCCTAGTATTCTTGTAAGAGTAAGAGAGAGAAAGAAAGAAATTAAGGAAGAAGAAAAGAATATAATGTTCCACCCAAAGAAGCCTTCTTCTATGAACAACAACCCAAATGAAAGGTCTTCTTCTATGTGTGTTCAAAATGACTCTGGTCTCGTTCTCACCACCGACCCTAAGCCTCGTCTTCGTTGGACTGTTGAGCTTCATGAACGATTCGTCGACGCTGTTACTCAACTTGGCGGTCCAGATAGTATGTCTACTTACTACTTTCTATCTTTTACATATCTAATTTAGCTTCTATATTTTTATTTATTTATTAATGATATTCTGCAGAGGCTACTCCTAAGACTATTATGAGAGTTATGGGTGTCAAAGGTCTTACTTTGTATCACCTCAAGAGCCATCTCCAGGTTTGCTTCCTTCTTTTTCTAATCATGATTTCAAGCTTTTTCTTGTACTCCATATCTTTTTTCTTTGTATAAACATGCAATAGTAATTTAGCGCTTTAATTTACTTTGTTTTCTTGTCAATTGATTTTATGTTTTAATAATATTTTCTTTAAAGTTTAATTTTCTGTTATATCACTAGAAATTAATTAAATCAAATAGTAGTACTGCACCCTTTGGTTCTAGTTGCACTACACAAAGTACTGCTTAAATTTTCACTAAATTTACTAATTCATGATATATTTCTCGTTAATTCTAACCGTTTTTTTTTTTTTTTTTTTTTTTTTTTTTTTTTTTTATGTTCAAATAGAAATTTAGGCTCGGAAAGCAACCACATAAGGAATTCAATGATCACCCATCATTTAAGGATGGTAAGAGAGGTGACTAGGGCTTCTCATCTCTAATTTTTTTTTTTCTCGAACTCCAATTCTCGATTATATTCAAATATTTTATTATCGATCATACTCTCGTTGTCCTAATCATTCATTTTAATTTTATTAAGATTGTCTTCATAAAAAAACATGAACGGTTGACTGGGATACAGAGAGAGTTAAATTTTAGTATAGTTTTAGAATTATTTTATTTTATCTAGTTTTTGATCTTTGTTTTTTTTCGTTTTGTGGGTTAATTTGGCGCTATAGCATCTGGGTTGGAGTTACAACGAAACAATGCTTCCTCGTCGGGATTGATGGGCCGTAGTATGAACGAGTATGTTTATTTCATCTATGATTCTTTGCCGAGAGTTTAAATCTCATTTGAAATTAAACATGACTTTAATAAGGCAACTTCTCAAGGAAGTAACCTTGATTTGTTTAAGAAGCACCTTATTCTCCCCCCATAAATTTCTTTATAAGGCATCTTCTTTTCACTTTCTTCTTTTGTTTTTCAAAAGTTATTAACTGCAGCTAGCTAGCTAATTAGTTATATATAATCTTGATCTCTTATGTTTTTTACGTGTTTTGTAAAACTCTAGCAGCAACGTCCACATTACTGATGCTATCAGGATGCAAATGGAGGTTCAGAGGAGACTTCAAGAACAGCTTGAGGTGACACAAAACTTCATTAATATATAGTACCATTTTTGGTAAACAGAAACATCAGGAGTAAATAGTCAATAATTATACATACTTGTTTTACAAATTCTAGAATAAAATGATTTCACACCGTGAGACGGTCAATTTTTATAAAAGTTTATGAATTTAGTGCTAATAAATAATGAATTGTCTAGTATTTTAATGGGACTGTCTTACAGTGTTAGGCCGTCTCACACAAGAAATAATGTAATTGTGTATATGCAAAAGGGTTTGTTGCCATGTTTGCCTTATCGGTACCATTTTTTGGACCCCCCCCCTTGCTTGCTGAGCTATAGCTTATATCTGCTGTATACGTGCATGGATAATAATAGTGAAGGTCTCTTGGACACTCCTATTAACTTAAGTCTTTTATGTGTACCTTAAACATTCTGAAATTTTTTATTAATCAATATTACAAGTCATCAACTTTTTATCGATGAAATTTAAAAACAAACGCATACAAATTCAACTGGGTTTGATTTCACTATTGAACAGACTTAAGGGATTAAATTAAAGGTGCATGAGCTGTAATAACTGTGAAATGTTATGGCAGGTACAAAGGCATCTTCAAATGAGGATTGAGGCACAAGGAAAGTACATGCAAAACATTTTAGAGAAAGCCTGCCAAACACTGGCAGGGGAAGCCAACATGACACCAGCTTCAGCAAGTTATAAAGGCAACAACAATATCCATGGAAACTCTTCTCCTATTGCTGATCATTTTGGTGGATCAATGAAAGAATTCGGACCGTCACCTCCTCCAATGAATTTCCCATCTCTTCAAGACCTTAACATCTATGGTGGAGATCAACTTGATGTTCACCAAAATATGGACCGACCATCTTTTGAGAATTTCATGCAAGCTCCTAATGACAATCTTCCTTTAGGGAAGAAGAGGCCAAATTTGTATAATAATAACAATAACGGTAAGTGCCCTTTAATTTGGGCCGATGACCTTCGTTTACAAGAACTTGGACATCAAGATCATCAAGATCCATTCAAAGGAGATATACAAATTGGACCGCCGAGCATTGATCAAGGTACTGAACATCAAATTGATTCCATTTCTGAAATCTACGACTCTAAGCCGATTTTGTCAACTGATCACGGCGTGGGAGATCAAAAGAAATTTGATGCTTCACAAAAGTTAGATAGGCCTTCTCCAAGGCATACGCCAATTGGAGCTATGTCAGGAAGAAGCTCACCTTATGGTTGATTTTGGAATGCTTCCAACTTCCAAGGATTAACCATACTTTAACATAGCTCTATTCTTTCTTGTTGTAGCTACAATTATAGGCTTTTACGTATCGGTCTTCCGAAAAATATTGTCATAATACCATGCACTCGAGAGTTGTTCGCTTTTTTTTCTTTTTTTTTTTTTTGGGCCCGGTTTTGCTCATGTAGTTAGATGTTTAATCAATTTCAAGGGATTGGAAACTTAAAGAATGCTACGGAGTCTGTTTGACTATATAATGGTTTTTTATTCTCTGTACAAATACTTCGCATTTGTATAGGTTGACATCTTGGGTCTGCCTTGTAGATTTCAATGAGGTTACTTGTGCTTTGGAAAAATTGTGGGTAGTGGAAAAATTAAGTTAAGTTGTTTGTTTACTTCATCTATGAACTCGGGAATTTTATTGATATTGGATTCTTTGGGCCTATATTCAGGTGGACTAATCGCATACGCTCTAACCTATTTTTGGGAGTCTTGACCGGGTGTGGCCTGGGTTATTCAATTGTGGCTTGACCAATACCCCAACACCCATAACCATCATCTCACCCACCTGTCTTCTAACCACTGCTCTTTCATTCTTAGATCCTCCCTGAACCTTAAGAGCATGTTTGGATTGAGTGATTTGGAGGGAAAATAAAGTGAGGGAAAGTAGGAGATTTAAAATCCCTTGTTTGGATAACAAATGAGGGTGGAGGAAAATAGAGAGGAAGAAAGATTTGGAGGGATCCAATTTCCCTCCTCCAAGCCTAATCAAAATCTTTTCACAATAAGTAAGATTTGGAGGGAAATTGTATCCAAACACTGACCCTCCATTCCCCCCCTCCCTTTCCCTTCTCTCCTTCCCCCTCCATCCCCTCCCTTTCCCTCCATTTTTGTTATCCAAACACACCATAAGTCTTTTAAGTTCAAATCCTTTTAATTTGACTTTTTGACCCTAGTTTCCTCCCCCTCATCTCCTAATTGACCTGGCCTGCTGTAGATACTCAGTTTCTTCACCTTCCAAAAAACATACTATGATGATAGGACTACAACATGTTTTGATAAGCGTGTATGGATTGGCTATATATGAGACTGTTTAATGCGATGCTCAAACATGAAAAATAATTCCAAAAGTGGTTTTCTAACTTCATTTGTTTTAAACAACAGTATTCACAGTTAAAATCGAATTCGGACCCAAAACCGAC
The DNA here is from genome assembly GCF_048544455.1 of Silene latifolia. NCBI lineage: Eukaryota > Viridiplantae > Streptophyta > Magnoliopsida > Caryophyllales > Caryophyllaceae > Silene > Silene latifolia. The sequence continues at coordinate 115,560,352 of NC_133536.1, read as the reverse complement.
TCATCAGAAACCCGCAACCCGAGTCAACCCGAGTCTCGAACATAAAAATAATGGCATAAATGGTTTTATCACGTCATTTGCATTAAAATAACACTATTTAGAGTTAAAACCAACTCTGTGTCCAAAACCGATTGAAAACTCAAATCCCGACTCAACACGAGTGAAACCCAAGTCAAGCATGCAAAACCTCCCCAAAAAAAATCTAAACATCATTCCACAACCATCTTACACAACATGATAGTAGACACAACAGATCACACCAACCAAACAAGGCATAGAACAAAGGCCACGACCCAACTTGAAAAGCACATGACCTCATTGGTGTGCAGGGTGGCTCACGCCCCTTTTGGCCTACTCCTTAACCAGCAAGCAAACTTAACCGACTTACCACATCACATTTCTCTATAAATATCCCCTCATACGCATCTCTTCAGGCTACGCGAGAGTCAACCTCCCCCCTCCCTCCCACATCTCCCTTAAAATTGTAGACCTCGACTTCCTAAGTCAAAAATCGACACGTGTTTGAGACCTACCGATCTAAGACGCAAGCATTAGACATTTGTTTGGTACCGTCGCCGTTGCATTTGGCCGACCAATTTGACCAACTCAACACCTTAATCATCATGTTTTCAAACAACATCTTTTCAAAACAAAATTCTTTTTTTAAGGCATTCTTTTAAACTTATGTTGATACCGAGTGAACGCATAACGAGAAAACTGCTTCAATAGTCGTCTGCCTCGCAAACAGCATAACATGTAAGCTTCAGGATATAAACAACTCACTGATTTCATGTATTTATTGTTTTAATGACTTTATAAACATGAATAATGCATAACACGATTTAAAACATGGAAAGATCGAGACAAAACCAAGTTTTGGCCTGAGGTAGAAGCTCTTTGTCATGCAAAGAGACCCGCGCCCCTTGTGGCTTCTTAGGTCAAAACTCAAATGTATTTGATTTCGTCTTCCTTTAACAATTTCTTTATTTTTATTTATTTTCTTTCATGGTTTTACCTTTATTTTCTAAACCTCTTACAACCTTTTGACCATTGTCAAAATCATCCTTGATTCTTTATACCATGGCGGTTTACTTCGTGACACGATGATATTTGTTGGTTAATTATAAATTAATGGGTATTTAAACAACCTTTCCTTTTACTAATCATTTTTCTCATTTATTTACATGACAAAAGAGACCAAGTGAAGTAATCAAAAGAACATGTTCTCAAGATAACTACACGAGGAGAACAAAAGAAGGTTTTGGAATAAGAATGACTAATGTAAAGTCTTAACAAGAGTTTTGACTAGTTTATGAACAACATTTGACCAATAGTTTCAATATTGATATTTACTTAAGAGCCTAAATGACAAATCTCGACTAATTACAAAGCAATGAACTTAACATAATTAGTTCATATCAAACATTTCTCTTTCACTTTTACTTCATTTTTTTTTTCATAGTCATCTTGACCATATCATATGTCATCCTTGGTTAACATATACTCCATGTCGATTTAACTCGAGTACGGTGATGAAACGGTCAAGCATACATCTTTTACACTTTTATTTTACAAACTATTCATGTCAAGCATGCAATTCCAAGCTCGACATGGAACATTACCAACATAATGGTTATTATTCCGAGTCTTGCATATTGTATACAAAAACAATAATACAAAAGATGTTTGGACAACCTTTTCAACAAAAGCAGTTTTAACAACCTTTTAAACATCCAGGAGATGCCCCTTGGATCGCCATATGGCTCGCACCCTAAGTTTTCTCATGTTTCCATTTTTAATAAATCAGGGCAGAGCCCTTTGCAAAGCCATATGGCTCGCGCCCTTATGGGTTGCCTGATACTGTTCTGTAACTCCTTTCGCACTTGTCTAGGACAATCTCGATTACTGTTAATCCGAATGCATCACGGATTAGATTGACAAGTTAACAGTCTGTTACACATTTTATATTTTTATTATTTTATCCTTTTATCTTTTCATTTTAACAATAAATGAATCATGTTAAACACCTTAATATGAACTTAGTAAATGGATGTTTAATTTCTGTTTTCACATGAAAATAAATCTAAATCCATCTCACAGTGACCGAAACAGCCATGGGGGCTATGCTCGCACAAACTATAGCAAAAGAAGTAAGAGGTATTTACTACCTTAGTAAGAAGTTCTTAGAATATGAGTGCAAGTACACTCCTCTCGAAAAAACATGCCTCGCTCTTGTGTGGGCAACAAAGAAGTTACGCCATTACATACTTAGCTACTCTGTCAAGGTATATTCCAAAATGGACCCTGTCAAATACCTCTTCGAGAAACCCGTTCTCAATGGTCGCTTGGCAAGATGGACCCTAATGCTCTCAGAGTTCGACCTCAAATATGTACCTCTGATGGTTATAAAGGGGCGAGCCGTTGTCGAATTCTTCGCCGATAATCCTGTCAACGACACCCAAACGGTAGACATATGGTCATTCCCAGACGAGGACATACTACAAACTAATGTAGACTCCTGGGACCATTATTTTGATGGAGCATCGAACCTAAGAGGATTTGGAATAGGAGTGTTGCTCATTTCTCCTGAAGCATACACCACTCTCTGTCAAACTCGACTTCGAGGTGACAAATAACGCAGCAGAGTATGAAGCTTGCCTCATTGGGCTACAAGCGGCAGTAAGCTTAGGCATCAAGAATCTTCGAGTTCACGGAGACTCATCCTTGATCATCAACCAAATTACTGGATCTTGGAAGATTCAAAGTGAAAGTCTAGCACCCTATCAGGCTAGGATAGATCAAGTTGCCCAATTCTTCGACCAAGTCACCTATCTGCACCTACCTCGTGAAGAGAATCAATTTGCAGACGCTCTTGCAAAACTTGCATCTTTGATTAATATGCCAGACGACATGGTGGAAATGCCTCTATGCATTTAACGACGGTCAGAACCTGCCTATGTGCACGAGATTACAGATGAGGAAGAAAATCCAGGGGAACCTTGTGTTGGGGTTGGTGTCCTTAACAGTTAGTGCAAGGACTTATAAACCTCTAAAAGGATCAAAGGGCATACTTTGGTATTATTATCAGTTGATCCACGTTTATCAATAACGGTTGGCTTGCTAGATAAGTTTGACGTTATTGTCATACAGATGGCGGTGATCAACTGGTCCCTAAAAGTCACACCTATAGGATACGTTCGAGAGATGTGACGGTATGAAAATACTGTCATGTAGATGCCAAAATTGACTAACCAGTTAGTCCGAGTTATTTGACTAGTAATTAGTCAAATATGTGATGTTGAGATATTATATTTAATACGGATTAAATATCATGGGCTAAGGCGAATTAACCAGTTAATTCGTAAAATTAAATATAAGCGATTTATATTTAAATGTATATTGAATATAATTATACAATACTGTTTTGTCGGACACGTATTAATAATTCAGCTAACCCGTATTATTAGCTGATGCCTTAATTTCCGATAACCGATAACAGTTTATAATCAGACCGTGTCATATACATTTAGGATTTCGGATCGTACCATGAGTTAAAAATAAGAGAAAGTGGAAAGCCCACTCTCCCCATGAGAAACTCACGGCCGAACCATACAAAGAGGGAGTCTCTCCTCTTTGTAACCTAATCGTCATTTGCCAAAACAAATTAGGGTTTTGGAGACATTTTCTCTCTGAAACTGAGATCTCACATCTCGAGAAAAACTCACATCAGTTCTCCCAATATTGCAAGGCAATCGGAGAACACTGTTCTAGCACAAGGGCATATCTCGGACAAGTCTTGGGTGCAACGATTAGGAGGAAATCTGCTTTGATTTCTGTTCTTTACGCCGCAATTTAAAGGACCCGAGGTTATTTCTTGTTCCTTATCGTTTCTATTGTTTTTATGTTTTATGACGATATTCGCATGTTTAAATTTACGTTATAGTCCTGCAATTTAAGGGTAGTATACGGATATTAACCCACAAGTGGTATCAGAGCGAGGCCACGTGAATTTTTCATGTGTTTTTCATAAAACGCGTTTTTGAAACGATGATTTTCTCGCTTTCAAAACCGTGCCTAGTATACACGGCAGAAATTTTTTTTAAACCGTGTCATGTATTACACGGTAATTTCATCATCTTGTTTTTGCATATTGTTGTTTTATACAGAAATTATAACAATATGTCATGTTTTTGTCAATTGTTAAAATTGATTATATGCGTTTTTGATCAAAATTGTTTTGGTTTTGTATCATAAAACTTGTTTCACGAGGGTTTGGAATTTTTCAGAATTTCTTGTACTCGATCGAACAATATTTCCATCGATCGAGTGTTTTTTCTGCTTGTTTTTTGCTCGATCGAGTCCCTGTTGTACTCGATCGACCCCGTGTCAAAAACCTTTTTCTCGATCGAGTCCCTGTTGTACTCGATCGACCCCCTTCTAAACCCTGCTGCTCGATCGAGTTGTCCTCGTACTCGATCGAGTAGTTTTGCTGATATAGGTATTCGATCGACCACCAGTTTAGTCGATCGAGCACCTCCTGATTAGCATACCTCTCGATCGACTTGCAGTTCAGTCGATCGAGCCCTCCTGTCCCTCGATCGAGTACTCCCTGATTAGCATACCCCTCGATCGACTTGCAGTTCAGTCGATCGAGCCCTTTAGTTCCTCGATCGAGCACTTATGTCCCTGGATCGAGGGATTTTGTCTTTAACAGCTTTGAAAATTTGTTTCTTTTGATTTAAATTTTCTTTTGGCTTCAATATGTACTTTATACGGATATAGTACACTCGCTATGATTGTGAAACGGTTCACACACGTACCATTAAGTTATTTTAAAGCGTTTTTAAAGTAACGGATTGTAATGGATTAAAATTAAATGATAGAAGCGGTTTTATCACATGAATTTTAATCATTAAAAGGTGGTTTGGATAAATTTAACATAATTACGGAATTATGTCACGAATGAATTTGTTTTTAGTTGATGCATTTTTATTTATCGTTTTGTTGAATGCCGTGAATGCCATTTTAATTACGTATTTAATTTTTACAATCAATTGTAACTTAGTGTGGCCTTAGTAGAACGTGTTACCGTAATGATGGAACACGGTCTTGGTTGTATTTTGAGATCTTGCATCTCCGTTTTGGATTTTTCACTTGTAATTACAGTTTTAATTAGAATGTAAATAGGTTTATATTTTGTAATTTTAAATTGTAATTTTTGAGAAGACCAAAGATGGAGACCGGATGCTCACTCCCGCTACTTGGATCAAGATGGAACATCAAGACAAGCTTTTCGGGTCCAACGGTGGATTCCAAAGTTGTATCTTGTTCTTATACTAGGATAGGCCACACTAGGAATTTTTTATTTACGTATCGCATTCCTTTATTTATTTTTATGCAACGATAATATGCATCATATTCCGCCTAAAAACCAAACCACCTATAATTTATTGCATGAAAACTGACACATATAGAGGTCACGAGTTAGTTTTCATTGACATTCTCATGTCACACGTTTTTAAGCCATCTTCCAAATGAATTCATTCACGACAGACGCTAGTTATTCGTTCACTTAAAATGAATTATAATTTTGTTGATGGGATCTTCCTCGTATAAACTAAAATTGAGAACGGTCTTTATAGGTCAAACTCCAATGAGTCCCTTCTTCGTCGGTAGGCATACTATGACCCCTTCTACGTCGGGTAAGTTGGAACCGATTGACCTATTTTATCTCAACACTGTGGTCACTCGTACGATCCTGTGACTATGGTGGACTATAGATAGGATTTACGGAAATCTATCGACCAAGAGTTCTTCCGGAAGAATTAGCTAAACAGTTGGCTTATCAATTTACAGAAATTGAGTCTTGGGATCACTTGTATCATTCTTGAGGGAGATCAATTATGCAAGTGCGAGAGTCTACATGTTTAAAATGAATTTTAAAATAGACTTAAATCACCTCGATGAGTTGCTTATTTCGTTTTGTTTTTCTTTCTTTTTCAGTGTAGATCACGTTTTTTACTGCTAAAACAACTAATGGCTGGTTCAAGTGATAACCCAATGCCAAGTGCCACATTGGATCGTGAGTCCTGGCTTAGGATCTTCATGAGTCAGATGAATCAGTCTACTCGACTGAAGAATGATGGATCCAACTTCGCGGATCGGGAGGCAAATTACGGAATGCTGCGCCGCCGACGAAAGCTCAAATATCTGCTTGAGCCCATGCCGTTAAACCCAGGCCCCACGGCTGGAATCAACGAAATCAACAAGTATAACGATTTCGCTTTAGAAGCGGGTGCGGTAAAGAACGTACTTATTTTTGCAATGGAACCCAATTTGCAGAAACGCTTCATAGCCCAAGGTGCAAACAAGATTTTCACCACGCTCACTAAGGAATTCTCGAAAGCACCGAGAATCGTGACCTATGAGCATACCACTCGCTTCTTTGATGCGAGACTCCGAAAGGGCCAACCGGTTAGCCCACACATTCTCGCATGATTGAGAATGTCGAGAAGTGAGACCTTTAACTGTAACATCAGCGAGAACATTGTTATCGACCGCATGCTTCACTCACTCCACGATGGTTTTTCGCAATTTAGAGCGAATTACTATATGAATGATTTGAAGAAAACTCCCCATGAACTGCACTCCCTCCTCGTACAGACCGAGAAGGACATGAAGTTCAGTGATACCTACAAGTCGACTTACTTTCCCCCTAATCACTTCTATGCATTGTCTAACAAGACTCGAGTTGGTTTATATCTTATAAGTCAAGTTGAATAGATAAGAGATGGTTGTAAATGCAAGGATTCGTAGGCTTAGCATTTCATCAAACATAACATGTGCATAGGTTGACATCACAACAAGCAAGCAAATTAATTATGTGAGCATATTAGATTAAGCATGAATCAATCCCCATGTTGGTTTCCCTAATTACCCATTAATCTTAGCTAAGAGACTACTCACTCATTATCAAGTTTAGCATGCTAACAAGGTTGTCAATCATATTAACAAGGCAAAACATGATGAACAAGTAAGAAAGATTAACAATAATTAAAACAAGGATTAAGGGAGTTATACCTATGGAGATTCCAAAATAATAATGCAAAGGATAATAGAAGTACTTGATGATTGATAGAAGGTTGTCAATCTCCCAATAAGCCCAAATGATCTTCTAATTACCCAATAATAAACTTGAATTACTCAATAATAAACTTGAACAATAATTAAAGGAAAGATTAATGTGTGATTTGTGTAAAGATTAAAGAGTAATCTATTCTAATCTACTCCTAATGAAAGCTTAACCTAATCTAAAGAAGGATTGAATTAATCTAATGAAAACTTTTTTGGTTTGATTATTACAAATGGGGTATATATAATAGAGCATCATTTGGTTACGCAAGGGTAAAATAGTAAATAACAATGCTAAATGTTGGGTAGGGAATCGCTCCTCTCAGAAAAGATGCCGGTCTCCATTTAGCTAGTCTTGGATAAATATGCGCATCTTTCATGGAGGGAAGAAGAGGACGTACGGGCCTGTAAGAGAATCCGGGCATCCAAGGGGTCGGGACGGGCGGATTGTTGCTTGGACGGGCGGATTGGTGCGTGGTTGGACGGGCGTCCCTATGGCAAAGACGCTCGGAATCCTGAAGTGTTTTTCTTCATTCTTGTCTGTCAAACAATCCGAGCGTCTTGAAGGGAAGATGCTCGTCCTGCAGGAGACGAGCGGATTGGGTCTCGGGACGAGCGGATTGGCGGACAGCTTCTCTGTTTGAGCTCGGATTGTAAAACGGACGTCATTTTCTCATCCGAGCTCCTATTGGAGTGATTCAAAAGCCTAGATCACTTTATTTTCGACGCCGTTCCATCTAGCATACTTTTAGAGCTAAAGGAGCAACCCTTGGTTCGGTTCCGAGCAATTTCTTCTTGCATTGACTTCCTTCTCGTCATCCTTGCTTTAACCCTATGATCCTTCTATATACTCTTTATTCCTACATACTTGGCCATCATTCTCGCCTCCTCTTCATACGAGTCCATCAAATATCGTCAACAAGCTTCCAAATATGCATGAAAGACGGGAATTTTCGCCTAATTACCTTCTTTTCTACAAAACATACGAAATGCACTAGGAAAGCAAAATAGAAAGCATTTGACGGATAAAATGACTATGGAATGATATAATAGTATGCAAAACAGGCTCAATTAGGGGACTAAATGTGCGTAAATATAAGTCACATCAAATATCCCCAAACCGAACCTTTACTCGTCCCGAGTAAAGAGGTGACAAAAACTAGGACCCTTATTCAAACTAACCTATACTAATATAGCCGATGTGAGACAATTAGCGGGTCTCACTCCGCCCCTTCAACTCACAACAAGACAACCATGAGGTAGGATGCTTTCTTACAAGGCAAGGTGGGTCTTGCCAAAATGGCGACACATCCAAACATTAAAGCACACAAAATCAAGTAATGGATACATCTACAAAAGAATAGCAACTTTCCTCATCTAAGTGGCGAAAATTATCTACAAGGGAAGCAATTCAAGGGTAAACACTCCTTCATAGATGCAATTTCTTCAAACTACTAAGCCTAGAAGGATACCAACAAATTACCTCCACGTTGTGTCAATCTAGGGTACCTTTGTCCTCAATCGTTAAATGTTTTTGTCAAGAATAGACTCCTTATGGTGTTAGAAATACTGGAGGATCGCGGAATTCCCCCTCTTGCCTAGACAAGAAGAAGGGTTGTCCCCTCTCTACCATGAGCAAAAGTGGATACGATGGATAAAGGGATCGATAGAATTTTGAGTTTCATTTGGGAGTTTACTTTTGTTGTTGTTTTTCCCCCCAAATTTCTTGTGGCATATAACATTTGAGAACACTTTCTTTTTGCCATTTCTTTTGATTTTTGGCATTTCAATACTTGACAACTTTTCAACTTTTGCATTTTTCTTTTGAACATTTTCAAAGTCACCCCAATTAGAAACGAGGGTGCCTTATATTTGAATCATAGGAGTTTTCATTTTTGTTACTTCTCTTTTCTTTTGATGCAATTTTGCAAACTTTTTCTTTTCTTTTCTTTTCTTTTCTTTTCTTGAACTCAAATTTGAATAATTTTTGTTTGTGCCCATTCCCTTTGATGACAAAATGTGGTAGAACATGGATGAATGATGGTTGCATGGTTTCAAGGGTCACCTTGGAATAAACGGTAGCCAAGGAGTTATCACACCACAAGGTACTTGTAACACCCCGGTTTATAAAAGAAGTCTTCGTCAAGACATTCCCTAATAAAACGGACTGTTACCATCTCGGTTTCCCGAGGTAGTGAATAACAAATTAAACTCCAAGGCAATTTATGTAATTATTTTAACTCAATTATTACAAAACCTCTTCTACGTCAAATTACAAGAATTAATATAAATAAAAGTGAAAGTCTTCTACATGATGATCTAGCTACTAAGTCGTCTGATCCAGTGTCTCACGCCCATCAAGCTCCCGTCCTATCTCTTAACCTGTCAAGTCTGCTCCCCATTAAAAGGTTCATCACAGGTGATCACGAATACACAGGGTCAACCACGAGGTTGAGTAGGGAAAACAATAAACAATAAAATATGATATGCATGATACTCCGCCACCTCCATCTCCATCTCAACTCATCACACACATCTCATACCCCGAGACGCCCAGCCATACCGATCCCCGGTAGACTATATATCGACCGAAGCCGATCTGCCAGCTCGCAGCTGAGGACACCAGGGCAAGTCCTGCAGAACCCGCCTGGGCCTTATCACAACATCACATCGTATCTCAACATTGTCACTACCACATCATCCTCCAACTCCAATGCATATGAAATGCTCAACAGTAATTAATGCAATGCAATATGTATATAAATCACTGAACTGATGAATCATAAAGTCATGCCAGTTACCCGATGTTGTGATATCATACTCAATACGATCAAATCAGTCAATCACCTTTCCGAATATAAATGATAACGTAAATCAACAACCATGAAACAGTCAACACAATTTGACAACAACGATAATCAGTCAAGTGTATTTCCCTACCTCAAAGTGCCAGCAATTCCAATTAAGCAGTTAAGCAGTCCAGAAAGTAAAGCAATGAATTTGACAATCGACCCTTCACGAATCCGTCACCTAGAACAATTATAATATTTATAATTACTAACTACTAAATATAGAAATCTCCCAAAATAGAAACTTTCCCGATATAGTAACTTTCCATTTTAACCAGTCCCGACTCAAAGTCCATCTCTAATTATTTAAACGACTCGGGGATTAAATTAAATAAATTATATGATAAATAAAAGATTAAACGAATTATATGATTTAAGAAATACCCGAATCAACTTTAAACAATTCAAACATCCCGACTCAAACCCGTCTTTAATTATGTTAATGCACTCGGGAATTAATTAATTAATTTAGAATACGACCCATTACGAAATATAACGATTAAATTATGAAAAACCCGTTTCAAAACCAAAACAGCCCGTCATCAACACTACCCCCTTCACACGCACCCACTCTCCTCACACGCCACCTATACCACCACGACAACCACCAGTCGTGGTCCCCACTTCAACCCAGCCACCAACAACCACCGCCACTGGGGTCGACTGCCGCCGGCGGTTCAAACCAAGGCCGCCATTTGGCCTGGTTCACCACCACGCATCACCAAACACCTCTCGTTCTCAACCTGCCACCACCGCAACTATTAACTAACCCCTGCCCAAACTACCACCGGCTTACTCGCCGTCAACCCACGAACCCAGACGACATGGCGCCACCGTTTCGACCTCCCCCTAGTCCACGGTGGCGCCACCCCAAATCTAATCACTCAAACTCGCCTGAAAACGCACCATTTAGCCCGTTTGCCACCCTTGTCGCTGCCACCTATTTCAGCCACCACCACCACCTAAAGCCAACATAACCACCACCATTTCACTCGTCCCCTACCACTCTACTCCTATACCCTGTCAACAACCCCCATAAACTCCCCTATCAGACACGACACAACCACCAAAACCCCGACATAAACAATGAAAAACAGAGGAGGGGTTGAACTCTTACCATTTCTGCCGCCACAGCCGCCACCAGGGTTACCACCGGACGTCGACAACCACCCCTAGATCTTCCTTGCTGCGCCGACAACACACACGGCCACTCTCTCTCTCTCTCTAACCGTGAGGGTTGATGTTTGAGCTGAAGAAAAGGGAGGCGGGTTGAGGGAGGCGGGTTGAGGGAGGTTAGGGTATATTAGGTTTAGGGTTTAGGGTTAAATAGGGTTAGGGTTATTGGGCTGGACATGTTATTGGGCCAGCACAAATGGGTCGATGTTTAATTGTTTAGCTCACCTTTCGAATTCAATATAAACCCGTCTTAATTAACTTACGATAGTTTAGCGTAATTATCGACTCACCATTAACCCGACTTAATTAGCAACATAAAATGTATAATAAATAATATTTAATAATATCCATTTAATTTATTATATAAAAATACGGGGTATTACAGTCTTCCCCCCTTAAAATGAACTTCGCCCCGAAGTTCGCTCCCATACTCAAACCTCAAAAGGGTATTGCCTATCGTACATACGGACGTCACGCATTCCTAACACGGTTAACACACACTTGACACATCAATTAAACATACAAACACGAAATGTTACATTCTTCCCTCCTAAAAATAAACTTCGTCCCGAAGTTTAGCTCGTCATTACTTAACCAATTAACTATAACTAATAACTACCTGAGAACACAAATGTATAACAACTAAATAATCACCTGAGAACACCGTCATCTTCCATCTAAAATCCGATCTCAAACTCAATCAAGTCAATAACCATGGTCGCACCGGACCGCAAACGTAACTCGGCACAAAGGCCCCACAACTCAAAACTCGATACCAGAAGTTTAACTATACTCCCTTTTTACACCTCAACCAACTAACAGAAGTAGGAATAAAACATATAGGACTCATTTGTATAGGTACCCCACAACTAAACATCAACTTGGTCAACTATAACTTACAAACAAGTGCAAATTAAGCATCAAGATTTTACAATCCTACCCGACTAGAAACACGGTTACGTCCTCGTAACCTTCATTATTATAACAAAAGTTCTCAAACTACTGCTATCGACTGAAAGAGAATAAAAGATTCACAACTCACGTTCAAGTTAACTAATCCTTACCAAAGACAACCAATATACCAACTCTCTCAAGGAAGCTACCGTTACCAGTAAAAATCATTAGTAATTATTCATTTTACCAATCATTGTAATCTCATACCTTAGAAACATAGGGGATTAATCATCCTAAGAAAGGAATTAGGCTCAAAACCTAATAAATCGATTTATGAAAATTTATAACCTAATAGGTCCAGTCTGACTTTCCTTTTCTTAATTGTACAGATTTAGGTCAAGACACAGAATCACCGATAAAAATGAAGACAACCAGTTTCGCAGTATTTATCGTCCCAGAAATATTTTTAATCCTCATAGCAAAGGTTTGGTATTTATTCATGAATGAAGAATGCACATTGATTGGCAAATTTTATAACTTATTGGTCGAGTCACACAAGTGATTAAACAACGATATTGGAAAGGTAACATACAAGACTATCATACATAAAATTTTCGTTCTTGGTTTTAAATATATTTCGACTGTACCCAACACCATGACATAACAGATTAAATGTATTTAACTACACCAATTTTACCAATATCCTTTACATATCATGCTAATATCAACCTACCGTGTTAACACATAATTCACTTAAATCACCACATTACATTTCCCGTTTCGACATTCGTAACTAACCACACCCACCAATTCGCTATATGAACGAACAACATGACTAAATTACCCCGCTACTTATGACTCCGTTCTAGTTTCATTCCTCCAGACTAGCAAATATCATGGAACCATACCACCAGACACTGGCTGGAAATCTCATTCCGAATTTATACTCATACGACAAAATTTAACTTCATTTTTTTCAAAACTTTTACTTTCATACTGGATGGTGAATAATTTTCTTAACCTAATCTTATAACAGGCCGTCCATAGAATTCATTTACAGCTTACTACGAGACTCAAAATCAGGTAAACTTAATTCAATTCCTTCAAACAAAACAAGCTTAGGTGTCGACTCATATATCGTAATTTACAGGTTCCTTTTATTCATTTCAGTCCTATCTTTACTAATGAACGACTATTACCTCAATCATCAGGATTTTAATTGCACTTCTTTACTGAGTTATATTCACGGCTCAATTAAACGTAACTATAACGACTATTATTGGAACAAATGCATATCATGTGAATCATTAAAGGGTTATCCCATTATAATTGCCAATATAATTATCATAAACAATCTTTATTAAAATGTAATTGATAGTAACGACTCGAGAATATAGATATGTCAAATGTCGTGCTACAATAGCAAAAATCATTTTAGCATTTTATGACAATGTAATAACGAATATATCCAATAAGAAACAACAACACTGTTTATTATCATTTTATAGGTTTAGGTTTAACTGAAATAATTTAATGAAATGAAAGTTACAAGTATAACTATAGGCACACCGACTCACATAAAAGACATTAGAACTCAGATGACATTCTATGTGTATGAACATTTAGACATACTCATTACTACCATCCGTGTGTAAACATTTAAACATAATTATTATAATTATTCAAGCGTGTATTTTCGAGCAATCAAATTAAATTTTTTAACGCCATCAACTTTACCAAGATATGACAATATAGTTTTATATTTATATATATCCGACCACTATGCAAATATGATGAACACACTAGAAATATCACAACATGCCAAACATATATAGAATATGAAACAACTGGACTCGTATAAAATATTTCACCCTTGATTTAAAGATCAATTTAAGCTATTCAATTTTACTCATACTATCATGCCAACAATGTTATCAACTAAACCTTAAATTTTATCACTGGTTAGATACATAACTACTGAACATGCGTGCTACTATCGTCATATAAAACATTAAAAATTCACGTTATTAAACTCATGAATTAACCAAACAATTGTATGAAAATTCAATATAGAACGCACATTTTAAATGTTTTGATTTACGTTGTAACTTCCAAAATTCACGAATAAATAACTATTTGATTAAAACTTGATTCATATTACTTTTATAAAACACGGTGAGTTCAAAACACAGGGAAAAAGAATTAGGTTTAAAGCACAAGAATTCCATTTTTAAAGAATTTTACAACTCAGTTGGTCCAAACAAACATGTGGCAACAATTGGTTCAAAACTTGGGTCAGTTTGCAAAATTTACCGTTTAATATAAAGACATCAAGAATTTTCGTGGCTTGTTAATTTGAAAACATATGCGACTCTTTTGATCGATGGAGTTGTATTATGCAAAAATTATTAATACCATTTAAATGAGGATTTTTACAAAATCGTTGGTCAAACATCACTGCACAGAAACTTCCTAACCACATCTTACTAAAATATTTATTACTCCTAATTCGTATATCATATAAGCATGAAACCGACGCCAAATGAACACTAACTCACGAGGCTACCTCTCATAAAATTTTTATCCTTAGGCAATGAACAGAAGAGAAATGGCAGTAAGGTCAATTAAAGAGTAACATCAACTAAACGAGTTTCAGCACTATGTCATTCATTTTCTATGTCCCAATTCTTACAATTATACTATCGATACTAATTCATCCTAACTTAAATCTCACACTGTACAATTCGTAACATCTACCCCATAGAATCCCTTCGCATCTCGATCTTACTCCGTATATCTAACTCACGATTGTTATGTCTATAAACATGCAATTCGATAGTGTTTCTAATTACTATCACAATACTATACTAACATGGGTTCGGGATCACATAACCGCATATTACTTAGTTATAGTAGTACTAGCAACACATCATTCATAGAAATTACTTACCGTAGCGTTGTCCTGCAGAATGGTTAGAATATATCGGTCTCAAAGTATACATCAACTCTTTTATGCAATAATCAATGTATCAATCAATTAACACTTAGGCAACGATATATGAATTTCCTGTTCATCCTCAAGCAACTATTCTACCCTTTCTCTCGTATACACTCATGGTTTCCGGGTCAACTGAGAGGACCACTGGATCGGTGTAAGGGGGCCCCTAACTCATACCTTACCTTAGTGTGCTCCTAACAGTTTTATCCCGGGGTCATTTTATTTAGACACATCCTATGTTCATTGGGCTCATTGGTTTAGGCCTGAGGATCGTTCGCTCTGATACCACTTTGTAACACCCCGGTTTATAAAAGAAGTCTTCGTCAAGACATTCCCTAATAAAACGGACTGTTACCATCTCGGTTTCCCGAGGTAGTGAATAACAAATTAAACTCCAAGGCAATTTATGTAATTATTTTAACTTAATTATTACAAAACCTCTTCTACGTCAAATTACAAGAATTAATATAAATAAAAGTGAAAGTCTTCTACATGATGATCTAGCTACTAAGTCGTCTGATCCAGTGTCTCACGCCCATCAAGCTCCCGTCCTATCTCTTAACCTGTCAAGTCTGCTCCCCATTAAAAGGTTCATCACAGGTGATCACGAATACACAGGGTCAACCACGAGGTTGAGTAGGGAAAACAATAAACAATAAAATATGATATGCATGATACTCCGCCACCTCCATCTCCATCTCAACTCATCACACACATCTCATACCCCGGGACGCCCAGCCATACCGATCCCCGGTAGAATATATATCGACCGAAGCCGATCTGCCACCTCGCAGCTGAGGACACCAGGGCAAGTCCTGCAGAACCCGCCTGGGTCTTATCACAACATCACATCGTATCTCAACATCGTCACTACCACATCATCCTCCAACTCCAATGCATATGAAATGCTCAACAGTAATTAATGCAATGCAATATGTATATAAATCACTGAACTGATGAATCATAAAGTCATGCCAGTTACCCGATGTTGTGATATCATACTCAATACGATCAAATCAGTCAATCACCTTTCCGAATATAAATGATAACGTAAATCAACAACCATGAAACAGTCAACACAATTCGACAACAACGATAATTAGTCAAGTGTATTTCCCTACCTCAAAGTGCCAGCAATTCCAATTAAGCAGTTAAGCAGTCCAGAAAGTAAAGCAATGAATTTGACTATCGACCCTTCACGAATCCGTCACCTAGAACAATTATAATATTTATAATTACTAACTACTAAATATAGAAATCTCCCAAAATAGAAACTTTCCTGATATAGTAACTTTCCATTTTAACCAGTCCCGACTCAAAGTCCATCTCTAATTATTTAAACGACTCGGGGATTAAATTAAATAAATTATATGATAAATAAAAGATTAAACGAATTATATGATTTAAGAAATACCCGAATCAACTTTAAACAATTCAAACATCCCGACTCAAACCCGTCATTAATTATGTTAATGCACTCGGGAATTAATTAATTAATTTAGAATACGACCCATTACGAAATATAACGATTAAATTATGAAAAACCCGTTTCAAAACCAAAACAGCCCGTCATCAACACTACCCCCTTCACACGCACCCACTCTCCTCACACGCCACCTATACCACCACGACAACCACCAGTCGTGGTCCCCACTTCAACCCAGCCACCAACAACCACCCCCATCAAGGGTCGATCGCCGCCGGCGGTTCAAACCAAGGCCGCCATTTGGCCTGGTTCACCACCACGCATCACCAAACACCTCTCGTTCTCAACCCGCCACCACCGCAACTATTAACTAACCCCCGCCTAAACTACCACCGGCTTACTCGCCAAACCCACGAACCCAGACGACATGGCGCCACCGTTTCGACCTCCCCCTAGTCCACGGTGGCGCCACCCCAAATCTAATCACTCAAACACGCCTGAAAACGCACCATTTAGCCCGTTTGCCACCCTTGTCGCTGCCACCTATTTCAGCCACCACCACCACCTAAAGCCACCATAACCACCACCATTTCACTCGTCCCCTACCACTCTACTCCTATACGCTGTCAACAACCCCCATAAACTCCCCTATCAGACACGACACAACCACCAAAACCCCGACATAAACAATGAAAAACAGAGGAGGGGTTGAACTCTTACCATTTCTGCCGCCACAGCCGCCACCAGGGTTACCACCGGACGTCGACAACCACCCCTAGATCTTCCTTGCTGCGCTGACAACACACACGGCCACTCTCTCTCTCTCTAACCGTGAGGGTTGATGTTTGAGCTGAAGAAAAGGGAGGCGGGTTGAGGGAGGCGGGTTGAGGGAGGTTAGGGTATATTAGGTTTAGGGTTTAGGGTTAAATAGGGTTAGGGTTATTGGGCTGGACATGTTATTGGGCCAGCACAAATGGGTCGATGTTTAATTGTTTAGCTCACCTTTCGAATTCAATATAAACCCGTCTTAATTAACTTACGATAGTTTAGCGTAATTATCGACTCACCATTAACCCGACTTAATTAGCAACATAAAATGTATAATAAATAATATTTAATAATATCCATTTAATTTATTATATAAAAATACGGGGTATTACAGTACTCTTGACTAGGCCTTAATCCATGGGTCAAAGGATACTAGCGTGACACATCCTAGGGTGTTTTGCAAGTATTCTAACAAGCAAAGTATTAAGAAGAAAAATCATCTACTAGGGCCTATATACACTTGTCAAGCTTCCCAAGTAGACGGTTTCACAAAATTTTCTAACATGCAACTATATGCCATGATGCAACTAACATTTATACATCCTAATGCATATGATTCTACCAACTAGTATGCCAAATAATCTAAATTCAATCCTAAATTCACATTGTTTATACCGCATCAATCAAAATAAAGCCACATAGTCATTAACATAAAGAGGAAAAAGGAGATTGGAAAGATCATACCATGCGGTCTTCAATATCCTCATGTCTCGGATGTGGCGTAGTCGATCAATGTGAACAAGGATGAACAAACATGATATATACAAAACAATATATACAAGACTACACTACAAAGGAAATGAACATGTTTTTGGATTTTTCAATTTTTCAAAATTTTTTATGGGTTTTGTTTTTATGAAATTAAAAGACATATTTTTGTGAATTTTTGAAAATTTTCAATTTTTATGCATTTTTGGAATATAAATTCCCATCCTCCACTTTATTTTGGACATTGTCCTCAATGTACAGGTAGGAGTAGGAATGAAAAAGAAATACATTTTTTTCGATTTTTAAAGTTTTATAGAAATTGAAGTGCAAATGCAATGATATGATATGAATGAATGCATGCTCTAACTAAATGCAATTCTATATGACATATATAACAAATGAATGCAATGTAAACTATATTATATGATGCATGATTTCTAGTAAACTATGGTCACCTATGATCAAACCTCCTCAAACCGATTTATACACTATTTCTAGTGTAGAAAAGAATAGGATTGGTCATTAGTGATTATGCATGAATTCTAGTCTATATGCAACTAACTACATGAATCATGTGAGATATATTACAATGCAACTATACTATATGAACTAACTAATGTAAATTCAATATGAAATATAATATAAGTGCAAGCCTAAACTATATGATATATGTATGTTGCTTCATGGTTTAACCTCCCCAAACCGGTTATTGAGGAACTCCATCAATAACCGCTTCATAAATGATATATGAAATATAAAATTACACTAAATGCATATATACAAATTAATGGTTATTGAGGAACTCCATCAAACCAAAGATTGAAAATTAACAATTTTATAGAAGATTATCACTAGCACTCAAAGCACGTAGAAGTCGATCAAATTCTTGGGAGTGAGAAATAAATAGGCATGGATAACAACACAAGATTATGCAATGAAATAATGCCCAAGAGACCGAACAAGCATGTCAAGAGCATCATGACAAAAATTAT
This sequence comes from Silene latifolia, assembly GCF_048544455.1. Lineage (NCBI taxonomy): Eukaryota > Viridiplantae > Streptophyta > Magnoliopsida > Caryophyllales > Caryophyllaceae > Silene > Silene latifolia. The sequence goes on along the minus strand of NC_133536.1, from coordinate 115,541,350 downwards.
AAGAGAAATGATGGATGGAAGGAACGTGAAATGGGTAGTTGGTTGGCAATTCACTCAACTCATCCTCCAAATAGTCAAAATCACCACATTCAATACAAGTACTCTCATTATCATCTAAGGTGATTTCAAGGGTGTCTATTTGGGGTTCCCAAATGTCCTCATCATATTCCTCATCCCAACAAGATCCATTATCAAAGGGGTTATCATAGCAAGGCTCACCAAGCTCAACACAATTGTCTCCCTTAAATATATCATCCTCAAAGGGTGAGTTTTCACTCAAGCTCACATCCATATCATTCTCACTTTGCCCATTAACATCAAATTCCATGGAGATTGAGTTCATTGAAACACAAGAAGAGTAGGATGACGGCATCCAAGCATTAGTTTCCCAATCAAGAATGTACTCCTCCTCATCATCACTCTCCTCATCTAGCACTCCATCTTCCCAAGGTGGGGTAATTTTGTGGGCATAGTAGGTTGACTCAAGGTTATAGGAAGGTTTCTCATCCTCACAAATCTCATTTTCATCATATTTTTCCTCAATGAATTTTTGAAATGTGGTTTTTATCGCTTCTATACCTTCCTTGGCACTTTCAAATATGTCATGTATAGTTTGCTTAAGACAATGAATGGTCATGAACTCAACAAATTCCCAAAATTCCTCATAACTCATCTCATATATCCTACCACCACTCAAGTGAAATGCCAAGTTGAGGGTTTCAAGGTTCATGCCATTATAAACAAGACAACATGCTTCAAAATTTGAAAGAGTAAAACCATGATGCCAAGCATAAGTCATATAATCTTCAAATCTTGCAACATATTTATCAAATGACTCATTTTCATATTGCCAAAAAGTGAATGTAGACATGTTGAGCATGTGAAATAGAACAAGTGCAATAAAACTCAAGAAAAAGAAGCACAACTAAAACTAGACAAAAGAACAAATCAAATAAACAACACCACCCCCGGCAACGGCGCCATTTTGATGGGTGATGTCGTCGGGTCACATCCAATCAAACACATTTATAATTCTCAACAAACAACTAGTTAGTGGTAAGTCGAGGTCGATCCATGGGACGGTGGTTACTCAAATTATTCAATCTAATTATGGTTGTGCTAGGGGTTGTCACAATTATAATGGGTTGATGATTCTAATCTAATAAAAGCAATAAACAAGCAACAAAAGGAAAGATGTAAACAAATGACTAAAAATGCTAGGATATCATGGGTTCATAAGGAAATCATGGGAGTTGATCATACAAACATGTTCTTAATTATAAGCATGCAATTATTGTTATAAAGGAACCGAGTTGGTTTATGTCTTACGGTTCTTAGGAAGAGTTGGGTCCCGGAGCCGAATCTATTAGATTGTACAACACCTACAAGTGGACTTACTTTCCCCCTACTCACTTCTATGCATGGTATAATAAAACTCGAGTTGGTTTATATCTTACAAGTCAAGTTGAATAGATAAGAGATGGTTGTAAATGCAAGGATTCATAGGCTTAGCATTTCATCAAACATAACATGTGCATAGGTTGACATCACAACAAGCAAGCAAATTAATTATGTGAGCATATTCGATTAAGCATGAATCAATCCCCATGTTGGTTTCCCTAATTACCCATTAATCCTAGCTAAGAGACTACTCACTCATTATCAAGTTTAGCATGTTAACAAGGTTGTCAATCATATTAACAAGGCAAAACATGACGAACAAGTAAGAAAGATTAACAATAATTAAAACAAGGATTAAGAGAGTTATACCTATGGAGATTCCAAAATAATAATGCAAAGAATAATAGAAGTACTTGATGATTGATGGAAGGTTGTCAATCTCCCAATAAGCCCAAATGATCTTCTAATTACCCAATAATAAACTTGAATTACTCAATAATAAACTTGAACAATAATTAAAGGAAAGATTAATGTGTGATTTGTGGAAAGATTAAAGAGTAATCTATTCTAATCTACTCCTAATGAAAGCTTAACCTAATCTAAAGAAGGATTGAATTAATCTAATGAAAACTTTTTTGGTTTGATTATTACAAATGGGGTATATATAATAGAGCATCATTTGGTTAAGCAAGGGTAAAATAGTAAATAACAATGCTAAATGTTGGGTAGGGAATCGCTCCTCTCAGAAAAGATGCCGGTCTCCTTTTAGCTAGTCTTTGATAAATTTGCGCATCTTTCATGGAGGGAAAAAGAGGACGTATGGGCCTGTAAGAGAATCCGGGCATCCAAGGGGTCGGGACGGGCGGATTTTGGGGTGGCTGGACGGGCGGATTGTTGCTTGGACGCGCGGATTGGTGTGTGGTTGGACGGGCGTCCCTATGGCAAAGATGCTCGGATTCCTGAAGTGTTTTTCTTCATTCTTGTTTTTCAAACAATCCGAGCGTCTTGAAGGGAAGACGCTCGTCTGGCAGGAGATGAGCGGATTGGGTCTCGGGACGAGCGGATTGGCGGACAGCTTCTCTGTTTGAGCTCGGATTATAAAACGGACATCATTTTCTCATCCGGACTCCTATTGGAGTGATTCAAAAGCCGAGATCACTTGATTTTTCAACGCTGTTCCATCTAGCATACTTTCAGAGCCAAAGGAGAAACTCTTGGTTCGGTTCCGAGCAATTTCTTCTTGCATTGACTTCCTTCTCGTCATCCTTGCTTTTTAACCCTATGATCCTTCTATATACTCTTTATTCCTACATACTTGGCCATCATTCTCGCCTCCTCTTCATACTAGTCCATCAAATATCCTCAACAAGCTTCCAAATATGCATGAAAGACGGGAATTTCCGCCTAATTACCTTCTTTCCTACAAAACATACGAAATGCACTAGGAAAGCAAATTAGAAAGCATTTGACGGATAAAATGGCAATGGAATGATATAATAGTATGCAAAACAGGCTCAATTAGGGGACTAAATGTGCGCAAATATGAGTCACATCAGCTATACCAATGGTATTGGAACCATATTTGGTTTATTTATGGATTTGCAATAAGTAGGGAAAAATTTGGAACCTGGAACATAGTCATTTGTGGAACTTAAGAAAGAGTGTATGAGACCGCATTTTTGAGCATGATAGTTGAACTTCAGGACGAAGTTCTCTTTTAGGGGTAGTGAATGTAACAATTCGGAAAGTAAGGAAAGAGAAAGTACGGAATGTATGGAATAGAGAGAGAGTTGTGAGGAAGTAGTAAGAGTGGAACACCGAACATCGGGAAGAGAGTACATACGATTTGAGGAAATAGTCGGAAAGGGAAGACTAAGGTGAAACTTCGTGGACGAAGTTTATTTTACGGGGGAAGATTGTAATACTCCGTATTTAATAATGATGATAATATTATTTTATTTATACGAGTTATGTTGAGACGGAATAATAATAATAATAATAATAATAATAATAATAATAATAATAATAATAATAATAATAATAATAATAATAATAATAATAATAATAATAATAATAATAATAATAATAATAATAATAATAATAGTAGAAATAATTATAATAATAGTAGTAGTAAATGTAAGCGGCTCGGGTGAACGCTTACATTTTTACTAGACTTAGCTTTGCTGTTGCTAAGGCTGTGGGAGCCCAGATTGTCTCTCGGCTCCCCACCAATTTCATGTAAACTTTTATTTTCCTTTTAATGAAAGTTGCGCGCATCCTTATAATAATAATAAAAATAATAATAATAATAATAATGATAATAATAACAACCTAGAGAGAGGTGAGGGAGTGCGATCGTCAGAGATTTTGTTAGGGCTACATTGTCGCCTGCCGCCGACTGCCACCGAGGGGCTGACCACCGCCTCACGCCGATATTAGACCTCACATCGCTGTCGTGTACGAGTGTTAGATGGTGTTGCCGGTTGCGTTCGTTGTTTGTTTTTCGTCGGTGGTTTCGGTCTGTTATCTTCGGCCCTCTGTTAATCCTAATACCATCGACCACCATTGTCCTCGCCGTTCTTTTACGCCGGACATTTGGTTGTTGGTGATGTTCGTCGGTCTGAGGTTGCTCTTTGTGTGTTTCTGCGATTAGGGCATCCTTTTGCAATACATATCCTTTTGCGATAAGTATCGCACGACTGCAGCGGCTCCTCCACGACGGTTCTGGTTGCGATGGTTACCAGTTATGGGGGTGATCCTTTGCAATCCTAGGTTGTCGTCTGCTGCTTGATTCCGGCGGGTTTAGCGATTTTTCTTCTCCTTTCTTTCACCTTTTTTTTATTCTACTTCGTTATTCTTTTACTGTTTTCTCCTGCCGCTGCCTTTGGCTGCCTCCTGCCGCCGTTTGGTTGGGTTGGGGCTGGTGTCGTGGTGTTGACAGGGTTTTGGTGGGTTTTTTTGGTGCCATTTGCTGCTGATAGCCTATCCGTTGGTGGCCTGTTCGTGTCTTATTGCCGGAATCAGGTTGGCAGGTATGGCAGGCTCTTAGGCTCCGTCTTTTGGTTCCTTCGTGCTTGGTCTTGCCGTGGTTAGGGCTGCCTGGCTGTCGTGGCAGGTTTGGTGTGGTGGCTGCCTTGGTGTGGTGGTTTGTCTTGCTTGCTCCTTTATGCCTGAACATGTACGGTTTTATTGTCCTTTTTCGAGTCTTCATGCGTGTCCAGATGGTTTTGGTAAAGGCCTTACTAAGGCTGCATGGCATAAAGATTTTCAGGGCCGGCATTGTCATGATGGTGCTTTAGACCTTACGCATCAAACTCTTGTTGATAGTCTGACTGTTTTCTCTAATGCCGAGATTACTTTGAAGTGGATGGGGCTCTGGTTGTGTGGGGTGTGCTTTAAAACCCGTACCACTCGCTCTAGATGTCGGTATAGTCGGGGTGATGTTGTGGCACCTCCGGAGTGTGTTGATGGCCTCTACAGCTTTCATATTTATGATATTATGAGACCATTGGCTCCTTCTCCTTAGGTTTCTTCATCTGATGATGGTGTTGAGCTTGTTCAGTGTTCTATATCTTCGCTTGATCGTTTGTTATCGTTGGGCCTTCGCACCGTGAAATCTATTCCTCCTAAGTGTCGTCTTGGGTTTGCTCGGGCTTTGAAAGGAGTCCTGGATGATGTGGCTGATTCCCCTGGTGACCTCTCCCGCTGGATTCGTTTGCTTGTTTTACCACTTTGTCTACTTAAGACCTTCGCTCCTCGGAGTAATCTTGAGTGTAGGACTGTTATTCGGCACCAGCGTCAGGAGGTGAGTATTGTCAGGGCTATCCTTGCTTAGGGGGTACCTGGGGGAGGTTTGCAGCTGTTGCAGGAATGTTTGGATGAGGGTCCTTGTTTGTTTAATGTGGAGGAAGATCTTGATTTGAGTGAGCTTAACCTCTTTCAATGTCGGAGGAATATTTGTGATGGTCACTATACTGCTGCTGTTCGAGTGCTTTCTTCCTCTGGGGTCGCACCCTCCTCCGATGCCACTCTTGTGGCCTTGCGTGAGAAGCATCTTGCCGCCCCACCTCCTTCATTGCCTCCTTTGTCTGGGGATCATCATCCTCTGGTTGCCTCTTTGACAGTGGTTTTGGATATTATTCGGAGCTTCCCACGTGGTACTTCTTGTGGGAGGGTTTGTATCTAAGACTGGTTCTCATTCTTCTTTCTATCACCATCTCTATTCTCGAGCAACCGATCTTGCTCATCATCAGCTTGAGCAGCCTTCTTCTGAGCCTCGTTCGCCTTAAGTGCTTGGAACTTAGAACGATTATAAAACCCAACACCCCAAAACGCCAATCCATACCTAAACAAGTTAATAGGAGTCACAGTATCCTTAATAACCGACCACGAGAACGCAATCAACATCCAATCCTTGACAACCCTAGCAACATTTATAGTCAATGCAGAAGTCTTCCTAACCAGCAAGAACACAACAAGGTTCAAAGCAAATGCACAAAGCGAATTCATCCCAAAAATGAACCAATCAAGATGAAAACTTGAACTGTCCCTCAAAATCAGGTACTCAACCATGATCTAAGGGTGAGACAGAAACACCAAACAACAAGTCACCCCAAACTCTAGTGAGAAAGAGGTATGCTAGACGATCTCGAGACATTGACATCAATTTTGATGCTTTTTTAACACCAACTCCAGCTCCGCTAACAAACTACACTTTATTTCTCCTTCAAGACTTTCAAAATTGCCACCAGAACAAAACTAAAACGAAAATTCCAATACAAAAACCGATACCGTAACTCGTAATAACAGTGCTACCATAAACTTAACACTCCCAGCTTGTGTTAGCAAACCCGATTCCATTCTTGAAAACATGGCAGATCTCAACTCCACCACAAGGTCAAATTCATCTTTTACCTTCTCTGAGTCTAGTAAGAAGAGGTCAGACCCGTTTGTCGAGTCTGAGGTCAAAGTAAGGGATGATTTGATGTAGCCGAGCCTTCATAAGTATGTGACAGTGAGGAAGTTGGGCGGTGACATGGACGACGAAGAATTATCAGGGAGTAATAACATTGTGGGACACCAGAATTGGGTTCTTTCTGCAAGTTGGGAACCTAACTACGCTGAATCTACTGATTGTTGGACATCAAAGAGTTACTCCTTGGAAGACGATGTTAGCCCTGTTGGATTTCTGAAACATGCGATATCTGATAATTTGAAGTATGTATAGAGCCTTGATGACAATCTAGTATGTTACCCCAAGAAACAGCTAAAACATATCGAAGAGAGCCTGCATTTTGTCCAAGTCTTTGATGTCAAAAGTCTCGAGATCGTCTAGTAGACCGACTTCTCATCAGAGTTTGGGGTGACTTGAGGGAGTCGGTGCGCGAGAGTATTAAAGGAGTCACTATTGCATCATACTCAACCGCATTTAACTGATCCTTGGCATGAGTCTCGCTCATTTGCTCGAGGTCTGGTGTATGCAGATCATTCACTCTGCAATAATTAGTTTTCGTCATCTCATAGCCTTAAGCCCCTGTACTTGTAGTTCTTCTGTGAGTAAATTGAGGAGCGACCTTGTTCTGCAGGCAGAAATGCAATTAAGATTAAGTTCAGAAATGGTCTCATAATTTATAGCACAATTCTACCAGAGAAAGCTGTCATTAAGGCTTTATTATAAATCAAAGGTCAAATAACTACTCAGAAATGAACTGCACAAGTCTCCTTAATCACGACATTGTGCACAAAAATGTTGAGCAACTAACTATTCTGACAATCTGAAAATGAACTGTGCTTGAATTTGAACTGACAAGATTGCAGTCCAAAAAATTGAACACGAATCAGATTATAAATTATAATACACAACATTAGACAAATAATGGAAATCAAAAAATTAGAGAAAAATACCTGTGAAACAGAATTTAATATGCAACATTAAAAAAATAATAATATTTGTTGCAAAAATCACAATAAATAATGTAAGTATCACAAATTGTATAAGTATGAAGCAAAAATTGAGAAATAGAGAAACATAAAAAATAATATCCCTAAAAGTATTTTATTTAAATAATTTTTTACCTTTAAATCCTAAGAGTTTAGTTAAAGTAAAAAAATTAGATCAATAATATAAATATAAGTGTCAATAACACTCTTTTTCATCTTTTCATCTTATATAAATATTTTACATCACGGTCTTTTGCAAGACCAATCCATTAACCCTCTAATTAAATAAGCTGGCGTGAATTCTCCTGTTTATTACAAACCATACAGTCCATTATAAATAGAAATTATATGGCGCATCATGGCGGGTTTAATGGTAGATCCCCAAGACGAGGTTACTATTATTCTTTTTTTTTCCCCCGCCTTTGTGGATTTAGATTGGTCGAAGACATGAAACCGTCTTATGCAAGACTTGCGTAGATAGAGAGCAGTTTGGATAATAGTTCCCTCTCTTGGGAACTGAACAAATGCAGCTGCTCTCCGGCCAGATGATCTGACAAAAATTGTTCCGAAATTGATTACATCCATTCAAATTATGAAAGATGGGTGCCTATATAGTCACAAGTGTTCACATATAGCCTAAGGAGTGTAGAATAAAAACCTCATGAGTCATGACTTACATATTTTCCCAACTGGACTTCATTTTCTGAATTGTCAGTCATTGCTATACTGTAAATGCTTTTCTTCAGCACATTAGTTCTTTGCCCTTGTGCCATTTCTTTGCCCTACATTACATATATACACATATTACTTAGTCTAGATACACATATCAATATTGTAAGATACATAAATCATCCATGTATCTAGTATTATTCATACATGTATCTAGTAACAGTATTTCATGTATCCACCCCATTGGAATCTTGATACATGGCCGGCTTTTACCTAGCATTTGAACTTGATAGACTATTGTCAATCCAAAACACCCACAACAAATAAGTTCACCTTCAGAACATCAATATACTATCCACATCCGACAACCAATCACGCTTCATGTAGGACAAGTTTTCGCAATTCAACTTCACATGATTTGGTAAACTAAACAAATAAACTTAAAATTTGAGTTAGTAGCCATCAAACTAAACTACCTAACCGAGATAATCTATTTAATTTCAGCTCGAATCAACGACGAATACAAACAAAAATAAAAACAACCACAAACTACGATTAATCTAGTAAAAAAAACTACAATTCCCACACCACAGATTCACAATGAAACCGCAAAAGTCTAAAAAAATACCTAGAAATCGAATCAGGAGACGGCAAATAATCAGCATTAAATCCTTAATTAAAAGATGACAACAGATGCTTCATCATTCACAAATCTTTATCACCCTCCCTTTCCACCATTAAATCGATCGTATCGCGTCAAAAAAACCACCAGCATCTTCACTCTTGGCAATCTTAATAAGGATGAGGATAAGAACTATGCAGGAAGGAAAAGGAGAGATAAATAAGAATGTCGCCGGCGATGATGGGCTCGGAGCTACGCCGACGAGATCTATGTCGGTGCTCCGGCGGCAATGGTCGGGGTGGTGGTGTGGTTCAGTTGTTGCGGAGGTTGGTGTAGAAGGATAGAAATGAAAGTTTAATGCGTGAGGTGTATGACTAGGATTTAAAAGAACAACGTAATGTTATATGACGGCTCCTATAGAGTAGTTCGTACGGTTCGTACTGAAGTCAAGTTCGTACGGGATCTCGCCCCTATATATATATTAAAATGTAGATACATAATAACATGATGTAATACTACGGTTTTCTAAGTCTGTCACTCGGCCGAATATAGCTTACTCGGCCGAGTAAGTGTGTCGTGTGTTTCTGGTCAGACTACTGTCCAGGAATACTCGGCCAAGTATGGGAATACTCGACCGAGTAGGGGATACTCGGCCGAGTATAATTTATACTCGACCGAGTATCCGGTCTGATGGAGATTATTTCTGCGGTTTGATTAGAGACGGTTAGAGATATAAATTAAGATTCACTGTTTCACTTTTTACGTTTTACAAAATCTAAAATATTCTACGTAACTCTAATCCACTCTAATCTCTCTTAAGATCTTTGATTGTTCATGAGTCCCCGTTCATTTCTCTATTGCGTCTACTTCTTTGGTTAGTCTCTAGTGCTTTGTAATCATTTAATTGGTTGTCTTTTAGGGTTTTGCCCTAATTATTGATTTGGGTTAATTTGGGGGAATGGTTTATAGTGATGGTATGTGATTATTCGTGTGTAGGTGACAGTGTCATGGAGAATTGCTATTGATTGCTTGTGTGTGCTTGGATTGCGAAACGGAAGGGTTTCCCTACTCGGTTAACTGTTTAATGGATTTAAGATTATGTGGTAATTATTTGTACGATTGATATTGTGATTATCTGCTGTTATTAGATTGGAGTTTGGTGTTGGTTTTATGATGGTTGTTGATGATTTTAGCGAGGCGCGTCCTCGGCTGAGTGGATTCACTTGCAGGAGTGGCTTGACACCTTAGTTTTGCCCTCTATGGAACCCACCATAGGAGGGATGTGTACATTAATGAACAGGGTTATCGCTCATTGATGATCAGGGATTTGGTGGGCAAGGCTGCGGTCCCCCACTGGTAGGGCTACACACTTTAGTGTGTAGTCAGTTACATGATGTGATTGGGAGTTGGAGGTGGATTGTGAACAGCTGTTTATCTTATTGTACTTGTCTTATGTTGATTATACTAGTAGAAAAACCCCCTATAGTGGCGGTCATAAATGACTTTTTTGTGGCGGTTTTTACAAATTTTGGGTGCGCCGTATATCACGGGGTTGTTTAGACTTTGCGGCGGTTGTACAACCGCCACTATAGCTTACCTACAATGGCGGTTTTTAAACAAGACCGCCATTATAAGCTTATATAAAACGACGGTTGTTAGACAAAAACCGCCACTATAACTCATCTAAAGTGGCAGTTATTGCTTGAAAACCGCCACAATAGGTATTTTAATAATAAATTTGTACCACAACCCGCCACTACATGTTTTCTATAACGTCGGTTGTTGTTAAAGAACCGCCACTAAAAGTAATTATCACGTCGGTTGTTATTAAAGAACCGCCACTAAAGATGAACTAATAGTGGCGTTTCATACTTAAGAACCGCCGCCATAGATAAGATTTTTTTTTTAAAAAAAATTATTTGCTACCAAAATTTTCGGCAGCAATATCTATAGATTTGACAAGCTAAATAGCGAATAAACAAACAATGCATACAAAAGAATGTCAACCAATGAACTTGCATATCATCCGACATAACAATAATGCCTATGTTCCAAAATTATACAACCAAGTGTATAAATAATCACATACACGTCTTAGTTAATAAACTAATCAACATTTCATGTTCTGTAAACATTTAATTTCCCACACGTCTTTAACATCTTTCATCTCGTCAAGTAACATGGTTGAATCTGCAATAATACATTTAGTAAACCAATAGTTAGAAAAAAAAGTTGTGGCAAAACTAGTGTACGCAGCTTATTATCCCCATTTTGTGTACTAGTGTATTAAGACTTTGACAGAGTTACTTCCTTAATTAATACTAGTACAAGTATACTAGTGTGTTGCTTAGCTTCGAGTAGTGTAACTTATTATTCCATTTAGTAAATGTTCAAGTCATACATTATTTTATATCAAGATAACAATATTTGACATCATCTTACACTATCAGCAGCAATTTACACAAGTTAAAGAATGAAGGAATTTGCATACGAATGAACTACATCCTTGCTTAATAATTATCGCATAAAGGACAAAAGGAGGATCACTTTTTCGCACCACATGAAAGTAGTCAACCTGCACACAAAATGCAAAGGAATATAAGATTAACTCGTCAGTATAATGTAATTTTAAACATGATTCAATATGAGACTTAATTAAAGATTAAAAAGAAAAAAAACTACATTCATTTTTAGTATGGCCACTGAGGACTTCAATGGCAATAATGCAGAAATTTGTGTTATTCAATGGTGATTTGATTGGTGCTCCAAATCAGCTTCTACAAAAATCAGAAATCAATTAGTATACTTCATCAAATGTCATGAATACCTGAGTATCCAACTCCCCATTGACTTATGATTTGTGAGTTGTTTCCAATCTCTACAACATATCAAGTGGTCTTCTAATCAAAGATACAAAATTATCTCTCATGCTACATGCACAAAGAAAATTTATCATCTGTAACATGAGATGTAGCCTTATCATAATCCAATATAGTAACCTTTTGTGATCAAAAGAATCAAAATGTATTTCTTAAAAGTGAAATACTAAGATCCAATCACCTTTGGTTTACAATTTATCAGCTGTACCATGAAGATGTTAGGTATCACAACATTTACGTCTCAAACCAAATACTATGCATTAACTACTACCTGCTTCACACATCGACCCGATCTAGAGTCAATATTGAACACAAGTTGAAGGAAATTAGGTTGTTGCTATGCACAAACTAGCCAATGAAAACAGTAGTAAAATACAATGAAATCATATGTTGAGCTTACCTAGTGACATGCTAATACTAGTCTGAGATGCATGAAGTCCATCCCTCACCGAGCTATCCTCAAAAGAGCCATATGCTGAAGGGTGAGAACCACCAACATCGGCGGCTAATTTAACCCCCATCCTGAATAATTATAACACACAGATTTCCGGACATCATCATCTAAAACTTAAAAATAGAAAAAGCCATATAAAAGATATCTCAAAGTAAATTCAAACTGAAAATGTGGTGAAAGAAGACAGTCAAGCCCAGGAGCACTAGTTGCACTAGTTTTAACTGAACTAGACAATCCAACAAATAGATTAAACTACACAAAGCTTATCTCAAGTAATGCCTAGTGCATTTACTATGTGTTGGAATAACATAAGTTAAAGAATGAAGGATTACCGTGCTTGATAATTATCCATAAGGAACAGAAGGAGGATCACTTTTTCTCACCACATGGAAGTAGTCAACCTACATAAAAAAATGCAAAGGAATGTAATGCTAAATAAATGTCCCAAACAAACACTTATAAATTCATAGAGAATTTGCTGGATTATCAGCCCTCCTTCTAAAAACGACAAGAATTTTATAGCCTAAATCATTTCAGAAAGCTAATCATCTTTCCGTCCCAACATCAGTCGAAGAGGTACTATCAGATGAGCGAATCGCAAACGCATACTGTCCGAAATAATGACAAGTATAAATCTATATCGACGGAAGACAACATTTTAAAAAAAAAAAGCAAATTCAATTACCTGTGGCATAGTAGAAGGCTGTCATTTTCCTAATTAGTACTCTCAAATAGCAGTTCAAATCAGCGACGAACATACAGTTCACATCGATTACCAATGACTGAGGCGAAGACCATGACAGAGGCGATGACATTTTATTGGGTAATTGTGGTAAGAAATGGTTAGCGCAAAGAGTTTATAAATACAGAAAACCAGGAAAAAAAGTAGTACGGCAAAGTCGGCAAAGTAGTTTGCGAAGGTTTATAAATACCAGTAAGTGCTCCAACTATGACTTGCATAAATGATATAGCTTTTAAATTCAAGTCAATTCACAATAGTTAGCGCATTTTAAACGAACAAATGAAGATACAACAAAAATATACCCAAACAGGAAAAAGAGTTGTCAACATCTCAATAATATTTTCATACTGACTTAGTTCCTTTAGGGAGCTGCTAGGAATATCTCCGGAGTAATCTGTCGCTGCCTTGCATAACAGAAGAAAACTCATACATGGGCTTTTAGTCAGCTATCATATTGTTACCATATAGGAGTAAGCCGCAAGTGAAAGCCAGTAATCACAATGAAAAGCCATCATTCCTCGAACAAGGGTGAATAATCGTGCCAAAACAGTTTCACAGAACTATTGTCTACTTCATAAGTGATGCACATAATATCAGTTTATAAACAATGAAGCCAAATTATAAACAAATCTTCACTTATCATCGGGCGCTTACCCTGTTTCCTAACATGCAACATTTGCCTTTTTGAGAAGGCTTTAGTAGCCCCATAATGCCAAAAAAATGTCCACTGCTTTGCTAAGATTGATATCTATCACTACACATTGCACAAACCTATGTCCTCTTCTAACCCAAGAAGCAGACAATGTTTATGCCGTCAGCTAAACACTTGACACTATTGCCAAAACCCGTTTCTACACTAAAGCTAATCTTAGACCCACGCGACCAATCAATAACATCCTGTTTTAATTTGATTATTTCCGCCTCGCCAGCAGAAACAATCACAAGTACAACCATACAACTCCCATCTCTGACTTACACTCCCAAAATCACCTTCCCCTCGTTTCATTCTCAGAATATTTACTTGCAGCTGGTTAATTTATTTCAGAAATACAAAGATACATTACAACATTTTAGAACAAGTACACTTTGGCTGTCAAAGGATGTTCTTTGTCAATTAAAATCACAACATCAGTTGTTCTCTATCAATTAAAATACACAATCAGTCAAATTCAAACCACAGATCTTACAATTAGATACACCCGTAACATTAAATTCAAAATAAAATACTAAACTTCTCGTAATTTTAATCCGATTTTAGAATCAATTTCAGACGGCTTGAAACCGAAATACCAATGAAAGATTTCCAAAGTGAATATCTAATTCAATTTAATCAAATATATAAAAAATTGAAAATTGAATACGTAGACAATGAAATATACCTGAAGTCCCAAATGGATTTTGATAACAAATGGGTCGAAAAATGTGCGGTGTAGCTGGAAACAACAAGGACATTGATGGTTGTAAAGGGTGCATAGGCTTGAGAAGGAAATGGATGGTTGTCGAGGGCGGCATGCGTGAGAAACTGGAGTTGACGGTTGGAGTTGAATCAGTTGATGATTGAATTGGGGGATTGTGAGGTTTAATTTGGGGGTTGGGGAAATGTCAAAGAAGAGGGAGATAGAAATGTAAATAGGTTTTGGAGGTTTTTTTTTATTTTTTCTATTAAAGTCGGTTTTAATTACAAACCGACACAAAAACATATAACGGCGGTTTTTTAGCCCAAAAATTGTAAATTAGTATAAACTTTTAGCGTCATTCTTAACGTCGGTTGTTAATATAACCGCCACAATTGACTTATGGTGGCGTTTTCTATTTGGAACCGCCATAAAAAGTATCAGTTATCACGTCGGTTCTTACATAAACCGCCACAATAGACCTCTTACATATATAAAATTTGGGTTCCCGCCAATTTATTGGGCTTTTTACGTCGTTTCTATTAGAACCGCCACGATAACTGCGTCGTGATAGGGGGTTTTTCTACTAGTGTATGCAGTAAACTGACCATGTTGTTATTTTGTAAATATGTGGTGATCCATTTGGGGATGGTGAGAACATTGTGACACATGATGATGGTTATTAGCTCCGGGGACGAGATGGGAAGTCATCACTCGAGTCTAGCTTCCACTTTCATGAGATTTACCTCTCTAGTTTTAGTCGATTGAGTACTAGTGAACGTTGTTTTTGGATTTGGTTTTAGAACATGTAATAGTTAATTCATTATACTTTAATAAATGTTATTTTGGAATGGTAAGTTTGATATACTAGCCTCAGGAAACTGAGATGGTGACGGTCTCTCATGCTAGGGTGGTCCTGGTAAGGCACCTTGGTATGTGGGGGTGTCATAAAGTGGTATCAGAGCGACGATTATGGAACCTAAAACTAATGAACCTGATGAACATAGGGAGTCTAAATAAAATGAACTCGGGGAGAGTTGTTTGGAGCTACCGCAAAGACTTCGGAGACGTCCCAAAGTCGCACTGAGGCCCTTACGATCTCGAGCCGGTCACATGGGGGAGTCTTGGGAGCCGTTGTATGTTTAGACTCATGTGTGTTGTACTTGTAGCAGTGGTTTTTGTGAAATTGTTGGATGAAATGAGAAAATAATGTGTGTTATACTTGTACCTTTAAGTATATGTTGGATGAAGTATACTTTTGGGTTGAATGGAAGTGATTGGAGTATATGTGGTGCGTAACGGTATTATGTCGTTGTCACTACCAACGAAAACAATATTTATAACTTCACAAACTACTCTTAGTAAAGAGGTAAGTAAAGGTCGGATCCCAAGGGACGGGTATTGATTTAAGACCTCGAAGTATGTGCCAAGGCAGTTTGAGGGACGGTGTCTAGCTTCGGGATTTTCTAGTCTTAGGCCCACTTGCCTCAATTTCTCCGAAAAAGTATAGACCATGAATTCCAAGCCGGGAAAGCGAATGGACCGTGTCGGATCCAAACACAATACTCCAGTCACCGATCTAAGATGCCACCATAGCACGATCCACCTAATCAAGGGCCCACCTTCACTCTTCAATTAATTTTCCCAATAATTGTGTACTCGAGTGAAGTCCACCATGTATAGCCTCGTTCTCATCACAACTGACCGGGAGCGATATCATGTCATGTCAACTGGGGGCTCGATCAACCGCAGCCTTTCCATTAACCAGATCTGCAAAAAGCAGACGGGAGTTAGTATCCAAAACTGGCCGTAAAAAAAAAAGCAAAAAAAGCAAAAAATAAACAAAAAAATAAACAAAAAAAAAAGAAAAAAAAAGGCCAAATAGGACAGAAAACGGGTTCTTACCTGCAAAATAATAGGACTCCCAAGATAAGGATGCTCGCGGTTCACCTTCCTGTTATCCAATCCTAGAATGGTCTCCCCTAGAACTAAGGATGCTGGACTCATCCACAGTTCCATTTGCTACACTATGCCTAAAAATCGAGGGTCACCCCTCATCTTTTTGTCCACATGCCCTCGTAGGGCTAAGCAATGAAGAAGGCAAAATCCATAAGCTCTGCGCCTCGCCACATAAGAGATAGTAGGGTCCTCCCTATTTATAAATCGATCGACAAATTCAATTATACGGACACCTTTTGAGGTCACAAGACGGTCTACCTCAGCCTTGGTCAATTCAAGCAAATCCTTAAATTTATTTGTATAGCCTTGAGAGCTAGGGGGTATAGCCGGAACACTTTCAGCGTCCCATCCTCCAACCGCAGCAATTTCTTCAGTAAAAGGACAAATTTCGCCTCCCAGAAGGCAAATACATGAAAATTCGGGTCCCAATATTCAAGACAAGCATCCAAAAATGGCCTAATTATCTTTACTAGCTTAAAACTTACGACTGATCCTAAGTTAAATGTACCTATGTTGTGTTTCTCCACGTTCGTAAATTCGTTCGCCCACTTTTTAATGCGATTTTCAAAGGCATCCATATTTTCTTGGAAAATTTTGAGAAGATATATGATATTTTATGTAATAGACAAAGTCAAGGAAGGAAGAATTGTGAGAATAGAAGCTCAACCGAAGCCTTTATTTATATTATTCGACGTTTCTTAATTTCCGTTGAGAACCGACTAGCTTGAGAGAAGACGCAGCAAAAGCTGCGCCTCTTCGAAGGATCGCAGCTCTTGCTGCGCCTCTTCCCCAGGCTCATTTCCTCGTTTGACAGCCGTGGGATCTTTCCTAATCTGTTTTAGTAGGGACTTAATTCGGTAATTTCGATTAATTGCCAAATTTATGTTTCCGAAACTATTACGGGTTCGCTTTTCGAGGCAAAATCAACATTTTCGCAAATACACACAGTTACTCGTCTTTATTTATTTTTTCTTTTTTTTCAGGGAATCACATCACTCCCTCTTTTCAAAAATGTTTATGACACACTTAGACGTTTCTTTTAAATTCCTTTTTTAGGGGGTAGCCCTCCCTACCGTCCGGTCGCGTCATTTTATCGTTCGGTCACGTCATTTTGTCCATTTTCTGACACCTTTTTTCGTCATTTTGTCCATTTTCGGGCACTTTTTTTCATTTTCTCTTTTTTCGCGCTAATTTAGGCCATCTTAATTATTTTTGCTATATGTTTTGCTTATGATTTCCTACTGAATTTCGACAGCATGATGGCGCAAACCGTCACATGCCAAACCTGTTTTCAAAACTAACCTCCAGATACAACAAACACCCAGCAGCAAAGGCACGCAGACCATCATATATACAACCAAAATGCAAAAATATACATCAAAATATGGGCTCGTGGTTCCTTAGCTTTTCACGCTCCTCGGGAGTGCTAACTTTCCTCCATTGCAGATGATGCGAGTATTTTATATAATGTTTTTACCTCATTTTTACACGTATTTCTGTGCTATTTACGTGGCATCTAGCTACAATTGTCCCTGAATAGGCTACTTTGGGTTTGTCTTGTATAATGGCAGGTACGAACCAGAAAGGAGCGAAATCAAGCCTGAACTTGTCATAATTGCATCATTTTGGGAGAACAAGGAATCGGAGCTCGAAATCTGTCACTTAGAGATGCGTGAAGTGGCCTAGGAAGGTGCCAAGGTTTCCACCCATGCTTATGTATCTCGATCGACCAGTTTTGCTACCCATATTGGTCGATCGAATGCTTTATCATCGAAGAATCACTCGATCGAGCTCTGTTGTTACTCGATCGGGATAGCCATCCTCTGAAGTGCTCGATCGAATTCATTCTTTGCTCGATCGAACAGATTGTCAAGTTTTCATCTCGATCGAGTGGTTTCAATTCACTCGATCGAGGGCCTAGGTGTTTTATGCGGATTTTTGGTTATTCGCGAGATTTCCTTTTGCAATTAGAATATAAGGTTGTGACGGTAGTCATAATTCCTCTCTCTTCCCTTTTCTCTTCCTTCGACTCTTTCTCTTACTCTCTGAGAACTTTTCCTCTTGAACCCTAACTTTGGATTTTACTCTCCTTGTAATCGGTATTCTTACTCTACTCTTAATTCTTAATCAATCATTGTGTTCTATTGTTTTCTTTCACTCTATCTCTGTTGTTGTTATTCTCTTTTTATACTTTTAATCATGTCGAATTTCTATAGTTTATGTATCATTGTTGGTTGCTCGATAATCATGCATAGCTAATCTCTCTTGCTAAGACATAGGGGAGCCATGATTTTAAGGAAATTGTGAAATAGGTGATTAGACTTGATGCGAATTGAATCTATGTTGTTAATCGCTACATATAACTGTTCTTGTCTACTTGAGTCGACACAACTAGTTAATTAATCACGGTACACCTTGACCTAGATCAGAAGATTGGAAAAGGTAAGACCTGTAGCGAACATTAGGGCATTCTAATGAGGGCAGAAGTTAAGTTAGAACTGTCTTAGGGCGAATAGCGGACCGGAAGGACCTTTTTACTACCCTGTAGATCGGAATTGCATTGACCTGAGACCCTAGATTGCATTTTTTAAGAATCATGGTGAACCAACTGTCTTAGCTACTTCCTCTCTGCTTGATCGTTATCATTTCTCTTCTTTATTTCTCTCAGTTTATTTCTCTCTTTTAACCTCCTTAGATTAAAACAATCATTTAAAAACCCCCCAAGAAATTATGACTCAGACGAACTTAGTTTAGCAAACGTTTTCCTATCTCCCCGTGGAGATCGACCCTACTTACCGCTGACTTCTGTTGGTAGTACTTAGGTATTTATTTTTGGTACTAAATGACTGTATCAAATTTTGGCGGCGTTGTCGGGGAGGTGGCGTAATTTTGTTGCTTATATTATGTTTGTCTCTCGTCTCAAGGAATTTATTCCTTGAGACTGATCTCATATTTTTCCAGTGCTTTTATAGTGTTGCGGGGAATCTGTTCTAGAAGAGAACATTGTCATTCCCGCCCCTCTATAGACTCTATTTGCCAATATTCCGAACATTGCCAGTCACTCAGAACCTACGGTGGATTCTCTGCCTAAAGGTTTCCTGCTACCTACTATAGATTCAGGGACCTTTGGAATCCACCCATCTTATATACAGCTAGTTGAGAGAAATCTCTTCAAGGGGGTGCCTGGCGAGGATCCATGTAAGCACATAGAGCTTTTTACAGAGTATTGTTCCACCATTCCTTTAGCTGCTGGGGTGACACAGGATAGAGTTAAGGGAGTCCTTTTCCCTTTTTCTTTGACTGATGATGCCCGGGAATGGTCGAGAGATTTGGACAGGGAAGCTGCCGGTGTTACTGACTGGAATTCCCTTGCTCTAGCCAGCTACAGGCGATATTTCCACCACAGCGCACTAATGCGTTGAGAGGCCAAATTACTGCATTTGAGCAACTGCCTACAGATGATATGAATGAGGCTTGGACTAGGTTCAAGAGACTCGTTCGTTCTGTGCCTCATCATGGCTTCAAATGTTGGTTCCTATGTACCCAATTCTACAATGGGTTATATCCTGACCAGAGAGCCATATTAGATAATGCGGCCAAAGGGAGGTTCTAGAAAAATGTTGAAGATGATAAATGATGGCATCTTATTGAAGAAATGGCCATTCATGTAGCTGAATATGGAAATCCCAGAGGAGGTAGGCGCGTAAATGAGTCTTTGGTAGCTGAGGTGGAGAGTTCCAGTGGAAGGTTAGACAATTCGGAGATTTTGCAAACTTCAGGTGTGCATGAACAAGTTTATACCATAACTGAGCAGGAGGAAGTTTGTGGCAGATGCGGTATTGAGGGACATGACCCTATTATTGGCATGGCGGATGTAGAGCGGGTCCGCGCTTTTAGACAATTGAAGCAAGGAGTGCCGTTCTCTAAATTTTATGAAGATTTAACCATGACAAGTGCCTCTAGTCCTTCTAAGCCAATGCCACAACAAGTTGATTCACCCTCTACAGTTGGAGAACTTGCAGAGTTAAAGTCCTTGGTCTTGAAATTAACACTTCAGCTCGAAAGGAAGACTGCCAGAGATAACAACGATATAGAAGAGCTGCAGGACCAAGTTGCGCGTCTTTCATCCGTGAAAAGTCAAGTGAATCATTTACCTTATTATGACCCACTCAATGCCATAAATCTACGAAGCGGTCTTACTTATGATGGACCGAAAATGCCGCAAGATGAGGTCGTAATTGCTTATGAGATTCCGGATATTGATTTTGAGGAGTTAAGCAATGATGTCCCTGCTGAACATTGTGAGATAGCTCGATCAAATGCTCCTCCCCCTCGATCGAGTGATATTCTATCCACAGGTACTCGATCGAACACTCCCTATATTCGATCGAGAGAGGCTCAAATTGACGAATTTGATCGAGGAGATCAATCCTCTCGATCGAGCGACTTGCCCAATAAAACTGTTCGATTGAGTGATTCAGGCCCTCGATGAAAATGTGCTGAATTTGATGAACTCGGTCGAGAGGGCTACTTTCCTCGATCGAGTGGTTTTCCTGAAGAATGTGTTTGATCGAGTGGGAACAATGCTCAATCGACCACCTGTGCCAGCGGAAGTTCTATTTCACAGCCTAATTCCGCTACCATGTCGTCTTCCCCTGCTGCAGACATGCCACGTTCTGTCAAAGGTAAAGAGAAGGTCGCGGGCCCACTTATTGCTCAAGAGTTCCTTATCCAGGACGCCTGAAAGATGATAAGGTCGAGCGAAAGTACGGTAAGTTTGTGGACGTGGTCAAGAATCTTCAGGTAACCGTCCCCTTTACTAAACTTATTACCCAGGTACCTACTTACGCAAAGTTTATGAAAGATATTTTGACGCGTAAGAGAGAGCTTAGTGAGTTCGAGACTATTGCATTTATGGAAGAGTCTGGTCATTCACTTCTTAATAAAGCTCCGCCAAAAATGAAAGACCCGGGTAGCTTCTCTATTACCTGTACCATAGGAAACGAAGTGATAGATAAAGCTCTTTGTGATTTAGGAGCCACTGTCAGTGTCATGCCGCTTTCTGTCTGCAAGAAACTTAATATGGGTAACCTTAAAATGACTAACATCACCTAACAGATGGTTGATAGATCTGTTTGACGACCTTTGGGTATCTTAGAGGACGTGCCTGTTAAAGTAGGCAAGTTCTTTATCCAAGTGGACTTTATTGTTTTAGACATAGCTGAGGATACACGGACCTCAATTATACTAGGAAGACCATTCTTATGTACAGTTGGGGCCATTATTGATGTCAAACACGGGCATTTGACTCTTGTAGTAGGGGATGACGCGATCAGTTTTAGTTTACCTGGTACACTAGCTCGGCCAATGATAGAGGATACATGCTATTCCGTTGATATTGTTGACGAGTCTGTTTTTGAGCTTTGGTCGGGTTCTTTTATAAAGGATCCACTAGAGGCCTTGATGCTTTTGGATGAGTGTGCAGATAACCCAGAGAACAATGACGCTGTGTTGAATTTGCTAGAAGCTGCATTAGATGAGCGTGAACTCACCAACGCTGAGGGAGAGAGAGTTGAACAAATGATAAATACTCTTTGCGCCATAGAGGTAAAGGTACCTGAGCGTAAGCCTCTTCCTTCTCATCTTAAATATGCTTTCTTAGATGATACAAAGCAATATCTAGTCATTGTTAGTGCTAAATTGGATGATAATCACCTGGCCACTTTGTTAGTTGTTCTTAAGAAAAAAAGGAAGGCCATGGGTTATTCATTGGATGACATTAAGGGCATTAGTCCTGATATTTGTATGCACAGAATTGAGCTTGAGGAAGATCAAAAGCCTTGCAGACAGGGTCAGCGTCGTCTGAACCTGAAAATGCAGGATGTCGTGATGGCTGAGGTAATGAAGCTGCTCGATGCAGGTATTATCTATTCTGTTGGTCATTCTAAGTGGGTGACTCCAGTTCAGGTAGTTCCTAAAAACTAATTGATACCTACGAGAGTAGTGACTGGTTGGCGGATGTGCATAGACTACAGACAGCTAAATGCCGCCACAAAGAAAGATCACTTTCCTCTTCCTTTCATTGATCAGATGGTAGAAAGGTTAGCTTCTCATAAGTTTTTCTGTTATCTAGATGGATACTCAGGGTTCTTTGAGATGCCTATTCATCCAGACGGTCAGGAAAAGACTACGTTTACTTGTCCTCAGGGTGTTTTTGCTTATCGCAGGATGCCTTTAGGTTTATGTAATGCCCCTGCCACCGTTCAAAGGTGCATGATGGGGATATTTTCTGAGTATATAGAGTCTATTATGGAAGTCTTTATGGACGATTTTAGTGTCTATGGAAGTGACTTTGCTAATTGTCTGTCTAACCTTAATAAAGTGTTGCAGCGCTGCATTGAGGTTAATATTGTGCTTAATTGGGAGAAGTGTCACATTATGGTCAACGAGGGAGTTGTCTTAGGGCACTTAGTTTCTGACAGGGGCATTGAGGTTGATAAAGCAAAGGTGCAAGTGATTCAGCAATTGCCTCCTCCTGTTAATGTTAAAGGAGTGAGGAGTTTCCTTGGTCACGCCGGCTTCTACCGCCGATTTATCAAGGATTTTTCAAAAATTGCTAAACCGCTTATACAGCTATTGCTTAAGGATGCCTCCTTTGCATTTACCGACGAGTGTCTTTCCGCTTTTAACAAGTTAAAGAAGGCCTTGATTTCAGCACCGATTATACAGCCTCCCAACTGGGACTTGCCGTTTGAGATTATGTACGATGCTAGTGATTGTGCACTAGGAGCGATGCTGGGCCAGCGGAAAGACAAAGCCTTAAATGCAATTTACTATGCGAGCTGAACTCTGGATGAGGCTTAAGTGAAGTACACCACTACTGAGAAGGATCTGTTAGCAGTGGTTTATACGCTAGAAAAATCACGTTCTTACTTGATAGGGTTAGAAGTTACTGTTTTTACTGACCATGTAGCGCTTAGACACCTTCTTGCTAAGAAGGAAGCTAAAGCACGGCTGTTGAGATGGATACTCCTCCTTCAGGAGTTTGATTTACGGATCAAAGATAAGAAGGGTGCAGAGAACGTAGTAGCTGATCATCTGTCGCGACTATCGCAGGAAGAGGGAGAAGATTCCTTACCTATTGATGATTCTTTTCCCGATGATTCCTTATTTGCTGTTTTGTCTTCTATTACTAACCATGATCCATGGTATGCAGATTTGGCTAATTATGTTGTCAGTGGTGAGCTGCCACCTGACCTTTCTTATCAGTAGAAGAAGCGTTTTCTCTATAACGCTAAGCACTACTTCTGGGATGATCCTTATTTGTTTAAGGAGTGTGCAGACGGTCTCTATAGACGGTGTATTCCGCAGTGGGAGATCAAGGCAATCTTAGAGGGTTGTCATTCATCTTCTTATGGTCGTCACCACGGTCCGTCGCGTACCATGGCTAAGGTACTTCAGTCTAGTTTTTATTGGCCTACTTTATTTGCCGATGCTAAAGTGTTTGTTTCAGTTTGTGATGCTTGCCAACGCTCTGGGAATATTTCTAAGAGACATGAGATGCCACAAAATGGCATCCTAGAGGTCGAGGTTTTTGATGTTTGGGGCATTGATTTCCAAGGAACCTTCCCGTTTAGCAAAGGTAACAAGTATATCTTGGTAGCTGTGGATTATGTGTCTAAGTGGGTGGAAGCGATTGCTTCACCTAATTGTGATGCCGAGACCGTGATTAAAATGTTCAAAAAAATTATCTTTTCCCGATTTGGTGTCCCTAGGATCGTCATTAGTGATAGGGGAATGCATTTTAAAGAAAAGAAACTTACCTCTTTTTTGTCTAAGGTTGGTGTCCAACATCGGCGTAGTTTGGGTTATCATCCCCAAACTAGTGGGCAAGTTGAGGTGTCTAACAGGGAAATAAAAGAGATTATGGCTATGGTAGTTTCTAAATCACGGAAGGATTGGAGTCTAAAACTGGAGGACACATTATGGGCTTATCGGACTGCCTTTAAAACACCGATTGGTGCATCACCATATCGGCTGGTTTATGGGAAGTCCTGTTATTTACCTGTTGAGTTAGAGTGTAAGGCTTGGTGGGCTATTTGTGAACTAAACTTTGATCCTAAGTTGTGTGGTCAGAACCGTTTATTGCAGGTAGATGAACTGGAGGAGTTTCGGCTAAATGCCTATGATAGCTCACGCATCTACAAAGAAAGACGAAGAGATGGTACGACAAGCGGATCATACCTCGAGAATTTCATGTCGGGCAGAAGGTGTTGCTGTTTAATGCCCGACTGCGCTTATTTCCTGGCAAGCTGAAGTCCAGGTGGAGTGGCCCTTATACAGTGGCTGGTGTCACCAAATTTGGGCCGTTGATTTAGAGAGTTCCACGGGCAACATGTTCAAAGTCAATGGCCAATATGTGAAGCATTACCATGAAGCAAACGATGCAGATAGCAGAGTCGAGGTTCTCTACTTCGATAATCCTAATGAGTCAGCTAATTGAAGCAAGAATGGTCGTGCGGGACCTCTTAAACCTGCACTATTGTAGATACCCGGTATCTGCTGAGACTCCAACAAACACCCGATGATTATCGGACTACAACATGTTTTGGGATCGCAACATTTGATCGACAGTTTGTGTACAACTTTACGACGGAAAACTTAAAACGATTTCGAAAACAAAACATTTCAAAACATTTCAAAAATACCTGGAGTGTTTAATGCACGACGACGGGGTCGCAATGACACTAACTAGAGTCAAAACCGACACCGGACCAAAAACCGACTCGAAAATTCAAATCCCGACTCCAACAACGAGTCAAACCGAGTCAAACACAAAAACCAAAAATATCTCAAGCCTTATATCCTATGTTTTCCCGGATTCATGTTGGTCAAGTACCAAACATGTGACTAGAAAACCTAGGATAGAACAAATCATGATTGCGTTTGTTGTGATAGTGACAACACAACTCGAAGTGCCGCGACGTGGCTCGCGCCTTTTTTAGCAGCCCAGGTGGCCACGTCGCTCAAAACTCACACAACCACTCATTCTCCTATAAATACCCCTCAAATGCCACCCATTTGAGACTCACGCGAGTGTCCGCCCCCTCTTTTCTCCCTTAAAATTCTCGACTCGACTTCTAAAGTCACACAAATGCGTGTTTACGACCTACCGATCGTAAACACGAGCCTTACACATTGTTTGGTACCGTCATCGTGCATTAAACCACTTGTCCGACCACTTTGACCACTACACCATCACTAAACTTTTAAAACACTCTTTTACTTACCAAAACGGTTTTAACCCGAGTTTTTTTCGATCAAACAAGTTGTTACACTTACGTCGGTCACTCGCCATAACCACACATGTAAGTATGAGGGTGTAAAAATCCTCTTTTATTATGTTTTCATTTGTTTCATGACTTTAACATGCTAAAACATGCATAACATGAACCAAAACATGGAATAAACGAGCTAAAACTGATTTTTGGTCTGAGGCAGAAGCCCCTTAGGTCGCTAACAGGCTCGCGCCTAAATAGGGTGCTCAGACCAGAGATCAACCGTGTTTGTTCTCGTCATTTCCCTTAATCCATTTTCATATATGTAATCGGTTTTTACCATTTCAAGTATTTTCGAAACCCTTTTGTTTCATTTCACATGTTTTAACCATAAAGCATTCTTCACCCTTGGTTCTTCATACCATGACGGTTAAATCCGTGTTTCGGTGATAATATTTGGTTAATGACATTTAAGAGGTATTTTAAAGCCTTTTATTTCATTTCTTTACATTTTCAAACAAACATATTAGTCACCAACGCGAAATCATCCTTGGTTCTACATACCATGCCGGATTTTAACCCGGGTACGATGATGAGTACCGACTAATTACATTCAAAATGGACTTAAAACAATTAGTCCATAATCATTTTCAAAACTATTCATGTCAATCTTGTCAAATCGAACCCGACATCGAATATTATCAAACAATGATGATTATTCGAGTCTAGTTCTCCAAATCAACAAATGCGGTCTAAACGACCCTTTCAAAATCAAACCGGGTTCAAATACCCACTTTTAACACGTTTCATAACGTTTTCTAAACAGTCAGAACACGGCATACAGCCGTTGGCTAACCCGCGCCTCAAGCAGGCCTTTTCTTTCTCATTTTCAAAACCAAAGGGAGGCCCCTTACACCGCCGGCTGGCTCGCGCCTCTTATAGCCGTCTGGTACAGGGCCTGTTCCCTTCTAGCATTAGTCTAGGACAATCCCGATTCCGGCTAACCCGGATATAGGACGGATCAGATGACTTTTCGATTATTCAAAACCACATTTGCAAAATGCCTTACTAAGACAAATGGATCATGTTATGCACCCTAAACCTAATACGGTAAATAGATGTTTAATTTCCGTCTTGCATGTAAATCAATCATTAATCCAACTCGACATCTTACACTTGATACTTGGATTAAATCAACCGACTTAGAAATCTCTCACATGTTAGCTTTAAATCATTGGATGCGCATTCATGCATTTAAACCGTTTTATCAACTTTTGCATTCAACCAACCAAGATCGATCAGTAGAGGCCGCTAAACGCGGGCGGGATTGGGTGTCTAATTAAAGGGCTTCCCAATACGTACCTTCACCTCTTACTCAGAAACTTTGGATAGTGGACGACCTTATCCAGGGCGTACGAGAGTCATTCTAGAGATAGAATGCTAAAGAGGGACGATTTCCTTATCTTTAGTACCTATGTCAAACGCTGCTTCGTGCTTCGATTTGACCGATGTATAAAGTGGAATTCGAATGGGTTCCAGGCATCCCACAAATGCTTGGTGGCGACTCCGAACATCTGTAATCGTTTCGAGACCCTTACCGAGACGAAACCGGCCGATCTAAAAACGATCCGGTCGAAAGCACCTTTACGCCGCCGAGCGTGGCTTTCAAAAAGACCGCTGCGCGTCCGCAGATCGAACCGGACCCGCAGGTGGGCCATGTCCACAGATTGGCGTCTCCGCTGGGGACAACTAGGACACTTACGTCTTTGTGATCCCTAGATGGTGAGACTCGAACGAGGTCTTGGTTGGAATGCATTAATTGATATTACGGTCACGGTCGGGTTCCTTGTCCGGGCCCACAACCTAACCCTTATCGACCAATTGGCTCATCTCGTCGGCGTGAGTTTTCTCATCCCCGCGTTTCGAATCCCGATTGAGTCAAGCATACCATTGACATTACACATTTTTGTTTCGTCAAAGAGCTTTCATCACTTTCGAGCACGAGGCTAGGGCACCCTCCCTACACATTTTGTTTGGATTGGTATCCCTCTCGAAAATCGGGGTTTGATTTCTTGGTGTGTAACCCACCCTTTTAAGCCAAAACCCGTGTCAGCATGATGCATAATATAGAGAAACTGTGAGTGCTTATGTGCTACTTGATCATAAGTTCTTCTGTGTCATTTTTTAAACTTTCAAAACACCCTTTTGCGCCGTTATAATGGCCACTTCAAACTTCGGTCTTTCGCCGACCGATGCACGCCTTTCTAGGCCGTCGTAATGACGATTTTCAAACTCGGTTTTGTATAACCAATTCAACACGCCTTTCTAGGCCGTCGTAATGACGATTTTCAAACTCGGTTTTGTATAACCATTTCAACACGCCTTTCTAGGCCGTCGTAATGACGATTTTCAAACTCGGTTTTGTATAACCATTTCAACACGCCTTTCTAGGCCGTCGTAATGACAATTTTCAAACCCGGTTTTGTATAACCATTTCAAATCACCTTTTTACGCCGTTATAATCGCCGCGTTTAAACACGGATTTTAACCCGTTTCGCGCCGATAATGGCTCTTTCAAAACCCGAGAAAAGCACACACCCTTTTGTCGAGACACTTTCGGGATCCCGAGGACCATGCACCGTCCCCGAGACCTCTTCAAACATTTCAAACTCGATTTTCAAAACATATAATTTTGAATTTCAAAACCGTCTTGGGTAGCAACACACCGTTTTCCGAGCCGACCCAAACTCAAACCGTCTTTTGCAAATAAACTTGAGACAACCCTTTTTAACTGATCGACTTGCGGAGATTTCTATCTTCGGATGCCGCCCATTAAAGCGACAAATGAATCTTTTGAAAATTCCTATTTTCGAAAACTTCAGTCCACCATTCCAATTCCTCCTCGTGTCTATCGAGTCAAAGCAACCGTACTTATGGGTCTTTACTTATGAGTCGTCTCACCACGAGACCCGTCCAATGCCATCACGCCGTTATGATTGGACTCGTGTCAAAGGTTCGGTCAAACACCGTCACGTTATAAATCGAGTCAGCACCGAGGGACCACACACTGTCACCCCGTCTTGTTGAGTCGATCTTGGTCTCGTCCTCTGTGTTGTCTGCGTTCAGTCTTGGAACCGTGTCGGATTGAGTTGTAATGTGAGCCGTTTTTACGCCTCGAGCCATGGCCCCATCTTGACTTCGTCCAACAACAACAATGATAACAACAGAGATGTCACAACTGATCAGCTAGCCAGCCTACTTACCGCTCTTAAGGTCACCCTGGATCGTGTCGAGACCCGTATCGATGCCCTGGAGAACAAGGAAATTGGGGAACATAGTACCCCACCTCTGACTGAGACTGAGAAGAGGCTGAAACACTTGGAAGAACAACTCCTAGCCCGGGGTAACAACATCCACCTTGAAAATAACCGAAGGTTCGAACCTGTTGGGGACCAGTTACCTGACAACTTCACCCTGACTGATGTGCCTAAGTTGAAGGGAGTGGAGGACCCACTCAACCACATCCGTGCTTTCAAAGACTACATGGCCATTAAGGGGTCAAAAAAGAACTTTTTACCAGGATCTTCACATCCTCTTTGGAGCCAATTCCTCGCCAATGGTACTACTCCTTGGACCCGAAAAACCTTACCACCTGGGATGAA
Source organism: Silene latifolia (assembly GCF_048544455.1). Taxonomy (NCBI): domain Eukaryota; kingdom Viridiplantae; phylum Streptophyta; class Magnoliopsida; order Caryophyllales; family Caryophyllaceae; genus Silene; species Silene latifolia. The sequence goes on along the minus strand of NC_133536.1, from coordinate 115,512,350 downwards.
ATCGTAGTTGAGTTTTCCAAACAGTATGCCGACAATGTCGAGATCCAGGCCAACACCCGTACTCTCGAGCTGTTAACCCAAAACGACAAAGCGGGGTTCACTGAGTTCCTAACCCGTTGGAGGAGGGTGAGTACTCAGTTGGTTAGTAAGCCTAGTGAATCAACTCTGGTGGAAAAATTTGTCAACAACCTCCGCCCGGTTTATGCCAACTCTCCGAGGTATCAAAATATCAAAACTTTTCAAGATCTGCAGATTCTGGGGACACGTATTGAGGACGACCTCCGAAAGGGTGTCTTAGCAAAGACCACAGGCAGGGGTTATCAAGGATCCACCTCAACCGGATCTCGCCCTTACGGTCAGATAAACAAGATTGATGAGGTTAACCTCGTCGAACCATCTGCCAAGAAAATTGAACGCCCCCAGAGAGTGTTCACCAACATAGGGTCAACTTATGCAAGTGCCCTGAAAAGGCTCATGGACCAAGAGAAGCTACAACCGATCGGGCCCACCCCGGACCCGGCCGACGCCAAGAAATCCCGATTTTGGAACCCCAACGCCTACTGCCAGTATCATCAAGGGAAAGGGCATGATACCGAAAATTGCTTTAAACTCAAGCACCTCATTCAAGACATGATTGAGAAGGGAGATTTGCCTATACCCCCACCAACTAAGCCAAACAACAAGACGAATCCTCTGGGAATTCACGCCATCTCTGACGATGAGCCGACCCTAGACTACTCTCATCTAATCTTGTCAATTGACGATGAGGTGAATGTTCTGGAAAAGGACCCTTCAGATGGAGTGTTCGTATTCAGTGCTGCCACTATGCTCACTATGTTTCAGCAAGTTGAAGAGGCCATTGCCAGCCTTTCTGAGAGAATCACCCGACTCGACGACGCCTACCGTCGACTCATCTTCAATCCCCTGGCACCACGTCCGCGGGAGAATTCCCCAAGCATTCAAAACTACCCACCCCAGGATGGATTGCTCTCGCGACCATTCTGGCATAGACCCCACGAAAACCACCTTCAAAATACCCACCTTCATGAGAATTACCCTCAAAATATCTACCCTCAAAATAATTACCCCCACAAAAATCGCCCTCACAAAAATATTCCCCACAAGAACTACCCACCGAGGAATACCCCTCCGAGGTATCCTCGAGACCCTGAAATTAACGGCATATGGCGGGATGATGTTGAGGATGTCTATGTCGTCCCAGGAAAGAAGAAGAGGACGAAGGAAATCGGACATTTCACTCGGTCCGGACGTCCCTATCAGAATCCGAGCAACCCAGCGGTCGTTCCAACAACGAATGACCAAATCGTCCCAGAGGTGGACACTCAACCAAAGGCTCCCGAGAACTCAATCCTGAAACAGCTCCAGAAAGCAAGGGCCGAGATCCCAATTTGGCAACTGATCGCAACGTCTTTTGAGCATCGACAGGCCTTGCTGCAGGCCTTGGGAAAATTAACCGTGCCCTCCACCTCTTCCCCAGAAGAAATAGTGGCACACATGACAAGAGACGCCCCTGATCTGAGCAACCCGGTCGTCTTCTCCGACGAGGATATCCCCCTGTTCGGAGCCAACCATAACCTGGCCCTATACATCACTGTGCAATGCCTCCAAAAGAACATACCAATGGTCCTCGTGGATGACGGTTCCGCCGTGAATGTCATTCCTCTCAAAACTGCCCCCAGGCTGGGTATTAAGGAATCTAATTTAATCCCAACGAATCAAGGAGTACGCGCCTACGACGACACTCGTCGTAAGGTCGCTGGGCTTATCACTCTAGCCGTCGCAACCGGGCCACTAGAAAGACAAACCAGTTTCCAAGTGGTCGACATCGACGCATCCTTCAACATGCTCCTGGGACGTCCCTGGATTCACGCCGTCAAGGCGGTCACCTCAACGCTTCACCAAAAGATCAGGGTCCCCTTCAATGGGAAAACGATCACGATCCCCGCTTCCCCAATCAAAGCAGTTATGAGAAGAGGGGTAGCCTCCTAAGCCATTGAGGAGGACGACAATGAAATGTGGGGTTTCCAAGCCGTGAACACCATAACTGATGAACTAACAACCTCTGAATGTGACCCGTTCGCCAGCCTCACGATCAACCGTATCATGATGCGTCAGGGTTATTTCCCGGGTTTGCCGCTCAATCCGCTAAAGGACCCATTGCCTCCCTTGAAGCAGGCTAAGGTCCCCAATATTCCCTTTGGAATGGGATACGAACCTACTGACAAAGACATCCAGGAGATGAACCTCCTAATCCGAAAACGCAAGAAGCACGGAGTCATCCTCCGTCCCTACCACCTGACTCTCAACGGATACTTTGTCCCCGAGGGAGAGTCCGAACTCTACCACGGCTTTCCGGAGCCTATCTATGACTCTGTGGCGAAGGCTAGATACCCGGGAGTGGATGTCTTCCAGGACTGCTACTTTATTCCCGACAACATCGAAGCTACATCAACCGAGTCCAAACCGTCACCATGCCTCGACGGACAAGATGTCACACTACTCTTTGGGGAAGATAACATCAAACGCCTCGACTATGAGGACATCATCAACATCGCCCTGAAAGACAATCAGTTTGATCCAACCGCCTTGATCTCCGATCTCGACCGGAGAAAGCCACCTAGGGCTGGGGGAAGACCATCAAGTGGACCGATCGCCAAGGCCGCATTCTCAAGATCACAACTGGAGAAGGCCCTATGTTCAAGAAGGAAAGTGAAGAAGGATCTGACTCTGAGTCTGAGTCGGAGTCAGAGTCTGTTATAGCTCCTAACACTCCGGATGTCCCAGTCAAGGTCCCCTTCCCACTGTTTTATCACAAAGTCGTGGCTGATTCAGAGGCTGAGTCTACTAAGGTCACCCCCACTCCAATAAAAGGTGACAACCTGGAGCCTGTTCCAGGGGCCACTTCCTCTGTTGTGTCGTCTTTGACTGACCACGAGATGTCTGTCCTTTCCGAGCTTTTCGCTCTTGTCAACTTAATGAACGCTAAGTTTGCTTATGACTCGTCTCTTTTTAACTGCAATGCAATTCTGAATGATTATGAGGAATTTGACTTGAGTGACTACCCACCTCACTTAGCCAAAGAACTTGACAAACGGGAAACCAGAACCCCCATCATTGAGGAAACCGAGCCTATTAACGTAGGAACCGACAATACACCTCAAGAACTTAGGATAGGGACAACCCTGGACCCCTCGGAAAGACAATAGTTCGTTGACCTCCTCCACGAATACAAGGACGTGTTCGCCTGGTCTTACAGAGATATGCCTGGGATTGACAGACAAATTGCAGAGCACCGGATACCCATCAAACCCGGGGCTAAACCTGTGAAACAGAAGCTACGCCGGATGCGTCCTGAGTGGGCCTTAAAATCAAAGAAGAGGTGGACAAACAGTTTAAGGCTGGGTTCATCAAAGTATCTGAATACTCTGACTAGGTGGCCAACATTGTGCCGGTACCAAAGAAAGACGGACGAATTCTGGTTTGCGTCGACTTCAGGGATCTGAACAAGGCAAGTCCAAAAGAAGACTTCCCTTTGCCGCATGTTGACATTCTGGTAGACAACACTGCCGAACATGCTCTCCTATCATTCATGGACGGGTATGCCGGGTACAACCAGATTAAAATGGCTAAGGAAGACATGCACAAAACTGCGTTCACTACACAGTGGGGGACATATTGCCTCAAGGTCATGCCTTTCGGCCTCATCAACGCCGTAGCGACCTATCAAAGAACCGCTACCACTCTCCTACATGATATGATGCACAAGGAGGTAGAGGTATATGTCGATGACATGATCATGAAATCAAAAGAACGGGACGACCACATCAATGCTCTCCGGAAATTCTTCGCTCGTCTGCGGAAATATAACATGAGACTAAATCCTCAGAAGTGTGCATTCGGGGTCACCTCCGGAAAACTCTTGGGACATGTCGTCAGCAAAAGAGGCATTGAAATTGATCCAACCAAAATCAAAGCCCTTCAACAAATGCCTCGGCCTAAGAACGAGAAGGAGATTCGGGAATTTCTCGGTCAGGTCCAGTACATCAGCCGGTTCATCGCCAAGCTCACTATGATTTGTGAGCCGATATTCAAGAAGCTTCGCGCCTCCGATCACACCGATTGGGACGACGACTGTTAGAAGGCATTCGACAGGATAAAGGAAATCCTATCCAAACCTCCCGTCCTCATGCCACCTCAACCGGAGATTCCTCTATCCCTATACCTGACTGTTACTGACTAGGCTATAGGAGCAATGCTAGCACAAACAGTTGGCAACGAGGAGCGAGCCATCTACTACATCAGCAAAAAGTTCATTGAGTACGAGACGAGGTATACCCAGCTGGAAAAGACATGCCTTTACTTAGTATGGTCAACAAAGAAGTTGCGGCATTACATGCTCAGCCACTCGGTCCACATCTACTCCAAGATGGACCTGGTTAAATACATCTTCGAAAAACCCGTACTAAACGGAAGGCTGTCTAGATGGACACTCATGCTGTCTGAATTCGATCTCAAGTTTGTACCTCTCAAGGTTATCAAGGGAAGAGCAGTCGCTGATTTCCTAGCAGAAAATCCCGTCAACGAGGATCCAACGACCGACACATGGTCACTTCCTGACGAAGACATCCTTTGTGCCGACTCCGACGCATGGGACCTATACTTTGATGGTGCATCTAATCTGAGAGGCTTCGGGGTAGGAATCCTTCTAATATCACCGGAAGGAGAACACGTTCCAATCTCGGTCAAGCTAGACTTCGCCGTTACCAACAATGCCGCTGAATATGAAGCATGTCTCATCGGCCTACAAGCAGCCATCACACTTGGCATCAAGAGACTGAGGGTCCATGGCGATTCCTCACTCATCATCAATCAGGTATCCGGATCATGGAAAATCCGATCTGACAGCTTAACTCCCTACCGAGCAAAGATCAATCAAGAGGCCGAATTCTTCGACCAAATCGACTACTTCCACTTGCCGCGAGAGGAAAATCAATTTGCTGATGCCCTGGCAAAACTTGCCGCGCTCGTCAACATACCTGACGACATGACGTCGATGCCCCTATGTGTTGAGAGCCGGAGCGAGCCAGCTCATATTTGTGCCATTATCGACGACAAGGAAAGCCATGATGAACCTTGGTACCAAGCCATCCTCAATTACAAAACCAAAAACGAATTCCCTCCCAACTCTGATCAAAGAGGACAAAGAGCCATCCGTTTACTTGCATCACAATTCGTGATAAACCAAATTCAACTCTACAAAAGAACACCCCAAGGAATTCTCCTCCTTTCCATTGACCATCACAAAGCCAAGAAAGTCATGGGAGAGGTTCACGACGGAGAATGCGGCCCTCACATGAGTGCAATGATGCTTATACAGAAAATCATGCGGCTGGGTTACTACTGGACAACCATGGAAGCCGATTGCCGTAACTACGTCAAACATTGCCACAATTGCCAAATCTTCGCCAACATACAACACATAACACCATCCCTTTTATACACCATGACATCACCCTGGCCATTTTCAACCTGGGGCATCGACATCATCGATAAAGTCAACCCGATAGGCACTAAGGGGCATTGCTTCGTCCTCGTCGCCATCGACTACTTCACCAAATGGATGGAAGCACAGTCATATGCAGTCTTGACCGCCAAACAAGTGGCCAAGTTCATTCAAAACAACATCATCTGCCGATATGGGGTACCCCATGAAATCATCAGCGATCAAGGCTCTCACTTCCAGGCGGAAACTCAGGCTTTGCTGGACAAATACAAGATCAAACGACATCGATCATCCCCCTACCGTCCCCAATTAACTGAGCGGTGGAGGCAGCAAACAAAACTCTCGTCACCATTATCAAGAAAATGCAAGACAACTACCGCGACTGGCCGAGCAAACTCCCATTCGCACTCTGAGGATACCGAACCTCCATTCGAACACCAACAGGCGCCACACCCTTCCACCTAGCATACGGTATGGAGGCGGTTCAACCGGTGGAGTTAGAGGTCCCATCTCTACGCATTCTACTGGAGAGTCAAGTCCCTGAGGCGGAATGAACCCGTCGAAGGTACGAACAACTCACTCTTCTAGACGAACGGCGACTCAACGCCTTGCACAACGTCCAGCTATACCAACGACGTATACACCGGGCATTCAACAAGAAGGTTAAACCCAGAAACATCCGGGAGGGCGACTTGGTCCTCAAGTCAGTCCGAGCACCATTACCCGTCGATCCGAGGGGAAAATTCAAACCCAACTGGGCCGGGCCATACCTGGTCAAGAAAATACTTTTGGGGGGCGCAATGAGACTGAGTGACCTAGATGGGGAGGACTTTACAAACCCGACCAACCTAGACTAACTCAAGAAATACTACCCTTGAACCCTATCAACCAACAACCTAGCCTAGTTTTGCAACTAGCACCAACCTCAACCCTTTTCAAGTCAAGTTCCTCAATATGTTCTGATTTGAAATTGCATGTTTTATCGAGTCTAAGCTGCGGCACCTTGCCCGTTTCGAATGTCCTTTGATCCGTCAAAGGCAACGTCCATTTTCACTATAAAAACAAACCCCTGAACTACGAGCATGGTTTTATTTCACCTCTTCAGGTGAATACATAGGCAGTCCCTCTTATGCTTGAGGGATACAACCACAAAAACCAATTCAAATTCACAAAACATTTCGAACTACGATCATGGTTTGATTTCACCTCTTCAGGTGGATACGTAGGCAGTCCTTCCTTAAACAAGGAGGATACAGCCATTCCCACATCAAAAAACATCCAAAAAAAAAGGAAAACTATTCCCTTTCCCACAAACATACAAAAATGAGCCTTTATCCCTTTCCACAAAATACCACTTTCCCAAGTGCAAACGTTTAGGACGATTCAAATCGAATTGCCTTTACCAATGGATAGAAGAAACAAGCGTTCACAACTTTCGACACGAGCAATCCTCTTATTTAATTAATAATGGGAGGGATTACAATTTCAACAACAAATAAAGCTCGACAAGTCTACAACTTGTCAAAGCTAAGGTGTCCACTAACACACGTCACATAATAAAACTAGCACAAAACACACAACAACTAGCTAGTACAATATAATACAAACTCACAACAATAATACAACATAATAATAAAGTGGGTAATGGAGGTCTTCACTCTTCCATTCTGCCCTTGCCTTTTCCTTCGGGGTACATCTTCCCCTTGTTCTTCTTGTTGGCCCGCCTAGCATGGACTTCCTCCTCGGAATGGATCCTAAACGGATCTAAGATGACGACGGCCTCCGGTCTAACACAAGACCCCATATTTGACCCAAGACGAGCCAATGCACGGCCCGCCATACTCTTGGGACCGGAACTCCTCCTCTTCGGTGGTCTCATCACATCGGGAGTAGCTCCATCAACATACTCTTCAAAGAAGGCACGATTGGCCTTGCCAACCTCTCGGTACTTCAAATCGACGACCTCGTCCATACGGAATTTGGATCTCTCTTCCAAGGACGGAGCACGTGACCATTTGACATAAGCGGGAGTCACCCATGTTGTGGCAACGGGGTTTGGCACCTCCCAAAGCGGCCGAGTGGCCCACCACCTTTCAAAGAACTCCACGAGCTCGGAGTTCCGGAACACATTCTCTTTGACGAGAGTATCTTGAGGGGGCACCATTTGTTGACGCCCCATTTACCTCATGAGCCTTTCGGGATAAATGAAGGAAACAACTTTCAAGCCCACCACCATCAAAGAACGAGGACTAGCACCCGATGCGAGCAACCCCGTGAAGGACCTCACGTGCCACCACGGCACCACCCAACGGATATGACGACCACCCTCCTCCGCCAATCTTGCGGACCAATAGGCCTCGGTGGAAGCAAAACTATCCGGGTACAACTTCTTCCTCATAGTAAGGTGACGGAAGGAATAAGAAGAAGGATTAGCCGGAGGCTCTACATACGTTAGCCTCTCCAATAGCCACACTTGGAGGATCCTTGGCGATCCAAAAGAGGGAGCTTCTCCACAAGAGCCTTCCTTGTCCAAAGCTTGGATAATCTCTCCAATCACCAACCACGATGGACCTCTACCATGCTCCATTTGCTCAATCACATGGATAAGGGTCATGCTACCATGGCATCTCGGCTCCTCCTTCTTCAAGACATCAACAAAGAGGTACACATGGACAAGGCAAAATGCAAGAGCCCTTCTCCTAGCAACCTCCGAGACATTAGCATCTAACCGATTCGAGAAGATGTTGATAAGAGCCAACATATCCACACCATGTGGAGCAAGAAGAAAGTTGACTTTGCTTGTTGACAAGCCCAACATGGAACGGAATTTCTCCTTGTAGCACAACCGAGTCGGAGGAAGCACCGGAGCACAACCCGGCCACCCACCAATGGCTCCAACTTTTTCGGCAAGAGGACAAATTTCACCTTTCGGGAAAACGAAAACATGATGTTTCGAATCCCAAAACCGAGAACATGCTTCAAGAAACGAGGGTTGCACCTTGACTTGATGAAGCACCAACAATTGACTAACTCCCATGCAATCGAGTTGATACTTCTCGAGAGGCGACAAATCCCGGCACCATTGTCGCAATGCGTTCTCAAAAGCATCCATGAAATATTTTTGTGGAAGAAGAAGAGGTTTTGTGGAGATGTTTTTGTGTTTCGGATGCTGAAACAATGAAGCGCAAACGTCTCTATTTATACAAAATGATTAGCGTATTTTTCAGAAAAAGAGGAGAGCCGGCTTCCATCGCCAAGACGCTCGCGCCTCTTTGAGGATTCCCCAGGATTCCCGCTGTTGACTTGTCCCTGTCAACATGTGTTTTCTCCTGACACCTCAAACCTCCAGCCAGGAACCTCGCGCCTCTTCGGGATGATCCGGGAAAATTTTGTGTTTCTTCACACTCACATTTCCTTGTTTTCGCGTTTTACGAAATCCGACACGGTTTCTATGGCGCAGCTTTAAACATACGGATTTTGCTCTTTTTTTAAGGGGGGAAGGGCTAGTCGCCCGATCCGCGACGGTTCGTTTCCATGTCAGTCGAAATTCCGAAATTTTTTTTTCGCTTTTTCGCAAAACAAAAATCAAAATCGAAAATTGATAACACGACATCAATTTTCCTCCAAAATTCAAGCACTCAAATTCGAGTCTTGACCTCAAAAGCCAAATATACTCGCAAAAATCATTTCTAACATTCGTTCCTGACGGTTTGAGTTTTATTTTTTTCGAGTCATTTTCAAAAAAATTTTGATGCAATTTAATTCACGACACGAGTTAATTGCTCAAATTCTCAAATCAATTCTTTTTAAATTCCAAAGGCGACGATTTGTCACAGAATTTTCAAAATTTCAGTTTTAACTTCAAGTCATCTTGGTTAATTTGGATTTTCAAACAAATGCTTTACGTGTTTTCAATCAATTACTTCTATGTGTTTACGTTTATACGTATGTGCTATCTGTTGCCTGTTTTCTACAAGTAACGATGCAGGAACTGGTGCAAAGCAAAAGGAGAATCAACGGCCGACAGTGCTCCTCCGAAACACAACACAAAAAAGCCAAAATTTACAAAATAAACCACAATCCAAAAACACATATATACAAACCGCCTTACGCAAAATGTAAATATGTATAAACAAGAGTCCAAGACACGGACAAACTACAACAACTACTCGACGTCTCCCGTCGGACCAGTCCTGGTCTCACTAGGAGTCGCCGCCAACGCAGACACCACCACCAGCTCAGACTCCCTCTCCGGGGAACTCTCCAGCGTCACACGCTCCATCTCGACATGAAGCTCCTCCGCTGCAACCAACTGAGCCTTCAGAGAGGCAACCTCCGCGTCTCGACTCCGCAGCTCGTCCTCATGACGCCTCAAGTCTTGGTCCCGACGGATGATCCCCAGCTCCTGGCCCGCGAACGTCGACCTGGCTGCCTCCAACTCATCACGGACCCGAGCAAGCTTCGCCGAATCCGCTGTGCCCTACAAAACACAATAACAGATCCTCAAGATCTAAAAACGTGAAACACAACACCAAATACACGAAATACAACACACAAAACGTACCTGAGAAAGCCGAGCCTCCCTCGTAGCCAGGTCACCAAAGAAGCGCTCTCCAAATTTAGCCATCCGCCACAAGTTCTGGTGACTAACGGTCGTCACCTACAAAACAAAAATGTCCTTCAATACAAGGCAAAGTATAATTGGAGAAAGTGTTCAAGTCGAACTCACCCTCGTAACAGTCAACCTCCACTCCATGCCGGCATCAGCCACCTCGGTCACCGCAGGCTCCGGTAAGCGCAACTGAAGCTCCTCGCCACTCGGCCCCTGAAAAGTGGTCTCCGTCGGGAAAGCTGGGAGCTGAGTCCTCATCAGCGGGTCGACTCCCTGCCATTTGGATCCACATTAAAGACGACAAACCCTCCTATCAAGGGAGGGAATGAAAACAAAGAAAAGAGGAAAACATACCTCGATCGGGTACCAAGCGAGCCTCGACAACCGGAAGGTGTCGTAGTCGGCGTCTCGCAGCAGCAGCTCCTCACCTCCTCGACCGTGAAGGTGCTCCTCAACCTCATCAGGAGTCGACTCCTGGAAAAACACCCCAGGCGGGTCAACCGGCACGAAGAAAGTCTCTGTAAAGCACTGGTGAACTAGACGCTCGCCCAAGTACCAAACCGGCTCAATCGTCGTCTCCAAGTACAGGCGCAAGGAGCTGCGAGGTCGCAAGCGCTCCGTGACGGCAGCCGGCACACCCGTGTAGTGCTCCCAAGGCCGCCCAACAAACTGCATTCGAAATCGAGCTACTCAGCTAACTGGGGGCTTTATAAGCTACCTAGTCATCCTATCTCTATCTAACTCTATAAAGGAGAAGGGGAAGAGAGCAAGAACTTACATCAGCAGTCCGAAGCTTGTTCACGCGACGCCTGCAGTCCTCGTAGGTCAACTTAGTCGACCTCTTCCGACTCACTGTCCAACCCCTCACAGCAGGGTAAGCCGAGGGAACACCGCATGTAGTCCTCGGACGTAGAGGAGTGAAGTAAGCATAAAACCAAGCCTGTAATCAGACACAACAAACACAAATTAGCCAATTTCTCAAAAAATTGCCAAAGACAAAATCAAAATCAAAATAAAAAAAAACTACCAAAAAAAAAAACACTCGTACCTCAAAGATGAGGCCGGGACCGACCAGAGCAGGAGCACTACCCGCTCCCACTGTCTCCGGACGCACCGCCGCGTGCAAGTACCGGGTGAAACTCGCCAAAGCCGGCGTAACCCAGTCAAACCGACCCAAAGCGTCAAGTTCGGCAAGAATAGGAAGCACCTTGGTCGACAAGCGCTCGCCCTTGTCGCCAAAGTACGTGGCACCCAAGAAGTACCACAACCACAGCCGCGCCTCCCTCGCGTCGGCCTCAGCCTCTGTCTCCGGGCTCGCCAACGGCGCCGGAACAACACTAGCCACCCTCTCAGTGAAGTGGTCCTTCACGTAAGAACTCGCAATCAGGTATGGAGTGACGTCGGAAGGCTCCGGCAGCGCACCAATCAAAGCGATTCTGTAGGAGAGGACACTCTCTCCGGAGTCGCGGTAAACTCAATGGGCACCTCACCACAGGGAAGGCCGGACACCATGGCAAAGTCCTCCAGAGTCACGCCAACCTCCCCAAACTCCATGTGGAACGACGACGTCGTGTCCCAGTACCGGTCCAACATGGCGCGGATCAAACACAGGTTTGACCTAATCGAGGACCTGTGAATGTTCCGCCAAGCGGCCACCAACGGCCCAAATGCCGATCTGTCTATCAACGCCCTCGACCCAGCTCGGAGAACGTCGTAGAGGCTCAAGCAGGTAGAGTAGCCAGAGAAAGTCCTCATGGTGCTGATCTCCTGAAATCAAAAACAAACAACGTCAGAATGCCTATTTAGGCTCGACACTTCAAAAATGACAAATTTCAACTGGGGAATGCGACTCACCATGCCCTCGTGAGCACGGTAGGAAAGGTGTCGGTCCAGTCGAAGCAACAATTGGCTACCGTCAAAACCCTCGGCCCACTCTGGCGCCGCCGTAAAAGCAACCCCCGCGGGGCCGTAACTCGCCTGGCTCAGAAACTCGCGACGTCAGCGTCACCTGGGCTGTCTCTGCTCTCCGCCTCTTATGACCGCGAGACTCAACGTGGTGGACAGGGCCCAAGTCAACGACCCTGTTAACGTCCCGCAACGTCCGCCTAGTCTCTCGAGGACGTCGCTCCCTCGAAGAAACCCTCCTCCCGGAGGTTCCCGCCTCAGCCCCAGTTTGAGCTCTACCAGCACTAACACCCCCAACAACGGGCTCTGCACGCTCCTCAACGGCCCCTGAGGCCCTAGCAGTCTGCTCAGGAGGTCTCTCCTCCTCAGTAACGTCCTGCACAACCACGGCGGGCGTGCTAAGCGGAGTACTAACCGGGTCCGACCCGAACTACTCCTCAAAAGTCGCACCAAGGGACTCATCCTGTCCCGAACACTCTCCTGCAAACAAAAAACGTCAGCCGAAATTTCGGCATTACGACGGCATGAAATGGACCAATCCAAAAACAACAACAACAACCTGTAATACAAAAAATAAAGGGCAATCCCGCCCCAAACCATCCACATAAAAAAAGCACAAAAATGACTCGCCCCTCTTTTCAAGCAAAAGACGAGTCAAAACCACAAAAACGGCATTTCAAGACCCATACAAGGTCTGCCAACAACCCAAAATACATTCCCGACACAATCGGGATTTTTCTACGGTTCAAAAAGGCAATTCATACGCTAATTTGAGCCCAAACCAGTCAAAAATTCAAAAACGACCGCAAAAAGGCAAACGTGATTTTATCACGCCACAAGGTGACCTAAAATACCAATAAGGTCCATTTCAAGGCAGACTGACTCAATTCAAGCCCGAACAGACGCTTATTCTATCAGACGTAAGACCGTCGCAAAAGGCAAAAATTCAATTTTGCCCACAAACATCCAATGAAGGTCCTTAAATGGCAAACACGGGTTTTCCCAACTACAATGCAACCTAGTGGGACACACTACCCAAGCAAATAAACTTGGCATTGTGAAATGAGACGGTTTCTCGCTTCACTCGCGTTTTTCGAGCATAGCGAGCGGGAACGGGGACAAAAATGCAAACTAAAAGCACCCCTATACTCCTAAACAGGTTTCTAACCTAATGCAAACATCAATTTCACTCGAAATTGGCTAAATCAAAAACGCCCAATTCGATTTTTAGGGCAAAATCCGCCCTAATTCAATCTAGCTAACAATCAACAAATTTGAAAGGGTTCAAGAGGAAATACTTACCTTGAGATGACATTTGTTGACAATGGCACGGATGAAAGAAAGCTAGAAGGTCCGTCAATGGCGATTTTGGGCGAGATTTCGAGGTTGAAGATGAATATTCATCCGCAACTCAACCTCGCGTCTTTTTAACAAAAAATAGGGAAGCCGGCCTGCATCGCCAGGTGGCTCGTGCCTAAACCAGGCCTCCCCTTTTCTTTTTCAGCGAAATTTGGGCTTTGGCCCAATTTCCCACAACAGACTTCAAAATTTTCGTTGACAATATTAAATATTGTCATTTCCTCGAAAACAAACAAAAACAAATAGTGAAAATTTAAAACTCGCTATTTTCAAGCAAACGGCGATCAAAACCGCCAATTTCTAAATAATGGCGAAATCAAAATTCACCATTTTCCTTCAAATTTTCCAAAATAATGGCGAAAATTCAAAATCGCTATTTCAAGCAACGGCGGCACATAAACCGTCACTTCAATCAATGGTGAAGGTTCCAAATTCACTATTTTCTTCCACATGTCAATGGCGGCACATAAACCGTCACTTCAATCAATAGTGAAGATTCCAAATTCACTATTTCTTTCAAAATGTCAACGGCGGCACATAAACCGTCGCTTCAATTAATAGTGAAGATTCCGAATTCACTATTTCTGTCAAAATGTCAACGGCGGCACATAAACCGTCACTTCATACCCTCGAGTCACCTCGGCGTCGCCCTTCCTGACGGCAGGTCCTTGGCCCGAATCCTTTCGAGCCGCCTCGACGTCGCTTGGGTCTTCAGGTTGTAATCTTCGATTGACCTGGGGACTATACTTTGAGTTTCGCCCTGTCCAAGCCTCAATCAAAGTGGGGGCTCTGTAGATACCCGGTATCTGCTAAGACTCCAACAAACACCCGATGATTATCGGACTACAACATATTTTGGGATCGCAACGTTTGATCGACAGTTTGTGTACAACTTTACGTCGGAAAACATAAAACGATTTCGAAAACAAAACATTTCAAAACATTTCAAAAATACCTGGAGTGTTTAATGCAAGACGACGGGGTCGCAATGACACTAACTAGAGTCAAAACCGACACCGGACCAAAAACCGACTCGAAAATTCAAATCCCGACTCCAACAACGAGTCAAACCGAGTCAAACACAAAAACCAAAAATATCTCAAGCCTTCTATACTATGTTTTCCCGGATTCATGTTGGGCAAGTACCAAACATGTGACTACAAAACCTAGGATAGAACAAATCATGATTGCGTTTGTTGTGATTGTGACAACACAACTCGAAGTGCCGCGACGTGGCTCGCGCCTCTTTGAGCAGCCCATGTGGCCACGTCGCTCAAAACTCACACAACCACTCATTCTCCTATAAATACCCCTCAAATGCCACTCATTTGAGACTCACGCGAGTGTCCGCCCTCTCTTTTCTCCCTTAAAATTCTCGACTCGACTTCTAAAGTCACAATCCGACGCGTGTTTACGACCTACCGATCATAAACACGAGCCTTACACATTGTTTGGTACCGTCATCGTGCATTAAACCACTTGTCCGACCACTTTGACCACTACACCATCACTAAACTTTTAAAACACTCTTTTACTTACCAAAACGGTTTTAAATGGAGTTTTTTCCGATCAAACAAGTTGTTACACTTACGTCGGTCACTCGCCATAACCAAACATGTAAGTATGAGGGTGTAAAAATCCTCTTTTATTATGTTTTCATTTGTTTCATGACTTTAACATGCTAAAACATGCATAACATGAACCAAAACATGGAATAAACGAGCCAAAACTGATTTTTGGTCTGAGGCAGAAGCCCCTTAGGTCGCCAACAGGCTCGCGCCTAAATGGGGTGCTCATACCAGAGATCAACCGTGTTTGTTCTCGTCATTTCCCTTAATCCATTTTCATATTTGAAATCGGTTTTAACCATTTCAAGTATTTTCGAAACCCTTTTGTTTCATTTCACATGTTTTAACCATAAAGCATTCTTCACCCTTGGTTCTTCATACCATGACGGTTAAATCCGTGTTTCGGTGATAATATTTGGTTAATGACATTTAAGAGGTATTTTAAAGCCTTTTATTTCATTTCTTTACATTTTCAAACAAACATATTAGTCACCAACGCGAAATCATCCTTGGTTCTATATACCATGCCGGATTTTAACCCGGGTACAATGATGAGTATCGACTAATTACATTCAAAATGGACTTAAAACAATTAGTCCATAATCATTTTAAAAACTATTCATGTCAAGCTTGTCAAATCGAACCCGACATCGAATATTATCAAACAATGATGATTATTCGAGTCTAGTTCTCCAAATCAACAAATGCGGTCTAAACGACCCTTTCAAAATCAAACTGGGTTCAAATACCCACTTTTAACATGTTTCATAACGTTTTCTAAACAGTCAGAACACGGCATACAACCGTTGGCTAACCCGCGCCTCAAGCAGGCCTTTTCTTTCTCATTTTCAAAACCAGAGGGAGGCCCCTTACACCGCCGGCTGGGTCGCGCCTCTTATAGCCGTCTGGTACAGGGCCTGTTCCCTTCTAGCATTAGTCTAGGACGATCCCGACTCCGGCTAACCCGAATATAGGACGGATTAGATGACTTTTTGATTATTCAAAACCACATTTGTAAAATGCCTTACTAAGACAAATGGATCATGTTATGCACCCTAAACCTGATACGGTAAATGGATGTTTAATTTCCGTCTTGCATGCAAATCAATCATTAATCCAACTCGACATCTTACACTTGATACTTGGATTAAATCAACCGACTTAGAAAGCTCTCACATGTTAGGTTTAAATCATTGGATGCGCATTCATGCATTTAAACCGTTTTATCAACTTTTGCACTCAACCAACCAAGATCGATCAGTAGAGGCCGCTAAACGCGGGCGGGATTGGGTGTCTAATTAAAGGGCTTCCCAATACGTACCTTCACCTCTTACTCAGAAACTTTGGATAGTGGACGACCTTATCCAGGGCGTACGAGACTCATTCTAGAGATAGGATGCTAAAGAGGGACGATTTCCTTATCTTTAGTACCTATGTCAAACGCTGCTTTGTGCTTCGATTTGACCGATGTATAAAGTGGAATTCGAACGGGTTCCAGGCATCCCACAAATGCTTGGTGGCGACTCCGAACATCTCTAATCGTTTCGAGACCCTTACCGAGACGAAACCGACCAATCTAAAAACGATCCGGTCGAAAGCACCTTTACGCCGCCGAGCGTGGCTTTCAAAAAGACCGTTGCGCGTCAGCAGATCGAACCAGACCCCCAGGTGGGCCATGTCCACAACTATCCGGGAGGCAACCCGGACTGTTTTGTTGTACTTTTGTTTAAACTGGTAGTTTTTGTTTATGTTGTGTGCCTAGACTCCAGTTTTACGAACAAACGCTGAACTTGTACGTACTTTTGTTAGTTGGGTGGTTTCTTTTGTTGCGTTTTGCAGGTTTCCTACGAAAATAGGTCGATCGAGAGGTTTTATTCCTCGATCGAACGCTTATGCTGCTCCTTTCCTTCGATCGAACAACTGCTCTTCTCGATCGAAGGCCTGCAAAACCCATCTTCTCGATCGAGCACCTCCTTTCCTCCATCGAGCACGTCTGGTACCATATCCACTCGATCGAATCTCTTTTCCCTTTTCGATCAAGTCCTGCTGCTATATCTCACCTGTTGCGCTGATATTGGGCCACTTGCGACCTCCTATGTTCATGGTCGGTTTGGGGAGGTCCCTACTTTACGTCGTCTTGTAAGTTTTCCGGCTTCTGTTCTCCTTTTCTCTTTCCCTATTTTTGGTACAATGAGGGCATTGTACAGTTTGGTTTGGGGAGGTATGCATCTATATCTGTGTCTGCATGTTGTTTTGTTGCATTTCAGTTTGCACGTTTATTTATTTTCGCATGCATTGCTGTTTTAATTGGGAAATCCGATAAAATTCAAAAAAAAATCACGTTTTTTTTCTGCATTTAGGTTGAGTCGGAACGTTGAACTTCTATGCTACTTTGAGTCCTTTTACCTTTACCTTGCACACTCTTAATATTCTTTTGGCATGGTAATGTGCATAATCTACGAGTTTTTGTTTAAAACTTATTTGAACGAATAGACTTGACTCTTATATTGGCAAGCTACATTTACATTCTAATGTTTAGAGCTTGATAAACTGGTGACATTCCTGACCAGTTTCATATAGGATGTGAGTAGTACTCTCTATAAGGCATGTAACATCAAATTGCATAAACATGAATTCAGTCTACTTGGTACCTGTATGCATTCGGTCTGTGGTTGGTGACACATGTTAGGAGAAGCGATTCGCTTTATTTCATTCTACCCATGAGCTCCACATAGCCAAATTGCCCATTTTTTCCCGTATAGCTACAATCTATAATTTTTCCTACCCTAGTCGAGCTAGTAATAGTAGCTGTTGGAAATGTTCCATTGCAATATGGTTATATATCTGGTTCGAGAAGTTGGTGGAAATGTTGAAGGGAATAAAAAAAAATGAAAAGAAAAGTTGTGAAAAATTGAAAAAAAAAAAAGAGAAAAAGACTACGAAAAGAAAAGAAAGAAGAATCATTAAAAATCATATTATGTTGTGATTTACGCTCCCATGTTATAATTATATCTTGTTGGGAGTTTGACGATATTAAGGTTGAAGTGAGTTGTGTGCTGCAAATTAGCACTAGTTTGCATTGATATATTGAGTAAGAAGTTGGGAAGTGTTTCTAAATTTGGATCCGTTGTTGCTTGCTTGGCTATTAAATCCACATCTCCGGATTCATTTTAGCCCCTTCTTACCCATTACCTCACTTACCCAAATATAAGTCCTCGCCATGTGTCTTGGTCATTAGTTGGTTGGAATGTATATGTACGGTTGTAAAGACTTTATTCATGTTAGACTGCATGCATGTTCTTATAGGTCGAGTTAGGTGAGTGTCTATACTTCTTCCTATCTCTTACTTATATACTCACCTTGTGCTTTATTTATGTGATGAGCGACCCGTGAGAGTCCGATATTTATAAGTCTTGCAAGGTCGACAGTTCAGTAGTTTGAGACATTGATTTAACTCGTTTGCACTTGCTTATTGCCACATTGTTAGTTGTTGCATTAAATTGGTTTGGATGGATAATTTGTAGCTGATGAGTTGGTCCCGTTTCATAAATGTCTTTAGTTGCATTCATAGTTTGCTTGGGGACAAGCAAAGGTTTGGTTTGGGGAGATTTGATGCGTGTATTTTATATAAGGTTTTTACCTCATTTTTACACGCATTTCTGTGCTATTTACGTGGCATCTAGCTACAAATGTCCCCGAATAGGCTACATTGGGTTTGTCATGTATAATGGCAGGTACGAACCAGAAAGGAGCGAAATCAAGCCTGAACTTGTCATAATTGCATGCATTTTGGGAGAACAAGGAATCGGAGCTCGGAATCTGTCGGTTAGAGATGCGTGAAGTGGCCTCGGAAGGTGTCAAGGTGTCCACCCGTGCTTATATAGGTCGATCGACCAATTTTGATACCCATATTGGTCGATCGAATGCTTTATCATCGAAGAACCACTCGATCGACCTCTGCTGTTACTCGATCGGGACAGCCATCTTCTGAAGTGTTCGATCGAATTCCTTCTTTGCTCGATCCAACAGATTGTCAAGTTTTCCTCTCGATCGAGTGGTTTCAATTCACTCAATCGAGGGCCTAGGTGTTTTATGCGGATTTTTGGTTATTCGCGAGATTTCCTTTTGCAATTAGAATATAAGGTTGTGACGGTAGTCATAATTCCTCTCTCTTCCCTTCTCTCTTCCTTCGACTCTTTCTCTTACTCTCTGAGAACTTTTGCTCTTGAACCCTAACTTTGGATTTTACTCTCCTTGTAATCGGTATTCTTACTCTACTCTTAGTTCTTAATCAATCATTGTGTTCTATTTTTTTCTTTTTCTCTATCTTTGTTGTTGTTATTCTCTTTTTATACTTTTAATCATGTCGAATTTCTATAGTTTATGTATCGTTGTTGTTTGCTCGATAATCATCCATAGCTATCTCCCTTGCCTTACATAGGGGAGCCATGATTTTAAGGAAATTTTGAAATACGTGATTAGACTTTATGCGAATTGAATCTATGTTGTTAATCGCTACATATAATTGTTCTTGTCTACTTGAGTCGACACAACTAGGTAATTAATCACGGTACAACTTGACCTAGATCGGAAGATTGGAAAAGGTAAGACCTGTAGCGAACATTAGGGCATTCTAATGTGGGCGGAAGTTAAGTTAGAACTATCTTTGGGCGAATAGCGGACCGAAAGGACCTTTTAACTACCCTTTAGATCGGATTTGCATTGACCTGAGACCTTAGATTGCATTTCTTAAGAATCATGGTGAACCAACTGTCTTAGCTACTTCCTCTCTGCTTGATCGTTATCATTTCTCTTCTTTATTTCTCTCACTCTATTTCTCTCTTTTAACCTCCTTAGATTAGAACAATCATTTAAAAACCCCACAAGAAATTGTGACTCAGACGGACTTAGTTTAGCAAACATTTTCCCATCTCCCTGTGAAGATCGACCCTACTTACCGCTGACTTCTGTTGGTAGTACTTAGGTATTGTTTTTTGGTACTAAACGACGGTATCAGCAGATATGAGTCAAATACCCATAACGAGCCAACCGGAACGGGTATTAACCACATATTCCTTTGGGCCCATCGAACTGCCCACTCTCGACAAGACTCCGAAGTATGCGCCAAGGCAGTTTAAGGGACGGTGTCCAACTGGGGGCTCGATCAACCGCAACCTTTCCATTAGCCAGATCTGCAAAAAGGGGACGGGAGTTAGTATCAAAAACCGACCGAAAAAAAAAAAACAAAAAAACGAAAAAAAAAATGGCCGAATAGGACAGAAACGGGTTCTTACCTGCAAAATAATAAGATTCCCAAGATAAGGATGCTCACGATTCACCTTCCAGTTATCCAATCCTAGAATGGTCTCCACTAGAACTAAGCATGCTCGGCTTCTGCGCAGTTCCATTTGCTCCACTATGCCTAAAAATCGAGGGTCACCCCTCATCTTTTTGTCCACATGCCCTCGCAGGGCATAGCAACGAAGAAGGCAAAATCCATAAGTTCTACGCCTCGCCGAATAAGAGATAGTAGGGTCCTCCCTATTTATAAATCGATCGACAAATTCAAACATACGGACACCTTTTGTGGTGACAAGACGGTCTACCTCAGCCTTGGTCAATCCAAGCAAATCCTTAAATTTATTTGTATAGCCTTGAGAGCTAGGGAGTATAGCCAGAACACTTTCTGCATCCCATCCTCCAACCGCAGCAATTTCTTCAGGAAAAGGACAAATTTCGCCTCCCGGAATGGCAAATACATGAAAATTCGGGTCCCAATATTCAAGACCAGCATCCAAAAAGGGTCTAATTATCTTTTACTAGCTTAAAACTTATGATTGATCCTAAGTTAAATGCACCCATGTTGTGTTTCTCCACGTTCGTAAATTCGTTCGCCCACTTCTTGAAAGGATTCAATAACCCTCAAATTAAACTCCTTAATTTAATATCTAAATTACTCATTAAAATAGTTGTTGATCTTATGCATGCATAACAAAATATAAGTAGATGAGTAAAGAAAATGTTCCTTATATTGATAAAATCGGTTTTAAGGGCACAAGTAAGAACACCTTTCTCACTTGTTCTTGAGCTTAAAATAAATGGATGATCGTTTTGGTCTCAATATTGTGAGAACCTCCTTTCAATTGCACCAAGACAAACCCTTAATTCTAATTAATATATTACTTAGATATATATAATTGCAGACCTTAAAATTAATCTTATTATTATTTCTATTACTACTTTTAGAAATCTAAATATAAGATTTTTGAATAAGTTATATTCTAAAACTAATTTTAGAGAGATAATGAGAGAGGTAAGATGTGAATTATCTAAGAATAATATTAGAATGAAAATAAGAAAAATTCTTATCAACTAAAGGGCGGGGGGGAAACCGGTGGGTAGGGGTGGTCTAAGGACCCATTGCATGCCCTTCAACTTTTAGAATTGTTCTTATCAAAAGAACTAGGGTGTAGAATAGGTTAAGAAGTTAATCATTGTGTTTTCCAAAATATAAAATAATTAACCAGCTCACCCATTTCACTTCTAAAAAACCGGTCCCCTTAGTTAATATGGATTCCATTTTATTTTTGTCAATTGTCATTTTGTCATATAATGTGTGACATGTAACATGTAACATGTTATTAATAATATTAATGAATATTTAACAATTAAATATCATTACATATATTAATTTAATTATATAAACCAATTGACTAGTAATTCATGATTACAAGTTTATACAATGGTTTACGTTAATATAATCTACAACAGATTGTAATTATAATTAACCGATCATTCTAAATTTAATTGTTTCATAAACAAAGTTTTAGTAATATATTACATTTTATTTACTAAAACGAATCTCATTTAATCGAATTATAATAAGATTCATAATCTCACTCACATATGTAAATGGTTCAATTTTAAGGAATTAATTAATCTGCATCATTATACAATTAATTTATTTATCTATTAAGGGACTTGTCCTTTAGGTGTGACCTTAAGGGATCAACTGATCACCACCGTCAAACGACAGTAATGTCAAACTCTAGTCAGCCAATCATTACTGATTAATGGTGATTAGTTGACGTATAAAAAATGATTCATCCCTTTATGTACTCTTATTATGAGTTTTAATAATGTGATCGCACGATTGTCGAGGACACATACTCTAACAATCTCCCACTTGTCCGAGACAAGTGTGCATCACCAATTCTCTTGTCCTATTACTATCTCCCACTCAATGCAAGGTGTCTTGCAGATCGTCCTTGCAAGTGATAATATCAAGAGTGGTTTCCTCGATCTGGAGAGTAACTGTCTGACCGGAATTATCTACCGTAGATACCTTCCGAGCGTGGCCACGCATTTTCAGTTCACTACTCCTCGAGTGGCCCTGAGATTTTTAATTAACCTTGACAAGGGGGCGGAAATTTCCTATTGCACTATTCCTTTTGTTTAGCCACAGCTCATCATAACCCAAAAGATGCCCATTTGACCTTATTTACGAAAGTCGTAGAGCATAATTTAAACTCACTCCGAAACTGTGACAACTGGAGCGAACAGTCTCTAGTCTAAGAATTGACTAGAAAGAATACTATCGTAGCTCTTGCCACGACCAGGCTATATGAATTACCAGAACCCTATAAGCGGTCACTGCCTGACAGAGTGTCCCTTACAGTCCGCCTATGTGATCGACTAGTCATCTCTTATGACCCTATGGCACTTGAACTTGCCATCAATCGCATCACACTCTAGTTACTTGGAGACGTCACCTCATATAAGTGACTAGGGACCAATACAATGTTAATCCATTTCACTTAAATAGTGTTCAATATTGTCTCGACAACCTATTTGGAAAACAAAGTATTACTCCCTCCTATCCACCCTTTTTTTCCCCTTTGAAGTGGGCACGGAGATTAAGGGTGAGGAGTATAATATTGATAAAGATATGAGTGGGTTTGGTAATTGGAGAGAGGTATGAATAATTATGATTAAATATTAATAAAGGAGATGGGTGGGGTTTGGTTATTGGAGAGAGGTAGGAATAATTAGAATTAAATATTAATAAAGTATATAGTGGGGTTTGATGAGTGGAAATAGGTAAGAGTATAATATTAATAAAAACTTTCTCAAAAAGGAAAGGGGAAGAAAACCTGAATAATCCGTTTTAGAAAATAGGGAAGAAAAGAGTGGATAGGAGGGAGTATAAGAAAAGAGTTTTGAATAAAACTCAAACGATGAATGTATTATCACATATGTAAAATTGATATTATATTAATTACTACATAATCTATAATCCATACATAATATTGTATACAACTATACATCTCAACTCAATTGAAATGGCATGACTTATCATGCTTAGCCTATGAAAAGGCCTTGGTTAGCAATTTTTAGCAACACTTTGTACTTTCCCTAACCTTATTATATACTTTTTCCCTTGTTATGTATGATCTTTATTTCAGAACTTTTGAGTATGTGTCTAAATCCAATCTAGACATAGGCTTTCGAGCCTTGAATAGCTTCCACTGATCTCACAGTGAGTAGGGATATGACCTTTGGTTATTGGAACGAACTACCATAGGTCCTCCAATTCACAAAACCGAATCCTAATTTCATCCCCTCCTTCCTGCATATCTCATCATTGCAAGTGTACTCAATTTCTGTTGTATATATCTCATTGTTCAACTGCCTAGGCTAGTAGATATCCTCCTTAAATAATATAGCCAAGATGGTTCTCCATCCATCCTTATGTGTTTAGAATATGGTTTTTGTGTAACTTATTGCACATAAATCCAATGATTATTTCTACACACTTATCCTCTCTTATCTATCACTATAGATTCGGATACTAAAGATGTCTTGCATATCTTCCTAGTCTCCCATTCACTTCTTCATGGAAGAAAGTATTGGCCCATCATTATCAATGAATAATATGTTATCTACATATGAGACATAGAAGACATATCATTAATGCTTCTTGAGTACTAATGGATAGACTATATGGCTATAAAGTGACTTTCACATATATTCGATTTATAACTTTTCGTCATACTCTAAGTATACGAATTATAATAATGGCGATACATCTTAGCTTAATGAATTAATCCCGCAGCGAAAGCAAGTGGATTCAATTTCTATACATTCAATACCTTTGAGCATGTATAGACTCTTATCAATATAAGAATATTCATTTAACGTTAATATCCTCTTAGAACTATCTTTATAGGTCTGGATACCTTAGAGATATATTATTCCTCTCTTAACTTTTTTTTCATCATTCACAATGATCAATATGTGGTTTACATATAAGACTATTAACACCACCTTACTCCCACTAAACTCCATGTATAAATAGAAGTACTCGACAATTCGGGACATATTTATTACATGATCAAAACATACAATTCAACTCCTTAACTTCTACTTAAGATTTCTTCTCAAGTTTGTATCCTACCTTAGGATAGTTGTGATTTACAAAACGCATGCAAGATGATTTTAAAATCCAACTATATCAAATCATATCTGAATACAATGAAGCGTTGTTGTTCCGTGCAAAACCCTTTGCCGCCAACCAACCAAGCTAAATAAACATTTTCATGTTTATACTTGCTTCGGACTTTTGCGGAGTTGGAACTAGAAAAAGCATCTTAATAAGTTACAGGTTTGTTACTTTCAAAAATAACATGACTCCTGTCCACTTAAATTTCGAATAAATATTGAGTGATTTTGACCAAGAAGGAACATCTTCCTACGTCTTATTCTCAGTTTGTGGCTCTTGATCATTTTTTCCCACTCTGTCTTTAAAAAATATGCCTCTTTTCTTTAATAGACAGCATCACGAGTCACAAACCCTTTGTTCTCGTGATCATGCAGGAAGAGAGACCACATTTTCACCATCGAAACAAGCTACAATTTAGGCACCAGGCCTAACCATATTTCATATCAAATGTAGATGATTGCTTTAATTATGTTTTGTTTTAGTGGAAATTTAAATGCGAGACACATTTTTTTAACAGAAACTTCCTCCAACTTTATTGTAAAGATTCAATCATATCCTAATGAAAGTGAACTTACGATACCATATCACACTCCTTTTGGTGCATATGAAAGTCTTTAATTTATTGTTCCTTATTTTAACAAAGTACTAATACTTTGGTTTTATAATCCCTAGGTTTTAATACCTTTTAAACATTCATTTGAACTTATTCAAAGAATTTCTCTTCTAACCTCATTAAGTGGATACCAAGTATCTACCTAGTTCTTTGGTAGAAGAGATAAAGAAGTAATAACCTTTTCTGATTGAAATTGTATTCGACCATACACTTCAAAGTGTAAACCGTTTGTCCTTGTTTATTAGTCCTTGTGACTCGTTGTGTAAACCATTTGTCCTTGTTATTGTGACTTGTTGTGTGAACCATTTTTCCTTGTTCATTAGACCTTGTGACTCGTTGTGTGAACTATTTATCCTTGTTCATTAGTCCTTGTGACTCGTTGTGTAAACTATTTGTCCTTCTTTATTAGTCTATGTGACTCGTTGTGTAAGCCATTTGTCCTTGTTTATTAGTCCTTGTGACTCGTTGTGTGAACAATTTATCCTTGTTCATTAGTTCATGTGACTCGTTGTATGAGCCATTTGTCCTTGTTTATTAGTTCTTGTGACTCGTTGTGTGAACGATTTGTCCTTGTTCACTTGTCTTGGGACTCGTTATATAAACCATTTGTCCTTGTGACTCGCTGTGTTAACCATTTGTCCTTATTCATTATCCCAAGTGACTTGTTGTGTGAACCATTTGTCCTTCTTCTTTAGTCCTTGTGACTCGTTATTTAAACAATTTGTCCTTGTTTATTAGTCCTTGTGACTTATTGGGTAAACCATTTGTCCTTGTTATTGTGACTTGTTGTGAACGATTTTTCCTTGTTCATTAATCCTTTTGACTCGTTGTGTGAACAATTTGTCCTTGTTCATTAGTCCTTGGGACTCGTTGTGTAACCTATTTGTCCTTGTTCATTAGTCCATATGACTCATTGTGTGAACCATTTGTGACTCGTTGTGTGAACCAGTTGTCCTTGTTCATTAGTCCTTGTGACTCGTTATTTTAAGCATTTGTCCTTGTGACTCGTTGTGTAAACCATTTGTCCTTGTTCATTAGTCCATGTGACTCATAGTGTGAACCATTTGTCCTTTTTCATTAGTCCTTGTGACTCGTTGTTTAAACCATTTGTAACATGGACTCATTGTGTAAATCATTTGTCCTTGTTCTTTAGTCCTTGTGACACGTTGTGTGAACCATTTGTCCTTGTTCATTAGTTCATGTGACTCGTTGTATGAGCCATTTGTCCTTGTTCATTAGTTCTTATGATTCGTGTGAACCATTTATCTTTGTTCACTAGCCTTGTGACTCGTTGTGTAAACCATTTGTCCTTGTGACTCGTTGTGTTAACCATTTAACCTTGTTCATTAGTCCAAGTGACTCGTTGTGTGAGCCATTTGTCCTTATTCTTTAGTCCTTGTGACTCGTTGTTTAAACCATTTGTCCTTGTGTATTAGTCCTTGTGACTCATTGGGTAAACCATTTGTCCTTGTTATTGTGACTTGTTGTGTGAACCATTTTTCCTTGTCCATTTGTCCTCGATTAAAGAGGGGCTACTACTACTACTACGGACACAAGCATACCACGTATTACCTTTACCGTCATACGGTAAACTTCCCCATATGTCATGATCACATGTACAAGTTACCCTATAATACGGTCCGGAGACAACAACAAAATATTGAAGCATACACAAGACCAAAGAGTTAACCATTTAAGGCTATAACGATTTTCAACAACGTAGGGTGCATAAACCGGGTACTCGGCCGAGTATACTAGTATACTCAGTCAAGTAAGCGCTCCTCGTCCGAGTATGATGTTACACTCGGTCGAGTTTTCGTGGGTAGTGGGCAAATTATCGACATTAGGCACAAGGTTGCCAACGATCATACCTGCACAAAGTCACATACTCCATTTCTAACTAAAAGTTTATGTCTGCGAGGTCCCAAACGTAGTATGCGAAAATAAGTAGCGGCCTTATGGCCAATTACGATCATCCGAAATTAAAGATTACGACAAGGAACGATAAATATCCATTAATAGACCGAAAACAAATCGATAAATACAATGAAATCACACATCCGGACCCTCCTCCATCTCCTGAACACCACTTGCACCGGATGTACCTGTAACACCCAGGATATTTAAGAACGCCGTTGACCGATCTTGTTGACCAAACAGACCTTGGGGATGAATGGGTGAGGAATAAGGCTTGTAACATGAGTTTTATAGGACTATTTACTCGACCTAGCCGAGGCTACTCGGCCGAGTATCACCCATACTCGACCGAGTAGAGCCTACTCGGCCGAGTACTCCCGTACTCGACCGAGTATGGCTGCTGTCGACACGTTAATATAAACGCAGGTTCGCGAGATTCATTTCATTTTCTCATTTCCTCGACAGTTTCTCTTTCTCTCACCCTAGCCTATCTCTCTCTCCTATCACCCCATACCTTCACACTCTAAGGCTTTCGCCTAAACCTCCACCATGGGAAGGACGGGATTCGCTGGGGAAGAATGACGTGTGTGGTGGTCGTCTATGTCACCGCAAATGTGTAAGGTTAGGTAAGTTTCTGCCTTGTGTTCTTTTGAGTGATTCTTTGAGTATAGTCGTGTAATAGGAGATGGTTATCATTGTTAGGATGCTTATTGGAGTCGTGCGTGGCTGTAAATGGAAGTCTTACATGCTTTGCGATGAGGTAGGGTTTCCCTATTCAGTTTACTGTTAATTGATTTAAGATTGTGATTGTATTGTGTATGATTGTTATCTGCTGATCATCGGAGTATTGGTGTAGTGGTGACGGTGGTGTTGTGACGGTGTTGTGACGGTTGTGGTGTTGTGACAGCTGTGAGGCTGTGTGTGTTGTGATGGTGGTGGAGTCACTTGCGGGAGTGACTTCACACCCTAGTTCGCCCTCCGTGGAACCCGCCACGGGATGGGATGTGCACATTAAGGGACAGGGATTGTTAGTCGCTCGTTGATGAGCTGGACTAGGTGGGATGGGCTGCGGTCACCCACTGGCGGCGAGGATTACCTGTTGCGATGGGTAATCTGGCAGGGCTACACCCTTCGGGGTGAAGTCGGTTACTGAGCGAGGTCGTGGGACTGGGATAGAAGATGATCAGCTGTTTATATTGTTATTCTGTCTTACATTTGATTAGTCAGTACAGACCCCGTTGTTGTTGTTTTGTAAATCCTGCGGTGATCCATTCGGGGATGGTGAGCAGTTGGCTTAGCAGGTTTTGTTGATTGTGGCTGCTAGGATTGGAGGGATCGAGTCATCACGCTACCGTTCTAGAGAGGCAGTGTCATGAGTGTTATGGTTGTACCTTTATAAAGACGTTGTTTTGAGTTGTATTGTATCAGACATATTAATAATATAAGATTGTTCTTTTATTGTCTAATTTGATCTACCTCCTCGGAAAACCGAGATGGTGACACCGTCTTACACTGGGATGGTCCTTAATAAGGCATTCTGGCGTACGGGGGTGTTACAGTACCAGCTTATGATGTACCTGCTCCCTTAAAAGCTCCAGCTCAGTAGCCTCCACCACCTAGGTGACTGCCGTAGTTGGCTCCTCATGATCCCGCGAGGCAGCCAAACTCGGTCTCCACTGGTGACCTCAAAAAGCCAGGATCGACTCCATAGCAGTGGAAGACGCTTGTGTCTACTCCTTGTCCCCTCCACCAGACGGGCTGTGCCAACTCGGTCCCTATCCCCTGGTTATAGGCCATCTCATGCATATTGCGGAGCACCAAGGTAGTGAAGATCTGCTCAGTCAAGTCACTAACCTGTATTCTGGGGTCATGGAAGTGGGGTAGGGCGAGTACTGCGTTGGGTAGAAACTCGGTGTGGGGTAAGAGGGCTCTATCTCAACCTCGTCCACCCTAGGCTATTTCACTCTACGGCGCTCACGAGGTGGGGGAGGAGCATGCTGTCTCTCAGACGCCGTGGAAGGCTCGGGTAGGTCTAAGAGGATGGTGGGGTCGATCAAGTAATACTACGGCCCGGGTCTAGGTACACCACTCCCTGGGTCATACTCAGCCAAATGGTCAACCACGGGTAAGTGCGCGGGGTCAGGAAGTACCATCCACCAAGATCCTCTCACTCTCCAAGCATATGACCCATCATCCAAAGTCCTAAGGCATCTGTTGTTACACCAATACTTGGCATTCATGGTTGGTACGGTATGTGATGCGTGTATTTTATATAAGGTTTTACCTCATTTTTACACGCATTTCTGTACTATTTATGTAGCATCTAGCTACAAATACCCCCGAATATTCTACTTTTGTTCGTTTTATGTAATTTGCAGGAATAAACGCAAAAGGAGTTAAACCGAGCCAAAATTGTCCCAATTGCATGCATTTATGGAGAATAAGGAGCCGGAGCTTGGAATCTAACATTTTGGAGATGCGTGACCTGGTTTTGGAAGGTGCTTCAATGTCTTACATGCCAAGATAGCTCGATCGAGTGATTTATTACTCAATCGAATGCTTTATATACTCCAAGTTGCTCGATCGAGCAGTTCAAGTATACGCAAGAGAAGACTTTGCAAGGATGCGCGATCGAGTGGTTTATTTCCACTCGATCGAGTGGTTTGGCGTTAGTTTGCTCGATCGAGTGGTTTATTTCCACTCGATCGAGTGGTTTGTCCCTATATAGACTTTTTCCGCCTAATTTTCGTATGGGCTTTTGTAATTAGTCCATAGATTAGGTTTAGAGTGTGTTTTTCGTATAAGACAGAGTGAAGAACAATGTAGCTGGGGTCTTCTCTCTTCTTCTCTCTCATTCACTTTACTCTACCTTGGACTACTGTTCTTGGATTTTGTTCTTCTTTTACACTTTTGCTACTCATATTTGGATTACGATTGGTATTATTATTCTTGTTCTTTCATCCTTTAATCATAATTATTGTTATTGTATTGCTATTCTTCTCTTATTATTTCATCTCTACTCTAATTCAATCTTCATTAGTATTGTTATCATGTTTAATTCTCTTTATTATCTATATGTTATTATTGTTAATTCAATGACGATGTGTAGCTAATTCCCTTCTGCTAAGACTATAGGGGATCCATAATTATGAAGGGATAGTAATCGTTTTATTGGGTTAATGCTGGTATAATCTTTGTTGTTAACTGCTGCAATTAACTGTATCTGTTTAATTGAGTCGACGCAATTAGGCATTTATATCTTAGTGACCCTTGACCTGGACCGAAAGGTTGGAAAAGGCGAGACTAGTAGCGAACAATAGGGCATTATATTAGGGCGAAAGCTAATCTATTTGTGCTTTGGGGCGAATTGAGACCGAAAGGAGATATTCACTGCTCCTCAGACCGTATCTGCATTTACCTGAGACCTAGATTACTTGACTGAATGGTTATGGTGAACCATCTGTCTTAGCTGTTTTCTCTACTTGGTTAATCCTATTTCTCTTATTCTCTTTTCCCTATCCTTATCATTAGTTTAGAATCAATCAATTAAAACCCCCCAAATCGGTTACCGAGATGAACTTAGACTAAACTGACATTTTCCCATCTCCCTGTGGATTCGACCCGACTTCCCTAGCTATATTAGGTAGACCCAGTTGGTTATTTTTGATAGGTATACGACTGCCCTGTCAAATTTTGGCGTCGTTGCCGGGGAGGTGGCGCAATTTTGTTGCTTTATTTAATTAAGTTTGTTTCTCGTCTCAAGGAATTTATTCCTTGAGACTGATCTCATTTCTGCAAAGTTTTTGATTAGTTTTGCAGATTACTTGTTGCTTTGTAAAGTCTATTTGCCAGAATGCCTAAATTAGCCAACCATTCAGAGCCTACTGTGGATTCGCTTCCAAAAGGTCTCCTATTACCCATTATTGATCAGGGAAACTTTGGAATCCATCCATCTTACATACAGCTGGTAGAGAGAAATCTCTTTAGGGGGGTACTTGAAGAAGATCCATGGAGGCATATAGAGCTGTTTACAGATTATTGTTCTACCATTCCTCTTTCTGCTGGGGTGACACAGGACAAAGTGAAGGGAGCCCTCTTTCCCTTTTCTTTAGCCGATGATGCCCGGGAATGGTTGAGAGATCTAGATAGGGAGACAGCCGGTGTAACCGACTGGAGTTCCCTTGCCTTGGCCTTTTACAGGCGATATTTTCCGCCGCAGCGCACCAATACCTTGAGAGCTCAGATTAGTTCTTTTGAGCAGCTACCTACTGAAGATTTGAATGGGGCTTGGACTAGGTTCAAGAAACTTGTCCGCTCTGTGCCTTATCACGGGTTCAAACGATGGTTCCTTTGTACTCAATTTTATAACGGACTATATCGGAGTGAGAGAGCTATTCTTGACAGCGTAGCTAAAGGGAGATTCACGAAGAATGTTGAAGATGACCAAGGGTGGCGTCTCATTGAGGAGATGGCTATTCATGTCTCTGAATATGGAAATCCCCGAGGTAGTGAGCAAGTTATTGAGTCGGCCCAGAATGCTGCATGGAAGGTCCTAGCAAAAGTCTAGGTAATGTGGAGATTACAGAAGTTTCAGGCGAGAGTGCTCAGGTTTGTTCGATTACTGAGTATGTTGAGCTATGTGGTAGATGTGGTATGGAAGGGCATGACCCTATTGGATGCCTGGCAAGTACAGAGCGTGTCCTTGCTTATTAGAAATACAAGCAAGGCGGTCCTTTTTCTCAACTGTATGAAGAAATAAAGAATGCTCCTACTCTTTCTACGCCAGCGCCGCAACCGGTTTTTCCTCCTGCAAATCAAGATATTGCTGAACTAAATCCTTTATGTTGAGCATAACACAATAGTTTGATGAGAAGTGCAATAGAAAAAAAACTGGCATAGCAGAATTGAGAGAACAGGTCGCGCAGTTAACACTCGCGAAAGACCAAGCCAAGCTTCTACCGACATGCAATTCAACCAATGCAATGAATCTCCAAGGTTGCCTTACCCATGAAGGGCCAAAAGTACCAGAAGACGGGGTTTTGATAGCTGAAGATACCCCGGAGGATGATATAGATGAGTTTTTGGACGAAATAGTTGCTGCGTGTGGTCTAAACACTCGATCGAGTGAAAAATCTACTCGATCGAGTGATTTAATTCATCCCGTCACTCGATCGAGTGATAATTATGGTCGATCGAGAAGTGCACAAAATGAAGATGGTCGATCGAGTAAGTTTGCTGAAGAAATCACTCGATCGAGTGATAAAAATGCTCGATCGAGTAAGGCAGAAAAAGGGAATGGTCGATCGAGTGAGGAAAGTGCTCGATCGAGTATTTCTCAACATGCAATCACTCGATCGAGTGATAAAAGTTCTCGATCGAGTACCAGAAGCGGCGGAGATCCTATTTTACTATCTAATTCCGCTACCGTGTCATCTTCCCCTGCTGTGGAGACGTCACGCACTGATAAAGGTAAAGAGAAAGTTGCGGGTCCACTCATTGCTACCAGAGTGCCCTTCCCAGGTCGTCTGAAGGACGCAAAGATCGAGCGACAGTACGGTAAGTTTATGGACGTTGTGAAGAACCTCCAGGTAACTGTCCCTTTTACCGAACTTGTTACTCAGGTACCTACTTACGCTAAGTTTATGAAAGATATTTTGACGCGTAAGAGAGATTTAAGTGAGTTTGAGACAGTTTCATTTATGGAAGAGTCTAGTAATTTGCTTTTAAACAAGGCTCCACCCAAAATGAAAGACCCGAGTAGCTTTTCCATTACCTGTATTATAGGCAATGTGGTTATTGATAAGGCTCTTTGTGACTTAGGAGCCAGTGTCAGTGTCATGCCCCTATCTGTCTGCAAGAAACTGAACATGAGTGACCTTAAGGTCACTAACATTGCCCTACAGATGGCTGATAGATCTGTTAGGAAGCCCTTAGGTGTCTTAGAGGACGTGCCTGTGAAAATAGGCAAGCTCTTTATCCCACTGGATTTCATTATTTTAGATATAGCTGAGGACACCCGGACCCCAATTATCTTAGGAAGACCATTCCTTTGTACAGCTGGGGCCGTTATTGATGTCAAACAAGGGCGTTTGACTCTTGCAGTAGGGGATGACGCGATCACTTTCAGTCTGCCTAGTACTTTGGCTCGGCCAATGATAGAGGATACTTGTTATTTCGTTGATATTATTGACGAGTCTATTTATGACTTATGGTCGGGTTCTTTTATGAATGACCCACTAGAAGCTCTCATGCTTTTTGATGAGTGTGCAGATAGCCCAGATGACGATGACGCTGTGTTGGATTTGCTTGTTGATGAATTAGTTGAGCCCGAACTCACCGAAGCTGAGGGAGAGAAAGTGGAACAGATGATTAGCACTCTTTGCTCCATTGAGGTAAAGGTACCAGAGCGTAAGCCTCTCCCTTCTCATCTAAAATATGTTTTCTTAGACGATACTGAGCAATTTCCAATCATTGTTAGTGCTAAGCTTGATAATGATTAGCTGACCTCTTTGTTACTGTACTTCAGAAAAACAGGAAAGCACTGGGTTATTCATTGGACGATATCAAGGGGATTAGTCCCGATATTTGTATGCACAGGATAGAGCTGGAGGAAGATCACAAGCCTTGCAAACAGGGTCAGCGCAGACTGAACCAGAAGATGCAAGATGTTGTGATGGCTGAGGTAATGAAGCTGCTTGACGCAGGTATTATTTATTCTATTGGTCACTCTAAATGGGTGAGTCCAGTGCAGGTGGTCCCAAAGAAAGGAGGGACAACCGTGGTTAAGAATGATAAGAATGAGTTAATACCTACTCGAGTAGTGACTGGTTGGCGGATGTGCATAGATTACGGACAGCTTAATGCCGCCACCAAGAAAGATCACTTTCCCCTTCCTTTTATTGATCAAATGGTAGAAAGGTTAGCTTCTCATAAGTTTTTCTTCTATTTAGACGGGTATTCGGGGTTCTTTCAGATCCATATACACCCAGACGATCAAGCTAAGACTACATTTTCTTGTCCTCAGGGCGTTTTTGCTTATAGCAGGATGCCTTTTGGGTTGTGTAATGCCCCTGTCACCTTTCAAAGTTGTATGATGGGGATATTTTCAGAGTATATTGAGTCTATTATGGAAGTTTTCATGGACGATTTCAGTGTTTATGGAAGTGATTTTTCTAACTGTCTGTCTAACCTTGAGAAAGTGTTGCGTGTTTGTATTGAGGTTAATCTTGTCTTTGAATCGGGAGAAGTGCCACTTCATGGTCAACGAGGGAGTTGTCCTAGGGCACTTAGTTTCTGACAGGGGAATAGAGGTTGATAAAGCAAAGGTGGAAGTGATTCAACAATTACCACCTCCTGTCAATGTTAAAGGGGTGAGGAGTTTCCTTGGCCACGCCGGCTTTTATCGCCGGTTTATCAAGGACTTCTCAAAAATTGCTAAACCACTTACACAGTTGCTACTTAAGGATGCCCCTTTTGTGTTTACTGATGAGTGTCTTTCTGCTTTTCACAGGTTAAAGTAGGCTTTTCACAGTGACTATGCACTACGAGCGGTGCTAGGCCAAAGGAAAGACAAAGCTCTGAATGCTATCTACTATGCGAGCCGAACTCTGGATGAGGCTCAATTGAAGTACACTACCACTGAAAAAGAGCTGCTAGCTATAGTTTATGCCTTAGAGAAGTTTCGTTCGTATTTAGTTGGGTCAGAAGTTACTGTTTTTACTGACCATGCAGCTTTGAGGCATCTCCTTGATAAGAAGGAGGTTAAACCACGGCTATTGAGATGGATACTCCTTCTTCAGGAGTTTGATTTGCAGATTAAGGATAAGAAAGGAGCTGAGAACGTTGTAGCTGATCACTTGTCGCGACTGATGCGACAAGAAGGGGAAGATTCTCTACCTATTGATGATTCTTTTCCCCGACGATAATTTAATTCTTTGTTATATCGGCTATTGTTAACCAAGAGCCTTGGTATGCAGATATAGCTAACTTCGTTGTCGGTGGCAAGCTCGCCGCCGACCTTTCTCATTAGCGAGAGGAAGCGTTTTACGTATAACGCTAAGCAAGATTTACCGGATGATCCTTATTTGTTTAAGGATTGTGCAGACGGTCTCTACAGACGGTGTATTCCGCAGTGGGAGGCCAAAGTAGTCCTGGAAGGCTGTCACTCCTCTTCCTATGGTGGTCACCACGGTCCATCGCGCACCGTGGCTAAGGTACTTCAGTCTGGTTTTTACTGCCCTTCTTTGTTTGCTGATGCTAAGTCTTTTGTTTCATGATCGGGGCCGGGATTTTGAGATGAGGGCGCCTTCTGAAAGATCATAGATCCATATTAGACTCTCTAATAAAAATTAAATTATCTCATAATTTGTCATTTAGGTGATCTATGTAACATGCATGCTAATTTGAAAGCATAAAAATGAAAGTATAAGGAAAAACAATTTCCTAACATTGATTTTGTGGTAAAAAGGGCACAAACTAGTTCTTCTTAGTAGCTTGTTCTTGAGCTTATTCCAAATGGATGATCCTCCTTACTAATCTTCAAAGAGAAGATCTCCTTCTTGTTGCACCCAAGAACTTACCCAAAAATAATGACAAGTATTGAACTAGAACTTGTTAATATTATACCCTTGATATTATTTATAATATTACTAACAAGTCTTAGTAATAGAAATATGAATACTAACAATTTTAGTAGAGTATGTGTATTATTTTAGAGAGAGGAAGACCAAAATGATTCACATGCAAAAGTGAAGAAGTAAGTGATAAAAAGAACAACAATTTGGTCTATATGGGAAGGGAAAACCGGGTGGGTGGAGTGTTAGGTGAGGAAGAGTGTAAAATTTATCTTATATTATTTATCTTACATCACATGCAAAATCTTATATAAGATAACTTATGGTAGTATATAAAGTAAGGTGAAATGATTATGCTCCTTATCATCCACTACTCAATATTACACGGTCCACTTGCCCATTTACGGGTCAATGTTGGTTCTTATATTTGTCGCACAAATACGTGTAATTTTATTTTAAACATCGTTTCATGTTTAAATACTTCCATAAATAATTCATCCAAATCACTCCGTAAATATATACGTGTACCACTATACATATTATTTACGTACTAATATTAATCACATTAATCAATTAGTACAATTTTAGTAAATTAACAGTTAATTAACTAAAACCCGTCTCCCAAAATTTATTTTTCAATTATCACATAGTTAAATAATAACTGTCGTTCCTCGACCTCGCAACTCGAATTATCTCTTAAAATAATTGACTAACCTTTTAGTCTACAAATCAAGGGACTAAATAAATTGTATCTCATACAATTAATTGGTTGTCTATTGGGGTTAGTTCCTATAGGTGTGACCGAAAGGGGTCAGTTGATCACCGTCGTCTCACGACAATAACGTCAAACTCTAGTCAGCCAACCGTTATCGATTTACGTTAATCAACTGACGAGGATCAAATAATTAAATATCTGATGATGTTCCATTAATGAGATTTATTATGTTAACGCACTATTGTGGAGGACACTAACTCCAACAATCTCCCACTTGTCCGACACAAGGTGTGCGCTACCAATTCTCTTGTCCGTTATAATCTCCCACTTAATGCAAGGTGTCTTTTAGGTCGCGCTTGCACACGAACATATCGCAAGTGGTTTTCTCGATCGGGAGTGTGACTACCTGATCGGAAAAATCTCTCACAGATTACTTCCGAGCGTGGCCACGCATTTGTAGTCATTAACTCCTCGAGTGGCCTTGAGATATAGTTACCCAACGTGGGTGGACAATTCCTGTATGCCCTATCTATCCTATTGCACAACACTGACTCACCATG
Source organism: Silene latifolia (assembly GCF_048544455.1). Classification (NCBI taxonomy): domain Eukaryota; kingdom Viridiplantae; phylum Streptophyta; class Magnoliopsida; order Caryophyllales; family Caryophyllaceae; genus Silene; species Silene latifolia. Next base: position 115,475,502 of record NC_133536.1, on the reverse strand, counting down.
ACCTAGTAAATGCCCTTTTGGCCTCCTTTCACGGCACGACCTAGGACAAAAACCAAAGTCACTCGGAAACTGCACTTGCTCAGATAATAGTCTCCAGTCAAAAGAATCGACTCATTAGAACATCTTAGAGATCCCCGCCATGACCAGGCGTCTATAATAGAACTTAGAGACTCTCTAAATGGTCACTGTCCAGCAAAGTGTCACACACTCTGCCTATGTAATCGACCAGTCATCACATATGACCTTATGGTGTTGAACAACGATCAATCGACTTACAATCTAGTCACTTCGAGACGTCACCTCATTAAGTGACTAGGGACTAAATACAATGTTCATCTTATTCACTTGAATAGTGTTCAACATTGTCTCCACAATTTATTCAGATAAACAAGGTATTAAAATTTAGTCACACTAAATAAAAGATTCATAAAAGAATGAATGTGATTATCATATATATAATAAGAGATACACTATCCAATTATTACATATCCATAATCTAAAGAAAATCTTGTACTCGTCTCAATCCCATAGCGACGACATGACCATCATGCTTAGCCTTTGATAAAGGCTTGGTTAAAGGATCAGCAATATTATCATCTGTCCCAACCTTACAAATGTCAATTTCCTTCCTTTCCACATAATCTCTAATTACATGGTATTTCCTTTCAATGTGTCTAGATTTGTTACTAGACTTAGTCTCTTTGGCTTGAATGGACTACTCCTATCCCCTCCATGAATTGCCTAATCCAAACAGCTTCCTTCGCAGCCTTAGACGCTGCAAGGTACTCAGCCTCTGTTGTAGAATCCGCAGTAACCCTTTTCTTGAAGCTCTTCCAGCAAATAGCTCCTCCATTTAGCATAAACACATAGCCGGATTGGGATTTCATGTCATCCCGATCGGTTTGAAAACTTGCGTCCGTGTAACCTCTTACACGCAACTCAGTTTCTCCTCCAAAGACTAAGAACGAATCCTTAGTCCTTCTCAAGTACTTAAGGATGTTCTTTACGGCTATCCAGTGACTCTCACCAGGCTTGGCTTGAAAATGACTTGTCATGCTAAAGGAATACGCAACGTCGAGGCGAGTGCAAATCATAGCATACATGATTGACCCAACAGCGGAAGCATAAGGGACGGTCTTCATGTGTTCAATTTCCTTAGGGGTGGAGGGAGACTGTGACTTGCTCAAAGTAATCCCTTGGCCCATAGGTAGAAATCCTCTCTTGGAGTCTTTCATATTGAACCGGTCAAGAACTTTGTCAATATAAGCTTCTTGACCCCATGTGGATGTATCCTCTTGGACCTATCCCTATAGATCCGGATACCTAAGATTCGTTGTGCCTCTCCCAAGTCCTTCATTTGGAAGTGTTTCCCTAGCCACTCCTTAACGGAAATGAGTGATGGAACATCATTACCAATGAGCAATATGTCATCCACATATAGGACAAGGAATGCAACCTTACTCCCACTAAACTTCATGTATAAACACGGTTCTTCCATACTTCTAGTGAAACCGTATTGTTTAATAACATGATCAAAGGGATGATTCCAACTCCTAGATGCTTGTTTAAGACCATAAATGGACTTCTTGAGCTTACACACCTTCTTAGGGTTAGATGTATCCACAAAATCTTCAGGTTGTATCATGTACACCTCTTCTTCTAGAATCCCATTCAAGAAGGCGGTTTTGACATCCATTTGCCAAATCTCATAATCATGAAATGCGGCAACCGCTAAGATTATCCTAATCGACCTAAGCATAGCGACTGGGGCGAAGGTTTCGTCATAGTGTAAACCATGAACTTGGGTGAAACCTTTTTCCACCAATCTAGCTTTGTAAACATCCACATGTTTATCCACGCCAAGCTTAATTTTATATATCCATTTACATTGAAGGGGTCGCACTCCCTCAGGTAAATCCACAAAGTCCCATACTTGGTTCTCGTACATGGAATCCATTTCGGACCGCATGGCTTCTAGCCAAAGCGAGGAGTCGGGACTAGACATGGCCTATTTGTAGGTAGTGGGTTAATTACTTTCAAAAAGTAACAAAACACCATCCTCTTCAATGTTACCAAGGTAACGGTCAGGTGGATTAGAAATCCTACTTGACTTTCTAGGAACAATTACCGTTTCAGAGGAAGAGGGAATGCTATCCTCCACGTTCTCCTCTACCTCATTCTCGGTTTGTGGCTCTCGAACTTCTTCAAGTTCAAATTTTCTCCCACTCTGTCTCCTCGAAATAAACTCTTTTTCTAGGAACACAGCATCACGAGCCACAAACACTTTGTTCTCGTGTTTATTGTAGAAGTAATAGCCACATGTTTCCCTTGGATATCCTACAAAAAGACATTTGCCAGACCTGGGTGCAAGCTTATTGTCAGACTTGATCTTGACGTACGCTTCGCAACCCCAAATACGCATGAATGACAAATGAGGGACTTTCCCTGTCCATATCCCATATGGAGTCTTATCGGCCGCTTTAGTCGGGCTTCGATTTAGTGAAAATACTGCAGACAAGAGGGCAAAACCCCAAAATGAACTAGAAAACTCAGTTAGACTCATCATAGACCGAACCATATCAAGTAAAGTTCGATTTCTCCTTTCGGCCACACCATTTAATTACAGTGTGCCAGGAGGAGTCCATTGTGACTATACCACAATCTTTTAGGTGTGAATCAAATTCAATATTTAGATACTCACCACCACGGTCGGACCGTAGGGTCTTAATCTTTTTATCCAATTGGTTCTCTACTTCATTTTGGAACTCTTTGAACTTGTCAAAGGCTTCACTCTTGTTCTTCATTAAGTAGACATACCCATATCTACTTAAGTCATCAGTAAAAGTAATGAAGTAGTGAAAACCTCCTCTAGCGGTGATGGTTAATGGTTCACACACATCCATATGTATGAGAGCCAAAACCTCACTAGCTCGTGTCCCTTTTCCCGCAAAAGGTGCACGAGTCATCTTGCCTAGAAGGCATGTAATCCCCTATAAAATCTAGTGCAAAACAGTGGCGGAAACACTGTCGAATGGGATTAAATACACAAAGATAAAAGTTCTAACTGTTACAAATTGAGAATGTATAAAATTCTCAAGGATAAAGTTAAATGGTTAAGTCTAAACAAATGCCACTTTTATAAAAAGGGCGAAAATAAAATTCCTCAAAAGTGTTAAAACTAAAAACCATAAAAGAAAGTAGAAAACAGAGTAGGATCTGCAAACTACTCGCTAGCTCACACAGAAAATCCCAAAGAAAGCTAATACCTGTCATGTTATAAACATAACAGCCACAATCAGTGGGGAGTAACTCGACGTTCTCCCAGCCATATCACATGATATAAAGGTTACAGATGCAAATAATATATCAAAGTAAATTGAAATGTTATAAAACATAAGTAACAAAATATGATTACCAAATCACGTTAAAACCAACGTGCTGCATGCTTAAAAGCAAAATATTCAAAAGATAGAATGGAAATAATTTAGTTCAGGCTAGATATCTACTTTAGCTATACTTTTGACACCGCAGCATCTTTACTAGTTTCGGGAACCCAGTGTCACGCTAAGATGACTCCAAGCTCACTAACTAGACAACAAACTATAATAGGACACGACTTACCACGCAGTGCGAAGTCCTAGTCTAAGTACATGTACATGACTCTACGACGATCTGTACCTCCCGCAGGATACCCAACCATATAGCCGTTTTAGTAAAACCGTATGCCTTAGTTTATTATTCATTGCCTTTACTTTCATTACTCCAAACTAAAAAAATATCCCAAGTGATATAGTATATTATTCAAATGGTTCGTAAGTGAACTACACTTTTATTTTCTTCGAATTAGGAAACTTAAACTTAAATCCAAAAGTATAAAATTTATTTAAGGACTTTAAATAAATTAAGTTACTGAAATTAAACTTTAAAGACCATCCTTTGACTTAAGGTACTTTAGTAAAGACTTATTACTTAGGCTTTAATGAGACGGAGTTCTACATTAGTTTATAAAACTGAACAGCAGTATTGTAAAATTTATAATTAATTACAGAAAAATCTAAATGACGCAAGGCCAATTTTCATGGTTTCCTATAGCTTTTATCTACATTTCTACAACTTTCATGTTTTGACAAACTTTAAATTAGGAAAGTATCAGGGGTCTAAAAATTCATTTCTAAAAACTGTCAGAAAACGTCACCCATAATGTTTCAGTTCATAAATCTACTTTTAGAAAACATTTTAAGGCAAGGCATAATTTTAAACATAACTAAACATGATAAATCTTCATTGAGAAAAAGATTAGCTACTGTATCAAAAGCAAAATATCTTTTAAAAATGAATCTTTGAGAGAAGTCGAAACGCGTTTCTGATTTAGCTGTTCACAAATAATTTATTCTGACCAAACTGTAAGTTTAAATCTTATGAAAAATTTTATACAGACTCTACACTTTACAATAACAGGAGTCTATTCTTTACACTTTTGCAAATTCGAAATAAAAATAGGTGATATGAATTTTACAAACAGACGAACATATTTGACAGATTTAACAACGGTTTTCATCAATCTTGTAAAATACACCATAAATCGAAAATAATGATTGAAGACCTACAAATTTATACACAACCTAATACTCCATGTCTCTGCCATATACTAAAATATTGTAAATTTACAATTTTATTTAGTATTTTTAACATAATTAAAACCGAACAGAAACGCTATAATCGTAGAAACTGCATCAATACTTTAAATTACAAAATAAATACTAAAACTCCAAAATAATTACCACGAAAATTCATGGTATTTTAAAATCTATCATTTAACCCAGAAAAATAATTTAAACCTCCTGGAAATCATAAAAACGAATTATTAAAACCCTAATGGCAAAACAATCGATTTGATCATAAAACATGTAAATCAACCAAAATAAGTTCCTATTGACAAAATAAAATTTATACATAGTCAAAATAGATTATGGATATCAAGAGATCAGAAAGTAAATGTTTCGAAAATCATATGTATCAAAAAATCTTTATAAAACCACAAAAAAAAGCAATAATACATACAACTACAACAATTAATCAATGCAATACCGAGTAACGTCGTAGTTACCTTGTTACGAATCCGAATCCACATATGCTAGCCTTCAATATCTCCTCTACAAACCCTTAGAAAAAGATGAACGGATGATGAGGGAAGGTCGATCGAAATAAAGAAGCAAGAAGGCAAGCACGTACGTAGATTTTATTTGTAAAACGGAAATAAAGAAGCAAGAAGGCAAGCACGTACGTAAATTTTTTAGAAAGAAAGAAACGTAGCAGCAGCTGCAGGAATATGATTTTTGTTTGAATGAAACCCTAATGAATAGGTAGGGTTTATAAGAGACTAAAATAAGAAATAAAGCTTTTTAAAAGTTTTAGGTTGATTGGCCAAAATGGGTGTTTAAACAACCAAAAATATCTTCCCTTGTTAAATAAGAATAAATATTTTAAATAAGAATAAGCAAAAGGAATGATGTAAATATTATCACATAAGTTTTAATAAATACAAAGTGTATAAAATGCTTTGTATTAAAATTACTATTAACATTATCCAAAAAGGTGATGAACTGAATCATTTTCCCATTTTATAAAAATGTGACATATAATTAAAAGTCGGTCCATTTATAAAATAGGACTAAAATTAATAAAAATGGTGTTAAATAAAACATTAATCCAAAATTAGAATAAAAAGAAATAAAAATAAACTTCTTTAACGAAAATCAAATAAATGAGATTTATTAAAATCGTGGGTGTTACAATCTCCCCCACTAAAAGAAAGTTTCGTCCTCGAAACTTAAAAGTAGAAAACAAAATTTAAAGAACAAGATTTTTTTTTTTTTTAAATCATTTCAGTTGACACTTAAATTCGAGAAATCATCGTTGATGTCATACAATTTTTAAACCAGTTTTCAAAATTGAACTATTAAAAATGACTTGTCTCATTTCATGGAACGAGGGAATACTGTCGCGAACCAGGGTTCTGTCGTCCAAGATAAGGGTAAGTCAACATTGAAAAAAATCAAATCTTACAACCATGCATCGCAGAAATCTTGAACCGAGTCATTAAACGTCTTTAATGACAAGTCCTGGCATCCACCAATGTCGAAATTCAAGAGTAAATGTGCCAATTTTACTTAAAACCTTTGAACAAATCAAATTTTGAAAATACAACATCACTTTTGAAAGTTTCTCAAGGCATCAAAGTATTGAAAAACCAAATTCGGAAGTATTTTCAAACGAATTTCAAATCATTTCGAAACAAAACCAAATTCAAATGATAACCCAAAACTAAAAGAGAAAGAGAAGTTCAAAACTTTGAAGCTAGTCATAATTCAAAATTTCCAAGATAATCAATATATCTTTATAAAAGTCAAAATATTTTGTGTAAGATGGAATTTCTCAAAGAAAAAGGTTCACGAGAAATCAAATTCGTATATACAACATAACATTTGAAAGGTTTTTTTTTTTATGCATTAAATAACTTTATTTGAAACAATTCTCGTATATTTCCAAACGAGATTTAAGACATTTTGAAACAAAACCAAGTTTAGACACTAATCCAGAGTAACATTAACTTTGAAATTAAAATTTTAAATCATAACTCAAAATTAAAATTTCCGAGAACCAAACTTTGTAAAAGCAAAAACTCTTGTATAAAATGGAAATATCCGAGGAAAAAGGTCAACGGTAAATCAAGACAAAAGTTTTGAAACTAAAGCAAGGGAGAGAAAGATTTAAGAGTCATATATAACTCTCTCAAGGATTATGAAAGAGGGTAAACATCTCGAGATTCAAAAGAAGGAGTGCAAATTTTACTTAAAATATTTGTACAAATCGAATTTTGTAAATACAACATAACTTTTGAAAGTTTTAGAAGCATCCAAACAAAATTTTTCGAATTAATTCCGAAATACTTTCGAACGAGTTTTAAAAACATTTCAAGACAAGACAAAATTTAGATACTAACCAAGAGTAAAACGAAAATGGAAGTTTTACACTTTAAAATCATAAATTTCAAAGATAATCAAAACTTTATAGGAGTCAAACCTTGTATAAAACAGAAATATTCGAGGAAAAAGGCTAAAGGTAAAAATTTTTCAAATTAGCCAAGGTTAAGGTAGTAACAGATGCTCAGGTGAAGAAGTGGGAATGAGAGATTCAAGAGCTATACAAAGCTCTCTCAAGGATTACAGAAGCGGTTGAAGATCTCAAGATTCTTGGTACGACTCCTCTATGGAACCCAAGCATTTTCCTATTTCCATCGAAAACAAACCAAGGCTATTAACACTAGGCAACTAAGTTGTCAAGCACAGAGTTGCTAAACTTCCTAGTCTACATCCTCCAAGATTATCGATTAACACAACTCCCATCTCAAATCCTTACATAACTGATCATCCTGTCAAAACATCATGGTAAAAATACATCAAGTACTTCAACATCCAACCGACTAACTAAATTACTCAAGTTATCAAATCCATAAGACTCCTCAAAACACCAAATAGAAAACATCGTCTAACAAAGCTCTGATGATTCCTTTGAACTAAAAGCAACAAGGCCTCTAATATCCACAAGTACAATCTAAAAAGATAAAGCTCTCTTAGAAGTTCATCAAAGTCTTTTAGAAGTTCATTATATTCCCAATCATAACACTTCAACAACTAGGGGGTTAAGAACTCAACCAAGCAACAATTTCGATCATATAAGGTCATCAAACAACAATTTCCTTTAAGGTAATTCATACCAAAATATTCCTCCGAGAAATACCAGTGCTAAGGTTAAGACATTAAGATATGATAGGTATGCATAATTCCCAACTTCAGGTTCTTAATTCTTCAAATCAAAATAATCAATCCAAACTGCAGTTGAGCTAAGACACTCCTTATTTCTGAGGTTAACACTAAACAACTCAAATAAAGATAAGTCACACAACCAAAAGTCCCAAGGTTACAACCTTACATCAGAACTCAACAATCTAAATCCATAAGAATCAAAACTGAGATTAATCTAGGTTAACCAATAATGATACATGGTTACTATAAATACCTTAATCACATCTAGACCAAAATATGCAAGCTGCTTATACTTCAAAGCCAACATCTAAGCTAAAATCCTAAGTCCATAATCCACTAGCCGCCATTCAAGTTAATCCTTATAGAATGAAAGCTCTCACAAGATAGGCATTAAGGGTAAAACTCACTATCCTCAAACCATAAGTAACAAGACTTTACTAAACCTCAAACTTACTTAACTTCCATCACATTTCTTCAAGAAGAGTCAGTTTAACCAATGAATCTCACGAGAATAGATACCAATGTGGAGGAATCACAAAGAAGGATTAATTCATCAGAATAGGAGATGAAAATTTATAATAAGGACATAGGAAGCAGCTAAGACTAAAAAAGATTGAAGGAATAAGAATGATGATCGCAGACTAATAAAGTCCGAGATCGGAGAAGGAATCTTCGGGCATCCAGTAGCACGCAGTATGGCTCGTTGGATAACTCCATCATCTTGTAGAGAAAACAAACACACCAGTCTCGGGTTGCTTCGTCTAACGGATCCACGGTGTAATCATCACTTGGTCTATTGAACCATCGTGAAACTTGAGTCTACTCTTGGCCAACTTGTCTATAGCTTGAGCGGGATTGAATCGAGTTGAAACTACCATTGTCCCTTCCTTGTGGCATCAAGTTCTCCACGCGTTCGGTGTTCGGCTAGGTTGTGGAGCAAGTTCAATATCACCATCATGATCGCGTTACGTCCGGAAAACACCACGTCCATGTCCACCTTCCTTCATCTTCTTCGTTGGAGGAAATAAAAAAACAAAACATAGATTCAATGCTAGTCATTGATTTTGCAAGAACACATAAACTAACATTCAAGTCCTTATGGTTTCTACCCATCTCTCACTAAATCATTTATTTAGTCAAATCATTTATTAGGCATTTTCCTAAAGATCAATGTGTGAGCGTCGGGAGCGAGCGATGCTCGATACCAACCGTAATCCCCTATAAAATCTAGTGCAAAACAGTGGCGGAAACACTGTCGAATGGGATTAAATACACAAAGATAAAAGTTCTAATCATTACAAATTGAGAATGTATAAAATTCTCAAGGATAAAGTTAAATGGTTAAGTCTAAACAAATGCCACTTTTATAAAAAGGGCGAAAATAAAATTCCTCAAAAGTGTTAAAACTAAAAACCATAAAAGAAAGTAGAAAACAGAGTAGATCTCGCAAACTACTCGCTAGCTCACACAAAAATCCCAAAGAAAGCTAATACCCATCATGTTATAAACATAACAGCCACAATCAGTGGGGAGTAACTCGACGTTCTCCCAGCCATATCACATGATATAAAGGTTACAGATGCAAATAATATATCAAAGTAAATTGAAATGTTATAAAACATAAGTAACAAAATATGATTACCAAATCTCGTTAAAACCAACGTGCTGCATGCTTAAAAGCAAAATATTCAAAAGATAGAATGGAAATAATTTAGTTCAGGCTAGATATCTACTTTAGCTATACTTTTGACACCGCAGCATCTTTACTAGTTTCGGGAACCCAGTGTCACGCTAAGATGACCAACTCCAAGCTCACTAACTAGACAACAAACTATAATAGGACACGACTTACCACGCAGTGCGAAGTCCTAGTCTAAGTACATGTACATGACTCTACGACGATCCGTACCTCCCGCAGATACCCAACCATATAGCCGTTTTAGTAAAACCGTATGCCTTAGTTTATTATTCATTGCCTTTACTTTCATTACTCCAAACTAAAAAAATATCCCAAGTGATATAGTATATTATTCAAATGGTTCGTAAGTGAACTACACTTTTATTTTCTTCGAATTAGGAAACTTAAACTTAAATCCAAAAGTATAAAATTTATTTAAGGACTTTAAATAAATTAAGTTACTGAAATTAAACTTTAAAGATCATCCTTTGACTTAAGGTACTTTAGTAAAGACTTATTACTTAGGCTTTAATGAGACGGAGTTCTACATTAGTTTATAAAATCTGATGCAATGATATTGTAAAATTTATAATTAATTACAGAAAAATCTAAATGACGCAAGGCCAATTTTCATGGTTTCCTATAGCTTTTATCTACATTTCTACAACTTTCATGTTTTGACAAACTTTAAATTAGGAAAGTATCAGGGGTCTAAAAATTCATTTCTAAAAACTGTCAGAAAACGTCACCCATAATGTTTCAGTTCATAAATCTACTTTTAGAAAACATTTTAAGGCAAGGCATAATTTTAAACATAACTAAACATGATAAATCTTCATTGAGAAAAAGATTAGCTACTGTATCAAAAGCAAAATATCTTTTAAAAATGAATCTTTGAGAGAAGTCGAAACGCGTTTCTGACATTTGTTGTTCACAAATAATTTATTCTGACCAAACTGTAAGTTTAAATCTTATGAAAAATTTTATACAGACTCTACACTTTAAAATAACAGGAGTCTATTCTTTACACTTTTGCAAATTCGAAATAAAAACAGGTGATATGAATTTTACAAACAGACGAACATATTTGACAGATTTAACAACGGTTTTCATCAATCTTGTAAAATACACCATAAATCGAAAATAATGATTGAAGACCTACAAATTTATACACAACCTAATAATCCATGTCTCTGCCATATACTAAAATATTGTAAATTTACAATTTTATTTAGTATTTTTAACATAATTAAAACCGAACAGAAACGCTATAATCGTAGAAACTGCATCAATACTTTAAATTACAAAATAAATACTAAAACTCCAAAATAATTACCACGAAAATTCATGGTATTTTAAAATCTATCATTTAACCCAGAAAAATAATTTAAACCTCCTGGAAATCATAAAAACGAATTATTAAAACCCTAATGGCAAAACAATCGATTTGATCATAAAACATGTAAATCAACCAAAATAAGTTCCTATTGACAAAATAAAATTTATACATAGTCAAAATAGATTATGGATATCAAGAGATCAGAAAGTAAATGTTTCGAAAATCATATGTATCAAAAAATCTTTATAAAACCACAAAAAAAGCAATAATACATACAACTACAACAATTAATCAATGCAATACCGAGTAACGTCGTAGTTACCTTGTTACGAATCCGAATACACATATGCTAGTCTTCAATATCTCCTCTACAAACCCTTAGAAAAAGATGAACGGATGATGAGGGAAGGTCGATCGAAATAAAGAAGCAAGAAGGCAAGCACGTACGTAGATTTTATTTGTAAAACGGAAATAAAGAAGCAAGAAGGCAAGCACGTACGTAAATTTTTTAGAAAGAAAGAAACGTAGCAGCAGCTGCAGGAATATGATTTTTGTTTGAATGAAACCCTAATGAATAGGTAGGGTTTATAAGAGACTAAAATAAGAAATAAAGCTTTTTAAAAGTTTTAGGTTGATTGGCCAAAATGGGTGTTTAAACAACCAAAAATATCTTCCCATGTTAAATAAGAATAAATATTTTAAATAAGAATAAGCAAAAGGAATGATGTAAATATTATCACATAAGTTTTAATAAATACAAAGTGTATAAAATGCTTTGTATTAAAATTACTATTAACATTATCCAAAAAGGTGATGAACCAGAATCATTTTCCCATTTTATAAAAATGTGACATATAATTAAAAGTCGGTCCATTTATAAAATAGGACTAAAATTAATAAAAATGGTGTTAAATAAAACATTAATCCAAAATTAGAATAAAAAGAAATAAAAATAAACTTCTTTAACGAAAATCAAATAAATGAGATTTATTAAAATGGTGGGTGTTACAAGGCAAGACTCGCATGTACCATAAGATTCGAAACCAAATGGTTTGAGCACTTTTGAAGAAGCAAGTCTCTTAATGCGTCTTTCGTTTATGTGGCCTAAACGACAATGCCAAAGGTAGGATTCGTTTGGATCACCCGTTTTGAGCTTTTTAGTTTCCACATGGTAAACGTCATTAACATCATTTAAAACATAAATGCCTCCAATTGAAATGGCGTTGCCATAAACCACATCATTAAAAGAAAAAGTACAACACTTGTCCTTAATCATAAAACAAAAAGCCTTCCGCGTGTAACGCGGAAATGGAGATGATGTTCTTAGTTAAAGTTGGTACAAAATAACACTTATTTAAATACAACTCTAAACCACTAGCTAAAGTGAGCACATATGGCCCCACGAAAACGGCGGCTACTCTAGCTCCATTGCCCATGCGGAGATCCACATCACCTTTTGCTAGTGCTTGCACGTCCCTTAAACCCTGCAAATGATTACAAAGGTGAGAGCCACATCTGGTATCAAGTACCCAAGTGGAAGTACAAGCATAATTAACGTCTATCACATAGAGAGAGGAAATCATACCAATAGGCGTCACACGCCCTTCCTTGAGATCCTCCAAGTATTTGGGACAACTCCTCCTATAATGCCTCTTCCCATTACAATGGAAACATTCGGCCTCAGAGAGCTTGACACTTTTTGCCTTGGGATTGCCATTCTCAACGGCTTTCCCCTTTCCCTGGTCATTTTTCTTTGACGATTTCTTGAATTGGGACTTTTCTTTCCCTTTTCCTTTCTTGACTCCAAGGGACATGTTCTTTAACTTCATGGTTAAAACATCTCCTTTTTCACTCCCACTAGCTTCCATATACCTCTACGCTTGGGTGAGGAGTGCATGAATGTCATGGTAACTCTTATCCATGTCATTCATGTTGTAGTTTACCCTAAAGTGGGCAAACTTCGTAGGGAGTGAGTGGAGGATGCGATCCACCACAAGAGTCTTAGGAATCTTACACCCTAGACGCTCTAGGATGTCAACATATTCGACCATTTTGAGTACATGGGGACCAACCTTTTGGCCCCTCTCAAGCTTAGCTTCAAAGAAGCATGCCGCCGCATCGTATTGACGGACTTTAGGTGTTTGTGAAAACATAGTGATCATACGAGTGAATATCTCGTACGCATTTAAAGAAATGCATGATAGCTTGAGCTTTGGCGACATCGACCATATCAACACATTCTTGATATCATTAGACATCCTCACATGGTCATCATAGGCGGTCCGCACCGCCGATGCGTAATTCTCTAATCGTATCATTTTCATACTCGGAGCATTTTTCATCAAATGATTGGAGCCATGTATCAACGGTGATTGGTGTAGGAGTATTAGAAGAATTCATTGCGTATTATTTAACAACAAAAACGGATATGAAGGAAATAATTAACATCTATCATTTTAATAACACTCGTAAATTTAACTACAAGTATTGCATTTATATAGTGACCTCCACCCAACTACATAAATGATTCCGAGATCCAAATTCATATCAACTCGGGCACGGTGAGCCGATTCATCCCATATTAATATAACTCGGTGGATTAACTCTTTAATCGATTCTACTTTTAGAACTCTCGGTCGATAAAAATTACTCTAATTCTCATCTTTAGCCCGGAACACATGCGACTACGGTCAACAGTACTTCCGTTGAGCTCAATCCAAATTTCAATGTAATAACATTTTACTACCCCACTTCGCCAACGTAACAAGGTTTGTATTACAGTGAAGCCGGAATAACTCCCTTATGAAATTGGTACTTCATGGGTTTCTACTATTTGGTAAGGCTATATCTCAATTATTATATGTGAGAGGTCTTGTCAATTTATTATCTATCACATTTTAAGTGAACTAAAGCGGTGAACTACGATAATTATAATTGACACGGTCGATGACTCGATATGATATGCATGTGTTGTTATGGCGATTTGGCAAAGCATGCAACATATTAAAAGAAATGCAAAGCAATAAATAAAATTCCTAGTATGGCCTTCCTAAAATACAAAATCAAATAATCTATTACATATTCGGAAACCAACTCCTTTGGTCCCTTGAATCTTCAAGTGGCACGCCTCCCAAGACACGGTCTTCGTCGGATCACCTTTCCGAATGGCACCGTCTTTGAAGATGCTCCATAATTACAAATAATAATAAAAAAATACAAAACTATTCCTATTATACATTTGTAAAATGGAAAAACTAATAAAAATAAAAGTGATACGAGATCACATTAAATTACAACCGAATCAATATTCCCTTTCATTACGGGAAATATCGATTAAAACTAAGGCCATACTAAGATAAAATTACATAATTCAAAATTATATATAATAAAAGACATTCAACAATTGAAATATGCAGCATTATAATATGTACCTATCATGCAAAATCATGTGCCAAATCGCCCTATTTAACTTATGTCGTACATATAACCCGGTTTTATGGAAATGCGTGATAATAACCTTTTAAAATCACGAATTAACACTTAAATCACATCTAAGCTCAAGTTAATTATCCTAACACATTTTAGGACTCAAAAATTAGTCATCACTCAATTTTTGACAATAATTCAACTTGATTTAATTTTATGCTCATTTTTGACCTTAAAAACATAATATTTATGAAATAAATTCAAATCGAATTATAAAAATTTCAAAATTTGAATTTTTAATTTTTGAACATTCTGGAAAAATTCCATGACACTCATAATGTCAAAAAACATGGTTAAAATTTTCGAATTAATTTATCGGTTTTATCTCATAAAATACATAAAGTATCCGAAAATTAATCCAATAATTTTTATAACTTTAGATCTGATTAGTGGGATATTAATTCAACTTAAAATAATTTTATCAAGCCATGCAATACGTTTTAGCTAATTTTTGCTAAAATAGTCACTATTTATGCCATTTTTACTCAAAAATCCATAAATCATGCTAAAGAAGATCCTTTAATCTAGAAATTTACATACACTCTGTAAATCTTTCATGTGACATCATATTAAAAGATCATGGCTTAAATTGAAATTTAACTATTTTTAACCATTTTACCTCTTTTAATCCATTTTTATCTCATAAAAATCATAAATCATGTAATATTAATCAAATTAACTCGACTTTTTACACACAACTTGTAAAATATTCATGTGAGGTTATATAAAATTTCCAAGGTCAGAAACTTAGTTTAACTATTTTTAGCATTTTAATTCCCATTTTAGTCATAAAAATGTAATAAAATGACCGAAAATCATTAAAATGAGCAATAAATTTTCATAAATCATAAAAAGGACCTAAAACAATTTTAGGACCAGAATATATAATATGCATGGTGATTTCGTGGCTTATACTAATAAATCACAAATTTTTAGTTTTATATGTTAACCTTTTAACTCGGAAAAACAATAACCGATTATGCATGCAACATCCTTATGCTCTGATACCACTTGTTAGATTCATATACCTATTATTAGACTCCTATAATAATGAACTAATTAACTTGTTAATTATTTGTTCTTTAGATCTAGTGCATGCATAACAAAATGAAAGATTTATAAGAAAAACAATGTTCCTTACATTGTTGATGGTTCGAAAATATGGGCACAAGTAAGGTCACCTTCCTATTGTTCTTGAGCTAAATATGATGGATGATCCTCCTAAGACTCCAAGTATAGAAGCCACTCCAATAAATTGCACCCAAGATTAATCCCAAAAATTCCTACTAATATTAACTAGATATGTAGTAGAAATATAACCTTAATAATACTAATGTTCTTGTATTACTACCTCTAGTAATAGATGATGAGTATTAGTATTGTAGAGAGTTTTTATCATTTGCATGTGAGGAGAAAACAAGAGAGAAAACAAGCAAAAGCATCAAAGGAAAAATGAGCAACCAATGCTCATTAGAAGGGCCAAAAACCGGTGGCCATAAGCATGTAAGGAATCTTGTTGCTTTTGTTTTACTCTCTTGTATAGAATATGTAGAGTGTAGGGAGCATGTATGTAAGATGTAGCATGATAAAAGCTTCATATGACAAGTCACTATCATGCTTTAATCAAAACAAACAAAGACAAAAGAGCATCTTGTGCTCTCTTGTTTTGGCCGAAATATAGGCCCTATTTTGGTCCATATTTGCCTTTTGTCATTTGTCCCACAAATGCTTATAAGTCATATGTTTAACTATCTTACATAATTAATTATTAATGTAATCATTTAACACTTAAATATTACAATTAATAATATAATATACACTCCACTTTGAGTAGTATACTACCATTATATCAACATATAATGGGTCCCATAATTACTAGTTACTTAAAATTATAACTTCTTGTAACCTTAAATAACTAATTACCTCTACCTCTAAACTTATATTAAAACCTCAACTAATTTAGTAATTTAACACTTAATTACTAAATTAAATCTTATTTAATCACATTACAATAAGACGCAAAATTGCACTCCCATAATTAAGGAATTAATTAATTCGTATCGCATACAATTAATTAAATATCTATTTGGGCCTCATCCTATAGGTGTGACCTAAAGGGATCAACTGACCACCACCGTCACACGACAGTAATATCAACCTCTAGTTAGCCAATCATTACCGATTAATGACGGTCAGTCGACTGTTTAAAGAATCATCCCTCATGTAATCTTAGTATGAGATTTAATTATGATATTTAAATCATGTGATCGCACTATTGTTGAGGACACATTTCCCAACAGATAAGTCTTGGGGTTGATGTTGATCTCCATGTCTCGAGAGGGAATGTCTGTCCTTGTACTCTCGCTGGGGGAACAGAATAGAGGTGTGTCGAAGCACCTGTCAAAGAATATTCGCTCGTTGTGGCAAGCGAGGTCTTGATAAAGTACTGCTTCTGATACTTACCTGCATGGTTAGTAGCCACACAAGAATGGTTATTTTATGCCAAGCTTGTACTCTCACATGGACCTCGAATGAGGAAACACATAGGTTTTCAAAAGTCGTTTCTTTTTAAAAGTTGTTTAAAACTTGTTCAAAGAAGTGTGTCGTTTGTAATGCGTTATGCATATTCAGTGGGCTTTAGACACGTGACTGACGCGACGTAGACCTTATGCGGACGTGAAAATATAGACTTAACTTGGACTGACACGACACAGGGATGACTCTGACAGACTTTGCTTTAAGTATGCGCAACCCCTATCCGAGTGTGGGTGACAATGCGTATCAGTTCCAAAGGTAGAAGAATTGCAAGAATGATGAAGGCATATAAAGGCAGGCATGAGCCATGGATCATCTGTCTACTTGGATGTCTTCATCGTTGTTTGCTGTAAAAAAGAGCCCTCTTGAGGCACGATAACTTGGAGAATCGATCTAAGACCTTTGTTATTGTCCAGACCGAGTACTAGCTTGGCTTAAAATAAGAGAGGAATAAAGGAAGGGTGGCGTCTCGAAAGAGAAGCCCCCAGGATGAGAAGATGACTCTGGAAAAAAAGAGTCTGGGCGACAGTAAGGAGCCCCCAGTATAGAGGTGTTGGTTGTGAAAGGGATGTTAATTGAGGTTGGAAGGTTGAAATAGAGGTTGGTTGATGGGATGGTTGTGTCCTTGAGGACTGCATACGTATTCACGCAAGGTGAAATCAAACCAGATCGTGATTCTGATGTTTGGTTAATTTTGTTTGGGTGTTGTGGTTGTATCCTTCTTGTGTAAGAAAGGACTGCCTACGTATCCACCTGAAAAGGTGAAATCAAACCATGCTCGTAGTTCAAGTGTGTGCCTAAGCTATGTTGTTAGGACCTTAAAGTGCAGGGGTCACAAGGGTAATATTCCTTTGGTGACTCGAAGAATCGATTTGAGATAACTCCCTCTGATCATAGACCAAAGAGGTATAACTAATTTTGTAAAAATTTTCTTATCATGTGAGCACACTTAGAAGTGGACCCTAAGGATGATATGGGTTCGTCCCGTTCCGGGTAGCAAAGTATTTGAAGACTCCGTGTCTGGGTCAAGGTGAAACTGGATTGGATATTTGGAATGTGGAGCTCGGTAATAAGAGGCTTTGATGAACAAATCTCTGGAGCTTGATTTTGTGGAGTTAAGGATTGATGGGGTTATGGCTTATAATGTGGCTTGGAAATGGAGTCTCTTGGCTTGATGTAGCCTGAGCACATAAAGGTAGGTTAAAATGACGTGGGTTCAAGTTTCCATGTCTTGGCCCTAAAGGGTGGGTATATTTGACAAGCTTGAGAAGATTCTCAAAATTCCTAACTATCTAACTGTAACGGTCTCGAGAAGGACTTAGGGTGTGATGTGTGAAAGGCTAAGTGAGGGTGCTAGCTAACCATCTTCATTGATGTCTTGATTCTATACTATAACTTGATTCTATATAGACTTCAGGAGTATTTCGTTTAGTATTTGATTTCAGACTTGTTCTTGATTCAGATTCAGATTCTTGGTCTAGAATATTTCTCGGCTTCTTGCTCAGATTTTTAATCAGGTTTTTGAGGATGACTTTAACTTTGGATATTGACTTGCTTGATTGAACCTCTTCTTTTGACTCTTTTGTGTTGGATTACGGGCATAATTGTGGCCTTGGATATTGACCTCAGTTTCTCTTGATTGAGCCTTTTGTCTTTTATCATGGATCGTATCGTCTTGGATGGACTTGGGTTAGACTAGCACCTTTAGTGTGAAACGGGTTGCTCTTTTAGTAACACGGGTTGTTTACTGTGGGGAATGGGCTTACCTTTCGTCATGGATCGTTAAAAAGGAGATGGTCTGGATTCGTCCTAGAATCTCTTGAGATATGCTCGTCCTAAACTAGGGTTATAAAAAGGTTTCTATTTCCAGACATGGAATAGGTAAAGAAAATGAACACGGAGTTTCAGGTCCTCTACAACTTGGAATGGATCATCGTTTAAGTGCACTCACATCAACTTGGAACGTGTGGTTGTTGTTCATTTTAAAATGTTTCAAATCAATTCTTGTTGTCACAGGAAAAAGGATAAAGGATAACAGATAGGATAGAATATGTGGATTGAAAATTGTATTTTTATTGAAATGGATAATGAATGTATTTAACATAGACTCGAAAAGACATGTGACTCGTGGGACAGCCCCAATGTTGTCACTAGGAATGGAAATGGACACAAAGAAAGATACTAGAAAAATTATGGGATAGAAAGCCTAAGACTCGGACTCGGACTCGGACTTTGACTCGATTTCAGATCTAGACTCGTAATCATCGGCCCATGCTTGAACATTTTCTCTTCCAGCAACTGGCTTCGACATCCGGCTTTGAGCATTCATCCATTTGAACACCTCGTCCTCATCATTGGGAACAGTGGAAGGATAACAGTCAAGAAGAGTTTCTTGATAAGTGGTATATCCAGGAGGATTGCCTAAGCTACCTTGTGGGTTAAAGGTTGAGAGGGACAACCTCCCACTTTCAATCATATCTTGGATCACATGCTTGAGCTTATAGCTCATCTCAGTATCGTGTCCTTTGCCCCTGTGATACCGGCAATAGACGTTCTCATCCCAGAATTTAGCTTTCTTTTCTGGATCAGGTGCAGGACCGATAGGTTTCAACATTCGTCGTTCTATGAGTCAATGAAGGGCGTCGGTGTATGTAATACCAATGTTGGTAAATTTCCTAGGGAGTGTATCCTTCTTCTCGGAAGCCTTTGTGAATGACCTTGAAGAGTTGTTAGGTTTATTTGATGAAGGCTCCATGAGGTTGCCTTTGTTGATTTTGATTCCTGGATGAGAAGAACTAGGAATAGATTGCTCGCTTTTTGCTTTCTCCTTAAGACTGTCAAGTTGAGGGTTTGTCTGGATACTTTTCATTTTGAGAGGTTGGGCATCAAGCATCTTACCCATTTCAGCAAACTGATTCTCCATCTTGGAAAGTCGAGAGTTTAGTGTGGGATTTATCTGTATGAATTCCTTTATATTCAAGGATTATAACGAATTTTATGAAGATGATCACTAGTCCTAAAAAAAAATTACATAAACAAAAGTAAAGGATTAAGAAGTAACCTTCGGTCCTAGCAAATATGGCCTATGAACAATATCGCAATGATATTCTCCTATCAGTTGCACCCAAGATGATATGAGATATGCCCTTTGATTGTGCTAGAATCGATCCAAATTTTCTGTAAAAATTTAGGTTATTTTTTGTGTTTTTCTGATGAGAGGAGAGATTAGG
Source organism: Silene latifolia (assembly GCF_048544455.1). Classification (NCBI taxonomy): domain Eukaryota; kingdom Viridiplantae; phylum Streptophyta; class Magnoliopsida; order Caryophyllales; family Caryophyllaceae; genus Silene; species Silene latifolia. The sequence goes on along the minus strand of NC_133536.1, from coordinate 115,455,408 downwards.
TTAAAAGAGAATTAGAGTTAGAAAATGATCTCCCTTTCTCCTCTTATGGAAACCGAAAATGGGAGTGAATAAGGGAGATATTATCTTCCCTAATTCGGTCCATATCACCGAAATAAGGAGTATATTTTCCTTATTTTCGGTTATTCCAAAAATGTATAAAATGTGTTAAATTGTCATCTAGTGAGGATCGAACCCATGACCTCTTGGTTTGTGTACCCTCACTATTACCACTATCACACATTCATCTTATTGATATTAAATATAACCGATTACATTTAATTACGAATTAACAGATTAATTCGTCCAAGCTAACATTACATACATTTAATTAAATATAACTTATTATATTCAATTTACGAATTGACAGTTAATTCGTCTCAACTAATATTATTTAATCTTCATTAAATAATTGTCTCATCAACACATTGACTAACTGTTTAGTCATATTAGGCATCAATGAGATTATATTTCTATAACCACATCTCTCAAACACATCCTATAGGTGTGACCTTTAGGGACCAGTTGATCACCGCCATCTGTATGATAATAACGTCAAACTTTCTAGCAAGCCAACCGTTATTAGGTAATCGTTAATCAACTGATTAAAATACGAAGTATACCCTTGTGAACCTGTAAGAGATTTACAAATGTTATCACACTAATTTGTGGAGGACACAAGCTCCAACAAACTCCCACTTGTCCTCACAAGTGTATGCGCGATAACCGATTCTCATATCCTAAAATTTCTCCCACTCAATGTAAAACAATTTGCAAATCCGTATTCAAAAAGGTCGTATTTTACAAGCGATCATCATCAAGAGTGGTTTCCCCGACTAGAGAGTAACTTCACTGATAAACGAATCAACATTCGAGCATCGCCATGCATTTCAGTTACAACTCCTCGAGTGGCCCTGAGAAATAACTATACCTGATAAGGGTTGGATATTTTCCTCAACTCGAATCCTGCAGATGTAAGCACATTATGAAATGACCCAGAAAAAATCTACTTAGCCTCCAGATTCGGGGATCGTGAGAAAGAAACCAAAGTCACCCAAAAACTGCCTTAATCTCAAGAGACAGTCGATAGTCAAAAGAATCGACTCTAGGAACACAATGGATGTCCTATCCACGACCTGGCACCGAATGTTTTTAAACATTTAGGACTCCATTACGTTGTCACAAAAAGTTGTCCTACGAGGTATCGTTATAATCTCGCATCTGTGATCGATCAGTCAACCGTTTGACTTATGGCTCATTGAACCCACCATCAATCGACTGTACAATATAATAGCCGGAGTTATCATCTCACATTGGCGATTATGGACCAAAACAAATATAATGTAATTCAGTTCACTTTGTGGCATTCAATGTTGTCAGTACAATCCACATGAAAAACAAAATATTATAATAAAACGATGAAGTTATAAATAGTATATGAAAAAGATATTGTATCAAATCCATAATCAAGTACTACAACTCAGGAACGCGTTTAATTCCCATGGAATTAACGTGCCCTACATGCTTATCATAATTCAACGGTTTAGTGAGAGGATCCGTGATGTTATCATCCATCGCAATCTTGTCTGTCACTATCTCCTCTTGCTCCACGTAATCACGGATCATGTGAGCTTTCCGATGTACATGTCTAGATTTGTTGCTAGACTTTGGCTCCTTAGCCTGGAAGATGGCATCTCTATTGTCACAATAGATGGTGATCTGGTCATTCGAACTAGGAACTATCGCAAGTCCTTGTAAGAATTGACGCATCCATATCGCTTCCTTTGCTGCCTCCGAAGCGGCATAGTACTCGGATTCAGTAGTAGAATCTGCTACAACACTCTGTTTGGAACTCTTCCAGCTGACCGCAGCACCATTAAGAGTGAAGACGAACCCGGGCTGAGATTTTGAGTCATCTCGACCCGTTTGGAAGCTAGCATCTGTGTTACCGATTGCGCATAGCTTAGTATCGCCTCCATAAGTCAATATTGTATCCTTAGTCCTCCGTAGGTACTTGAGGATGTTTTTAACAGCTATCCAGTGTGTTTCACCTGGAGTCTTTTGGTACCGACTCGTCATACTCAATGCATATGCCACGTCTGGACGTGTGCATATCATGGCATATATGATCGATCCTATTGCAGATGCATAAGGAACACGACTCATGCGCTCAATCCCTTCAGGCGTCGTGGCTGACTGAGACTTGCTCAACTGCATCCCAGTCATCATTGGAAGGTTCCCCTTCTTGGAGTTGGTCATGCTGAACTTCTCAAGAATCTTATCCAAAAAAGACTCCTGACTAAGTGATAACATCCATCGTGATCTATCTCGGTAGATACGGATTCCCAAAATGCGCTGTGCCTCACCCAGATCATTCATCTGGAAATGGTTCTTCAACCATTCTTTAACCGAAGATAGGAGAGGAATGTCATTCCCAATCAAGAGTATGTCATCGACATACAATAACAAGAAAACAATCTTGCTCCCACTCGACTTGATATATAAGCATGGTTCTTCGACCGATCGAGTGAAACCATACTCTTTTATCACCTGGTCGAAACGATGATTCCAACTCCGAGAAGCTTGCTTAAGTCCATAAATGGAACGCTTAAGCTTTCATACTTTCTTAGGATGTTCAGGATCTATGAAACCTTCGGGTTGCACCATGTACAACTCTTCCTCCAAATAATCGTTTAAGAAGGCGGTTTTCACATCCATTTGCCAAATTTCATAATCATGAAATGCGGCAATCGCTAAGATTATCCGAATGGAACGTAGCATGACTACAGGTGCAAAAATCTCATCATAATGCAATCCGTGCACTTGAGTGAAACCTTTTGCCACAAGTCGTGCCTTATAGGTATCTGGTTGCGCGTCTACAGAACGCTTTATTTTGTAAAGCCATTTGCACTGTAGAGGTTTTACCTTATTAGGTAAATCAACTAGATCCCATACGTCATTCTCATACATGGTGTAATACCCATATTTTTTAACGTAATTTTATTAAACTTTATTGACAGAATTACTAAGTGAGAATTCATATGATATAATAATAGATTATTGTTTAATTGTTGTAACGATTAAAGGAACAAGCGATAATAAAATATCGATAAAGTAAACTATTATATTATATTATATATACATATTATATTATTATAATAATATAACTAATAACCTATTATAATAATATAACTAGTAACCTAAATATACAAAATTATATATAAACCCCCTTCTCCCCGTATTTTCCAAAGTCATACCAACAAAAAGAAACCAAGAGGGTAAGCGTTTGTGCGGCTGCTACTTTGGACTCATAGCCGTCATCGTCGTAATTATGTGACCATCATCATCATCATCGTGTATATTCATCGTTCATTCCGTCAAAAGCGTTCTTGGACTAATTTAGGTAACCATCCGTTCTTTTAGTATAGAGTCGGATTCGAGTTTTATTTATGTAAAAATTCAAGTCCAGTTTTACCGTCTAATCTATTGAGTAATATAGGTCGATCTTAAGGTCCGTCTTAGGCTATATCTATGGCGTTTGAAGAGAGTTTTCGGTTGTTATATTTGCTCGCCGTGAGCTCTGTTTTAGTACAGTTTCGGCAAAACCTCATCGAGACCGTGCATCTTGTATGGACGGAATTGAGGTGCGAGATAGTTGTAACAAGTCAGGTTATCCTCGAGTCTGGTAGTTATTGTGTTTTCGGATGATCTGGTTGCCGTCACGGCGCTACCATAAGTGCCCTGTTTAGGGTCGTGGCTTTGCAACCCTCGGTGGTTGTTAATGCTGATGGAATAGGGTCGGGGTGGTGTAGTCGTAGCGGGTAGGCTGTGTATTAGGTGATGTCGGGTGTGTCGGTAATGCGAGTGGTATGATGCAGTAGTTGCAACTCGCATTGGTGAATTGTTGTGTGACGGTAACATGAGGATTACAGGGACATCCTTATTTTAATATTGCATCATGAGTCGTAGGTGGGAGTGTAGTTTAGGGTGTAGTGATGCAAACTACATTTGTTTAATATAAACCAAGTAATATAAGTGTATTATATACAATATTTTAAGTGGGTAGTGGACCATTTAAGAATTAGGTCGTAATGTAATTATATTGTATAAGTGAAATAGCTAATTTCCTTAATTAATATTATAATATATGTTAAAATTGTAGGATTCGACTTTGTAGAAGACCGTTACTAATTATTAGCTTGGGCGCTTGGATTTGCTTGTCAGGTAGGAATTTCCTACTCAACTCGGTTTTATTGTTAAGTGAATGAATGTTTAAATGTGACGATTTATGAGGTTAAGGTTGATTCATTATTAGAAGTAGGGTAATGGAGTATGTTAAGATGTTGGTTAAGATGAAGACGGATTTGTGAAGGATCGATAGTCAGATTCGTTGCTTTATTTTCTGGACTGCTTGAACTGCTTAATTGGCTGTTGCTATCGTTGAGGTAGGGAAATACACTTGACTTATTATCGTTGTTGTTTAATTGTGTGACTTGATTCGTGGTTGTTGATTTACGTTATGATTCATATATGGGAAGGTGATTGACTGAATTGATCGTATTGAATATGATATCACAACATCGGGTAACCGGCATGATTTTATGATTTATCAGTTCAGTGATTTATATACATATATATTGTGTTGCATTAATTTATGTTGAGCATCTCATATGCATTGGAGTTGGAGGATGGTGTAGGAGTGACGATGTTGAGATACGATGTGAGTTGTGATAAGGCCCAGGCGGGTTCTCGGACTTGCCCGGTGTCCTCAACAAGGAAATGGCGATCGGCTACGGTCGATATATATAGTCTACCGGGATCGGTATGGTGGGTTAATCTGGGGGTATGAGATATGAGATATGAGTTGAGATGGAGATGGAGGTGACGGAGGAGCATGCATATCATATTTTGTTGTTTTATTGTTTTCCTTACTCAACCTCGTGGTTGACCCTGTGTATTCGTGAACACCTGTGATGACCCAAATATTGGCGAGCAGACTTGATAGGTTAAGAGATAGAACGGGAGCTGGATGGGCGTGAGACACCGGATCAGACGACTTAGTAGCTAGATCATCATCTAGAAGACTTTCACTTTTATTTATATTAGTTCTTGTAATTTGACGTAAAGAGGTTTTGTAATAATTAAGTTAAAAATAATTATATAAGTTGCCTTGGAGTTTAATTTGTTATTCACTACCTCGGGAAGCCGAGATGGTAACAGTCCGGTTTATTAGGGAATGTCTTGACGAAGGCTTCTTTTATAAACCGGGGTGTTACAAAGTGGTATCAGAGAGAACGATCCTCAGGCCTAAACCAATGAGCCCAATGAACCTAGGTTGTGTCTAATTAAAATGAACCCCGGGATAGAACTGTTAGGAGCACACTAAGGTAAGGTATGAGTTAGGGGCCCCCTCACACCGAACCAGCCCCCTCTCGGTTTGACCCGGAAACCCCGAGTGTGTATGAGAGAAAGGGTAGAAAAGTTGCTTGAGGTTGAACATGAAATTCAAATATCGTTGCCTAAGTATTAACTGATTGATACATTGATTATTGCATAATCGAGTTGATGTATACCTTGAGACCCATATATTCTAACCATTCTGCAGGACAACGCTACGGTAAGTATTTTATATGAATGATGACGTGATCATATAATGTTGTGGTAATGAGAAATAAAATTTTGAGTTCAGGTTAATAATCAATGAAGTGTTGTGCTAGTCGTGAGCATGAAAATAATTGCGAGTCGATGATAGTTACCTAGGTGGATATTGAATGATGTGCTGATAGTACTATTATGTCTAGTAATATGCGGTTATGTGATCTCAAAGCCATGCTAGTATAGTCTTGTGATAGTAATTAGAAACACTGTTGAATTGCATGTTTATAGTCATAGCAATCGTGATTTAGATGTACGGAGTAGATCAAGATGCGAAGGGATTCTATGGGATAGATGTTTACGTAAGTACAGTGTGAGATTTAAGTTAGGATGAGTTAGTATCGATAGTATGGTTGTAAGAGTTTGGGACATAGTAAAGAATGACCTAGTGTTGAAACTCGTTTTGTTTGATTTTACTCTTTAATTGACCTTACTTCCATTTATTTTCTGTTTATTGCCTATGGATGAAAATTTTATGAGAGATAGCCTCGTGAGTTAGTGTTCATTTGGCATTGGTTTGATGCTTATAGGATATACGGATTAGGAGTAATAAATATTTTAGTGGGCTGTGGACAGGAAGTTCCTGTGCAGTGATGTTTTGACCAACGATTTTGTAAAAATCCTCATTTAAATTGTATTAATAATTTTTGCATAATTCCAACTCCATCGATCAGAAGATTCGCATATGTTTTCAAATTGATAAGCCACGAAAATTCTTGATGTCTCTATATTAAATGGTAACTTTTTCAAACTGACCCAAGTTTCGGACCAATTGCTGTCACATACTTGTTTGGACCAACTGAGTTGTAAAATTCTTTAAAAATGGAATTCTTGTGCTTTAGACCTAATTATTTTTCCCCTATGTTTTAACTCTCCGTATTTTATAAAAGTAATATGAATCAAGTTTTAATCGAACGGCTATTTGTTCGTGGTCTTTGGAAGTTACAACGTGAATCATGACTTGTAAAATGTGCATGTTGAGTTTTCATACAATTGTTTGGTTATTTCATGAGCCTTATTAATGTGACCTTATAATGTTTTTTTTATATATGATGATAGTAGCACGCATGTTCAGTAGTTGTGTATCTTAACAAGTGATAGAATTAAAGTTTAGTTGATAACATTGTTGGCATGATAGTATGAGTGAAATTGAATAGCTTAATTTGATTCTTCATCGAGGGTGAAATATTTTATACGAGTCCAGTTGTTTGCATATTTTATATATGTTTGGCATGTTGTAATATCTCTGGTGTGTTCATCATATTTGTATAGTGGTCGGATATATATATATATAAATATAAAACTATATTGTCATATCTTGGTAAAGTTGGTGGCGTTAAATGTTAACTTGATTGTTCTAATATACTCGCATGAATATTTATAATGATTATGTTTAAATGTTTACACATGGATGGTAGTAAGGATTATGTCTAAATGTTCCAACATGTAGAATGTCATCTGAGTTCTAATGTCTTTTATGTGAGTCGGTGTGCCCATAGTTATATTTATTACCTTCATCGCATTAAATTATTTCAGTTGAAGCTAAACCTATGACATGATAATAAAAAGTGTGTTATTTCTTATCGGATATGTTCGTTATTACATTGTCATAAAATGCTAAGGTGATTTTTGCAATTGTAGCACGACATTTGACATATCTATATTCTCGAGTCGTTACTATCAATTATATTATAATAAAGATTGTTTATGATAATTATGTTGACAATTATAATAGGATAACCCTTTGATGATTCACATGATATGCATTGGTTTAAATGATAGTCGTTATAGTTACATTTAATTGAGCCTACGAGTTGCCTAATTATTCAATCATGCAAATCAGAGAAACTGTTCAAGTTGCTAATCTTTTATCATAGCTAGTGTTCTACAAAGTATATGATGGCAAATGCATATGTTTAAACTATTTATACAATATCTTTTTTTTGTTTTGCTGAAAATGAATTATACTAAGTTGCTGGACACAATTGAATGATATGGTTGCTAAGATGTTAAACACATGAGGGATATGGAAGTAATGTTGTCGTTGTCATAGATCATATGTTGTTACTTTTATTGGGAAACATGTTTTCAGAATTGATATCGTGCAAACAATTTTGATAATTTAAAATATGAATGATGAGTATGTTGTTGATTGCTTAAATTCATCGGCCTAATTCGTGACCTAAACCAGTGAGTGAGTAAATGGTTGTACGGACATGTCAATAAGATCATGTGATTGTGAGGGATAGCAGTGGTAGATCTGTTTCCTGTGATATGTTTACAAATGTGAGAAGTTTTTAAATTGTTTTGTTGATTTTGCTCTCGCTCGTTCATAGTCTATAATTGATCATCAAATTTATTTAGTTGCGATACCGTGTAAACCTTGGTTCCTTTCTTGTTGTTCTTTTAGTTTGATGTTGCGTTTTTAAGTTAAGCATGAGCTAGTAATAAATGTTACTTGTTGACAATCAGTTAAATTCCTTAATAAAACCTTGTTTCGACCTTAATATTGATGCGCAATCTCTTATCATGTGTTCCTTCCTGTCACATGTGGTTGATAATGATTTTGTTGCATGGGCATACGAAAATTGAAAAGAGGTTACGAGGACGTAACCATGTTTCTAGTCGGGTAGGATTGTAAAATCTTAATGTTTATATTGCACTTGTTTGTAGATTGTAGTTTTGATCAAGTTGATGTTTCGTTGTGGGGTACCTATGCAAATGAGTTCTATATGTTTTGTTCCTACTTCTGTTAGTTGGTTGATGTGTAAAAGGAGAGTGTAGTTAAACTATTGATATTGAGATTGAGATTGGCCACTAGTATTGAGTTGTGGGGCCTTTGTGCCGAGTTACGTTTACGGTCCAGTGTGACCATGGTTATTGAGTTACTTGAGTTCGAGATCGGAATTTAGATGGAAGATGACGGTGTTCTCAGATGATTATTTAGTTGTTATACATTTGTGTTCTCAGGTAGTTATTAGTTGTAGTTAGTGTGGGTTAAGCGAAGATGAGTTAAACTTCGGGACGAAGTTTATTTTTAGGAGGGTAGAATGTGATACTACTAAGTTTTGAGTTTTGTTATAACGTGTTTTATTGGTGTTTATATGATTTGATTACCTGTGCTTTTATATGGTACACAAAGTAGTATGTTTAGAGTATGGGTGATTGCCTTTATAATCAGAATTAGTAGGGGATGGCGTTTTCGTTGGCATGTGTGGTGTCAGTTTTGAGTAGGGTGGGGTGAACTTCGGGGACGAAGTTCTTTTTAAGTAGTGAAGACTGTAATACCCATATTTTTTAACGTAATTTTATTAAACTTTATTGACAGAATTACTAAGTGAGAATTCATATGATATAATAATAGATTATTGTTTAATTGTTGTAACGATTAAAGGAACAAGCGATAATAAAATATCGATAAAGTAAAGTATTATATTATATTATATATACATATTATATTATTATAATAATATAACTAATAACCTATTATAATAATATAACTAGTAACCTAAATATACAAAATTATATATAAACCCCCTTCTCCCCGTATTTTCCAAAGTCATACCAACAAAGAGAAACCAAGAGGGTAAGCGTTTGTGCGGCTGCCACTTTGGACTCATAGCCGTCATCGTCGTAATTATGTGACCATCATCATCATCATCGTGTATATTCATCGTTCATTCCGTCAAAAGCGTTCTTGGACTAATTTAGGTAACCATCCGTTCTTTTAGTATAGAGTCGGATTCGAGTTTTATTTATGTAAAAATTCAAGTCCAGTTTTACCGTCTAATCTATTGAGTAATATAGGTCGATCTTAAGGTCCGTCTTAGGCTATATCTATGGCGTTTGAAGAGAGTTTTCGGTTGTTATATTTGCTCGCCGTGAGCTCTGTTTTAGTACAGTTTCGGCAAAACCTCATCGAGACCGTGCATCTTGTATGGACGGAATTGAGGTGCGAGATAGTTGTAACTGAAGGAAATGTAGATTCATATACACTTTAACATACTCATATATGTCTAAATTTATTTGTTATAAATTAAAACGGATCTTATGCATGCAAACAATATAATAAAATAGAGGAGAAATCATGTCCTTACATAGTAGATTTCGGCTATTAGGGCACAAGAGAGATCACCTTTCTCTTCTTGTTCTTGAGCTTTTCCAATGGAAGAACAAAGATCTAAGTGTAAGATCTCTCCCTATGTAATATACCCAAGGCTCCTCTTAATTTAATTAATATTACAAAACTAGTATAATATTAATTATAGTAGAAAATTGAACCAAAAATATTTATAAACACTTAAGTATTTTCGGTTTTGATGAGAGATAAAGAGAGGATTTTATTTCTCTAGAATTTATATTTTGGATGAGTTGAATGAATGAAATAATCTAAAACATTTTAGAGTATTATTAGGTAAAATTATAAGAGAAAACAATGATCATTTTTTCTTCCCAAAACCGTGTAAGAGGGGCTTTAGGGTGAGCCAATGCATGGAGAAATTGTTCTTCACAAGGAACAATAGGCTTGCATGGCTAGGTTGCTTTATAATCATTGTGTTTTCCACTAATTACACACAACTTATAATTAGCTAAAACACCTTCTTATTTTCGGCCCTTTGCATAATATGGTGTCCATATTATTTTTGTCAATTGTCTATATGTTACATGTCACATGTCACATATATTTGTTTATGTATTTTTATCATATTAAAAATCAACGTATTAATAAAAATACGTCATATACAAAATCGACTTAGTAATTTCATAATTACTTGTGCCAAAATATTTTACCATTTATAAATCACAACAGATTGTATTTATAACAATTCATTCAATTTAATTGTTACATTAAACAATTTTATTTCATCCGAGTAATGATACAATTCAATTACTCGACTGCACCTTATTTAATCCCATTTCAATATGATACGTAAATTTTACTTCCAAAATCATCCGTCAATTTTCAAGTAATTTAATTAACTCGTAACATTATACGATTAATTAAATAATCAATTAAGAGTATTGCCCTTTAGGTATGACCTAGGGGGTCAACTGATCACCACCGTCACACGACAGTAATGTCAAACTCTAGTCACCAATCATTACCGATATATGTTGACCAGATTGACATAACAAAATTACTTCCCAATTGTATTCATTTTAATGAGACTTAAACATGTGATCATTATGATCAACAGTCGTGATCGCATTATTGTCGGAGGACACATATTCCAACAATCTCCCACTTGTCCTCGACAAGTGTGCGTCACCAATTCTCTTGTCCTATTACTATCTCCCACTCAATGCAAGGTGTCTTTCAGGTCGTACTTGCAAGTGATCATATCGAGAGTGGTTTCCTCGATCTGGAGAATAACTGATTGACCGGATTTATCCACTCTGGATGCCATCCGAGCGTGGCCACGCATTTCCAGTTCATTACTCCTCGAGTGGCCCTGAGATATTGTTATAACCCTGACAAGGGGTGGACAATTCCTATCGCACTCATTCCCTTCGACTAGCCACAGCCATCATAACCCAAAATATGCCCATTTGACCCCATTTACGAAGGTCGTAGTAACACAAATCAAAGTTAATCTGAAACTGTGCCATCTTAGGTGAATAGTCTTTAGTCAAAAGAATCGACTCATTTGAATACTATAGTAGCTCTCGCCACGACCAGGCTATATAAATTTGCCAGAACTCTATAAGCGGTCATTAGGCCCGACAAAATGTTCCTAACAGTCTGCCTATGTGATCGACTAGTCATCTCACATGACTCTATGGCACTTGAACTTCCCATCAATCGCCTCACACTCTAGTCACTTCGAGACGTCACCTCATATAAGTAACTATGAGCAAAAACAATGTTAATCCATGTTCACTTTAACGGGGTTCAATTGTCTCTACAACCCGTTTGGATATAACAATGTACAGGGTGAGTTAAGAATAACTCATACGACAAATGTCGACATCACACTCGGGTAGTCAATATCATATTGCAACCTTGTGATGTTTATCATAAGTGTAAACACTTATTGATTGCAATAGAAGTTTAACATCCCATGTGTCCATGTGTTCAAACTTCTTACACTTGCATTTTCCTTCACATTCATGTTCTCTCTCATAGCATGAATCTTACCAAGTACACATCAAGGTTCTCGACCTTGGTTTTGGTTCTTTAACTTGAAAGAACTTTCTTATCGATCATCTCATAACGAACGAATTTTCGATGAATAATACAACTTGTACCGATCAAGTATTCCATCCACACACAATGCACTAGGTATATGTTTTGTAGAATCTTGTAACAATTGACAAGATTATTAGCTTAGTACTTCTCACAAGTCCTAGCTTTATTAGGAAAGATTGTTTTGAATAACCTCTTATTTGACCAAGTACCTTTCCAAAACTTCTCATTTCTCTTTCTGGGCTTGAAAGATTTGGGATTCTCATAAATCCTCATATGTGCTCGGATTTTCTACAATATGTGCAAACTCTTGACACACAATAGAACATCCGTCAATCACTGAAATCGCTCATCGGATTCTACTCGAGAATTCATGACGCTTCTATTATGGCTCACCAAGTCAATCATCATGCTCTTATGCATATGATTCATAATTGGACATGTACATGATTATTCTAATGGCGGAAACATTAGTTACTAATAATCATGAGATCAACCGTTCTCAGGTTCAATGAACTACCATGACTGCTAATGGTAATCCCATTTTTCATTCATATGAATAACCTATGTAAATGTTGATGCGATGTGTATCTCTTTAATACTAATCCAACATCTCATGATGTAATTGGATTCATCATTGTCCATTTTCATCCAGAATTGAAAACTCAAAAGCTTCTTTATGAAAGAAGGTATTAGCTCGTCATTCTTTAATGAGTAATGAGTTTTATACATTCAAGGATGATAGCTCCCACTAAATTCTATGTCTTCACATGAGAATTTCCTAACTCCCACTCAATTCTACATATTTCGAAATTGACTTCTTAATCGAAATTTGTCAAGAATATAAATATAAATTGCTTTGCCAAGTTACTAGGATAAAACCATATATGTTCCCATCATATCCTTTCAAAATGCCTATTTTGAAGTGGTCTTATCTCAACCTTACGGAAAGAGATTTTAAATCTCTAACACACTCATGTCATAATGATGTGTAGCAATGTCAATATTCAAATACAAATAATATTTAGAATACGTCCTTCGCAAATACCCTTTTGGAAGGAGTTTTAACCATTTCATAGGGAGGTTAAGCAATGACATTTGTATGGTTAAAACGTTGGCTATAGGAGATATCGGAATATCAAACTTTGCAACTTGATTTTGATCATAACTAGTATGTTACTTTGATTCATTTAGGCTCTTAAGTAAAACTCATGATTGAAACTATTAGGCAAATGATTCATAACCTTAGTCAAAAGCTTGTTAAGACTTTACATTAGTCATTTTTCTTCCAAAACTTCTTTTGGTCTCCTCGTGTAGTTATCTTGAGAATAAACTCTTATGATTACTTCGCTTGGTCTCTTAAGTCATTTAGAACTAACTTGAGACTATAGATCTCATCTATTTGGTATACTATGTAAATAGATATACCTTCATTCAAATCATTCTCTCTTGCGTAGATCTTCATTTACACAAGTACACAATTATATCTTGCCTTGTGTGTTGTGTCCCCATTTTTCTCCCACTCTATCTTTAGAATGAATACACTAAGCATTCAAAGATAGCATATGAGACACAAATTAATGATGTTGAAGTATAAGGAGGACTACCTCATAGGTTGACTAATTGTTATTGATTTCATATGTGTACTTGGTGGTTGACATACCTTTAAGAGAGTTCATAGACTCAAAGTTACTTTATAAATGATCATACACAAGCCTTAAGCATGTGGACATATAATGAAACCCGTCATTATATTTGTCTATTAGATCATTTTTAGTGAATAATCTTATGTTTCAAAACGCAAGCATTTAAAGATGAAATTTTAGAACATAAAGGATAAATGATAAAACGGGTGACTTGGGTTGCAAACCAAGTCACCATCATCCAAAATACAAACCATTATCCAAAATACCTTTCCATGTCGAACACGGAAACTTAAAGTTCTAAAAATTCAAAACATAACTTAAAATAAGACAATGAAAAACAAAGCTCCATAAAAGCTATCCTTAGCTTCTCATTGGTTTCTCATGCTTGTTTTTCTTTTCACTTGTCTTTGCTTGGTGGAGGCCCTATTTATAATAAAAAAGGGAGATACATTATCACAACTTTGCATCATAATACCATAGTTGAATTTAGAAACATAAAAGAAGGTTAGTCATTTACCTACTGGAGTGATCTTTCCAGCTTTGATATCACCAAGGTATTTGGAACAATTCCTCTTCCAATGTCCCATGCCATTACAATAATGGCATTTGTCAAGAGGACCCTTCTTGACTTTGGATGTGCTAGCTTCACAAGACTTAGCTTTGGTGAATGTGGGAGCTTGCTTCTTGCCCTTTCTCCCATTCTTCTTGAACTTCCCCTTACTTTTTGTGCTTATGTTAAGCACATCCTTGGGAGGGTTCACATTTAACCCCATGTCCCTCTCGGCTTGCACAAGTAACTTGTGCAACTCTTCAAGAGACACATCCTTGTCTTGCATATTGAAATTCACCCGGAATTGCACATATGCCTTGACCTTAGACAAGGAGTGTAGAATCCTATCTACGATGAGTTCTTTGGGGATTTCAACCTTTTGAATTTTCAAGGTCTCGACAAGCTCCATGAGTTTGAGCACATGAGGGCTAACCTTTTGGCCCTCTTTGAAGTCGAGATCAAAGAATGCCGCGGCCGCCTCATATTGGACGATCCGCGGAGTTTGTGAAAACATGGTCACAAGTTTGGAGTAAATCTCATTAGCATTGCCCATTTTGAAGGCTCTCCTTTGGAGTTCCGCCTCCATCGCAAATATCAATACATTTTTCATTGCGGCGGACTCCTTTTGGTAAGCCTCATAGGCTTCCCTAGTGGCCGCGGTGGACCTAGTGGAGGGTTCGGGTGGAGAGGCCTCGGTAAGGTAACGAAGCTTGTCGTCACCCTCGGCGGCTAATTTGAGTTGGGCATCCCACTCGGAGAAATTTGACCCATTCTTTTCAAGTTTACATCGATCCATAAAGGATCGGAGCCAAGATGAAGTAGCGAGTGGTGTAGCATTAGGAGTTGGTGTTGCCATTTGTTATGAATAAGAAGTGGTCTACAAAACAAAATATAAGGAGTAAAACATTTGACGTTTTAATAATACTTGTAAAAAGTATGACTTAAACAAGTTTTATGCATTTTCTAGTGACCTCTACCCAACTAGATAAATGATTCCAAGACCCAAATTCATATCGACTTAGGCACGGTATGGCCGATGAAACCTTTATCAATATAACTCGGTGGATTAACATTTTAATCGATTCTACTTTTAGAACTCTTGGTCGATAAAATTACTCTAATAATTATCTATAGCCCGGAACACATGCAACTACGGTCGCGAATACTTCCGTTGAGCTCAATCCAAATTTCGAATAAATGTGTCCATTATCCAAATCCATATCAACTTGGGCACGGTATGGCCGATGAAACCCTCATTAACATGAACTCGGTGGATTAACACTCATCACCCACTTCCCCTACGTAACAAGGTTTGTACCCGGTAGGGCCGAGTGCACTCCCTCGCGAAATAGGTTTTCATGGTTTCTACTATTTGGTAAGGCTATGTCTCAATTGATTGTTTTAGCGAGAGGTCATGTCAATTTATTATCTATCACGTTTTAAGTGAACTAAAGCGGTGAACTACGATAATTCGAATTGACACGGTCGATAAACTCGATAAAATAACAATGCATGTTTAGTTATGGCGATTTAGCGATGCATGCGACATAAAATAAAATGCAAGCATAAAATAAATAAATCCTAGTATGGCCTTTCCTAAAATAGAAAAACTATTAATCTATTACATATTCGGAAACCAACTCCATTGGTCCCTTGAACTTCGGTTGTGGCACACATCTCGAGGTAACACCGTCTTTATGTATCGCCATTCTTGAAGAAATCCGTCTTTTGGAACTCCGGAATGAATAAAATTACATAATAAATTACATAATTTCCTATTTATACATTTGTAACTAAAATAAAATAAATCTATTAAATTACAAAACGGTGATACGAGATCACAATAAAAATTACAATCGAATCGATATTCCCATACATTTCGGAAATACCAATTAAAATCTAAGGCCATACTAAGTAAAATTACATAATTCAAAATTACAAAAATTAAAATTATGACAATCATAAAGAAAAATGCAGCATTATAATATGTATGAACATGCTCAATTTTTATGCTAAATCGCCTTTTAAATAGCCAATATCGTATATTACTCGGTTTTTACGGATTTGCGTGATTTCAACATTTTATAATCACAAAAATGCATAAACTCATATTTATGCATAAGTTAATTACCCTAACCTCTTAGGACTCAAAATTTAGTCTTCACTAATAATTTGACCATAATTAACTTTTATTTACAAAATTGTTCATAAATGGACCAAAATTACAAAAATAAGCTATTAAACTTCAAATAAAACCAAAAATTTCAAATAAATTCAAAATTCAAAATTTAAATTCATGAACATTCTGGAAAAATCCATGACACTCATAATGTTCAAAATCTTAGGTTAAAAATTTCGAAAAATTTCCGGAAAAACAATGTTGCGGTTTATCGATATTTAATAAAATAATCATAAAAACATGGAAAAATTATTTTCATTAACTTTTCAATTTTAGATCTGAAAAATACAATAAAATGCAACATTAGACGTTTTCCTAAGTCATAGATTATGTTTTATTAATTTTACACTAATAATGTCACTATTTATGCTAATTTTTCTTCAAAAATTCATAAATCATGCTAAAAGACTTCTTTATAGCCAATTATTTTACACACATTTTGTAAAATTGCATGTGACAACATATTAATTTTCTATGACCAGATTCGAAATTTAACTCATATTAACCTATTTTTCTCTTAAATCCATATTTAATAATGAAAAATTCATTTTTCGAGCATAACAAGAGCAAAAATTATGAAAAATTACAGGTTATCTCAAAATAATATATGTGATAACATATCCAAAGATCAACTTAAAATTCGAACTATAGCTAATTTTCGACCAAAAATGACATTTTTATTCATAAAATCACATTTAAATGCCATTATTGTTAATTATGAACAATAAAAATCCGAAAAATTAACCAAAATATCCTAAAACATTTTAGGACCAGAAATATTAACATGCATGTAATAATTTCGTGATATATCATAATAACACAAATTTTTACAAGTTTTATTTGTTATTCATATAACTCGGAAAAACTTTTAACCAATTTGCATGCAAACAACCGTGGCTCTTGATACCGATTGAAGGAAATGTAGATTCATATACACTTTAACATACTCATATATGTCTAAATTTATTTGTCATAAATTAAAACGGATCTTATGCATGCAAACAATATAATAAAATAGAGGAGAAATCATGTCCTTACATAGTAGATTTCGGCTATTAGGGCACAAGAGAGATCACCTTTCTCTTCTTGTTCTTGAGCTTTTCCAATGGAAGAACAAAGATCTAAGTGTAAGATCTCTCCCTATGTAATATACCCAAGGCTCCTCTTAATTTAATTAATATTACAAAACTAGTATAATATTAATTATAGTAGAAAATTGAACCAAAAATATTTATAAACACTTAAGTATTTTCGGTTTTGATGAGAGATAAAGAGAGGATTTTATTTCTCTAGAATTTATATTTTGGATGAGTTGAATGAATGAAATAATCTAAAACATTTTAGAGTATTATTAGGTAAAATTATAAGAGAAAACAATGATCATTTTCTCTTCCCAAAAACCGTGTAAGAGGGGCTTTAGGGTGAGCCAATGCATGGAGAAATTGTTCTTCACAAGGAACAATAGGCTTGCATGGCTAGGTTGCTTTATAATCATTGTGTTTTCCACTAATTACACACAACTTATAATTAGCTAAAACACCTTCTTATTTTCGGCCCTTTGCATAATATGGTGTCCATATTATTTTTGTCAATTGTCTATATGTTACATGTCACATGTCACATATATTTGTTTATGTATTTTTATCATATTAAAAATCAACGTATTAATAAAAATACGTCATATACAAAATCGACTTAGTAATTTCATAATTACTTGTGCCAAAATATTTTACCATTTATAAATCACAACAGATTGTATTTATAACAATTCATTCAATTTAATTGTTACATTAAACAATTTTATTTCATCCGAGTAATGATACAATTCAATTACTCAGACCGTACCTTATTTAATCCCATTTCAATATGATACGTAAATTTTACTTCCAAAATCATCCGTCAATTTTCAAGTAATTTAATTAACTCGTAACATTATACGATTAATTAAATAATCAATTAAGAGTATTGCCCTTTAGGTATGACCTAGGGGTCAACGATCACCACCACCACACACGACAAGAATGTCAAACTCTAGTCAGCCAATCATTACCGATATATGTTGACCAGTTGACAGTAACAAAATTACTTCCCAATTGTATTCATTTTAATGAGACTTAAACATGTGATCATTATGATCAACAGTCGTGATCGCATTATTGTCGGAGGACACATATTCCAACAGTAACAAGTCGGGTTATCCTCGAGTCTGGTAGTTATTGTGTTTTCGGATGATCTGGTTGCCGTCACGGCGCTACCATAAGTGCCCTGTTTAGGGTCGTGGCTTTGCAACCCTCGGTGGTTGTTAATGCTGATGGAATAGGGTCGGGGTGGTGTAGTCGTAGCGGGTAGGCTGTGTATTAGGTGATGTCTGGTGTGTCGGTAATGCGAGTGGTATGATGCAGTAGTTGCAACTCGCATTGGTGTATTGTTGTGTGACGGTAACATGAGGATTACAGGGACATCCTTATTTTAATATTGCATCATGAGTCGTAGGTGGGAGTGTAGTTTAGGGTGTAGTGATGCAAACTACATTTGTTTAATATAAACCAAGTAATATAAGTGTATTATATACAATATTTTAAGTGGGTAGTGGACCATTTAAGAATTAGGTCGTAATGTAATTATATTGTATAAGTGAAATAGCTAATTTCCTTAATTAATATTATAATATATGTTAAAATTGTAGGATTCGACTTTGTAGAAGACCGTTACTAATTATTAGCTTGGGCGCTTGGATTTGCTTGTCAGGTAGGAATTTCCTACTCAACTCGGTTTTATTGTTAAGTGAATGAATGTTTAAATGTGACGATTTATGAGGTTAAGGTTGATTCATTATTGGAAGTAGGGTAATGGAGTATGTTAAGATGTTGGTTAAGATGAAGACGGATTTGTGAAGGATCGATAGTCAGATTCGTTGCTTTATTTTCTGGACTGCTTGAACTGCTTAATTGGCTGTTGCTATCGTTGAGGTAGGGAAATACACTTGACTTATTATCGTTGTTGTTTAATTGTGTGACTTGATTCGTGGTTGTTGATTTACGTTATGATTCATATATGGGAAGGTGATTGACTGAATTGATCGTATTGAATATGATATCACAACATCGGGTAACCGGCATGATTTTATGATTTATCAGTTCAGTGATTTATATACATATATATTGTGTTGCATTAATTTATGTTGAGCATCTCATATGCATTGGAGTTGGAGGATGGTGTAGGAGTGACGATGTTGAGATACGATGTGAGTTGTGATAAGGCCCAGGCGGGTTCTGCAGGACTTGCCCTGGTGTCCTCAGTACAAGGTCCGCGGCGGATCGGCTACGGTCGATATATATAGTCTACCGGGGATCGGTATGGCTGGGTTGTCCGGGGTATGAGATATGAGATATGAGTTGAGATGGAGATGGAGGTGACGGAGGAGCATGCATATCATATTTTGTTGTTTTATTGTTTTCCCTACTCAACCTCGTGGTTGACCCTGTGTATTCGTGAACACCTGTGATGACCCAAATATTGGCGAGCAGACTTGATAGGTTAAGAGATAGAACGGGAGCTGGATGGGCGTGAGACACCGGATCAGACGACTTAGTAGCTAGATCATCATCTAGAAGACTTTCACTTTTATTTATATTAGTTCTTGTAATTTGACGTAAAGAGGTTTTGTAATAATTAAGTTAAAAATAATTATATAAGTTGCCTTGGAGTTTAATTTGTTATTCACTACCTCGGGAAGCCGAGATGGTAACAGTCCGGTTTATTAGGGAATGTCTTGACGAAGGCTTCTTTTATAAACCGGGGTGTTACACATGGAGTCCATCTCGGATTGCATGGCTTCGAGCCATAGCTTTGAGTCGGAACAGGTCATAGCACCTTTATAGGTAACGGGTTCATTACTCTCTAGGAGTAAAACGTCATTCTCTTCGACCATACCAATGTATCTGTCCGGAGGATGAGAGACTCTACCCGACCTCCTAGGTTCCTCAGGAATATTAACCGTATCATCAGTTGGAGGAACAACTTCCTCCATCCGTTCCTCGGTTGTTGGTTCTGGAATCTCCGACAGCTCGAAGGTTCTATTACTAGTCTTGTTCTCGAGAAATTCTTTCTCTAAGAACGTCGCACTAGCCGCAACAAAAACTCGATGTTCGGTAGGCGAATAGAAGTAGTGACCAAATGTTCCTTTTGGATAACCTATAAAGTATGTCTTGACCGATCGCGGGCCGAGCTTATCCTCGTGTCTCCACTTGACATAAGCCTCGCAGCCCCAAACCCGAATAAAGGACAAGTTAGGGACCGTTCCCTTCCACATTTCATATGGAGTCTTGTCGACAGCTTTAGACGGACTTCGGTTAAGTATAAGAGCAAAATGACAAAAGAGCAAAACCCCATAATAAATCAGGCACTACTGTGTGACTCATCATGGATCGAACCATATCAAGTAAGGTTCGATTTCTCCGTTCGGACACACCATTTAATTGAGGTGTTCCAGGTGGAGTTAACTGCAAAATGATTCCACAGTCTTTCAGGTGTTGATCAAACTCATTTGAAAGATATTTGCCACCCCGATCTGAACGGAGTGCTTTAACCTTTCTACCCAGTTGGTTCTGTACCCGGTTCTGGTATTCCTTTAATTTCTCAAAGGACTCACTTTTATGCTTCATTAAGTAGACATATCCGTATCTACTTAAATCGTCCGTGAAAGTGATAAAATATCTATAGCCATCTCTAGCGGTAATTGACATAGGTCCATATACGTCAGTATGTATGAGTCCTAATAGGTCACTAGTGCGCATTCCAACACCTTTGAAGGAAATTCGATTCATCTTGCCAATAAGACATGATTCACACGTGCCATATGTAGAAAAATCGAATGCGGGAATAGTCCCATTATCGACGAGTTTCTTCACGCGTTTCTCATTTATGTGTCCCATTCGACAATGCCATAGATAGGTTGGATCTTTGTCACCAACCTTTATTTTCTTATTATTCACGTGTAATACTTCCGTGGTTTGGTCTAAGATGTAAATTTCATTCTTGGAAACTGCTTTGCCATAAATCATTTCATTGAAAGAGAAAATACAGCTATTATCCTTTATTGAAAATGCAAAACCGTCTTTAGCAAGTACGGAAACAGAAATAATGTTCTTAGACAAACTGGGTACATAGTAACAGTTATTTAAAAATAACTCAAAACCACTAGGGAGTTGGATTACATATGTTCCCTTCGAGACAAAGAAAGAACTCGTGCTCCATTCCCGACTCGCAAGTCCACATCACCTTTTTCGAGAGGTATGATGTTCTTTAGGCCCTGCAAATGATTACACAGATGAGAACCACAACCAGTATCAAGTACCCAAGTTCCGAAACTTGCATGGTTAATCTCAATCATATGAATATAAGATGACATACCAACAGGAGCGACGCGGCCTGCTTTGATGTCCTCACGGTAGACGGGACAGTTCCTCCTCCAATGTCCAGTCTTGTGACAATGGTGGCACTCTATGTCACCGCCCTTGCTCTTTGCCTTGCCCTGTGAGCCACTAGTCTTACCAGGTGCACTCTTACTGTTTCCTGGCTTTTTAAACTTTGGCTTACCTACAGCTAGGTCGCCATGAGCCTTGCCCTTACCTTTACCCTTGTTTGAAATCATGAGAACATCCTGCTTCATGCTCCCACTCAATTTCATATCCTTCTCGGTCTGTACGAGAAGGGAGTGTAGCTCATGAGGACTCTTTTTCAAGTCATTCATGTAGTAGTTCGCCCTGAAAAGGGCAAAACCATCGTGAAGAGAATGAATCATTCGGTCAATGACAATGCTCTCACTGATTTTACAATTCAGTGCCTCCAGCTTCTCGACATTCTCAATTATTGTGAAGAATGTGTGGGCTAACCGGTTGGCCCTTCTGGAGTTTCGCATCAAAGAAGCGACAGGTATGCTCATATGTAACGATTCTCGGTGCTTTTGAGAACTCGTTAGTGAGCGTGGTAAAAATCTTGTTTGCACCTTGGGCAATGAAGCGTCTCTGCAAATTGATTTCCATTGCAAAGATGAGTACGTTCTTTATCGCATCCGATTCCATAACGAAGTCACTATAAGCAAGTGACTCGTTGACTCCAGCATTAGGGCATGGGTTGACCGGTATTGGCTCAGTTAAGTGCTTGAGCTTACCGTCAGCAATGGCAGCATTCCGTAGTGCCGCCTCCCAGTCCGCAAAATTGGACCCGTCGTTTTTCAGACGTGTGAACTGATTCATCTGGTCCATAAAAAATTTAAGCCAGGACGCGCGATCAAGTGTGGCACTAGGCATTGGGATTGCGTTATTTCAAGCCATTTAGTTGTAACAGTATTATAAAAATATACGTGTTCTACACTGCGAGAAGAAGAATAAAAATAATAAGCATGTGCATCGTTTATGTTTTTAAGTCTAATGAACTACTGTCATAACGCGAAGACTCAAAACATTTATACAATTGACCTCCCTCAAGAATTATATAAATGATCCAAGACTCAATTCTCTGTAAATTGATAAGCTAACCTTTTAGCTAATTCTACCGTTAGAATTCTTGGTCGATAAATTTCTGTAAATTCTATCTTTAGTCCATCATAATCAGGAGAAACTCTTCGGACTATGATGTTGAGGTAAACTAAGTCAACACAACTACTTACCCAACGTAGAAGGGGTCATATTATGCCTACCGACGAAGAAGGGATTCATAGTTGTTTGCCCTTATAAAGACTAATCTCAATTTCCGTTTTAGAGGAAGATCCCATCAACTTTATTTTAATTCATTTTAAGTGAACTAATATCTAGCATGCGAGAATGAATAAACTAAGGTGATGGCTTAAAGACTGTGACATCTGCATGTCCATGAAAACTAACATACAACATATATGAGTCAATTTTCATGCATTTTAGTAGTAGGTGGTTTGGTTTTAGGCGGAATATGATGCATAAACTAACATGTGAATGAAAAGCAATAAGAATGAAAAACGTACAAACAGTAAAAGTCCTAGTGTGGCCTATCCTATCAAAATGAACAATAAACACAAGTTTGGAATCCATCCTTGGACCCGAGAAGCTTGTCTTGATGTTCCATCTTGATCCATGTAGCGGGAGTGAGCTCCAATCTCCATCTTTAGTCTTCTTCGAAAATTACAATAAATAAATTTACGTAATAAACCTATTTATTACATTCTAATTTCAAAACCCAAAAACTAAAGAAAAAAAGGAGATTCGAGATCTCATAATTACATAAAAAATCATGTTTCCTTCATTACGAAAACATAATTTGACTAAGGCCACACTAAGTATTACAAATTAAAACTGATTGCAAAAATACGTAAATTAAATTCATTCAATCGATTCATTCAACAAAATTAAAATAAAATGCATCAACTAAAATAAATTAAACATACATGACACAATTCCTTAATTATGTTGATTAATTTATCCAAACCACCTATTTAAACTAACAAATTAAGTGACAATTCCTCAATTAATCACATTAATTTCAAACTTAATTCATATTAAACTTGTAATATGAATTCAATCCGTCAAAATTTTAAATTGCTTTAAAATAATATGGTATCTTTAAATTGTGAACCGTTTCACAATAACTAATTGGCCAAAACAAACAAGTATTTTTTTTTTATTTTTTTTTTTTCAGTCACGGCAAAATAAAAAAAAACAATTTTTTTTTTATTTCCCAGCTGCTCACGGCTGGAATAAAAACAGCCCAAAAATTTTCCCAATTTGGCAAAAAAAACGAAAAAAACTTTTCTAATTTTTTTTTCTCGACATTTCAGGAAAATCAAACATAAAAAAAACAGAAAAAAAAATTTTTCTTTTTGAGCTCACGGCAAACCCTAAAAAAAATAAGCCGTCAATTTTTTTTTCTTTTGCGGCAAAAAGCCCTAACACAAAAAATTCGTTGAAGGAAATGTTTACAGTTGCTATTATAACATGATTTAGCAAATGAATTAATAAACATGATTAATTGTATATGCTAAAACTATATAGCAAAAACAAGTTCTTGTATCATCGACATGACGATTCTATTTGCATTTTATCTTAATCTGCATTAAATCAAAATCTACCAATTCTTCATATGATAATTTTAACTCATTAAAACAATGATATGAAAAATGAAATTGGAAATAAATCATCAAGCAGAAGAAAAAGAACGAAAACAGGCCGAAAAAAAAATATTTCTCTCGGCAAAAAAAAATTCAGCCGAAAAACCCTAATTTTTTTCGAAATTCCTCATATTGTTTACATACAATTTTATCAAAATCATCAAAATTAAAATTAGTGGCCTTTGCTCTGATACCACTTGTGGGATTTATCTGTATGAATCCCTTTATATTCAAGGATTATAACGAATTTTATGAAGATGATCACTAGTCATAAAATAAAATTACATAAACAAAAGTAAAGGATTAAGAAGTAACCTTCAGTCCTAGCAAATATGGCCTATGAACAATATCGCAATGATATTCTCCTATCAGTTGCACTCAAGATGATATGAGATATGCCCTTTGATTGTGCTAGAATCGATCCAAATTTTCTGTAAAAATTTAGGTTATTTTTTGTGTTTTTCTGATGAGAGGAGAGATTAGGTTAAAAGAGAATTAGAGTTAGAAAATGATCTCCCTTTCTCCTCTTATGGAAATCGAAAATGGGAGTGAATAAGGGAGATATTATCTTCCCTAATTCGGCCCATATCACCGAAATAAGGAGTATATTTTCCTTATTTTCGGTTATTCCAAAAATGTATAAAATGTGTTAAATTGTCATCTAGTGAGGATCGAACCCATGACCTCTTGGTTTGTGTACCCTCACTATTACCACTTTGACACATTCATCTTGTTGATATTAAATATAACCGATTACATTTAATTACGAATTAACAGATTAATTCGTCCAAGCTAACATTACATACATTTAATTAAATATAACTTATTATATTCAATTTACGAATTGACAGTTAATTCGTCTCAACTAATATTATTTAATCTTCATTAAATAATTGTCTCATCAACACATTGACTAACTGTTTAGTCATATTAGGCATCAATGTGATTATATTTCTATAACCACATCTCTCAAACACATCCTATAGGTGTGACCTTTAGGGACCAGTTGATCACCACCATCTGTATGATAATAACGTCAAACTTTCTAGCAAGCCAACCGTTATTAGGTAATCGTTAATCAACTGATTAAAATACGAAGTATACCCTTGTGAACCTGTAAGAGATTTACAAATGTTATCACACTAATTTGTGGAGGACACAAGCTCCAACATTTAGATTATCAATGGCTCCCTCTATTTTGGCAAATTTATTGTTGAAGGCAATGTAAAGCATGAGCATTCCATTTTGGATATCGTCGTCTTCAAGCACGTTGATCTCTTCGCTATCATGAGGAGCGAGGAGGTGAGAACAGTCTAGAGATGATTCTTCGTCATGTTTAATGATATTAGACCCAAGAGGGTCGATTTTCTTTGATTGCTTGACAGAAAGGTGGCTTAGGAAGCTTGCCTTCTTCGATCATATCTTGGATGGTGTGTTTCAAGAGAAAACACTCTTCAATATCATGGCCTCTACCTCGGTGATATAAGTAGTATTTGTTGCCCTTCCAGAGGTTTACCTGTTTCTCTAAAGGTGGATCCGGAGTCGGACCTATTGGATGTAGCTTGCCTTGGGCAGAAAGTCTCTTCAAAGCATCGGCATAAGACATGCCTAAATCGGTAAGCACCCTTTGATACCTCCCAAGTTTCCTTTCAGCTGTTTTCGGCTTTCTAGGACGATGGTTATTGCAAGAGGTAAGCTTTGGACGACCTAGACTAGAGGATTCTCTAGGTGGTGTGTTCTTTTCCACCATTCCATTCTCGGGGGTGAGGACGCGAATGCTCAAATTTTCCACTGTAGCTTGAACTCCTAGGACCACGGCATAAACGTCTTGGAGAGACACGGTGATGGTGGCTTGATCTGCTTCGTGACTTTGCTGACTGACAGAACTTGTTGGATTCCTACTCGACAGAAATGACGCGCATTACACTCGATTCGACATGGGATCACGCATACTAAGGCAACAAACAAAGGAAGGGACAAGATGATAAATCTAGACTTGACTTGTGAATTCGTGAAATGTCGTGAGCGACTTCTCGTGTTTGGAATCACGGTGTTTGACTTTAATTTTAGACTCGAGTGTTGACTTTGACGGAGTGACATTTATGTGGTTGACTTTATTGACGGGATTGATGACACATGTTAATTCTAATTTGTGTTGTTTAAGACAGACTTGACTCAAGGTTCGGGTATGTGTGTCCCGAACGTGTCATTAGGAGAATTCAAGAAACGGATTTTGGAATGACTTGATGTGTTAGCCTCGAGTGCGTGAGTCGAGGTGTGGAAATGTTTAGATTCTAATTGAGTTGGGGTAGGGAGTCCAAAATGATGGCGTGACGCCTTAGGACTTGACTTGAATTTTGAAAAGACCCAAAATGTAAAGGAAGACGGGTTCATGACTCGATAGAGTTCCGACTAGGACATAGTCGGTTTGAATTTTGACTCCGACTTTGCCCAATTGAATTTACACATTTACATTTACATGTTGGAAAATATTTTGGTTTTTTTGTTTTTTTTTTTTGGATTTTTTTTTGGTTTCTTTTTTGTTTTTACGTTTTTTTTTTGTTTTTGTATTTGGTTTTGAAATGGGTTTTAGGCCCGAAGTTTGACTCGACATATGGACAGAGTTTAGGCTTATTTTGCGCTATTTTGAAAATATTTATATTTTGAAAAGGATTTTATTTTACAAAATGGTTTTGTTTACAAAATGGTGATCACATATGATACAAACATTTATACATGCATTATAACGGGATGCTGAGTGCTTTTAAAAGGGTTTTGGTTTAAAGGGTGGGTTACCATATCGAACAATCAAACCCGGGGTCTGTGGAGAGGCTCGTACCAAACAAGAGTAAGGCCGATTCCTAGTCCATTTCCTCAAGTAGTGAAAGTCCTTGATACAAACAAGAGTAAGTACCAAGGTATAGATGACGTCAATCGCTATCCATCCTTAGGCCCAAATAAGAATTAGGACCGTATAGACGGGACGATTGGTCGAATGGGTTGGGTTGGGCCTAGGAAGGCCGAATGAAACGATCTAGGAAGACCGAGTTATGAAAACCGACAATTGTCTTGTACAAACTACTCCCTAACCTTGTTCAAGTTTCACCCTTTTGGCTACACGTAAGTGTATTATCCCCAGCAGAGTCACCAAACTGTGGACATGGGCCACGGGGGCGCTTGGGAAAAAAGCGTTTGCATTTGTGGAGTCGCCACCAATTTATTGTGGAAAATTGGAAACCGTTCGAATACCTCGTGCCATGTCAAGACACAAAGTAATGACATGAACACTAAGCACTCGTTACCCTTAGCATTCTATGTCTAGAATGACTCTCGTGGATGCCAATGAACACGGATGTTCACAGAAATCTAGAGTAAGGGGTAAGGGTACGTATTAGGAAGCTCTTTTGATCGAACACCTAATCCCGCCCGCCTCGATAGCGGCCTCTACCAATGATTAGGGAAATTATCTATACTCGATATATTGTCGATTATATGCATGCAATGCGACATCCATTAGATTAATCCTAGCATGTGAAGAATTAACTAAGTCGGTGAACAATTAATTAGCAAACAATTAGGTCAAAGTGAATGTTAGATCATATATAATAAATAAGAATACGAAATAAAGAAATAAATTACAATTGATAAACTTGAATTTACGTCATAAACATGCCCAAAAGGGTTTTAGAAATAAAATAAAAGAATAAATGAAAATTAGAAAATTGGAAAAAATAAGGAAATTGGAAATTGATTTAAATTAGGAAAATAAGAAAATTTGAAGAAAAGAAAAATTTGGAAAATAAGGAAAATATGAAGAAAAGGAAAATAAGGAAAATAAGGAAAATATGGAAAATATGGAAATTTGGAAAATAAGGAAATTTGGAAAATATGGAAAATAAAGAAATATGGAAAATATGGAAATAAGGAAAATATGGAAATTATGGAAATTATGGTGATATTAAGAATAATGGTTAATTAAAATCCTAATTAGAAACCCGACGTCAAAAGGAGAAGAGTTCAGAGGCAGAAATCATCTCAGAACAGGCGCAACATCTGCTGCGTCCTCTGGAAGAGGCGCAGCACTTCCTGCGTCTGTTCTTGAGTTGGGTTCTGACTGTGAAAGTCAGACTCGCGGTTTTTTTAATGTTCGTTGGTTAATTTACATTGATTTATTGATTGGTAACTCGAGTAGAAGTGATTAATTGATTTACATGCATCTGGGATTGTCATGAAGTGAAAGAAAACAATTTAAAACGAATTATTATAAGTTAGATATTATTTACGATGTTGGAATTGATTTATTTACAAACTTGAAGTTAATGGTGGAAACAAAGGATTACGGATTTGATGAAGAGAACAGATTTAAAACATGTATCAAAGACGAAATCAAGGGACTTGATATGAACGAATTGAGTCTCTAAAATCCGAGTTTGAATTTGTGACG
Source organism: Silene latifolia (assembly GCF_048544455.1). Lineage (NCBI taxonomy): Eukaryota > Viridiplantae > Streptophyta > Magnoliopsida > Caryophyllales > Caryophyllaceae > Silene > Silene latifolia. Next base: position 115,426,610 of record NC_133536.1, on the reverse strand, counting down.
AAAACCCACAAATATTAATTATAAGGGATTTAACTCGAAAATTATTGAAATGGATTAATAAAAACTAATTTGAAAATTACTAGGTGAAATAAGGGAAAGAACGAAGAAAGAAAAATAAAAGACGAAAGGAACAAAAACCCGAGGAAGAAGAAGAAGTGCATCAACTGAAAGCAGCCCCTGGAAGAGGCGCAGCAGATGTTGCGCCCTTTCCAGAAGGCGCATCAGTTGATGCGATTCTTCCCCACGTCAAATCTGTGTTACTTCCGTTAAAAAGAGTTTTAAAAGACGGTTTCGAGCATGCTTATGACATAAATTCTTACATTAATTATAATACATAAAATAAATACATTAAATAAAATTGGGATTTTACACCCTCAGACTTACATGTTAGCGTCGCGAGATTTAACTAAATCGGTTTTTAGTGGTAACTCGACTCGATCTATAATGCAAATATGAAAGTGCCCTTGAAAAAGGATTTAAAAGCAAATTGAATTGATTAATTGATTATGGTGTAGTGGAGTTGGTCAAATTGGTCGGTCATGCAAAACGAGGCTGGTACTCGGAAGGATCCGAGCTTACGTGGTCAAAAGTTCAAGCACGTAGGCGCCAATAAGCAAGAGCGTGGTCTTAGAATGCAAAGGGAGAAGAGAAGGGCGGACACTCGCGTGAGAAATATGAGGAACGAAGGTCCCTATTTATACTAATCACACGGAGGGAATTAGGAAAGGAGAGAAAGATCCGGAAACAACCGACTTAGGTTAAACACAGAAACTTGGACAAAAAGGAAACCTAGAGGAAAAGGTGCAGCAGGTGCTGCGTCCCTTGGAAGAGGCGCGACACTTGCTGCGTCCTTTCCTCAGCGGGTTCCTCCTGCGCAAGAAAGCGCATTTGACAGCCTGTCGTATTTTAGGTATAACTTTCTCTACAAGACTCGGATTAAGGTGATTTCAGTGGCGTTGGAAAGCTAAGAAAGAGGTCTAGAACTTAATGTGAAATAGGCCTGATCCAAAAAAAGTCGTTATGACCTCGTAAAACGGGCCCAAAAGTTCGGGTTGCCATTTTAACTAAATGAAATGCACATTTTGTAATGCAAACTTTTAGTTTAGCCTAATGAAGTGACATGAGACTCAAAACGAGGTATAATCTCAACATTTTATGACATCCTAACCTTAGGTAGACAAGCACATTGCTTTGATCGGGATTTGACGGTTTTAGGAAATGAAGACGGTTTTTTGACCCAGACTCCAAATAAACTCTAATTACTGCCAAAACGACCGTAATGACACCTAGATGACGACCATGAGGTAGACACAAGTGTGTGAGTTACCTTTTATTAACCTATTTACGAAACGTCATCAAATCGCAACATATGCTAGACATGCGGCCCAATCATCACTGGGTGTTTGGTGGGAGGTGCGGAAATGAGGTGTCTACACCAGCACAGCTCCACATGACTGGACGGTGCCACCTTCATTCAAATACGAAAAGGTTCAAGAAGATGCATTTCTATGTAATAAAGCGCAAAATATTAAAGACAACAAGAGTTGGGGGCTTACCCTCCTCAGAACGTGCTGCCACACATTCAAGCCAGCGTCAGTCACCGCCTCGCTGAAAGACTGGATCTCTGAGATCACCGTCATGCCCGCCGAGTCAGTGTACTCCAACGTCTCTAGAAAAGCTGGGGGCTCGATGCACGCCACCTCGATCTCCTACGAAGCTCAAGTAAATCGTTATTTGCTAATCATTCATCATTTATCAGTTCTATCAAAGACAAGTAAACGGTAATTATGCTTACCATAATCGTCCAGTACGCCAGCCTCCGGTGAACAAACCCAGCGTACTCCTCACCAGGGAGAAGGAGGGCGTCACCACTCGCGCCAGCCAGGGCAGCTGTTCTCTCAACCTTTGAAGGCTTCCTAAACATCATCCGTGGAGGGTCAATGGGAACCGTAAAGACGTCACGAGAGTACTTCCGAGTCAAACGCTCACCCAGGTACCACACAAGCCCCTATGATCATTTCTAAATAAAGGAAAAAAAATGAAGAACAAAGACACTCACGGTGTCTAAACTCAGGGCATTCACGCCCCTTCGGCAAACATCGTAAGAAGACCGCTGGCTCTTCTAACGACACACTACCCAGTCCCTCACGACGGGGTATGCTCTCGGTACGTCCTCCGCCCTCGTGGGTGTAAAGCCAGGGAAGTAAGAGTACACCCGCGCCTCCAGGCAAAATAATAATGATTACAAATCGTTTTCTACAAAAATGATATTTCATATTTTTAAGAAAGGTTCATACCTCCAAGAGGAGTCCAGGATCGACAGTGGCAGGAGAAGTCCCCTTCTCCATCAGCTCCGGACAGACCATGGCCCTCATGTAGCGCGTGAGGACCGCAAAACTATGAGTATCCCAGTTCCATCCACATAGGCTACTCAAGTCAGAAAGCAACGGGAGAAGCTTAGTCGATAGCCTCCCCCTTGTCTCCGAATTAAATCGAAGACAAGAACCACCAGAACCACAAATGGGCCCGCTACTCAGCAGTACAAGGTGGTGGAGGCATAGTGCGTCCATCCATCCTCACTCTCGCCGGAACCCTACCACCGAGATAGTCCCTGACGTTGGAACTCGGCACCAAACCAGGAACCAAGGTGACCACGATCTCTGCAAAGGCATATGGAAAGTCGAGGTCGTGTCCCAGAACTGATCAAGAAAGGCTCGAATCAGGCTGAGGCTAGCCTGAATCTTCCTCTCCTTGATCTCCCTCCAGTCTCGTACCAAGGCACAAAAAGCTCCCCGCTCGATGATAGCTTTCTCAACCTCCAACAGTTTCACGAGGCGTCTATCAGCGTCGTATAACTAGAGAAGGACCTCATATTCCCAGCCTCCTGCGTCAATTCAGAAGAAAGCTTTTTTTAGCATAAAATGTGTAAGAAATAAATAAACGAGGGAAGGACAAGCTGAAAGCTTACCATGCTTCTTGCCATCCTATAAGACAAGTGGCTCTCCTCCACCCAAATGAGATGTCTACCACTCCATTTGTCGACCCACTCAGGCGCTCCTACGAGCTCACAGCCACCTCGTCCTACACTGGCCCTCCGCGGGGCCTCCTCTTTTATATCCTCCTCCATCTCCTGAGTCGCTCCTGTAGCGGTAGAAGGGTCAAGGTCAATGTCCATGGGGCCTCTCCCCGACATAGAAGGAATATCCTCTGTAAAATCGAAGTAAACAAAGCAATGTTAAACGCATTTTCAAGCATTTTCAAGCGTTTCAAGCATTTAAAAACGGCATTTTGAGCCATCCTTGGCCAGATTCTTCCAAGCCCGACCAGACATGTGGTAGGTTAAGTCCAAAGGAACCTAAATTCAAGCCTAGTTGCGGGTTTGAGTCGAAAATTCTACAACATTTCGCTACAATAGCAATTATGCCATACAAAGTGTCCCGGAGAAGCTGTCACAAAACGAAAATACGGCATAATAGAAAGTTTACCCATTACTCAAGGGTTCCAAAACATCAAATTTCATCAAAAATGGACTAAGGTAGGGCCATTTTTGAAGGGTTTTACGGTTTAGTAAAAAAAACCGTCACATTTCGCACTCAAATCCTTAATACTTGACGAAAATTCGAAAGGGATACATAGTTATATTCCTAACATGATCAATTAATCATTTCTAATATCAATTCCATGAGGCAAATTCATTTGAGACATAAACCCTAATTTTTCGACCCAAATCAAAGCTCAAATGCAAATAAAGCAAGTACAAGACACATACCTCGATTAATCATGATTTATGGCGAGTTTTGATCAAGTTTTGTCGGAATTTGGTTGGAATTTGGTTGATTTTTGTAAAGAAAATGAAATATTTGTGTTTTTGAAATGAAAAAAAAACATGGCTTAAAGTCGGGTTTTTAGCCAGACATGGGTGAGCTCGGGAGAAGATGCAGCACTTGCTGCGCCTCTTCCAAGGGTCGTAGTTGTTGCCGCGCCTTTTCCTCAGCGAGTTTCCTTTCGAGATTCAATAAAATTCGTTATTTGTGGGCCCGGGCTTCATGCGCCTCTTCCCCGACATCTTATCTTCAACATATTGCTCCTTTTTTGGCGTTCTCTTCGTCTGACTCAACATTTTCTCTTCAACAGACTACCGACAACCACGACATTTTGTTCCCCAGCTAGAATTCATGATCACTAAATATAGTTCATGGGCTTCTCCTCTTTATCGGAATTTCGCTTGCGACGACCCGAGCGGATATTCTCCTCAGCAATGCCAAGGACGCGTCGTTGCAAATCTATTTTCCTCAGCAGTGCCAAGGACGCGCCGTTGACGACTCAACATATGATTCTCCCTACGGCTCCTCGCCACACGGCAAACCCGAGATCATGCTGTAATCCTTTAAGATGACCCCGATCTCTGCAAAAGGCATATGGAAAGTCGAGGTCGTGTCCTAGAACCGATCAAGAAAGGCTCAAATCAGGTTGAGGTTAGCCTGAATCTTCCTCTCCTTGATCTCCCTTCAGCCTCGTACCAAGGCACAAAAGGCTCCCCGCTCGATGATAGCCTTCTCTTCCTCCAACAGCTTCAAGAAGGCGTCTATCAGCATCGTATAACTAAAGAAGGACCTCATATTCCCAGCCTCCTGCGTCAATTCAAGAGAAAGCTTTTTTTTAGCATAAAGTGTGTAAGAGATAAATAAACGAGGTAATGACAATCTTAAATCTTACCATGCTTCTCGCCATCCTATAAGACAAGTGGCTCTCCTTCACCCAAATGAGATGTCTACCATTTCATTTTTCAACCCACTCAGGCGCTCCTGCGAGCTCACAACCACCTCGTCCTTCATTGGCCCTCCGCGGGGTCTCCTCCTCTATATCCTCCTCCATCTCCTGAGTCGCTCTTGTGGTGGTATAAGGGTTAAGTTCAAGGTCCATGGGGCCTCTCCCCGACGTAGAAGGAATATCTTCTGCAAAATCGAAGTAAACAAAGCAATGTTAAATGCATTTTCAAGCGTTTCAAGCATTTAAAAACAGCATTTCGAGCCATCCTTGGCCAGATTCTTCCAAGCCCGACCACACATGTGGTAGGTTAAATCCAAACGAGTCTAAATTCAAGCCTAGTTGCGGGTTTGAGTCGAAAATTCGGCAGCATTTCGCTACAATAGCAAGTATGCCATACAAAAGTGTCCCGGAGAAGCTGTCACAAAATGAAAATACGGCATAATAGAAAGTTTACCCATTACTCAAGGGTTCCAAAACATCAAGTTTCATAAAAAATGGACTAGCGTAGGGCCATTTTTGAAGGGTTTTACTGTTTAGCAAAAAAAACGTCACATTTCGCGCTCAAATTCTTAATACTTGACGAAAATTCGAAAGGGATACATGGTTATATGGGTGTATAAACCCTAATTTTTCGCGCTCAAATCAATTTCACGAGACAAATTTATTTGCAACAAAAGCCCCAAATGTTCGTGCAAAATGGGTGTATAACCCCTAATTTTTCAACCCAAATCAAAGCTCAAATGAAAAATAAAGCAAGTACAAGACACATACCTCGATTAGTCATGATTTATGGCGAGTTTTGATCAAGTTTTGATGTAATTTGCTTGAGTTTTGTAAAGAAAATGAAATATTTGTGTTTTTGAAATGAAAACAAACACGGCTTAAAGTCGGGTTTTTAGCAAGACAAGGGCGAGCTTGGGTGAAGGTGCAGCACTTGCTCGCCTCTTCCAAGGGTCATAGTTGCTGCCACGCCTTTTCCTCAGCGAGTTTCCATCCGAGATTCGTTAAAATTCGTTATTTGTGGGCCCGGGCTTCATGCGCCTCTTCCCCGACATCTTATCTTCAACATATGGCTCCTTTTTGGGCGTTCTCTTCGTCCGAATCAACATTTTCTCTTCAACAGACTACCGACAACCACGGCATTTTGTTCCCCAGCTAGAATTCATGATCACTAAATATAGTTTATGGGCTTCTCCTTTTTATCGGAATTTCGCTTGCGACAACCCGAGCGGATATTCTCCTCAACAATGCAAAGGACGCGTCCTTGCAAATCTATTTTCCTCAGCAGTGCCAAGGACGCGCCATTGATGACTCAACATATGATTCTTCCCCACAGAGTTTACGATAAAACTCTCCGGAGAGTATTTGTACCTTCAAATCCTTCAACCAAGGATGTCTCAGGTATGGTTTCTTCTTATGGTTAGCGAGCATCCTTACGTAGTCTAGTGGACTTTAAACGACCTTCCCCGATAGTCGACAGACTCTAAAATGTTCACGGCGATAGCTCCTTAGTTTAGACCTCTTGAGCCGCCTCGCGTCGCCATAGTCGTCAGGTTGTAATCTTCGTTTGATCTGATGGCTATACTTTGACTTTCGCCTTGTCCAAGCCTCAGTCAAGTGAGGGCTCTGTAGATACCTCATTTCTATGCCTCTCGCCAACCACCTAGTGATAATTGGGCCGCATGTTTGATACGCGAATCGATTTATGAGAGTCCGTACGTTCATCGTCAAGTGATAGCTCACACACTCGAGTCAACCCCTGGGTCATCATCTATGCACCAATACGGTCGTTTTGACAGTAATTAGAGTTCATTTGGAGTCAGGGTCAAAAACCGCTTCATTTTCTAAAAAACCGTTTAAATGCCGAGTCGGAATATTCCAGAATGTTCTAGAATTCCGTAGATATTTATTCCTAATTAAAATTAATATTTTAAGTAAATATATACCGTAATATTGTGTTTCATGGAATAAGGAAGTGTAAATCTACCGAAATTCTATAATAAAAAGGCGGAAATCTTTCTTGCCAAGGAGGAAACCAATGGAGAAACGACGCAACAAATGTTGCGTCTCTTCGAAGAATCGCAGTGGTTGTTGCGCCTCTTCTCCAGTCCTTTTTTCGCTTTTTTCAAAATATTTCTGAGATGTGTTTCCATGTCCGTGTCATTCCTAAACTCTTCCATATGTTTAGTATAAATACAGGCCTTCGGCCTCCATATTTGGCACGCGAGCGTTCCGCCCCTTGTCTCTCTCTTTTTGCATTCTAGACCACGTAAGCTCAGATCATTCTAAGTCCCAATCACGTTGCATAGACCGCCCAATTTGACCAACTCCAGCTTTAATCAACCTAATCAATCTACTAAATCCTTTAACGAGGGCACTTTCCACGCCTATTCGTTTCGAGCAATCACTAAACGCTAACTTTAGTCAATCTCATTTCGTCAAACATGTAAGTCTGAGTGTGTAAATCCCATTTTTATTATCATACTTTTATTTTGTATTAATTAATGTAAATCTATAACAAAAGCACGTTCGAAAACCGATTCAAAATCAACCTTTTAAAACCATTTTGCAAAACAGCAGAGGTCACACATCGAGAAGAAACGCAACAGCTGCTGCGCCTTCCGGAAGGATCACAGCCTTGCTGCGCCTCTTCCAGAGGTTGCTTGCTGCTCCTGCTCTTCTTCTTCTTTCTCGACTTCCTGCAAAATTTCCTTATTTATTCTTTCTTTTTCCTTCGTTCTTTTGTTATTTCCGTATCTAAATCATATTTTAACAAATCAATTCTTCGGGGTTTCGAGTTGTTCATGTCGAGGTTCTGGGAGTCCCAATTTGATACATAAGTTTTCTTCAGAATCTTATTTGTCCAGTTTCATCTTAATCTAATCCTCAAGTTTCGCTATTTTTGTATTTTCAATACATGTTCATCGTATAATTATAATCATGTAAACCGCTGTGATTTCTCATTTTAATTCGATTTATGACTTGGTTAGATACATATGATCGGTTAAAATACTTTAATTCGAGTCTAATATCGATAATCCATCTTAAATCCACCAACGAACAATAACAGTGTTGCGATTCTCACTTCACAGCCAGAGCCCAGATCGAGAACGGACGCATGAAGTGCTGCGCCTCTTCGAGAGAACGCAGCATGTGCTGCTCCTCTTCTAGGTTGGTTTCTGTCTCTGAAATTTTTCTCGCTTTGACGTAGCTCCTAATTACGATTTATATCAACTATTATTCATATTATCACCTATAATCTGACGTATTTTCATATTTTTATTCTAATTTTATTTTCCGTTTATTTTCTTCTTCGAAATCCCGTCTTTGAGCGTGTTTTTGACGTAGATCAAATAAAGCTTGTAATTTTAATTATTCTAATTCATTTATCGTAATTATTATTATGTATGATTTAATGGTATGGCATTCACATGTATTGAATCTAACATTTACTTCAACCAAATTGTTTGCTAAAACACGTGTTAACCGACATAATCTAATCTCACATTCTAGGATTAATCTATGTTTGTTGCATTGCATGCATTACATCGACGACATATCAAATATGAACAACTTCCCTAATCATTAGTAGAGGCCGCTATCGAGGCGGGCGAGATTAGGTGTTCGAATTAAAGAACTTCCTAATACGTACCCTCACCCCATACTCCGGCTATCTCTAGACATCCGTGTCCATTGGCATCTCGATAGTCATTCCAGACATAGAATGCTAAGGGTAACGAGTTCTTAGTGTTCATGTTATTACTTTGTGTCTTGACATGGCACGAGTGATGTGACTCATATTTACGCACATTTAGTCTCTTAACTAGCCTAGTTCCTATGCGTTTTAGTGTGTATAAGGGTCGTTTCTTGTCTTTAGCTTCCTATTATGCATATCCTATGAGGTTTGGTGTCCTTTGTAGAAGAGGAGTACTAACCATACCGAACCGGAGTAAAACGGAGCTAAATTGATAACATCCAATGACCAAGCATCAAAGAGGAGGCCAAGGGTAAAGGCTGTAGTTCAATAAATCAAGTTCTAGGGTAAAGAAGGACAACCCCCATGACCCAAGAATCAATCCCCACAAATTGTTGAGCAAGGATGACGAGAAGGAAGCCATTACAAGAGGAAATTGCTTGGAACCAAACCAAGAGTTGCTTGTTTGGCTCTAAAACTATGATAGAAGAAACGGCATCAAAAAAGCAAGTGGTCTAGGCTTTTAAATCACTCCAATAGGAGTCCGGATGAGGAAATGATGTCCGTTTTACAATCTGAGCTCAAATAGAGAAGCTGATCTATGATCCGAGCGTCCTGAGCTCAGGACGGGCGTCCCAGACTCAGGATGGGCATCCCCAAGGCAGGACGAGCGGATTGTTAGGTAGCCAAGAATAAGAGAAGAACCCTGTCCCAGGATCCGAGCGTCCCGAGCTCAAGCCGCGCGTCCCAGACCCAGGATCCGAGCGTCCCGATGCCAGCCCGAGCGGATCGCCTTACAGGACCAAACGTACTTTAGGCTAGGATGCGCAGATTTCCTTGGGAGTTGCTACATGATCCGCGCATGTCCCTCGGGACTTGCAAAGCTCTATTCAACACTCAAAAAGGTTATTTATTAATCTACCCTTGCTTAACCTAATGATGTACCACTATATATACTCCATTTGTAATAATCAAGAGATTAAGCTTCCTTAGATTAGATTAAGCCTTCATTAGGAGTAGATTAGAATAGATTAGTCTTTAATCATTCCACCAATTACAAATTAATCTTTCCGCAATAATTTCTCATACAATCTTAGATTTAACTTAGTACTTGAAGAATTCTTGGGTTTGTATTAGGGAATTAACAACTCTCCACCATTAATCAAAGGGTTTCTTCTATTGTTTTTCCATTTCCTTTGTTCAATTCAAGTTGTTTATATTTGGATCTCTTGGGTATGTACTTGAAGATTAAGTAACAAGTCTTCATCTTTTTGTCAAGGACTCTTCTTTATTTATATTCATCTTTACTCTCCAAGTTGGTAACACTCTTAATCCCTCTTTATTTACTTCTTAATCTTTTGTTTGTTATCTTGCTTAATAATCATGTTCACTTGTGTTGTGATGTTTGACACCATTGCAAGCATAATAATCATGATGAGTAATGAGTAGTCTCTTAACTAAGGTTAGTGGGGGATTAGGGGAACCAAAAAATGGGGGTAGATCGATACTTAATCTAATATGTTATCTTATGATTGCTTGCTTGTTGTAATGTCAACCTTGCATTTTTTTACCCATCTCTTATCTATTCAACAAGACTTGTAAGATATAAACCAACTCGAGTCTTGTTAGACCATGCATAGAAGTGAATAGGAAGAAAGTAGGTCGACTTGTAGGTGTTGTACAGTCTAAACGACTCGGTAACGGCCCATGACGTGCTTTGGAAAACCAAGGTTCCGTAAGAGAAGTGCCGCCGCCTTAAAACCAGAACTCGCGAGATCTCGCGGCACGGGTGGCCCCTGTCCACAATATGAAAAAATATGAAATCGGCTCAAATTAATGGTGATAATGAGGATAATAGTCGATTGAAACCTAATTAGAAAACCTACGTCAAAACAAGACGAGTTCAAAGGCAGAAGCACCTCAGAACAGTTGCGTCTCTTAGAAGAGGTGCATCGGTTCATGCGACTCTTCTTGAGTTGGGTTCTAACTGTGAAAGTCCAACTCGTTAATCGTTATAGTTCGTTGATTGATTAGGGATGATTATAGACACACAAATCGAGTAGAAGTGATTAAACTGTATTATATGCATATGAGATCGTCGTAAAGCAATTAAAAAACGAATTAAAATGAATTATCACAAGTTAATTATGATGCCGGAAAAACAGGTTTATAGACAAACTGAAAGATCATAGATCCTAATTAGACTCTCTAATTAAATATCAAATTATCTCATAATTTGTGTTTATGTGATCTATGTAACATGCATGCAATATAAAACATATTAATATAAAAGTTGAGAAAAATAATATTCCTTACATTGAAAAAAGGTAGTATTTGGGCACAACCAAGATCACCATCTTGGTTGTTCTTGAGCTATTTATCAATGGCAAGATCCACCATAACCCAAGCTTCCAAAGAGAAAGCCTCCTCTCAAATGCACCCAAGAACTTACCCAACAACTTTACTAATATTAACTAGATATTAGTAAGATTACCCTTGATAATATGTAAATATTATTAACAATCTTAGTAATAATTTTTTTTAATTACTAACAAGCTTAGTAAAATGTTCATATTAATTTTTAGAGAGATAAGTAAGAACTCCACACATGCAAAAGATGAAGTGTGTAAAAATGAACAAAAAACATGCATGTATGTAGTAGGTGGCCGGGTGAGTGAGGGAGGGTGGAGTATTTTTGTGGACTTGTTTTATTTTTGTCCAATCTTATATCACATGCAAAAATGATCATAAGATAACTTATGGAAGAATATAAAGCAAAGTGAAATGATTATGTTTATAATCATCCACTACACTCCATTTAAACGGTACAATGTCCCATTTACGGGTCCATTTTTGTTCTTATATTTGTCGCACAAATACGTGTAAATTTTATTTTAAACATCGATTTATGTTTAAATACTTCCCGATTAATATCGTCTAAAACACTCCGTAAATATACGTGTACAACTACACATATATTTTACGTACCAATACTAATCACATTAGTCAATTAGTACTAATTTAAAAATTAACTACTTAATCATTAATTCCCGTCTCAATTAATTTATTATTTAATTATTGCATAATTAAATAATAATTTCAGCGCCTCGAGTTCACAACTCAATATCTCTCCAAATAAATTATTCAATTAACTCTTAGTCAATTTATCAAGGGACTAATTAAACTGTATCTGATACAATTAATTAGCTTTCGTGTTAGGGCTCGTTCCTTTATGTGTGACCGAAAGGGATCAGCTAAACACCTTCGTCTCACGACAGTAACATCAAACCATAGTTGGCCAACCGTTACCGATATACGTTGATCAGCTGACTAGTATTACAAATGAATATCCCATGCATATTCCTTAATGAGATTTAATAATATTATCATGCACTATTGTGGAGGACAAAAACTCCAACAATCTCCCACTTGTCCGAGACAAGTTGTGCGATGATTATAACACACAATTGTGGATAAATCCTTATCCCAACATTATCCTGCTTGTACTCTACAAGGGTGTGTCACCGATTCTCTTATCCGTTTTAACAACAATCTCCCACTCAATGCAAGGTGTCTTTCAGGTCGCACTTGCACATGAATATATCGGGAGTGGTTTTCTCGATCGGGAGTGTGACTGCAAGACCGTAAAAATCTTCCATAGATTACTTCCGAGCGTGGCCACGCATTTCCAGTCACAACTCCTCGAGTGGCCTAGAGATGTTTAAACCCAACGTGGGTGGACAATTCCTGTCTGCCCTATATATCCTTTTGGACAAACAGATCACCATGACCCAGTAGATGTCCTTTGGCCTCCTTTCACGGCACGACCTAGGACAAAAACCAAAGTCACTCAGAAACTACACAGGCTCAGATTATAGTCTCCAGTTTAAAGAATCGACTCATAGGAATATCATGGAAGTCCCTGCCATGACCAGGCGTCTGTAATAGATCTAAGGGACTCTATAAATGTCACTGCCCGGCAAAGTGTCCCACAGTCTGCCTATGTAGACAACTAGTCATCCTTATGACCTTATGGTGCTGAGCCTACCATCAATCGTCTTATAATCTAGTCACTCCGAGACGTGACCTCATTAAGTGACTAGGGTCTAATACAATGTTTATCCTATTCACTTGAATTGGGGTTCAACATTGTCTCCACAACCAATTCGGATAAACAAGGTATTTATGTTTTCAGTCAAACTGAATAAATGAGTTCTTAAAGAGACTCAAACAATGAATGCGATCATGACTCACGTAAATATTAATACTCTATCCAATATTTACATAACGATGTTCAGCAATTAAGGTATACTCCTCAATCACATTGAGGTGACATAAACATCATGTCTACCTTAGGCCTTCGGCTTTGGTTAGAGGATTAGCAACAGTTGCATCTCTCTAATTTCCATTGCTATTTTCCTTTTGTTCTATGCAATATTTTCATCACATAGAGCCTTTCTGAGTGCATGTCTAAACAAGTTTTTAAACTCTGGTTCTAAAGCCAGTCAAACACTCCCACTGTTTTTACAGTCTCTCGGGAGACGATATTCGGCTAACAGAACTACTCTAGTTCCATTAAACTCCGGATACAACCACTACTACAAATCCAGGCAACTACAACGCCCCTTTAACAACGTTTATGCACGAAAATCTCAATAGACGTTGTAGAATGTATGGCGCGATTTTTACTAAACTTAATTACAACGGGTATGGTTATATAACCGTTGTTATAAGTTTTAACAACGGGTCAAATTTGCACAACCGTTGTTAATAATTTGGCGCAAAATTGGCGCAAAGTTAGTGAAAAGTAATCACAACGGGTATTTTTAAACCTGTTGTTAAAACTTATTTAACAACGGTTGTTGTTTAACAACCGTTATTAATACTTTCCATACTATAAACCACACAAACACAGATCAGATCAGCTACAGCCACAAAACACATACATAACCTAACACAAACACAAACACAGACAAACACAAACACAAACACAGCAAACACACTTTCTCATCGTCTCTTTCTCTCTTTCTCACCGTCGCTTTATCATCTCGCCGTCACTGTTGGTTTCATCGTCTCTTACTTTCTCTAATTATCAGGTAAATCTCGCCGTCACTGTTGATTTCATCGTCTTTCATCGTCATTATTTTATTTTTTTAATTATTTCATTTGCATGTATGATGGGTTTTTATCGATCATTATTATGTTATTATTCGCTTAATTAGCTCGTAAAACAAATTAAATAAAATAAAACAAAGAAGAAGCAAGATGATAGAGAGGAATGCATGATAAACTTAATTAATAATTCATTAATATATATATATATATATATATATATATATATATATATATATATAAATACATAAATTAAAAAAAGAATTACATTTCTAAAAATGCAATTCTTATATTTTCATAGAGAGTCTTATTCTCTTCTATGATATCCCTCCTCTCCTCCTTAGCTATTTGGAGGTTTCGTTCGATAGTTGCTATATCGTCATATAGCCGCAACAATCTTTGCTCTGTCAAGCCATTTCTTTTGGCGTCCTTGAGTGCGGCTTGAGCATCCACAAGATAGCTCCTAAAACTGTCCTCGATGTGGAGCAACCGGCGGATGAAGCTGTTGTTGTTCTCGGTCATAGTAAGAGTTTTAAGGATGTAATCGTTCATTTAGTTGATGAACTTTGGAGTTGTTTGAAAGATTAATTAGGGTTTGGAGATTGTTTTAGCAGTTAGGGTTTGAAGATAGTGAGATAATGGAATGGTGGTTGAGATAATGTATGTATTTATAATAAGTAATGTGTCCTTTGAGTTGTTTTTTAATTGATATAATATATGCATCTTTAGGAAGTTGTGCCATAATCATCATATCTCCCTGCTTCAAATCTTATGTAAACCCTTCTCATTCCATATATTGTCCATTCATATGCAGGGATGGCAGTAATAATGCATGCATCGGAATTATAACGGGCCCCGTAATTATGCATGCATCTAGTAATATTTAATTTAATTTTTTTTATTTTGTAAAAACAAACAACAACGGTTATGTAGAAAAAACCCATTTTCTTTAGTTATAACAACGGTTCTTTGTAAAGTAACCGTTGTTATAACTTTCCCACCAAAATTGAGTCACACTTTCCACAACGGGTTTTTATACTTAAAACCGTTGTTAATAGTTTTAACAACGGGTTGCTTAAGAAAACCAACCGTTGTTAAAACCTTTTACAACGGACGCTTTAACAACGTCCGCTATTTTATATAACAACGGTTTTTAACCGTTGTTATAGCCTGTATCTGTAGTAGTGCACTGTCTCTTATACAACATCGGATGTTGTAATGTACTTAGCTTTCGTTCATGATTTGTACGTATAACACGTATACATACACATCCTTCATATGATATCTTTTATGTATGACTCCTCATACATATCTGCTTTATACATGTATAACGTCTTATACATATATGTATAACTTGTTATACATATTATTCTTTATGAACATAGCATTCTTACATGCTAACCATTCCTTAACGAGGCCCATAACATCTTATAAGCATAGGAATATTTCCGTGTAATCCTTTTACACAAAATTCATAGATTCCTCCAAACTACAAGAGTAAATTCTCAGTGCTTCTCAAGTACTCCAGAATGCTCTTGATAATCGTCTAGTGACACTCACTAGGAAATGATTGGTAATGACTTCTCATATTCTCAATATGATGAGTGCCGACGAGAGCAGCTTTAAGCATATTTAGTAGATCCTGCAGCGAAAGCACAAGAGATCATATTTGCGTTCAACAACTTGAATGAGTCAAGAATCTTATCACGTAAGTCTGTTGACTAAGATGCTAGTATCCATGGAGATCTATCTCATTAGATCCGGATATTTAAGATGCGCCATGCTACTCTCAAATATTCACCCGAGAATATTTCTAGTCACTAATATGTCAAACACATATTTAGACTATGAAACATCACCTTAGCTACATTTCTAGTCACTAATATGTCAAGCACATATTTAGACTAAGAAACTCACTTTAGCTCCCACTAAACTCCATGTATCATCATGGTACCTCGACAACTCAAGTAATACCATTATGATTAATGACATGATTTAACCCAAGGTTCCAACTCTTTGACGTATATAAGATCACAAAAGGGATCTTTCAAGCATGATTGGCTTCTTAGAATTGACAAGATCAACAAAACTTCACTCAAGGAGAAAGTTTCGTTATTCTTTTGCCGAATCTCATCGTCATGAGAGGCTATATTGCTAAGAACATACGAATTGATAAAGGCATTTGGGTTGTCACAAAATCTCTGTAACGAACTCAAAATTGAAACATCTGATGTAACCTTTATGATAAGATTAAGGTAACCTAATTTGGTGCAAAGTATTTGCCCCAAATTAAATCTCGAAAACAACTCATGTTTCCTTCCTTATCACATCTTGTGTAATGAGACCAATTCGAATTGCATGGTGACACGCCATCACATAGAGTTCATACTATAGAAAAGCCTTTGATGAGGGTTGACGATTCGTCACTTTCGAAAAGTAACACAATATTATCGCAAAATTATCTCCTTATTACCACTGAGCCTCAATAAAGAACGTCTTCTTGCATTGTACTCAGTTTGCAGGTCTTGGAATTCTGTAAGTTCAAAATTTCTCCCACTCTGTCTTCCAGAAAATGAAAATCTTTCTACAAAAACAGCATTATGAGCCACAAACTCTTTGTTCTCGTTTTGGAGGAGTAAAAACCAAGTGGTTCAATTTTGGATAACCCTCACAAATACCCAAATTGGTTCTTAACATAAACATTTATGGTCCCAAATGTATAAAATAACAAGTTAGGGACTCTCCCTATCCATATCTCATATGGAGTCATTTATGCTTTTATATTCGGGTGTTCAACTTTTAGTGAGAAAATAGCTTACAAATTTGCGAAAAACCTCAAACCATATCTCATAAAGTTTGATTTATCATCTTGACTACACCATACTCTATGGTGTCCCAAGGAGAAGGTGTATGTGAACTGGTTCACAATCTTCTTAGTGATCATCAAGGTCATTACTTGATATTACCCATTTGACCTTTAAAGTCATTACTTTGAAACTTCCGATCAACATTTTTATCTTGTCGTGCTTTTGGTTTACTACTTCATTTTGAAAATATTACACGTTTCGAAAATCACTTTTATGTCTTATTAAATAGATACGAAGTATTCATATCTACATAACATTACGGTAAAAGTTACGAAGTATATATAATCTACTATTGGCCTTACACATCCGTATGTATATGGTCAATCACCTCACTATTTGTGTTTCTTTCTTGCAAAAGAAAACATAATACATGCTCACACACTGTAAGATTCTCAATCAAATGGTTATTCGATGTGCTTATCGTTTACTCGTTTTGAACAAATTTACATGAGGTTTGATCAATTGGGTTAACCGGATTAGAGACTTTAAAATCTAGAAGATAGTATAACATTTAGTTTTCGTGAAGAATGTAAAATTCCTCTAACTTGAGTGGTCTAAACCAGCCACTAAGTTATCATAGGAGTAGGTACAACATTTTATTTTAAATCACCTGAGTGATGCCTTCTATGTGTAAACATAGATGATTACATTCTTTTAAAACCAAATTTCGGTACATTTGTCCTTATCAAAATCGTTGCTACTCTAGCATCATTTCGATACAAAAATGTCCTATGCTAGACGTCTTACGTTTTATCAATTCATGTAAACTTCTTTACAAAGAAATGACCCATACTTGGTATCTCATACCAAGATAGTGGAACTAGCCTATCCTTTGAGTAGATGTCTCCTTCAACTTTGTTTTATCGCATACGTCTAGGATAGCTTCTTCTTAACTCTCACTCACTTTCACATTCTTCTTTGCTTCAACAAGCAAAAATGAATCTCATGAAGACCTCTCTTCATGTCATTCGTGATATTTTATACACTTAGTAAGAGTGAATTACTATAAAGTGAGTGCAACATGTGGTAAAATCTAAACTTCTTGCAAAATTGGACTACCTAACCGTTCAATTGTTATCATATGCCTAAACTCTTTAGCGCATAAACAATCGATTTGGCCTTTCTCGAATTGAGCCATTTGACCGTATCATATTGGAGTACTCTTTTTGTTTTTGAAAACTCTTTTCGCAAACTTTTGAATTACTCTTCAGTAAGTAAAACTAATATGTCATCATCATGATGGAGGTGTCACTTCCGAAATAAAGACTCTCTTCATAAAATGTGACTTCCATTTAAACTCATAATAAGAGTTTTCTTACATTAAACCCTTTTTTAAATATGTATGGATGTTAAGTTGTAAAATAATCGCAATAATTATTGTAAGCTTATGTAGGTGAATTGGTAAATCATGTTACCAATCAGTGCTAACGAATTCTTTCAAAGAAACCGCTTTCTATGAAAGAACAAAACAAGTATAATAATAAATAGAGGATGAAAGGATGATGAAATGCACGATGTCATAGTAAATACATTAATGAAAAAGAACGAAAAATAGGAAAAATTAACATTCAATGTTTTTAAAATACTTGTGAAAATATGTTCAACAAGTTTTAACATTTATATAATGTTCTCCCACTAAATTATATAAATGATTCCAAACCCAAATATTAAACAAAAATGAGCATCGCTTGGGCGAAACATCCCATAATTGTTTAAATTCGGTTAGTCAACGCTTGACTAATTCTACCATGAGAACACTTGGTTGACGGATTTCAACAAACCCATCTACTAGCCCCGGAATACAAGACCGTCTTATACCCCATTGAGTCCAACCAACTTTGGCGCGTGATAAACGTTTATCACCCTACTTACCCAAGGTAAAAAGAGAACACCCCGCTTGGGCGAGCGTGGCTCTAATGAACAAGGGATTCATAGGTGTTACTAATTGGTAAGGTTAATCTCAATTTTAGTTATGTGAGAGATCTTGTCAATTTAGTCATAAATTCCCTATAAGTGAACTAAGTCGGTGAATGTAAATGACGTGAATTGACAACCGCAAAAAATAAAATGCATGTGAATGACGATTTTGGCATGCGTGAAAATAAAAACAAGCAAGCATATAAATAATCCTAGTATGGCCACCTAGTTAAAATAAAGTAGACTATTACATATCGGAAACCAACTCCTTTGGTCCCTTGCCACTTCATTCCAAAAGTGGCTTCTTCTCGTGGGATTTGGAACACCTTCCAAAAATAGACTCCGCCTCGATGTAATCCGTCTTTTGGTAACGCCGGTAAGAATAACTATTCCAATTTAAATTACATAGCTATATCTATTATAAATTAATTAATAAAATAAATAAAACTATTAATTAATTACAAACCGACGATACGAGATCGTATTTTATTACAAACAAATTGTTGTTCCCATTCATTTCGGGTAATAACGATTAAAATAAACTAGGCCATACTAGGTACAACAAAATAAATACTTTAAATAAATGACAATCATTCATTCAACTTAAATAAATATGCTTAAAAATGCTGTAAAAAAATGCCAAAATCGCCCTATCTTACAATCGTTGGTAATTTGGTATCCATCTCGGTTTTGTGGATTTAATCGATTTTTAACTTGTAAAAATCAATAATCAACTCTTAAATCTCATTTAAGTCCAAACTTATTATCCAAACTATTTTGGACCTCAAAATTAGTCCTGACTAATTTAATGATGAATAATTAGTTTGATTTGGTGATATTTTGCTAATTTAATCGGAAAAATCATAACTTTTAAGTAATAAATTCAAAATAATTGAAAATATTGCCAAAAATTGAAACAAAAATTTTAAGTATTCTGGAATACTCCCAAGAACACCAAAATATCAGAAAAATTGTCCAAAAATTTTGGATAAAATTTATGGAAAAAAAGATCGATATTTATCGGTTTTTAACCACTAAAATCAATAAACATGAAAATAAGGTGAAAATATATTTTAAATATCACTATTAACTTTTAAACCATATTTTTAAATGTACATAAATATATCAAGGGCAGGAACAAAAGTTTCGAGTATATGATTAATTTATTTCACTTTTATCGACTTTTATCTCATAAAATCAATAAACATGCAAAACTTCAAACCAACCTTCGAAATTATACATACAATCTGTAGAAAATATGCATGAAACACCATTAAAATTTCATGACCGGAATCAACCATTAACTATTTTTAGATAACTCTTAACCAAAATACGGCATTTTTGACTCGATTTTCTACCAAAAATCATTAATAATAGCAAAATAACTTCACAAATCACCAAATGTTACCACAAACCTTTTGAGATCAGTACGTATGCATGTCCCAAAAATTTCGTGCTAAAACCTCTTTTAACACCAATTTTGATTTCTCCAAATTATCTCATAATTTGTTTAATATACTTAAAATCAACATGCAAATTACAAGCCTAAGCTCTAATACCACTTGAAAGGTCATAGATCCTAATTAGACTTTCTAATTAAAAATCAAATTATCTCATAATTTGTGTTTATGAGATCTATGTAACATGCATGCAATATAAAAGCATATTAATATAAAAGATGAGGAAAATAATATTCCTTACATTGAAAAATGGTAATATTTGGGCACAACCAAGATCACCATCTTCGTTGTTCTTTAGCTATTTATCAATGGCAAGATCCTCCATAACCCAAGCTTCCAAAGAGAGCCTCCTCTCAAATGCACCCAAGAACTTACCCAACAACCTTACTAATATTAACTAGATATTACTAAGACCCTTGATAATATGTAAATATTACTAACAATCTTAGTAATAATTTTTTTTAATTACTAACAAGCTTAATAAAATGTTCATATTAATTTTTAGAGAGATAAGTAAGAACTCCACACATGCAAAAGATGAAATGTGTAAAAATGAACAAAAAACATGCATGTATGTAGTAGGTGGCCGGGTGAGTGAGGGAGGGTGCAGTGTTTTCGTGGACTTGTTTTATTTTTGTCCAATCTTATATCACACGCAAAAATGATCATAAGATAACTTATGGAAGAATATAAAGCAAAGTGAAATGATTATGTTTATAATCATCCACTACACTCCATTTACACGGTCCAATGTCCCATTTACGGGTCCATTTTGGTTTTTATATTTGTCGCACAAATACGTGTAAATTTTACTTTAAACATCGATTTATGTTTAAATACTTCCCGATTAATATCGTCTGAAACACTACGTAAATATACGTGTACAGCTACACATATATTTTACATACCAATACTAATCACGTTAGTCAATTAGTACTAATTTAACAATTAACTACTTAATCATTAATTCCAGTCTCAAATAATTTATTATTTAATTATCGCATAATTAAATAATAATTTCCGTGCCTCGAGTTCACAACTCAATATCTCTCAAAATAAATTAATCAACTAACTCTTAGTCAATTTATCAAGGGACTAATTAAACTGTATCTGATACAATTAATTAGCTTTCGTGTTGGGGCTCGTTCCTTTAGGTGTGACCGAAAGGGATCAGCTGAACACCGCCGTCTCACGACAGTAACGGCAAACCCTAGTTGGCCAACTGTTACCGATATACGTTGATCAGCTGACTAGTATTAAAAATGAATATCCCATGCATATTCCTTAATGAGATTTAATAATATTATCATGCACTATTGTGGAGGAGAAAAACTCCAACACAAACTTCAAATTAGAGACGGGATTTTGAAAGATAAAAAAAAACAACAGAATTAAAAACATGTATGAAAGACGAATTCGAGGGACTTGACATGAACAAATTGAGCCTCTTGAATCCGGGTTCGAATTTAATGATAAAAACCCGCAAATATCGAATTATGAGGGATTTAGGTCGGAATTATTGAAAGATATTTTGCAAAATAAATTTGCAAATTAACTAAAGAAAACATGAAAAGAAATAAAGAAGAATACGGAACAAAACCGAGCCTTTGAATGAAATAGAGGAAACACGAGGAAAAAGAAGAAGAGAAACAACGGCTAAGCAGCCTCTAGAAGAGGCGCAGCAATTTCTACGACTGTTCCAGTAGGCCCAACTGCTGTTGCGTTTCTTCTCGACGGAGTCTCTCTGCTGTTTCGTCAAAAGGGTTTTAAAACATGATTTTGAAAACGGTTTTAAACATACTCGTGATATAAACTCGCACATTAATTGGTATAAAATACATTTAATAAAAAAATCGGTTTTATACTATCAGACTTACATGTTTGACGATGCGAGATTAACTATGTTGTCGTATTAGTGATTGCTCGACTCGATGCAGAACAAAAGTTCCCTCTAAAGAAGAATTAGAATAAGTTGATTAAATTAATTGGAGTGTAGTGGTCAAATTGGTCGGTCTTGCAAACATGACTGGTACTCAGAAGGATCTGAGCTTACGTGGTCGATTGATCAAGTACGTAAGCGTCGAACATCAAGGTCGCGGTCTTAGAATGCAAGGGGAGAAGAGAAGGGCAGACACTCGTGTGAAGAATATGTGAGGGTGTGGATGTGGGAAAATAGGGGTATTATCCACGGGATTGAAAATCGTCTTGGGGTCGCCACAAAATTTAAGGAAAATTGGGAACCATTTTTGAAAATGAGATTTGAGTTCGTCGTTGAAAGTACGTGATGGAAATTTCGTAAATAAAACACCCACCCCCGCCCGTTGCAATAACGGCCTCTACTTGGGACTATGATGGCTAATCGGATAAGATTACAATCGTTATATGAGAGAGCAAAACACCATTTTGATCCTAACATGTGAGCTTGGTTTCTAATCGTTTAATGCATCTAATCTACTTTGTCCAAGTGATTTAGCATGTGAGGTTGATCTGAACTATGCTACCAAGCATTCACAAACATGGCTTGGGGGAAGGGAAGCAATTGGGGAAGGGAAGCAATTGGCTCGAAGTGCAAACAATTGAATTAAAGGTACAACTCGATCTAAATACAATTGCTGAACATGAAACACGACTCACGACACGAACTAGCCTACTTAGGCGTCTTAAAATACGTGCCATATGGTGAGGCCACGGCTCATATAGGACTTCGTCCTTGGCCTCATCATCGTTTTTCACACTTACTTCGATTTAATTAGTGAAATACTTCAATTTAACTAACTAAAGCCAAGGTTTTGTAAAATCATTTTGACTCAAAATAAAGGACTAACTTGACCCATATTTAAAGTACAACTTACATTGCTTAAAACGAATTACAATAATTACATCAATTAAATCACAATAACAATTGAAATAAAACCGCAATAATTAAACAAAATAAAACAAACCGAACCAAAAAGTAGCATGTAGGCCTAGGCATCATACGGCCAAGGGGAGGTCAAAAATCACTATTCTGGTCATCGAGTGTCATGAATCAGGTGCTAAGCATGCACAATTCAAATAGCGAGAAATCGTCATACGAAGAGATGAATTCATTAAATTCTTTAAAGAAATTCATTTAAAATCCTATGTCGGGTTTTGTATGACCTATTGAATGTTTAATTCAATTAACATGCTTTCTACTTGTTAATTAGGCCAAACGAGGTTTAACAATGATAACGATACAAATAAACATACATGCATCATAAATTGAAATAAAACGAACTAAACAAGCGATTTATTCTAACTATTTCATGGCTAAATAAAAAACGAGTCATTAAAATACGTGAATATAATTAAACTAATCAAAATTTCATTTTAATTAAATCTAAAGCAAGTCGATTAATTTTATAATTTAAACATGCAATTATTCATATTAAACATGTTATCGTCATAAATTGAAAAACAAACATATGATTAACATACTATTAATCTAAACAGCAATTAAACCATTATTAGCATCATAATTACGAAACATATTAACTAACATGAGGCGATAATTAACAAACAATGCAAAAAACGAAACAAAAGGCCTTAGGCCTTGGAATACGCAAGAAAAAGAAGAAAGAAAGAGAAGAGATTTTTGTGCACCCTAAACTTACATGTAGACTTGGACACCAGTCGGGATTCCGTATAGAAGTGTTGCTTAGAAGGCGTGTCATCGACGATTGTGAAACAAATATTTAAACAATTTAACAAAATCAAATTGAAAAACAAAAACAATTTTCTCGCGTAAAAGGCACTTCGTGCAACGATTTTCAAATGAAGATTGTGACTTCGTTTCCTACTCAAATTGAAATCCGAAAGATGTTCGGGAATCCTTAGACTCCAAAGATTTTATTTTTATCAAAAAACAAGACCAAAAACGATTGTAAAATAATGAGAATCGGACGTGAACAGAGGGAGTCTAAAACGCGAGAAAACACAAACAACGGAGCAAATCGATTCTCTGATGCTTGTCGAATCCTTTGTATGAACTATGTGCTTTGTTTATGTCTATGAGATTATTCTAGGGCTGATTTTTAATGTGAGGTTTGAGTGTTTATTGCTCGAGAATTTGGTCGAAAAAAGGGTTCGAAAAAAAGGTCTCCATACCGTGTATGAAAGACGTTATTTATAGGAAAAGGGAAGAGGGGTGCTTCTAGGGTTCTATGCGCTCAGTCGTTGGATTCATATGAGAGTAGGATAGCTTGCTTGGAGAGGGAGTAAATGAAATTGGTCGAAATATAGAGAGTGGAGAGGAATATGTCGGTTTTGGAAAAGATAATGAAAGGATATTCGGTTTCTGTTTTGAGGGGATTGTCAGTTGTTTGGATGGAGAAAATATTTCCTTATTCATGGGGAATAAGCAAGAGAAACATGAGAGGGGATTGGGTTGGATGGGGGCTCAAAATGGGGACCAAAAGCTCCCTCTTTTGACTCGCAAAAACAGGGGCTCGGGTCGTTGGTTTAGGTGCGTGTTTGGCTTGGTTATGGGCACGGGTTTGGGTTAGGATAGTTGTTGGCTTATGGGCTGGATGGTAGGTGGATGGCTGGCTGGGTGTTGGGTGGAAGGGGTGGTGTTTGGGCTTCAAATATAGGGGTGTTTGCGCTTGGTTGGGGGGGTGTTTGAGTCGTGGTTAGGGCGGGAAAAAGAAGGAAGGGAATGGGTACATGTATGGGGGTTCGAACCTGTGATCAATGGGGGGTGGTATGTTCCAAAGCTACACCTAAATTATCGTTATCAAAACCTTTGAAAAAACGAGCTGAAAACCATCTCAAAAACCTCGTCTAAAACCGCTTAAAAAAATCAATTCTTCAAATTAAAATAAAGCGATAAAACACGAAACCGTCATACATTTCATTTCAAATAAATTCAAAATTAAAACTTTGAAGAACAATTAATTTTCAAATAAAATATAAAAACTTTAAATTTTAAATAAACTCGAAAATATGAAAACCGATGAAATAAAATTCATTTATTTTGAAATTATTTAAATTTTATTTAAATTATATAATCGTTAAATAAAGCTTTTCATGCATCATAAAACGGAATCCGCTAACAAGTGATGTAAATAGACATTTGTCCTATCTTCATCGGGTGTTTTGTCGCGATTTCCGTAAATTCCAATATCGACGGATACGGGTATCTACAGAGCCCCCACTTTGACTGAGGCTTGGACAAGGTGAAAGTCAAAGTATACCCCGGGTCCCTCTCGACCTAAGGATTTCTCGGGTCGTTTATAGTCCATTAGACCTGCGTATATAAGCTCGCCAGCCATAGGAAGAGATCATACGTGAAACATTGCTGGGAATTGACTCTTGCTTTTGTTGCTTCAAATCGTCATCATTGGTCGTCGACCCATAAACTTGCATATATGGTGGGTTGAGCCTTATCCTTAGGTGCCTAAGTATCGGTTTTGACGGGATGAAATACGCATTGTAGTTTGGCATCGAAGTTCGGCATATCTCGGCCCAAAATGGAGCTTTCCGAAAGGAGTTTGCCGTCATACATTGGAGATACCTCTCCCATGATATCTATACTCTTCGAGTTTCATGTGCATTAGCTCACTTGAGCTGCGATACTTCATCATTAGTGCCCAACATTTGAGCAACGTTGTTGTAATATCACTGGTTGCTTTCCACTGGGGAATATTTTCATCTTAGTAACCCGACGTGGATTACTTTATTTGGTGGAGACTTCTCCGTTCATCATTATGGCGGTCTCTTGAGCTTGAAAGCGACAGAGCCCTCAGTTGCATTGGATCTAAAGTTTCTGAATTTAGGGCGCCTAGTTGAAGCGTACCTGCTTAAACTTGGACATATGTCATAACATAAATCACATAATGCTATCCCGAACTTTTGGAAATCATAGATATAACATGGATGGGCTCGAGACCCTAACTAAAACATTGCATTGGGTTTCTCACCCGGTTTCACATATGAAGATGGGCTTCGCCCGGGATTTTCATTTCATTTTGAAAATAGTGTTGGAGTTAGTGTCCTCCACAACAGTGCGTTAACATAATAAATCTCATTAATGGAATATCATCAGATATTTAATTATTTGATCCTCGTCAGTTGATTAACGTAAATCGATAACGGTTGGTTGACTAGAGTTTGACGTTATTGTCGTGAGACGGCGGTGATCAATTGATCCCTTTCGGTCACACCTAAAGGAACGAACCCCAATAGACAACTAATTAATTGTATGAGATACAATTTATTTAGTCCCTTGATTTGTAGACTAAAAAGTTAGTCGATTATTTTTAGAGAGATTTCGAGTTGCGAACTCGAGGAGCGGCAGTTATTATTTAATTATGCGATAATTGAATAATAAGTTTTGGGAAACGGGGTTTAGTTAATTAACTGTTAATTTACTAAAATTGTACTAATTGATTAATGTGATTAATATTAGTACGTAAATAATATGTGTAGTGGTACACGTATATTTATGGAGTGATTTGGACGAATTAATTATGGAACTATTTAAACATGAAACGATGTTTAAAATAAAATTACACGTATTTGTGGGACAAATATAAGAACCAACATGGACCCGTTAATGGGCAAGTGGACCGTGTAAAATAGAGTAGTCGATGATTACTCATATAATCATTTCACCTTATTTTGTATACTACCATAAGTTATCTTATATAAGATTTTGCATGTGATGTAAGATGAAAAATATAAGACAAAGTTTGTACACTCCCTCACTCCACTAAGTTCCACCCGCCACTTTCACATGTATACACTCCAATTGTTTTGTTCATTTCTTTACACTACCTCACTACAACACACAACACTTATGCATCTGAACTTTTTCCTCCAACATCTCTCTAAAATAATAAGCATCTTTTTACTAAGTTGTTAGTAAAAACAAAATTAAAACTAAGAGTGTTAGTATTATTAACATATTATCAAGGGTTAAATTTTACTAGTATCTAGTTAATACTTGTAAAATTATTTGGGAGTAAGTTCTTGAGTGGATTAAGGAAGGAGACCTTCTACTTTGGAGGTTGGTTTTTGGAGGATCTTCCATATTCATATAGCTCAAGAACAAGCTAGTAAGGTGAACTAGTTTGTGCTCTTTTTACCACAAATTCAATGTAAGGAAATTGTTTTTCCTTATACTTTCATTTTTATGCTTTCATATTAGCATGCATGTTACATAGATCACTTAAATAACAATTTATAAGATAAATTAATTTTATTAGAGAGTCTAATATGGATCTATGATCTTTCAAGTAGTATCAGAGCTTAGGCTTGTAATTTGCATGTTGATTTTAAGCATTTTAATGAATTATGTGATAATTTATAAAAACTCAAAAATTGTGTTAGAAGAGGTTTTAGCACGAAATTTTTGGGACATGCATACCTACTGATCTCAAAAGGTTTATGGATTTGTTTGGTGATTTTTTTGGTGATTTTGCTATTTTTAATGTTTTTTGGTAGAAAACCGAGTCAAAATGCCGTATTTTAGTTAAAAATTGACTAAAATTATTTAAATGTTGATTCGGTGCATGGATTTTTTATGGTAGTTCACGCATGTTTTCTACTCATTGTATGCAAAAATTTGAAGGTTAGTTCAAATTTTTTGCATGTTTATTGATTTTATGAGATAAAAGTCGATAAAAGTCAAATTAATTAATCATAATTTCAAAATTTTTGATTCTTCCCATGATAAATTTATGTACATTTAAGAATATTATTTAAATGTCAAAAGTAATTTTGCATGTGTGTTTTCACTTTTTTTTGATGTTTATTGGTTTTAGTGGTTAAAAACCGATAAATATCGATCTTTTTCTTCACAAAATTTATCCGGAATTTTTGGGCAATTTTTCTGACATTTTGGTGTTCTTGGGAGTGTTCCAGAATACTAAAAATTTTTTGTTTCATTTTTTTGGGTAATTTTTGGATTATTTTCGATTTTTACTTAAATTTATGATTTTATCGATTAAATTAGCAAAATATCACCAAATCAAACTAATAATTTATCATAAAATTAGTGAGGACTAATTTTGAGGTTCAAAACAGTTTGGACAATTAGTTTGGATTTAAATGAGATTTAAGAGTTAATTATTGATTTTTACATGTTAAAAATCGATTAAACCCACAAAAACGGAGATGGATACCAACGAATGATAGATAGGGCGATTTTGGCATCATTTTACAGCATTTTAAGCATATTTATTTAAGTTGAATGAATGATTGTCATTTATTTAAAGTATTTATCTTGTTGTACCTAGTATGGCCTAGTTAATTTTAATCGTTATTACCCGAAATGAATGGGAATATCGATTTGTTTGTAATTAAATACGATCTCGTATCGTCGGTTTGTAATTAATTAATAGTTTTATTTATTTTATTAATTAATGTATAATAGGAATAGGTAATTCATTTGTAATAGTTATTTTACCGGCGTTTCCAAAAGACGGGATTACAACGAGACGGAGTCTATTTTTGGAAGGTGTTCCAAATCCCAAAAGGAAGAGCCACTTATGGAATGAAGAGGCAAGGGACCAAGGAGTTGGTTTCCGAAATGTAATAGACTAGTTTTTATTAACTAGGTGGCCATACTAGGATTTATTCATATGCTTACATGTTTGCTTGTTTTATTTTCGCGCATGCCAAAATCGCCATTCACATGCATTTTATTTTCGCGGTTGTCAATTCACGTCATTTACATTCACCGAATTATTTCACTTATAAGGAATTTATGACTAAATTGACAAGATCTCTCACATAACTAAAATTGAGATTAGCCTTACCAATTAGTAACACCTATGAATCTCTTGTTCATTAGAGTCACGCTCGCCCAAGCGGGGTGTTCTCTTTTTACCTTGGGTAAGTAGGGTGGTAAGCGGTTATCACATGCCAAAATTGGTTAGACTCAACGGGATATAAGAAGGTCTTGTGTTCCGGGGCTAGTAGATGGATTTAAGGAAATTCGTCGACCAAGAGTTCTAGAGGTAGAATTAGTCAACGTGACTTACCGAATTTACACAATTATGGGATGTTTCGGCGAAGCGATGCTCATTTTTGTTTAATATTTGGGTCTTGGAATCATTTACATAATTTAGTGGGAGATCATTATATAAATGCTAAAACTTGTTGAACATGTTTTTCACAAGTATTTTTAAAACATTGAATGTTAAATTTTCCTATTTTTCGTTCATTCTCATAAATGTGTGACATCGCGCACTTCATCCTTCTTTCTCTATTTATTGTTATACTCATTTCGTTCTTTCATAGGAAGCGGTTTCTTTGAAGGAATTCGGTAGCAATGATTGGTAACATGATTTACTAATTCACCTACATAAGCTTACAACAATTATTGCGATTATTATACAACTTAACATCCATACATATTTAAAACGGGTTTTCATGTTGCAAACTCATATTACGAGTTTAAAAAGAAGTCACATTTTATCAAGAGAGTCTTGATTTCGGAAGTGACACCTCCGTCATGAAGATGACATATTAGTTTTTAATTACTCAAGAGTAATTCAAAAGTTTGCGAAAAGAGTTTTCAAAACACAAATGATACTCCAATATAATACCGTCAAATGGCTCAATTCAATAAAAGCCAAATTGATTGTTTATGTGCTAAAGAGTTTAGACATATGATGACAATTGAACGGTTAGGTAGTCCAACTTCGCAAGAAATTGAGATTTTGCCACATGTTGCACTCACTTTATAGTAATTCACTCTTACTAAGTGTATAAAATATCACGAATGACTTGAAGAGCGGTCTTCATGAGATTCATTTTTGCTTGATTTAAGCAAAGAGGAATGTGAAAGTGAGTGGGAGTTAAGAAGAATCAACCCTAGATGTATGCGATATAACAAAGTTGAAAGAGACGTGCCACTGTTGGTAAACTTGTCAACTAGATCCATTCCAAGGCTGATAGATTGTGGATCAAATGGGTCAATGCTATTTACATTAAAGATCAGAACTGCCAGGAATACACTCCTCCTGCTGACAGCACTTGGGTTTGGAAGAGCATCTGCAAAGTGAAAGAGAAGTTCAAGGATGGGTTTGTGAATGGCAGCTGGGAACATCATCCTAAGGGTTATATAATAAGGAGTGGCTATGATTGGTTGTGTTCGAACAGTTTCAGCAGCAATCAACTCAATGTTTTGGAACAATTGGAATGTCCCTAAGCATTCCATAATTACCTGGTTGATGATGCATAATGGGATGAATGTCATGGAAAAATTATTCAAATTTGCCTGCTGCGCTGATGATTTATGTATGATGTGTAAGGCCCAAACTGAGACGGTGAATCATGTGTTTTCTGACTGTATGTACAGCTGTAGAATTAAGGATCAGCTGTCTCAGTGGTTTGGAGGAAATGTCCCTGATACGATGCATCTAGCTACTGTGTATCAGAAATCAGTCCATTGGAAAGCTAGAGCTGCTTGTCTTACTGCCTACCATTATCATGTGTGGTATCAAAGAAATAATGCAAGAATCAACAGTTGTTTGTTGCGTCCAGAGCTGGTAGCCAGGAAAATTGAGGAAGAAGTTACTAGGAGGATTAAAAATAAGCTTGGAGGAGCCAATGTGAGCATTGATTGGCTTTGCATTCAGTCGAGTTAAAATAGGCTTATTTTTGTCGTAGTGGGGGCTTGAACCCTGCTTGTTTGTAACTATTGCATTTTTCTTTGATATTTATATATATATTCACATTTTCACCAAAAAAAAAAGTTGAAAGAGACATCTACTCAAAGGATAGGCTAGTTCCACTATCTTGGTATGAGATATCAAGTATGGGTCATTTCTTTGTAAAGAAGTTTACATGAATTGATAAAACGTAAGACGTCTAGCATAAGACATTTTGTATCGAAATGGTGCTAGATTAGCAATGATTTCGATGGGGACAAATGTACCTAAATTTGGTTTTAAAAGAATGTAATCATCTATGTTTATACATAGAAGGCATCACTTATGTGATTTAAAACAAAATGTTGTACCTACTCCTATGATAACTTGGTGGTTGGTTTAGACCACTAAAGTTAGAGGAATTTTACATTCTTCACGAAAACTAAATGTTATACTATCTTGTAGATTTTAAAGTCTCTATTATGGTGAACCCAAATTGATCAAACCTCAAGTAAATTCGTTTCACGTATAAACGATAAGCACATCGAACAACCATTTGATTGTGAGTCTTATGGTATGTGTGCATGTATTATGTTTTCTTTTGTAGAAAAGAAACACAAATAGTGAGGTGATTGACCATATACATACGGATGTGTAAGGCCGATAGTTGGTAATATACATACTTGGTTACTTTTACCGTATTGTTAAGTAGATATGAAAACCTCGTATCTATTTAATAAGACATAAAAGTGATTTTTGAAACGTGAAATATTTTCAAAAATGAAGTAGTAAACCAAAAGCACGTCAAGATCAAGATGTTGATCGGAAGTTTCAATGTAATGACTTTGAAGATCAAATGGGTAATATCAAGTAATGATCTTGATAATCACTAAGAAGGTTGTGAACCAGTTCACATAATACCTTCTCCTTGGGACACCATAGAGTCTGGTGTAGTCAAGTATATAAACCGAACTTTATGAGATATAGTTTGAAGTTTTTTCGCAATTTTTGTAAGCTATTTTTCTCACTAAAAGTTTAAAACCCAACTATAATAGCCTAAATGACTCCATACGAGATATGGATAGGGAGAGTCCTTCACTTGTCTTTTATACATTTGGGATCATAAATGTTTATGTTCAGAACCAATTTGTGTATCTGTGAGTGTTATCCAAAATTAAACCACATGGTTTTTACTCCTCCAAAACCAGAACAAAGAGTTTGTGGCTCATAATACTGTCTTTTCAGAAAGATTTTCATTTTCTAGAAGACATAGTGGGAGAAATTTTGAACTTGCGGAAGTCCAAGACCCACAAAACTGAGTACAATGCAAAAAAAGACGTTATTTATTGAGGCTCAGTGGTGAGTACAATGCAAGAAGACGTTCTTTATTGTAGCTCAGTGATTATAAGGATATAATTTTGCGATAATATTGCGTTACTTTTCAAAAGTGACGAATCATAAACACTCATCAAAGGCTTTTCTATAGTATGAACTCTATGTGATGGCGTGTCACCATGCAATTCGAGTTGATCTCCTTGCACACGATACGATAAGGAAGGAAACATGAGATGTTTTTGAGACTTGATTTAAGGTGAATACTTTGGTTGGTTACCTTGATCTTGTCGTAAAGGTTACATAAGATTTTTAAAATTTGGGCTTGTTGTAGAGAGTTTGTGACAACCCAAATGCCTTTATCAATTCGTATGGTCTTAGCAATATAGCTTCTCACGAGGATGAGATTCGGCAAATGAATAATGAAACTTTCTCCTTGGGAGAAATTTTGTTGATGTAGTCAATGCTAAGAAGCCTAGCATGCTTGGAAGATCCTTTTTCTGATCTATATACGTCAAAGAGTTGGAACTTTGGGTTCAATCATGTAGTCTATCAAAACGGTATTACTCGAGTGTCGAGATAACATGATGATACATGGAGTTTAGTGGGAGCTAAAAGTGAGTATCTTAGACTAAATTATGTGTTTGACATATTAGTGACTAGAAATATTCTCGGGTGAATACTTGAGAGTAGCATGGTGCATATTAAATATCCGGATCTAATGAGATAGATTTCTATGGATATTAGCATTATAGTCAAGAGACTTATGTGATAAGATTCTTGACTCGTTCAAGTTGTTGAACAATTAATATGATCTCTTGTGCTTCCACTGCAAGATCTATTAAATATGCTAAAAGCTTCTCTCATCGGGACTTATCATGTTGAGAATATGAGAAGTCATTACCAATCATTTTCTAGTGAGTGTCACTAGATGATTATCAAGAGCATCCTTGATTACTTGAGAAGCACTGAGGATTTACTCTTATAGTTTGGAGGAATTTATGAATTTTGTGCAAAAGGATTACACGGAGACATTCATATGCTTATAAGATGTTATGGGCCTCATTAAGGAATGGTTAGCATGTAAGAGTGTTATGTGCATAAAGAATAATATGTATAAGAAGTTATACATATATGTATAAGAAGTTATACATATATAAAGCAAACATGTATGGGGAGTCATACATAAAAGATGTCATATGAAGGATGTGTATGTATAAGTGTTATACGTACAAATCATGAACGAAAGCTAAGTACATTACAACATCCGATGTTGTAAGAGAGATAGTTGATAACCGGAATTTAATGGAACTAGAGTAGTTTCGTTAGCCGAATATCGTCTCCCGAGAGACTGTGAAAACAGTGGGAGTGTTTGACTAATGACTGGCTTTAGAACCAGAGTCTAAAAACTTGTTTAGACATGTACTTAGAAAGGCTCTATGTGATGAAAAGATTGCACATAACAAAGGAAAATTGCAATGGAAATTAGAGTGATGCAACTGTTGTTAATCCTCTAACCAAAGCCGTTGGCATAAGGTTGACATGATGGTTATGTCATCTTAATGTGATTGAGCAGTATCCCTTAATTGCTGTAGATCGTTATGTAAATATTGGATAGGGTATTGATATTTACATAAGTGATGATCGCATTCATTGTTAGAGTTTATTTAAGAACTCAATTATTCAGTTTGACTGAAAACATTGAATACCTTATTTATCTGAATAAGTTGTGGAGACAATGTTGAACAATATTCAAGTGAATAAGATGAACATTGTATTTTGTCCCTAGTCACTTAATGAGGTGACGTCTCGGAGTGACTAGATTGTAAGTCGATTGATGGTTGTTCAACACCATAAGGTCATATGTGATGACTGGTCGATTACATAGGCAGAGTGTGTGACACTTTGCCGGACAGTGACCATTTAGAGAGTCCCTAAGTTCTATTATAGACGCCTGGTCGTGGCGGGGATCTCTAAGATGTTCTAATGAGTCGATTCTTTTGACTGGAGACTATTATCTGAGCAGGCGCAGTTTCCGAGTGACTTTGGTTTTTGTCCTAGGTTGTGCCGTGAAAGGAGGCCAAAAGGGCATTTACTAGGTCATGGTGAGTTGTATTATGCAATAGGATAGATAGGGCATACAGGAATTGTCCACCCACGTTGGGTAACTATATCTCAAGGCCACTCGAGGAGTTAATGACTACAAATGCGTGGCCACGATCGGAAGTAATCAATGAGAGATTGTTCCGGTCAGGTAGTCACACTCCCGATCGAGAAAACCACTCGCGATGTGTTCATGTGCAAGTGCGACCTGAAAGACACCTTGCATTGAGTGGAAGATTAAAACGAATAAAAGAATTGATAGCGCACACCTTTTGTCGGACAAGTGGGAGATTGTTGGAGTTAGTGTCCTCCACAATAGTGCGTTAACATAATAAATCTCATTAATGGAATATCATCAGATATTTAATTATTTGATCCTCGTCAGTTGATTAACGTAAATCGATAACGGTTGGCTGACTAGAGTTTGACGTTATTGTCGTGAGACGGCGGTGATCAACTGACCCCTTTCGGTCACACCTAAAGGAACGAACCCCAATAGACAACTAATTAATTGTATGAGATACAATTTATTTAGTCCCTTGATTTGTAGACTAAAAATTTAGTCGATTATTTTTGGAGAGATTTCGAGTTGCGAACTCGAGGAGCGGCAGTTATTATTTAATTATGCGATAATTGAATAATAAGTTTTGGGAAACGGGTTTTAGTTAATTAACTGTTAATTTACTAAAATTGTACTATTTGATTAATATGATTAATATTAGTACGTAAATAATATGTGTAGTGGTACACGTAAATTTATGGAGTGATTTGGACGAATTAATTATGGAAGTATTTAAACATGAAACGATGTTTAAAATAAAATTACACGTATTTGTGCGACAAATATAAGAACCAACAAGGACCCGTTAATGGGCAAGTGGATCGTGTAAAATAGAGTAGTGGATGATTACTCACATAATCAATTCACCTTATTTTGTATACTACCATAAGTTATCTTATATATGATTTTGCATGTGATGTAAGATGAAAAATATAAGACAAAGTTTGTACACTCCCTCACTCCACTAAGTTCCACCCGCCACTTTCACATGTATACACTCCAATTGTTTTGTTCATTTCTTTACACTACCTCACTACAACACACAACACTTATGCATGTGAACTTTTTCCTCCAACATCTCTCTAAAATAATAAGCATCTTTTTACTAAGTTGTTAGTAAAAACAAAATTAATACTAAGAGTGTTAGTATTATTAACATATTATCAAGGGTTAAATTTTACTAGTATCTAGTTAATACTTGTAAAATTATTTGGGTGTAAGTTCTTGGGTGGATTAAGGAAGGAGACCTTCTACTTTGGAGGTCGGTTTTTGGAGGATCTTCCATATTCATATAGCTCAAGAACAAGCTAGTAAGGTGAACTACTTTGTGCCCTTTTTACCACAAATTCAATGTAAGGAAATTGTTTTTCCTTATACTTTCATTTTTATGCTTTCATATTAGCATGCATGTTACATAGATCACTTAAATGACAATTTATGAGATAAATTAATTTTATTAGAGAGTCTAATATGGATCTATGATCTTTCAAAAGGACTTGGCCCGGAAATGAAATTTCATTTTTAAAGTGGGCTTCACACGGAATCATTTCATTTCGGATATGGGCCTCGCCCGGAGCTAAAGTTTCACATTAAAAATGGGCTTCACCCTGAATTAACATTTCATTTGAAGATGGGCCTCGCCCAGAACTTAAAAATGGGCTTTGCCCAGAACATTTCATTTTGAATTTTCAAAATCTCATAGGAAAAAATGATGAATAACCATGTTTCGAGTTTCTGACTCGGGGATTGACCCGTAAATAATAAGGGCAAGACATAACCCGTAAAGCATAAAAAAAATCCGTAAGTGTGTACGGGTTTTTTTAATTCCAACATGGACTCGCTGGGGATAAAAAATGTATATTGGCCATTTTGGCCTACGAAACACAAATAAAGCCCGCGACAACGAACTTTGGTGCAACAAGTGATAAAGGGTGATGAGGAAGCCCGGAGGCCAAAGACCCAAGGCCACTCGGCCGTGTTACTTGGGCGGCAAGCAAGGGTTTCCTAACCCTAGCTAAAACTTTCTCCTTATTTTTCTATATAAGGAGATCATAATAAGAGGCAAACCATAACTTGTTATTCTTTTCTTCACACAAAACTTCCCGTTAAACATGAATTCTCTTCGAAAAGCCATGACATCTTGGGCCTCTGATTTCAAAGGATTGGAATCTGAAATACTTGTTGATACGGGATTGCAACAGCGAGTCTCGTTGAGGCTGGTCTTGCATGAAATTGATTTTCTTGATGAGTGCTTAAAATGCAGGGACCCTATCCATCATGTTTTTGCCTTTCCTGAAGGAAAGATTTTTCCTTTTCCGGAAGAAATTGCTATTTTAGGAGGTTTGAGGATTGGGCTAAATCCTGTTATTCCTGACTTTCAGAAGGGATGGGTTAACAAGTATCGTAAGTTCGTTGTTTTGTCATGTGATGAGGATCATGCCTTCGTCGATGGGGAACGAGTATACTTACTCATTATTGCTCAAAAATTTGGTCGTGGTGACGACCCATTGATTCCTACGGCGTTCCATCACAGGGCTTTTTGATTGATTATGCTTCATCTTTATGCTTTTGAAGGGCATATTGAGGTACCAACTTGTTATGGTAAAGCGAAGTTCAGCCGAATTATTGAACAGATGGAGCATCGGAGGAGCCCAGCTTGGCTCATTCTTGCTGAAATTATTGCTGGGTTAGATGCTCAGAAGGCTAACCCAAATCTTGCTTATACTGGATCAACCAGTCTTCTACAGGTGTGTCTTTTTCCCTGTTCTTTCCTCTTTTTTCTGTAGCGTTTATTTTTTCATTTTTTCCACTTTTTTTTTTTTTTTTTTTTTTTTTCATTCTTTCTTCTTTTTTTCGTTCCTTTTTCTTCTTTGTCTGCCCACCTCCTTTCTTTTCATTGGGTTTGACATCTTTTAAGTGGCTTTCTCGGCCCTTTTTCAAAGATCTGGTTATGTAAGAGACTCGAGTTGGTTGATCCACCGAAGGTTCCGGATACATATGAGGTGAAAAGTTTCACTTCTCGTCATCGTCTGTTTGCTGTTGGGAAGAAGGAACCTTTGTAGCGACATCGGCATTCTGTCAATGCTGGGATACATGTTAGATGGGCTGTAATACTTCGGATGGGCTTACTCGGCCGAGTAAAGGGCGCCGTGTATTCAGGACAGTTTACTGCCCAGGAATACTCGGCCGAGTATGTGGAATACTCGACCGAGTAGAGCGTACTCGGTCGAGTATACTCTATACTCGACCGAGTATCCGGTCTGACGGGTGTTATTTTCACGGTTTGATTTAGAGATGATTAGAGTTATAAAAGACTTGTTAATCAGTTTCTAATCACTTTTACAAAACCTAAACATTTCAATGACGCTCTAATCCTCTCCAAATCTCTCCTTAGTGTGTGATTGTTAGCAAGTTTCTTCATCTTTCGTTCCATCGTCGGTGTCGGTAAGTCTTTGGTTTCGTTAATTCTTTGATTATCTTTTAGGGTTTTCTTGGAATTATGAATTGGGGGGGAAAGGGTTTTTGCATGTGGTAATTGGAGTTTATGTGATTGTTGTTCGGTGAAGAATTTGTAGAGGAGCCTTTCTAGATTACTTGCTTGTGTGGTAATTATCTTTTAGGGTTTTCTTGGAATTATGAATTGGAGTTTACTGTTTAATGGAATTAAGATTTATGTGGTAATTGTTGTATGATAGATATTGTGATCATCGGTTGGTGTTGGTGTTGGTGTTGGTGTTGGTGTTGGTGTTGGTGTTGGTGTTGGTGTTGGTGTTGTGATGATTGTGGTTGAGTCACTTGCAGGAGTGGCTTCACACCCTAGTTCGCCCTCCGTGGAACCCGTCAAGGGAAGGGATGTGCACATTAAGGGACAAGGATAATGCTCATTGATGAGCGGACGCTTAGGTGGGGATTGGCTGCGGTCCCCCACTTGCGGTGAGGATTACCTGTTGCGATGGGTAGTCTGGCAGGGCTACCCACATTAGTGTGTAGACAGTTTGGATGTGTGATTGTAACACCCTGTATTTTATTAAGTTGGATAAAATTCTTTTAATTGCTATTTTGAATTTAATTACATCATTTAACGATTTATATATATATATGCTTAGCTAATTAATTAATTTCATCATAATTCGATACGTTAATTTTAATAATCATTAATAAGTTTATTTAAAGTTAGCTCGAGTTTATTGAAATTTGTTCGAGTTTATTTATTTAATAATTTCCGTTTCTTTACGAGTCCTTATGAAAGTTGTTTTAAGTGAACCCGAGATGGATTTTGGGAACAAAACCGTCCAATTAGCTATTTTGAACTTATTTCACTAAACTAGCAATTTTTATTAATATCCGTTAGTTTTGTAAAAAAAAAAAAAATCACTAATAATTCCGATTCAAGCTGATATTGTATTATTTACGTTAACTAGCTGAGTTTATTTTATTTTCACTCAGTAAATTTATTTATTATTGATTCCAATTTACTACTGAAACTTTTACTTAAACCGGTTAAATTTAACTCGAAACGGTTTTAATAACTATCGAAGTTTCTTAACGATGAAGAAACGTACGTATAATAAATAGCAAAGCGGGCAAGTCAAGCTCCCTCATTTCTCACGCAAAGATTCTTTCTTCTCCCTTCCTTTTTCTTCTTTTCGCTTCGTTTTGATTTTTTTTTTTTAAATTGATCCTGCCACTCCGTTTGTCATCCGTTATCAATGATTTTCGTTCCATATTCTTTGCTCCCATCGTTCTGTCAATCCGTTGTAAGTAAAATTCATTTTCGTTACGTATTTTTACAAACCCAATTTATATTTTCAGCTTTATTTATTAAAAGACGGTTGTAGGTCTTTGAGATAGACGGTGCAGTAGAAGATTTGTTAGTCATAAATGATTAGTTCAATCGGAAAAAGGTAACAATGATAGGTTACTCAATATTACTTGTAAAATATGTTTATTTCGAATGCTGGTTAGGCTGTTTTATAATTAAGACGGTGTATAATTATATATAGGGATCCTTATGGATGTTAATTAGTCAGTTTTATAGTTGAGACGGTGTATACTGACATGTAGTGATTGATTTGGACTCTGTGTTGGGGCGATTTTTGTAGTCTTTAGGGACTGTTTTTGAGTTGCTTTATACTTGTGGATTTCCGCTCTAAAACCGTTTTAAATGCTGACTTAGTTGGCTCAGCTAGGACTGTTTTTAGGCGCGAGAATGGAGTCTTAAGGGGACGATTGGTACTGTTTTGGGCGGGGACGACGAGAGCCGTCATCGTGGGTTTTCACTTTGCATTTGAGGACTGGAGTTGGGGTCGAACTTAGGCATCTTTTGGGTTCTGTTTTGGACTGATTTTTGGGTCAGGTTATGAAGTAGGGTGAAGGGTGGCTATGGGTAGTCGGGTGGTGGTCGTGTCGGACTCCTAGTGGCCTGGCTGTAGCTTAGCTGTGGCCTGGCCGTGACCTAGCTAAGTCACGAGTTTGAGGCCTTGTGTAGTTGGTGGTTAGGCCGAGTTTGAGGTTGTCATAATAACTTTTGAGCCGTGTCCATAAATTGTTTTGACGCTAGTTTGGTTTATTTAAAATATAATTAAATAACCGTCTCTTATTTTATATAACGATAATTCGTTAATATCGTCCTTTCACATAATTATTTTAGGTGGCTCATATGTGGTTGAAGATGAAGAGTAATTTTGGGTTTTAGAAGCTTTCTCAAGTTTATTGCTTGTCTCTTTACTAGCTTAAGGTAACTATTCCGAGTTACTCGACGAATTAATGTCACATTAGTAGTTAATGTTGTGCCTGTTGTTTGTTAAGTGTTTAGGTGATTGATAATGTGTTACTTTCGTTTTTCACATGATAGAAATTAGAAATAGCATGAGAATTATATTGTGATAAATTTTATGATTTGGGCCAAAGTAGGCAAAGACTAGCGAGTGGGCCGATTGATCGAACGAGTTTGGTCAAACTAGGTTTAAACCAGTCAGCCTCGATTTGACCGATGACCCGTCGCGGGACTCGGGTCGAGGGTTTGTCTTTGAGGTAAGATTGGTTGTTATTGGAGGTTTTATGTTATGCCTTGATATTTGTAATTATCATTTCACATGTTGGTTGTTGGATGCTTTGGATGCCTTATGCCTGAGTCTTGTTTGCCTTTAGACATTGTAGTTTATTCTCATGGACTATGATATTGACGGTTAGCTGGAATTTGGATTATTATTGATAATGGAGATATTGTTGGATTGTCAGCTGAATTGGGTATCCTACTTGTCTTGTGTGGTGTGGGCTAAAGTATTCAAGCTGGGACTAGCTGGGACTAGGTCCTAGGTGAGTATTTCGGCCTTCATCATAGATAGGTCATTATAGTCTTTGACGAGTGTATGTTCACTGCTTAATAGCCTCTGTGTTCCTGACTTGGTGGGTTTATATCCAAGTTGGGGCATGACCTCGTTACTTATTTTGAGAGTAAGTGGTCAGCTTAAGTACTAGCCAACCCTTTGGTGGACTCCTTAGGGTACTCACATGGTTTTATACAATTGTGGGTTTTGGGTGCGGTGGTGTGTATCCGCATGTCTAGGTCTCCATGTGATTTTAGGCTAGGGTTGTGTTGTGTCTTGGCCATGTTTTGATAGAACCTCCGAGCCAAGATACCGGTTCGATTACCTTCCCTACCTCGTGGTATAGACTCGAGTTCTGAGTGACTATTGACCGTACTAAGAACTTATGCCTGTCTTTGATATATTGCCCTTTCTTGTTTGATGATTCTATGAATCATAGAAGGTGAGATGCAAGCCGGCTATGGTTGATAGAGTTTGGATTCCTGGATGTTATGTGACTCACATGATAGTGTAGCTTGAGTCGGTCTAGTATTCACATGCTAGGACTATGTGGTGTTATATTGTTGTTCACATGATAAGCACGATTGTCTAGCATCTATATGCTAAGGCATTGTGTGATTCGTATTCATATTCTTATGTTTACATGTTATATTAATTATGACATTTCGTGGTTGGGAGAACTCGGAGTTACTCCCCACTGACTGTGGCTTTCGTATTTGTATAAAATGCGAATGACAGGTAGGTGATGCATATATGGGGTACATGGACGAGCTAGCGAGCAAAGTAACCTTGGAACCTAGATTGGCTTTATTTTATTGTGACCCTTAAACACTTTTTATGTCACATGCATTTTAGGGACATATGTCTCCCTCTTTACATTTGGTTGTATAATTTGCTATTCGCGACTTTAGCGATGGTTATGTTGTGAAACTTCTAGTTAGACCTTGTATGTTTGACACCTTCCAATTTGGATATCTTTATAACAGGTTCAGGTTTTAAAAATTACAGGTTTTTACCCAAATGAACCTATTACAAACATATCCATGCAGTTTTATTCTAGAATTACGTGTTTATTTTTCCGCAATAAATGAGGGTGTCACAGTGATTGGGAGTGTAATACTACGGTTTTATGGGTCTTAGGGTACTCTATCGAGTGGGGGTTACTCTGTCGAGTAAGTATGGTTAAACGCAAAACAGTAGTCTATCTGATGGGTACTCGATCGAGTAAGCTTGGCACTCGATCGAGTAAGTCGGTTGACGGGTGAGTTTTGACGGGTTTGTTAATAATGCGGATTGGTATATAAGACTTCCGTCACTTTTTTCTAAAACACGTTTTCAACCTAAAAACTTTCAAGAGACGATTAAGAGTTACGTTCATTCATCCTTGCCGCATTATTAGCAAATCCTGGAGCTAGGAGTGTCGGATTTCGCCGTTCTTTACATATTTGTGATCCTTGAGTCGAGGGTAAGCTTTACATATAATGTTTATATTGTTTTGTTAAATTGGTTAAACCCTAATTGGGTGATTTGGGGGTTCTGGTGGTTTATGTGAATATGGTTGTGATTTTATGTATGTATGTAAGTATGTATGTATGTATGTATGTATGTATGTATGTATGTATGTATGTATGTATGTATGTATGTATGTATGTATGTATGTATGTATGTATGTATTGGAGGAGGATTCGTTGAGGAGAGATTATGAGTTAGCTGCTTAATCGTCTATTATCGGTGTTTGGGTTCCAGGTAGGGTTTCCCTACTCAGTATTAGTTACATGATTATGTGGTTATTGTTGTTGTGACTATTGATTACGTATAATGTTGGCTGATCTGGTTGGTTGTGGATTTTCTACTGTTGATTGGTTTGTATGTGTCTGTGATCTTCGAGGTGCATCCCTGGATGAGTGGAGACACTTGCGGAAGTGACTTCATGCCCTTGATTCGCCTTCTGTGGAACCCGCCACATGAGGGACGTGCACATTAATGAACATGGGTTTATCACTCGATGGAGATGAGCGGGGCTTAGGTGGGAATGGCTGCGGTCCCCACTGGCAACGAGGAGTACCTATTGCGATGGGTACTCTGGCAAGGCTACACACTTTAGTGTGTAGTCAGTTGTGTGGAGATTGGAGATGGAGACTGGGTTGTGCTGCGCTGTTTGAACTGTTAGTGTACTTGTTTCATTGTGGCGTTGCTTCGTGTAATTAGTACTGACCCCGTTAATTGTATTAAAAACTGTGGTGATCCATTTAGGGGTGGTGACCAGTTGTTGAGCAGGTATGAGGACATACGCTTGGGTCAGCTGGGATGAGTCATCACGATGCAGTCTTAGAGTCTTCCACTGTTTTGGACTAGTTGTTTAACACTTTTGGACTTGTGAACATTGTATTTCACTTTTATCAGTTTTGGCTTTTGAACATGTAATTACTTTAAACTATATTGCTATTTAAATATTTTTCTTCATTGTCATTTGATTATCATTGCCTCGGGTAACCGAGATGGTGACGTTCTCATACCTTAAGTGGTCCTGGTAAGGCACTTGGAGTATGGGGGTGTCACAAAGTGGTATCAGAGTGACGATCCTGAAACTTGTAACCAATGAACCTAATGAACGTATGGAGTCAAACTAAAATGAACCCAAGGTAGAAGTTGTAGGAGCTAATGCAAAGGCTTGGGAGACGTCCTAAAGTCACTAACTCTCCCTACAATTTTGAACCGGTCACATGGGGTATGTGTCGGGATCGTTATGTGTTATTCTTGTGCTTTGAATATCTAGATAGTAGTGTGTGGTGTGAATCGGTGGATGTATGCATGTGGAGGATGGGAGATATGAATTATAGGATGATAATGACATGAGTCGTATGTGAATTGATTGAAAGCATGATGTTTGATTTATAATGTGGCATGTTAGATTTATGAAAAGTGTTTTGTTGATATATATAAATTGATGCGTAAATACATACGTTGTTGTTGTTGTTTTGCTAAGAGTATAGAAAGTTGGGAGTGTGAGTTGAACATACGGATAGTGTATACGAGTCTGCATGACTCGATCGAGTGGGAGGCACTCGATCGAGTAGGTGAGAGGCTCGATCGAGTGGGTGTGACTCGATCGAGTAGGTAATTTTCACTTTCTGGACAGAAGTAAGTTTTTGAGCGCTCGATCGAGTAGGCGGTGGCAATCGATCGAGTAGGGTCGGCTCGATCGAGTGGGTGGTAAGCTCGATCGAGTACGTTTTTGGGAGCTTTCTGGTCAGCTTTTGGAGTCGAGGCACTCGATCGAGTGGAGGGGACAAATCGATCGAGTGACCTAAACTCGATCGAGTGGGTTAAGGGGCTCGATCGAGTAGGTTCTACACAGGTCGTATGCGTGTTTGAGATGTGGGATGTGTGTTTATGTTTACTTTTCTCTTATATAGTTACAAGATGCCGCCAAAGAGAACCGCGTTGTATGCTAGAGCTGAGAGTATGACCGTTGATGACATATTGAAGATGTTGGAGCACCAGGATGCTCTCACCGAGGCTTTGAGAAGGGTGAGAAAGGATAGAGATGTTGATCCTTCCAAGATCAGCATTCACATATCGAGGTTCAATCCTAAGGAGTATAAGGGGATAGGGGTGTCAATATTACTGGATAATTGGCACAGAGAGATGGAGAATATACTCAATCTGGTTCATTGCCCAGATGAGCTTCGAGTGGAACAGGCTGCGTTCTACATGAGGGAGGCAGCTGGTGAGTGATGGGGCAAGGTAAAGGTGAGTGCTTTGGATATATATCATAAACAGGGGTTACCTGCGATCCCTTGGGATGAGTTCAAGAAAGCGATGAGGCGTGAGTTTGTGCCTGATCATGTGCGTAGTAAGCTGAGAGAAGAGTTTGATGATTTTAAGATGACCTCTGAGATGACCGTTGCTGAGTACTACCATAAGTTTAATGAGAAATCGAGGTATGTTGAGGACATGGGACCGAGCCAAGAGAACTTGGCATTGAGGTTTGAGAAGGGGTTGACCCCCAAGATTATGGAGAATTTACCGGTGGGAGCTCTTACGGATGTGAAGGAGGTTTATGAGCGTGCTGGGAGGGCTGAGAGGTTAGTTGAGATGACCAGGGAGAGAGGTTCTGAGAAGAGAAAAGCTGAGAGTGAGGGAGGTGGTTAATATAGTTACAAGAAGGGTGGCCATAACCAGGCAAGGGCATATTCATCGGGTTCGGGGTTTAGTGTTGGGGCTTCCTTTAGGCGTGGTCGTTGAATTGGTAGTAGCAGTTGGGGTATGACTTATTTTAACTGTGGCGGTATGGGCCACAAGAGGCACGAGTGCACCAGTGCTGTAAGTGGGGGTTTCTAGAGACCGTCA
Organism: Silene latifolia; assembly: GCF_048544455.1. Lineage (NCBI taxonomy): Eukaryota > Viridiplantae > Streptophyta > Magnoliopsida > Caryophyllales > Caryophyllaceae > Silene > Silene latifolia. Next base: position 115,381,990 of record NC_133536.1, on the reverse strand, counting down.
CAGGGGAGTTTCCAGATGTCTTTCCAGAGGAGATTCCGGGGTTGCCACCTAAGAGGGAGATAGATTTCAGTGTTGAGCTAAAACCGGGAACAGGGCCAATCTCTAAGGCACCGTACCGTATAGGTCCTCAGGAGTTGGTGGAGTTAAGGAAGCAGCTAGATGATCTGATTGAGAAGGGATACATTAGACCTAGTGTATCACCGTAGGGAGCATCAGTTTTGTTTGTAAAGAAGAAAGATGGGAGCTTGAGGTTGTGCATCGATTATAGGGACCTGAACAGAGTAACAGTAAAGAACAAGTATCCTTTGCCAAGGATAGATGATTTGTTTGATCAGTTGAGCGGTGGAACAGTCTTTTCCAAGATTGATTTGAGGTCAGGTTACCATCAGGTAAAGATTAGAAAGGAAGACATACCAAAGACAGCTTTTACATCGAGGTATGGTCATTATGAGTATGTTGTGATGCCGTTTGGGTTATCTAATGCACCTGTCGTGTTTGTGGATTTGATAAACCGGGTCTTCAGTTAGTTTTTGGATCGGTTTGTGGTGGTCTTTATAGACGATATCTTAGTCTTTTCTAAGACTAAAGAGGAGAATGAGGAGTATTTGAGGATAGTGTTGCAGACATTGCGAGAACATCAGCTGTATGCAAAGTTGTCTACGTGTGAGTTCTGGTTGGAGGAAGTTGCCTTTCTGGGGCATATGATTTCAAAGAAAGGTGTAGCTGTGGATCCTGCAAAGATTGAGGCGGTTACCAAGTGGGAAGCACCAAAGAATGTGGCAGAGATCAGGAGTTTCCTGGGTTTAGCAGGGTACTATTGGCGGTTCGTGAAGGATTTATCATAGATAGCTAGACCTATGACAGCTTTGATGAGGAAAGAGAACAGGTTTCGTTTGGATGAAAGTTATGAGACGACGTTCCAGACCTTAAAGGAGCTTTTGACCACAGCTCCAATCTTGGCATTACCTGAAGGGAGTGACAACTTTGAGGTGTATACAGATGTTTCAAAGAATGGGTTGGGTTGTGTGTTGATGTAGAATGGGAAAGTGATTGCCTATGCTTCTAGGCAATTGAAGCCTTATGTGGAGAACTACCCTACACATGATCTGGAGTTGGGTGCAGTTGTGTTTGCTCTCAAGATTTGGAGGCACTATCTTTATGGGGCGACCTTTAAGGTGTTTTCAGATCACAAGAGTCTTAAGTACATCTTCACTCAAAAGGAGCTGAACATGAGACAGAGGAGGTGGATGGAGCTGATTGGTGATTATGACATGGATATCATTTACCATGAAGGAAAAGCTAATGTTGTTGCAGATGCCCTGAGTGGGAAGAGTGTGCATTCTCTATGCACAGCTATGTCTTTGATGAGGCTTAGAGATGAGGTGGGGAAGATGGGGATACATATGATCCAGAGAGGGGATGCTAGAGGGGATTTGACAGTGGAGCCAGACCTTTATGATGATATTCGCAGGAGACAGGCTTTGGATCCCAAGATTGAGGAGTGGAGAGTTGGGGTAGAGAAAGGGACAATGTCTAGATTCTCTATTCATACATATGGTAGTGTGAGATTCGATGGGAGATGGTGTGTTCCTAGTGATGAGGAGTTGAAAAAGATAATCATGACATAGGCTCATTGCACACCATACTCGGTACATCAAGGCGGTGACAAGTTATACTAAGATTTGAAGAAGACTTTCTGGTGGCCGGGGATGAAAAAGGAAACAGCTGAGTTCGTGGCTCGTTGTTTGACTCGTCAAAGAGTGAAAGGGGAACACCGACGACCACAAGGTAGGATTCAGTCTCTTGAGGTACCTGAGTGGAAGTGGAAGTCCATTTCTTTGGATTTTATAGCTGGTTTGCCGAAAAGTCAGCAGGGTAATAACATGATATTTGTTATAGTAGACCGACTGACAAAATCAGCTCACTTTGTGCCGATGAAAGATAATTGGACCAAGATACAATTGGCTTTGGCTTATAGGAAGCAGGTGGTTCGGTTGTATGGGGTGCCTAAGGATATAGTGTCCGATAAAGATGCGAGGTTCATATCACGGTTTTGGAAAGAGTTGCAGGAGATGATGGGGACTACCTTAAAGATGAGTACTGCATTTCATCCTGCGACAAATGACTAGACGGAGAGGACCATCAAGACTTTAGAGGACATGTTGCGAGCTTGTGTTATGGATTTTGGTGGTAGCTGGGAGCAGAGGTTGGATTTGATTGAGTTTTCTTACAACAACAGCTATCACACCAGTATTGGCATGGCACCATTTGAGGCTTTATATGGGAGGAGATGTAGGAGTCCGATATGTTGGGATGATAGTGCTGAGGCCGTTGTTTTGGGACCATAGATGGTACAGGAGATGGTTGAACAGGTTCAGCTGATTAGGCAAAGGATGAAAGCGGCCTAGGATCGACAAAAGAGTTATGCAGATCTACATCACCGGGACATAGAGTTTCAAGTTGGGGACAAGGTTCTTTTAAAGTGTCTCCTATGCGCGGGGCCATGAGATTTGGTAAGAAAGGTAAACTGAGCCAGAAGTTTATAGGACCATATGAGATCTTGGATCGCGTGGGTGAGGTTGCTTATCGTTTAGTTTTACCAGCTGTTTGGATAGAGTGCATAATGTGTTTCATGTATCTCGGCTGTGGAAGTATGTTAGTGATCCATCACATGTGTTAGAGGTAGAGAACATCGAGCTGTATGAGCCTTTGTCTTATCTTGAGGTGCCTAAACAGATTCTTAATCGAAAGGTTAGGAAAACTAGACATGGTGAGACAGTGTTGCTTAAGGTTCTTTGGTCTAACCATGAGGTTGAGGAGGCTACATGGGAGGCGGAAGAGGCTACGAGGGAGCGGTACCCGTCTCTTTTTGATCAGGTATGTGTGGTTACGAGGACGTAACCTTGTTTCTTTTAGGGGGGTAGGAGATGGTCACATAGAGTTTTTGCATGTTTTATGTGGGTTTTGGTATAGTTAGTAGATGTTTGGAGTCGGGTTGAGTTTTGTTTTGGGAGATGTGTTTTGGAGTTTTGTGTCGAGATTTGTTTATGTTGTTGTGTCGGGTTGGTGTTAGTGTGTTTTTGTTTTGTTGTGGTTTGAACTTCGGGGACGAAGTTCTTTTTAAGGAGGGAAGACTGTAATACTACGGTTTTATGGGTCTTAGGGTACTCTATCAAGTGGGGCTTACTTTGTCGAGGAAGTATGGTTTTACGTAAAACAGTAGTCTGTCTGATGGGTACTCGATCGAGTAAGCTTGGCACTCGATCGAGTAAGGGTCACTCGATCGAGTAAGTGACTTACTCGATCGAGTAAGTCGGTTGACGGGTGATTTTCGACGGGTTTGTTAATAATGGGGATTGGTATATAAGACTTCCGTCACATTTTCCTAAAACACTTTTTCAACCTAAAAACTTTCAAGAGACGATTAAGAGTTACGTTCATTCATCCTTGCCGCATTATTAGCAAATCCCGGAGCTAGGTGTGTCGGATTTCGTCGTTCTTTATATCTTTGTGATCCTTGAGTCGAGGGTAAGCTTTACATATAGTTTTTATATTGTTTTGTTGGTTAAACCCTAATTGGGTGATTTGGGGGTTCTTGTGGTTTATGTGAATATGGTTGTGATTGTATGTATGTATGTATAGGAGGAGGATTCGTTGAGGAGTGATTCTGAGTTAGCGGCTTGATCGTCTATTATCGGTGTTTGCGTTCCAGGTAGGGTTTCCCTACTCAGTATTAGTTACATGATTGTGTGGTGATTGTTGTTGTGACTATTGATTACATATAATGTTGGCTGATCCGGTTGGTTGTGAATTTTCTACTGTTGATTGGTTTGTATCTGTCTGTGATCTTCGGGGTGCGTCCCTGGCTGAGTGGAGTCACTTGCGGGAGTGACTTCACGCCCTTGATTCGCCTTCTTTGGAACCCGCCACAGGAAGGATGTGCATATTAATGAACATGGGTTTATCGCTCGATGGAGATAAGCGGGGCTTAGGTGGGAACGGCTGCGGTCCCCCACTAGCGGCGAGGAGTACCTGTTGCGATGGGTACCCTGGCAGGGCTACACAATTTAGTGTGTAGTCATTTGTGTGGAGATTGGAAATGGAGACTGGGTTGTGCTGAGCTGTTTGAACTGTTTGTTTACTTGTTTCGTTGTGGCGTTGTTTCATGTAATTAGTACTGACCCCGTTAATTGTTTTAAAAACTGTGGTTATCCATTCGGGGGTGGTGAGCAGTTGTTTTTCAAGTATGAGGAGATACGCTTAAGTCAGCTGGGATGAGTCACCACGATGCAGTCTTAGAGTCTTCCGCTGTTTTGGACAAGTTGTTTAGCACTTTTGGACTTGAGAACATTGTATTTCACTTTTATCAGTTTTGCCTTTTGAACATGTAATTACTTTAAACTATATTGCTATTTAAATATGTTTCTTCATTGTCATTTGATTATCATTGCCTCGGGTAACCGCGATGGTAACGTTCTCATATCTTAAGTGGTCCTGGTAAGGCACTTGGAGTATGGGGGTGTCACAGGGAGTCGGAGGTGGATGATGGTCAACAACTTGTCTTTCGTACTTGTCTTATTTGATAATACAGTAACTGACCCCGTTGTTTTTTTGTAAAATCTGTGGTGATCCATTCGGGGATGGTGAGCAGATTGTGCCAGGTGATGGAGTTCTTTAGCTATGGGGCAGTCATGGGGAAATCATCACTCGAGTCTAGCTTCCGGCGTCAAGAGACTTTCCATTTCAAGTTTGTTTAGCTTTCACAGTTGTACTTTGGTTTTGGTTTTGGAGAATATGTAAACTTTAATCATTTATACTTTAATAATTGTGTTTGGATTGTTAACTTTGATATACTGACCTCCAGCCACCGAGATGGTGATGGTCCCTCATGCTAGGGTGGTCCTGGTAAGGCACCTTAGTATGTTGGGGGTGTCAGAAAGTGGTATCAGAGTGACGATTCTGGCACCTAAAACTAATGAACCCAATGAACTTAGGGAGTCTAATAATATGAACACGGGGAGAGTTGTTTGGAGCTACCGCAAAGACTTGGGAGATGTCCCGAAGTCGCATTAAGGCCCTTACGATCTCAAGCCGGTCAGATGGGGGGAGTATGTTGAGTCATGTGTGTGTAGTACATGAAACTTGGATCTTGTTCTATGGTCGAATGAAATGATGGAAGAAGTGGAATGTGATAGTATGTGAAAGATGCATTGAAATTTATCGATATTAGATTTTTGAGCATGGAAAATGTTAAGCATGTTAAGTGTTTATTATGTGGCTTTCAAGGGTAGTGACATATGTATATATATATCTCGGTAGAAAAGCATGTGTAAAGTATGTATACGATTAGTAGTAGCTCATTTTTGGCATGACTCGGCCGAGCAGGGTGGATACTCGGCCGAGTAACCAAGCACTCGACCGAGTGTTGTTTGGAGGGTGCGTAGCAGTAGCTACTGGTCGTGTCAGCTCGACCGAGTATTAGAGCATACTCGAGCGAGTGGAGCATACTCGACCGAGTATCACCCATACTCGACCGAGTATGTTTTCTGTGTTTTTGACGTTGGCATGTGGAGTGGAAAACTCGACCGACTACTGGTAGTACTCGACCAATTAGTCCATACTCGGACATACTCGGCCGAGTACTTCTTTGGCGGAGGGTCATGTCTATTTTGAGCCGTAGGCTTTGTGCTTACGTTTCCTTGCTTCTTATCAGCTCAAAATGCAGCCAAAGAGGTCAGCCGCGTATAGTTAAGCATCTGAGATGTGCACAGATGAGGTAGCCCGTATGAACGAGCAACATGATTCACTCCTTAAGGCTCTTAAGAATGTGGGTAAGGGGGCGGAGAAACCGGTAGATGCTACCCACCTGAGCACTATCATCGCCCGCTTCAACCCATCTACTTACGAGGGCATTGGGGAACCCAAGCTGCTTGACAACTGGCACCGAGAGATAGAGAGTCTCCTAGAGGTTGTTAAGTGTCCACCGGAGTTAGCTGTTGAGCAGGCAGTGTACTATCTGAGGGGTAAGGCTGCAGTGTGGTGGTAGAACGTGAAGGAGAATGCCCGAGCTTTCTATAGGGAGGAGGGGGACGGTGTTATACCGTGGTCGGGTTTGAAGAGCGCCATGAGAGAACAATTTGTGCAGGAACATATCCGTCACAAGTTGAGATCCTAGTTTGATTCTTTCACCATAACTAACGACATGACGGTGACGGAGTAATACCACCGGTTCCTTGAGTTGTCCCGTTATGCGGAGCATATGAAGCTGGGGCAGCAAGGTTTAGCTCTTCGTTTTGAAAGGGGGTTGGCACCCAAGATCATGAACAGGTTACCAGCCGGGGTTATCACCGATCTGAAGGATGTGTACTTCAGGGACGGGCAAGCGGAGAGGTTTGTGGATTTATCCAAAGAGGCTACGGAGAGGACCACCACTGAAAAGAGGAAAGCCAAAATTGAGAGTGGCAATCAGTCAAGCCACAAGAAATGCAATTTTAGTCAGTCTAGAGCCTTTTCAGGATGATCAGGGTTTTCTGGGGATCTCGAGCTTGGGGAAGTGGTGGAGGTCGGAGTGCTAGTGACAACTCTAACCTCACTTGCTTCAACTGTGGAGGAATAGGCCACAAGAGGTACGACTGTACCAGTGCCAGAGTTGGAGGAACGTCGGGGGCTTATCAGGAAAGTTTCTCACAGGGTCCGAGTCTGAGTTTTGTCAGCAACAGGCCATCTGGGTCGTGGGGTAACCGTGAAGGGCAAAACAATAATGGCGGTTTCAACTGCAATAGTGGAGGATCTTATCAGCGCCCGAACAACGGTGTGACTCAGAACTCGGCAGCTAAGCTGAGAACATCCCACACCTCGGTCCAGGGTGGATGTCAGAAAAGCAGCGGGAAGCTCTTTATGATGGACAAGCAGGAAGCTGAGAATGATGGTCATGTAGTTACTGGTACCTTTCTCGTTCATAATACACCGTCTTTTATTTTGTTTGACTTTGGGGCAACACACTCTTTTGTGTCCAGAGGCCATGCTTTGTCTATGGGTTTGGGGGAGTTTGAGCTGGTAAAGGCTAGTGTGCTTATACCTTCTGGGGAGTCGGTGTCATGTGTCAAGTTGTATAGGGATGTGTCCATGTTGGTTGGAGGGGTAGACTTGCCGGTCAACTTGCTAGAGTTTCCTATGGATGGGTTTGAGGTCATTGTCGGGATAGTTTGGTTGGATAAGTATGATGCTAAGATAGACTGTGGACAAAAGATAGTGTCTTTAAAGGGTCCTAAGGGTATAAGGGTGTCTTCTAAGGGGTTTGTTGTGAGACCTAAGTGTAAGTTCATCACGGTAATGACCTTAAAGTCATGTTTGAGGAAGAAGTTTCCCTTGATTCTTTGCCAAGGAAAAGATCGGCGCGTAGAGCAGCTAACAACATCTGAGATACATGTGGTTAACGAGTTTAGTGATGTCTTTCTAGAAGAGATACCGAGGTTACCACCTAAGAGAGATATCGACTTCAGTGTGGAGCTTAAACCGAGGACAAGTCCTATATCTAAGGCACCATATCGTATGGCACCTAAGGAACTGGAAGAGTTGAAGAAACAGTTATATGATCTGTTAGATAAGGGTTATATCCGGCCTATTGTGTCACCATGGGGACCACCAGTGTTGTTTGTGAAGAAGAAAGATGGGAGAATGGGGTTATGCATCGACTATAGGGAGCTGAATCGTGTCACCGTAAATAATAAGTATCCTTTGCCAAGGATTGATGATCTTTTTGACCATCTGAGTGGCGTAGGGGTGTTCTCTAAGATCGATTTGAGGTTAGGTTATCACCAGCTGAGGATAGCGGATGCGGATGTTCCTAAGACAGCTTTCCGCTCCCGTTATGGTCACTATGAGTACGTAGTGATGCCTTTTGGTTTGACGAACGCACCAGCAGCTTTCATGGATCTGATGAACCGGTTATTTAGTCCATTCTTGGAAAAGTTTGTGCTTGTCTTTATTGATGACATCTTCCTCTACTCTAAGACTAAGGAAGAATATAAGGAGCACTTGAGGTTAGTTTTGTAGACTTTGCGAGACAATCAACTTTATGCCAAGCTATCCAAGTGCGAGTTTTGGTTAGAGGAGGTGGCTTTCCAAGAGCATGCGATATCTAAAAAGGGTGTGTCAGTGGATCCTAGCAAGATTGAGGCAGTAACCAAGTGGGAATCACCAAAGAATGTTGCTGAGATTCAGAGTTTCTTGGGTCTAGCCGGTTACTACAAGAGGTTCGTGAAGGACTTTTCTAAGATAGCTCGACCTATGACAGCTTTGATGAGGAAAGAGACCTGTTTTCGAAAGGATAAGAGTTGTGAGACGGCGTTCCAGACCTTAAAGGAGCGTTTGACCATAGCTCCTATCCTAGCTTTACCAGAGGGTTGTGAGAACTTTGAAGTATTTACTGATGCTTCAAAGAATGGGTTTGATCGTGTTTTGATGCAGAATGGGAAGGTTATAGCTTATGCTTCGAGGCAGCTGAAGCCATATGAGGAGAACTATCCTACTCATGATTTGGAACTGGGTGCAGTTCTTTTTGCTCTTAAGATTTGGAGACATTACCTCTATGGGGAAACTTTTAAGGTGTTTTCAGATCATAAGAGCCTGAAATATATCTACACTCAGAAAGTGCTTAACATGCGACAGAGACGGTGGATGGAGTTGATCGGGGACTATGACATGGAGATCATCTATCATGAGGGTAAGGGTAACGTTGTTGCAGATGCCTTGAGTACGAAGTGTGTTCATTCGCTGTGTACAGCTATGTCCTTGCTGAAGCCGAGGCATGAGATGTCCAAGATGGGGATCCATATGATTCGGAAAGGGGATACCATCGGGGATTTGACAATCGAGACAAATTTGTATGAGGATATCAAGAGAAAGCAAGAGCTTGATCCTAAGATCCAAGAATGGAAGTCTAGGGTAGAGAGTGGCACAGTTTCCAGGTTTTCTGTCCATACATATGGGAGTGTTCATTTTGATGGGAGACGGCCCGTTCCTGATGATGCAGACTTGAGGAGAGTAATCATGACAGAGGCTCATTGCACTTCTTATTCGGTTCACCTAGGAGGTGACAAGCTTTATAAGACCTGAAGAAAACTTTTTGGTGGCCTAATATGAAGAGGGGCGTGGCTGAGTTCGTGGCTAGATGTCTAACATGCTAGGGGGTCAAGGGTGAGCAGCGGAGACCACATGGTAAGATTCAGTCTCTTCAGGTACCTGAGTGAAAGTGAGAGTCGATCTCTATGGACTTTATCGTGGGGTTACCAAGGACACAACAAGGTAACAATATGATTTGGGTTATCGTCGATCGGTTAACAAAGTCAGCTTACTTCATTCCGATGAAGGATACTTGGACCAAGACACAGCTAGCTTTGAGTTATAGGAAACATATGGTACGAATAAATGGTATACCTAAGGACATAGTGTCGGATCGAGATGCGAGGTTTATATCACGGTTTTGGCAAGAGTTACAGGAATCGATGGGTACGACCTTAATGATGAGTACAACTTTTCATCCTGTAACAGATGGTCAGACGGAGAGGACTATGAAGAATTTGGAGGACATGTTGAAAGCTTGTGCCATGGAGTTCGGTGGGAGTTGGGAGGACAGGCTGGATTTGATCGAGTTCTCATATAACAACAACTACAATACTAGTATCGGGATGGCACATTTCGAGGCTTTATATGGCAAGAAGTGCTGTAGTCCATTTTGTTGGGATGACAGCGCAGAGGTAGTTGTGTTAGGGCCACAGTTGGTGCAGGATATGGTTGAACAAGTTCGGCTGATTCGTCAAAAGATGAAAGCAGCTTAGAATCGCCAGAAGAGTTATGCCGATTTGCACCGCAAGGACATCGAGTTCGCAGTGGGTGACAAAGTTCTTTTGAAAGTGTCACCAATGCAAGGAGTGATGAGGTTTGGGAAGAAAGGTAAGTTAAGCCAGAATTTTATCGGTCCATATGAGATTTTGGATCGTGTAGGTGAGGTGGCTTACAGGTTAGCTTTACCACCAGCTTTGGATAAGTCCACAACGTGTTCCATGTTTCACAGCTCCGGAAGGATGTAAGTGACCCGTCACACGTGCTTGAGGTTGAGAACATCGAATGGATGAGTCCTTATTTTATGTCGAGGTTCCTAAAGAGATCATAGACCGCAAAGTACGCAAGACAAGGAATGGTGAGACTGTTTTACTCAAGGTGCTTTGGTATAATCATAATGTGGAAGAGGCCACATGGGAACCCGATGAGGCTATGCGAGAGCGTTTTCCCACCCTTTTTGATCAGGTATGTTTGGTTACGGGGACGTAACCATTGTCTTTAGGGGGGTAGGAGATGGTCACAGGATTGTTTTTAAGTTAGTTTGAGTCGGGTTAGTTATGTTTTGTGTTAGTTTAGCTAGTGTTGGGTGTTTTGTCTTATATGGTTGGAGTTTTGCGGGTTTTGTTGGTCTTGTTGTATGTGTATAGTGTGAACTTCGGGGACGGAGTTCTTTTTAAGAAGGGAAGACTGTAATACTACTGATTTTCCTAAGCTTGTACTCGGCCGAGTAAGGGGTGTCGGGTATTCTGGACAGTTTACTGCCCAGGAATACTCGGCCGAGTATGGGGAATACTCGACCGAGTATCCGGTCTGACGGGTGTTATTTTCACGGTTTGATTTAGAGATGATTAGAGTTATAAAAGACGTGTTAATTAGTTTCTAATCACTTTTACAAAACCTAAACATTTCAACGACACTCTAATCCTCTCCAAATCTCTCCTTAGTGTGTGATTGTTAGCAAGTTTCTTCATCTTTCGTTCTATCGTCGGTGTCGGTAAGTCTTTGATTTCGTTATATCTTTGATTATCTTTTAGGGTTTGCTTGGAATTATGAATTGGATGGAAAATGGGTTTTTGCATGTGGTAATTGGAGTTTATGTGATTTTTGTTAGATGAAGAATTCGTAGAGGAGCCTTTCTAGATTACTTGCTTGTGTCTCTTTGCTGTTGCGCTAAGGTAGGGTTTCCTACTCAGCTTACTATTTAATGGAATTAAGATTTATGTGGTAATTGTTGTATGAATTGATATTGTGATCATCTGTTGCACTACTACAAATACACGCTATAACAACGGTCAAAAACCGTTGTTGTATAAAAAAGTGGACGTTGTTAAAGCGTCCGTTATAATAGGTTTTAACAACGGTTGGTTTTCTTAAGGAAACCGTTGTTAAAAATATTAACAACGGTTTTAAGTATAAAAACTCGTTGTGGAAAGTGTGACTCAATTTTGGGGGGAAAGTTATAACAACGGGTTTTAATATACAAAACCGTTGTTATAACTAAAGACAACGGGTTGTTTGTAAATAACCGTTGTTGTTTGTTCTTAAAAAATAAAAAAAAATTAAATTAAATATTACTAGATGCATGCATAATTACGGCCCGTTAGAATTCCGATGCATGCATTATTACTGACATCACTGTACATATGAACGGATAATATGGAATGAGAAGGGTTAGTAATAAGATTTGAAGCAGCATTATTGAGAGATATGATGATGATTATGGCACAACTTCCTAACATATATATTAATTAAAAAACAACTCAACCCACACATTGCTTAGTATAAATACATTGCATTATCTCAACTAACATTTCCATTATCTCAATATATTCATCTCCAAACCCTAACTGCTAAAACAAACTCTACTTAATCTTTCAAAACAAACTCCAAAAACTCCAACAAAATGAATGATTTCATCCTTAAGACTCTTACCATGATCGAGAACAACAACCGCTTCATCCGCCGGTTCCTCCATACTGAGGAAAGTTTCAGGAGCTACCTTGCGGATGCTCGATCCGCATCAAGCACGCCAAAGAAGATGGCTTGACGGAGCGAAGAGCTGCGATTGCGGCTATATGCCGATATAGCAACTGCTGAACGGAACCTCCAAATAGCCAAGGAGGAGAGGACGGATACGATAGAGCAGAATAAGATCCTCTATGAAAATATAAGAATTGCATTTTTATATATGTAATTTTTTTTTAATTTATGTATTTATAAATATATATATATATATATATATATATATATATATATATATATATATATATTAATTATGTTTATCTTGCTTCTTCATCTTGCTTCTTCATTGTTTTACTAACTAATTATGCGAACAATACTTAAACAAATAACATAATGGTCGATAAAAACACATACATGCAAAAGAAATAAATAGAAAAAGAAAATAATGACGATGAAACTAACGGGACGGCGAGATTTACCTGATAAATACGAACGTAATAGACGATGAAATCAACAAATGACGGCGAGAAGATAAAGTGACGATGAGAAAGAGAGAAAGAGAGAAAGAGAGAAAGAGAGTGTGTGTTTTGTGTTTGTTTGTCTGCTGTGTTTGTGTTTGTGTATTAAGGGTTGTGTTTTGTGGGTCGCAGCAGACTTACATTTGTGTGGTTTATAGTATGGAAGGTATTGACAACGGTTATTAAACAACAACCGTTGTGAAATATGTTTTAACAACGGTTGTAAAAAACACCCGTTGTTAAATAAGTTTTAACAACGGGTTTCAAAAATAACCGTTGTGATTACTTTTCACTAACTTTGCGCCAATTTTGCGCCAAATTATTAACAACGGTTGTGCATGTGTGACCCGTTGTTAAAACTAATAACAACGGTTTTTATAACCATACCCGTTGTAATTGATTTTAGTAAAATTCGCGCCACACATTCTACAACGTCTATTGTGATTTTCGTGAATAATCATTGTTAAAGGGGCGTTGTAGTTGCCTGGATTTGTAGTAGTGTTGGTGTTGGTGTTGGTGTGGTGTTGGTGTTGGTGTTGGTGTTGGTGTTGGTGTTGGTGTTGTGATGATTATGGTGGAGTCACTTGCAGGAGTGGCTTCACACCCTAGTTCGCCCTCCATGGAACCCGTCACGGGAGGGGATGTGCACATTAAGGGACAGGGATAACGCTCGTTGATGAGCGGGGGCTTAGGTGGGGATTGGCTGCGGTCCCCCACTGGCGGTGAGGATTACCTGTTGCGATGAGTAGTCTGGCAGGGCTACACACTTTAGTGTGTAGTCAGTTATGATGTGTGATTGGGAGTCAAAGGTGGATGATGATCAACAGCTTGTCTTTCGTACTTGTCTTATTTGACTATACAGTAACTGGCCCCGTTGTTGTTTGTAAAATCTGTGGTGATCCATTCGGAGATGGTGAGCAGATTGTGACAGGTGATGAAGTTCTTTAGCTATGGGGCAGTCATGGGGAAATCATCACTCAAGTCTAGCTTCCGCCGTCAAGAGACTAAGTTTCCATTTCCAGTTTGTTTAGCTTTAACAGTTGTACTTTGGTTTTTGTTTTGGAGAACATGTAAACTTTAATCATTTATACTTTAATAATTGTGTTTGGATTATTAACTTTGATATACTGACCTCGGGGAACCGAGATGGTGACGGTCCCTCATGCTAGGGTGGTCCTGGTAAGGCACCTTGGTATGTGGGGGTGTCAAATGGGCCTTATCTTGGCTCCGCCTTACTGCAGTCACTGGCTTGTCTGAAACTGATACAACTTGACATTTCACTCTTTCGGGCTTGGAGTGGTCCACCCATAACTACCCGGACTGTTATCTTCGATAAGTTGGTCGTCAGCAACAGATTCCCGCCATTGAGTCTGTTTACGGTCAAGTCAAAGAAGTTACTCTTTCGAGGTGTAACGCATGGTTGGAGTCTTGGCCTCGGATGACTATTTGGCATATTTCTGAGTCTTTTGCCTCTACTTGGGTGTCACCTTCTTATTTGCAGTGGACTATTGGGCCTTCTTTCAAGACCCGAAGGGAACTTTACAAGGATGAAACTATTGACTACAAATACCACAAAGAAGGGGAGAAAAACCGAGAATTCTTTACTAGGACGACCCCGATTTCATCTAGGAGCGAAACACTGACTCTTTGGTTTTAGGTGTGTGGAAGAGGTTAGGTCCAAATAATGAAAGTAGGTTGACACTTGAAGAAAGGCTTGGTAATCGACCTAGTGTGAAAGACAGTCTGGGCCCTCGTGAAGAATTGATGATTCTTGCGAAGAAAAGAGCCCGAGTGATGATGGGTGAGACTTCGTCTCGTCGTGGTGGGGCGTGCGGCCCGGATGAGGGTAGCAAAGAGTAGTCTTCGACATTATTATTTACTATTAATACTATTGTTTGTGTGCTTTCCTTTTTTAGTTGTGTGTGATGGGCTTCGCCCGAAATAAAATATTGTAACGGGCTTCGCCTGGAATTTAGAATAAATAAAAACTTATTATTCATCATAAATTCCCAGTTTACTGAATCAAAAATATCATTTTTGTTTTACATGTTTCGGTTGTATGCTTGAATATGAGTTGCCTACGTATCTTCTTTGCAACAGAATCAAACCGAGTCTGTAGTTCTCACATAAAATATTTTATGCAATGTTGACAAACAACTCACAACTTATTCTAAAGACATTTGCAATTCAAAAATTATCTCATAACATTTGAGAATGAGGCTATCAAGGATAGTATTTCTTCAGCTGGTCCAAATTTGTAGGATTTGAGAAGTCATTCCCATCTAAATCTGTTAACCTAACAGCGCCTCCTGATAAATCTTCTTTACCAAATAAAGGCATGTCCAATTTTTTTTAAACATACCCCTCGGGTCAATTGGTAACAAAGCTCTGACCGACTTGACAACCAGATCACCCTCACTAATTCCCCTTGGTTTCACCTTTTTTGTTGAAAGCTCTCTCTATCGTTTTCTGGTAGAGTAGGACATGACACAACACGTACAAACACTGCTCATCAAGCATAACGAGTGAGTTATATCTTGCTTGGACCCAATCTACTTCAGGAACCTGGCTTTCAAGTAGGATTCTTAGGGATGGTACTTCCAGCTCAAGTGGTTGAAACGCTTCCATTCCATATACCAAGTAATACAGGGTTGCTCCCGTGACTGTTCTTATTGAAGTTTTATACCCCCATAATGCGAAGGGTATCTTTTGCGGCCACTCCCTATAGTTGTCAGACGTCTTCCTCGAAATGACTGTAACTGTTTTATTAGTAGCCTCTACCGCACCATTCGTCTGCGGTCGGTATGTTGATGACTTGTGATGTTTGATTTTATACCCTTTAAGTATAACTGTGGTCTCGGCTTGGAAATGAGTTCCGTGGTCGCTGATGAACTCATGTAGTACTTGCTG
The DNA here is from genome assembly GCF_048544455.1 of Silene latifolia. Lineage (NCBI taxonomy): Eukaryota > Viridiplantae > Streptophyta > Magnoliopsida > Caryophyllales > Caryophyllaceae > Silene > Silene latifolia. The sequence continues at coordinate 115,366,757 of NC_133536.1, read as the reverse complement.
CTAAGTTCTGTTAGTTGTATCTAGGTATTTATTTTTGGTACCTGACGACGGTATCAAATTTTGGGTATGCATCCATATCTGTGTCTGCATGTTTTCTTGCATTTCCGTTTGCACGTTTATTCATTTTCGTATGCATCGTTGTTTTTAAGTCGAAAAATCACATAAAATTCAAACAAAGTTTTCACGTTTATTTCGAGTCGGAATGTTTGAACTTTGATGCTACTTTGAGTCCTTACCCTTGCCTTGCATATCTTGACATTTTGTTGGCATGGTAAAGTGCATAATCTACGAGTTTTTGTTTCTCTCTTATCTGAACGAATAGACTTGACTCACTTATTGGCAAGCTATAAAATATTCTGAGGTTAGAGCTTTATAAACTGGTGTCATTCATGACCAGTTTCATATAGGATGTGAGTAGTACTCTCTATAAGGCCTGTAACATCAATTTGCATAAGCATGAATTTAGTCTTCTTAATACCTGTATGCATTCGGTCTGTGGATGGTGACACATGTTAGGAGAGGTAGTTCCTTTTATTTAATTCTACCGATGAGCTTCACATAGCCAAATTGCCTTATTTGTGCTGTTTAGCTACAATCTTTAATTTTGCCTACCCTAGCCGAGCTAGTAATCAGTAGCTAATGGGAATGTTTCATTGCGGTTTGGTTATATTGTTGGAATATGTGTCCTCCGACAATAATGCGATCACAACTGTTGATCATGATGATCACATGTATAAGTCTAATTTTAAAGAATACAATTGGGAAGTATTTGAACTGTCAACTGGTCCACACATATCGGTAATGATTGGCTGACTAGAGTTTTACATTACTGTCGTGCGACGGTGGTGATAAGTTGATCCCCTAGGTCATACCTAAAGGATATTACTCTTAATTGATCATTTAATTAATCGTATAACGTTACGAGTTAATTAAATTACTTGAAAATTGACGGACGATTTTGGAAGTAAAATTTATGTATCTCATTATAATCTGATTAAATAAGATACGGTCTAAGTGATCGAATTGTTTTATTACTTGGATGAAATTATTGTTTAAAGAAACAATTGAAATTGAATGAATTATTATAAATACAAGTTATTGTGATTTATAATTGGTAAAATATTTTGGTACAAGTAATTATGAATTACTAGGTCGATTTTTGTATATGACGTATTTTTATTAATACGTTGATTTTTAATATGTTAAAAATACATAACAAATTTATGTGACATGTGACATATGACAAATTGACATTTTGACAAAGATAAAATGGAATCCATTTTATCTCAATTTGGACCGAAAAATTGGGAGGAATTAACATATATATTATGTTGATTAAGTTAATGGAAAGCATAATGATATTAACCTAATACTAGCCATGCACACCTACACAATCTTGTAAAGAACACATTGTGCATGCATTGGCCACTACTCTCCCACCCTACCCGATTTTGGACAAAAGAAGAGCCAAGGGTTTTCTCTTATTTTTCCAATATACACTACATGCAAAGGTGGTGTATTTATCAATTCATTCTAACATAACAATAATATTTTTAGAGAGATAAAAATATACTCTTCCTCTTCCATCCTCCTCTTGACCGAAATCCAAGAGGACCAAATAATTTTTGGGTCATTTTTATTTAAGTTAATGTTATTCTAGTATCAATAATATTAATTTTATTAAGAGTATATCTTGGGTATCATTCCTTGGGAGGGATTCTACATTTGAGTCCTTTGTTCTTCCATCAAGGAAAGCTCAAGAACAAGAGAGTAGGAGAACTATCTTGTGCCCTATTGATCCGAAAATCATAATGTAAGATGAAGATTTCTTCTTTAATTTGTTTATTGTTTGCATGCATAAGATCACTATTTAATATTATGAGTAAATTAAGAAAAATACATATGAATATGTTAGTATATAGATCTACTTTTCCTTCAATTGGTATCAGAGCCTTGGTTGTTTGCATGCAAATCGGTTAAAAGTTTTTCCGAGTTATACGATTAACATATAAAACTTGTTAAATTTGTGTTATTATGATATATCACGAAAATCATTATGCATGTTAAAATTTCTAGTCCTAAAATGTTTTTAGGATATTTTGGTTAATTTACGGATTTTTATTGTTCATATTATATAATAATGGCATTAAAAATATGATTTTATGAATAAAATGTCATTTTCGGACTAAAATTAGATAAAATTCGAATTTTCCAGTTATTTTTGGATATGTTATCAAATATATTATTTTTAGATGACCTGTAAATTTTCATAATTTTTGGACTTCTTATGCTCGAAAAATGGATTTTTCATTATTAAAATCGGATTTAGGTGAAAAATAGGTTAATATGAGATAAATTTCGAATCTGGTCATAGACATTTAGTATGTTGTCACATGAAATTTTACAAGATGTGTGTAAAATAATAGGCTATATTGAAGTCTTTATGCATGATTTATGATTTTTTGAAGAAAAATAACATAAATAGTGACTTAATTAGTGAAATATTAATAAAACATACTCTATGACTAAGGAAAAACATCACATGTTATATTTTATTATCTTTTTTAGATCTAAAATTGAAAAGTTGATGTATATAATTTTTCTCATGTTTTTATGATTATTTTGTTAAAACCGATAAACCGCAACATTGTTTTTCCGGATAAATTTCGAAATTTTTAACCTAAGTTTTTTGAACATTATGAGTGTCATGGTATTTTTCCAGAATGTTCATGAGTATAAATTTCAAATTTTGAATTTATTTAAAATTTTGTGATTTATTTGAAGTTTATAGCTTTTTTATTGTAATTTTAAGTCCATTAATGAACAAATTTTAGAAATATGAGTTAATTATGGTCAAATAATTAGTGAAGACTAAATTTTGAGTCCTAAGAGGTTAGGGTAATTAACTTATGCATAAATATGAATTTATGTAATTTTTGTGATTATAAAATGTTGAAATCACGCAAATCCGTAAAAACCGAGTAATATACGATATTGGCTATTTAAAGGCGATTTAGCATAAAATTGGTCATGTTCTTACATATTATAATGCTGAATTTTCTTTATATTTGTCATAATTTTATTTTATGTAATTTTTGAATTATGTAATTTTTACTTAGTATGGCCTTAGTTTTTAATTGGTATTACCCGAAATGTATGGGAATATCGATTCGGTTGTAATTTTATTGTGATCTCGTATCACCGTTTTGTAATTTAATAGATTTATTTTATTATAGTTACAAATGTATAATAGGAAATTATGTAATTTATTATGTAATTTACTTTATTCCGGAGTTCCCAAAGACGGATTTCTTCAAGATGGCGATACATAAAGACGGTGTTACCTCGAGATGCGTGCCACAACCGAAGTTCAAGGGACCAATGGAGTTGGTTTCCGAATATGTAATAGTTAAATAGTTTTCTATTTTAGGAAGGCCATACTAGGATTTATTTTTATGCTTTGCATTTTATTTATATGTCGCATGCATCGCTAAATCGCCATAACTAAAACATGCATCGTCTTAATCGAGTTCATCGACCGTGTCAAATACAATTATTGTAGTTCACCGCTTTAGTTCACTTAAAACGTGATAGATAATAAATTGACATGACCTTTCGCTAAAACAAATCAATTGAGACATAGCCTTACCAAAGAGAAGAAACCATGAAAACCTATTTCGCGAGGGAGTGCACTCGGCTACCCCGGGGTACAAACCTTGTTACGTAGGGGAAGTGGGTGATGAATGTCTATCCACCTAATTCATGTTGATGAGGGTTTCATCGGCTATCCCGTGCCCAATATAATATGGGTTTGGATAATGGACACATTTATTCGAAATTTGGATTGAACTCAACAAAAGTTTTTGATAAGGGTTTCATCGGCTACCCCGTGCCCTTGTCGGATGTGTTTTGGGCTATAGATAAATATTAGAGTAAATTTATCGACCGAGAGTTCTAAAATTAGAATCGATTAAAAGGTTAGTCCACCGAGTTATATTGATAAGGGTTTCATCGGCTACCCCGTGCCTGAGTTGATATGAATTTGGATCTCGGAATCATTTATTATAGTTGGGTAGAGGTCACTATATAAATGCTCATATCTTGTTAAATTATTTACAAATATGATTTAAAAGACAAATGTTAATATTTCCTTTCCTCCATACTTGTAGTTCATTACAATGAATCCATCAAGCACTACCGCACCGATAACTATTGAGTCATACCACAATGTTTTTGACGACGTTTGCTCCAACAATGATTTCGACACTACTAGAGAACTTCATTTTGGGATAGGTTCGGATGGAAACCTTAACTTCATCACCTCTTCTAAACCACCTACTACTATTAGATCTCGTGTGAGCCCGTCTCAGGAAGACTACCTCATACAATCTATAGGGTCTTTGTCTCTGGAAGATAAAGATGCCAAAACTAGTGGGAGCTCAAGCAATCAAGTTCTTGCTTCCAAGGGCAAAAGGTTCAAGAAGAAGGGAAAGAAAGTCAAAAACTTCAAGCAAGTTAATGATGAGTGCCATTATTGCTATGGCATGGGACATTGGCTGAGGAATTGTCCCGTATATTTGCGAAATATAAGGGAAGGAATCATCACTCCAAAAGGTAAAATTCCTAAGGAAATTTATGTTATTGATATAAATTATACTTCCACTACGACATGGGTACTAGATACCGGTTGTGGTTCTCACCTTTGTAATCATTTACAGGGTTTAAGAGATGTGAAGTAGCTTAGCAAGGGAGATGTGGATCTACGACTTGGAAATGGAGCTCGAGTAGAGGCCGAATCCAAAGGAACTTATGTTTTAGCTTTGCCTAACGGATTTGAGTTGTATTTACATAATTGTTTTTATGTGCCTACACTCTCTAAAAACATTATTTCAATCGCCATGCTAGACATGGACGGTTTTTGTTTTGTCATTAAGAACAATCGTTGTACTATTTCAAGGAACGACTTGATTATAGGCCAAGCTTCCTCTATCAATGGCATTTACATTTTAGAGACCTCGAATACGACTAATGATATCTATAACATTCAATCAAAGAAACTCAAAACAAGTGACCCAAGTGAAGCGTTCATTTGGCATTGTCGATTAGGTCACATAAACGAGAATCGCATCAAAAGATTAATTTCAACTAATGTGATTACACCATTTGATTATCAATCATATGGTACATGCGAATATTGCCTACTTGGCAAAATGACTCGTAATCCTTTTAGTGGTAAAGGGACACGAGCTAGTGAACTATTGGGACTCATACACACCGATGTATGTGGACCAATGAGCATCACCGCTCGTGGTAATTATGACTACTTTATAACCTTCACCGATGACTTGAGTAGATATGGGTATATCTATTTGATAAAGCATAAGAGTGAAGCGTTTGAGAAATTCAAAGAATTTCAAAACGAAGTAGAGAACCAATTGAACAAAAGGATTAAGGCACTACGATCCGATCGTGGTGGAGAGTATCTTAGCCTTGAATTCGATTAACACTTGAAAGATTGTGGTATTATATCACAACCTTCTCCACCCGGAACGCCACAACTCAATGGTGTTGCCGAAAGGAGAAATCGAACCCTACTTGATATGGTTCGATCCATGATGAGTCAAACCGAGTTACCGAACTCGTTTTGGGGATTTGCAATCCAAACTGCAATTCTATCTTTGAATAATAGTCCCACTAAAGCCACCGACAAGACTCCATTTGAAATATGGAAAGGAAGAGTTCCTAATCTATCCTACATGAAAATCTGGGGATGTGATGCTTACCTCAAGGCAAAGTCCGACAATAAGCTTGCCCCAAGATCCGTAAAATGCATCTTTATAGGTTACCCTTTGACCTCTCGAGGTTACTACTTCTAGAAACCTCAAGAAAACAAAGTGTTTGTGTCTTCCGAGGCTGTCTTCTTAGAAAGCCAATTTATTTCTAAGAGACAGAGTGGGAGAAATTTTGAACTTGATGAAGTTCAAGAGCCACTAACCGAGATAGAGACGCAAGAAGATGTTCCTTCGTCGTCTAACACGGTTGTCTCTCCTCCACTAAGAAGAACGAGTCGTGTTATACGCCATCCCGATCGATATGTGGGACTTATCGAAGAAGATGGAACGCTCGATGTGTTGCTTTTAGAAAGTGATGAACCCGCCACCTACAAGGCCGCAATCTCTAGTCCAAATTCCTCCTTATGGCTTGAAGCCATAAAGTCCGAAATGGATTCTATGCATGAAAACCAAGTTTGGGACTTGGTAGATTTGCCTAAAGGCGCAAGACCTCTTCAATGCAAATGGATATTCAAAGTAAAAAATGGCATAGAAGGACATGATAATGTCTACAAAGCTAGGCTAGTGGAAAAAGGATTTACCCAAGTCCAAGGTCTCCATTATGATGAGACCTTCGCACCCGTAGCCATGCTAAGATCCATACGGATTTTGTTAGCGATTGCCGCATTTCATGATTATGAAATATGGCAAATGGATGTCAAAACCGCTTTTCTAAATGGGCGTTTAGAAGAAGAGGTGTACATGATACAACCCGAAGGTTTTGTTGATTCTAAAAATCCTAACAAAAGTGTACAAACTTAAGAGATCCATTTATGGTCTTAAGCAAGCATCTAGAAGTTGGAATCATCGATTCAATCATGTTATAAAAGAAAATGGTTTCACTAGAAGTGTTGAGGAACCATGTTTATACATGAAATTTAGTGGGAGCAATGTTGTGTTCCTAATCTTGTATGTCGATGACATACTACTCATTGGAAATGATATTCCGATGTTGTCTTCTGTTAAGAAGTGGTTAGGTAACCACTTCCAAATGAAGGATTTAGGAGAAGCACAACGCATATTAGGTATCCGGATCCATAGAGATAGATCCAAGAGGATATTGGCACTAAGTCAAGAGTCTTATGTTGATAAGATTCTTCGACGGTTCAGCATGGACAAATCCAAAAGGGGATTGGTACCTATGGTAACCGGGACGATATTGAGCAAGACTCAATCTCCCTCCGAACCCCATGATGTTGAACGCATGAAGACGATCCCTTATGCTTCCGCTGTTGGATCAATCATGTATGCCATGATATGCACACGTCCTGATGTCTCGTATGCCTTGAGCATGACGAGTAGATATCAAAGAAATCCAGGTGAGAGTCACTGGATAGCCGTCAAGAACATCCTTAAGTACTTGAGAAGAACTAAGGATTCTATCCTAGTGTTTGGAGGAGACACTGAGCTGCGTGTTAATGGATACACGAACTCAAGTTTTCAAACAGATAGAGATGACATGAAATCACAAGCTGGTTTCGTTTTCATGCTCAATGGTGGTGCCGTAAGCTGGAGAAGCTTCAAGGAAGTTGTAACCGCGGATTCTACAACGGAGGCTGAGTACATTATAGAATCAGAAGCTGCTAAGGAAGCTGTTTGGATCAGGCAATTCACGGAAGGTCTAAGAGTAGTACCTACCACCAATGATCCCATCACTCTCTATTGTGATAATAGTGGGACGATCATCCAAGCTAAGGAGCCGAAGTCTAGTAATAGATCTAGACATGTACTTAGAAAATATCATGTAATAAGAGATTTCATTGAAAGAAAGGAAATTGCGATTTGTAAGGTTGGGACGGATGACAACATAGCCGATCCACTCACCAAGCCTTTATCGCAGGCTAAACATGATGGACATATGGCGTCCATGGGACTTAAACGTGTACCAAGTCTATGTTAGATTTTTAAATGAAATAAAAGTGTTGTTTTTTATTCATGTTCATAATCACATTTGTCTTTTATCTTTAATTTATACATTGTTACATCCAAACGGGTTGTAATGACAATTGAACCCCGTTAAAGTGAACACGGATTAACATAGTATTTGCCCATAGTCACTTGTATGAGGTGACGTCTCGAAGTGACTAGAGTGTGATGCGATTGATGGCAAGTTCAAGTGCCATAGAGTCATGTGAGATGACTAGTCGATCACATAGGCAGACTGTTAGGAACATTTTGTCGGGCCTAATGACCACTTATAGAGTTCTGGCAAATTTATATAGCCTGGTCGTGGCGAGAGCTGCTATAGTATTCAAATGAGTCGATTCTTTTGACTAAAGACTATTCGCCTAAGATGGCACAGTTTCAGATTAACTTTGATTTGTGTTACTACGACCTTCGTAAATGGGGTCAAATGGGCATATTTTGGGTTATGATGGCTGTGGCTAGTTGAAGGGAATGAGTGCGATAGGAATTGTCCACCCCTAGTCAGGGTTATAACAATATCTCAGGGCCACTCGAGGAGTAATGAACTGGAAATGCGTGGCCATGCTCGGAATGTATCCATGGTGGATAAATCCGGTCAATCAGTTATTCTCCGGATTGAGGAAACCACTCTCGATATGATCACTTGCAAGTACGACCGAAAGACACCTTGCATTGAGTGGGAGATAGTAATAGGACAAGAGAATTGGTGACGCACACTTGTCGAGGACAAGTGGGAGATTGTTGGAATATGTGTCCTCCGACAATAATGCGATCACAACTGTTGATCATGATGATCACATTTTTAAGTCTCATTTTAAAGAATACAATTGGGAAGTATTTGTACTGTCAACTGGTCCACACATATCGGTATTGATTGGCTGACTAGAGTTTGACATTACTGTCGTGCGACGGTGGTGATCAGTTGATCCCCTAGGTCATACCTAAAGGATATTACTCTTAATTGATCATTTAATTAATCGTATAACGTTACGAGTTAATTAAATTACTTGAAAATTGACGGACGATTTTGGAAGTAAAATTTACGTATCTCATTATAATCTGATTAAATAAGATACGGTCTAAGTGATTGAATTGTTTTATTACTTGGATGAAATTATTGTTTAAAGAAACAATTGAAATTGAATGAATTATTATAAATACAAGTTATTGTGATTTATAATTGGTAAAATATTTTGGTACAAGTAATTATGAATTACTAGGTCGATTTTTGTATATGACGTATTTTTATTAATACGTTGATTTTTAATATGTTAAAAATACATAACAAATTTATGTGACATGTGACATGTGACATATGACAAATTGACATTTTGACAAAGATAAAATCGAATCCATTTTATCTCAATTTGGACCGAAAAATTGGGAGGAATTATCATATATATTATGTTGATTAAGTTAATGGAAAGCATAATGATGTTAGCCTAATACTAGCCATGCACACCTACACAATCTTGTAAGGAACACATTGTGCATGCATTGGCCACTACTCTCCCACCCTACCCGGTTTTGAAAAAAAGAAGAGCCTAGGGTTTTCTCTTATTTTTCCAATATACACTACATGCAAAGGTGGTGTATTTATCAATTCATTCTAACATAACAATAATATTTTTAGAGAGATAAAAATATTCTCTTCCTCTTCCATCCTCCTCTTGACCGAAATCCAAGAGGGCCAAATAATTTTTGGGTCAATTTTATTTAAGTTAATGTTATTCTAGTATCAATAATATTAATTTTATTAAGAGTATATCTTGGGTATCATTCCTTGGGTATCATTGCTTGGGAGGGATTCTACATTTGAGTCCTTTGTTCTTCCATCAAGGAAAGCTCAAGAACAAGAGAGTAGGAGAACTCTCTTGTGCCTTATTGATCCGAAAATCATAATGTAAGATGAAGATTTCTTCTTTAATTTGTTTATTGTTTGCATGCATAAGATCACTATTTAATTTTATGAGTAAATTAACAAAAACATATATGAATATGTTAGTATATAGATCTACTTTTCCTTCATATATATCCGATTTGAAGAAGTTGGTGGAAATGTTGAAGGGAATGGAAAGAAGAAAAATACGAAAAGAAAAATTGCGTGGAAAAAGAAAAAAAATAGAAAAAGAATTGAAAAAGAAAAAAAGAAAGGAAGAAAAAATTATGAAAAATCATGAGCTGAAGTTTAATATGTTGTGATTTTCCTCCCATGTTCTAATTGTATCTTATGGGGAGTCAACAAGTTTCTGGTGTTTTGTGAGTTGAGTGCATCCATTTTGCACTGGTTTGTATATTATATTGAGTTTGAAGTTGGGATATATCTCTAGTTTGGACCCATTGTTGGTAGCCTGGCTGCTAACTCCACATATCCAAATTCATCTTAGCCCATTCTTACCCAGTACCTCACTTACCCAAATATAAGTCCTCGGCATGTGTCTTGGTCATTTGTTGGTGGGAATGCATATGTACGGTTGTAGAGATTTTGTTCATGTTAAACTGCATGCATCCTCTTATAGGTCGAGTTAGGTGAGTGTCTTTACTTCTTTCTATCTTTCACTTATATACTCACCCTGTGCTTAATTTGAATGGTGAGCGACCCGTGAGAGTCCGATATCTTTGAGTCTTGCAGGGTCGACGGTTCAGTAAGTTTGAGACATTGATTTAATTCGTTTGCACTTATCATTTGCCACTTTGTTAGTTGTTGCATTAAACTGGTTTGGGTGGATGATTTGTAGCTGATGAGTTGGTCTCGTTCCCCTATTCGTTCTTAGTTGCATTCATAGTTTCCTTGGGGACAAGCAAAGGTTTGGTTTGGGGAGATTTGATGCGGATATTTTATATAAGGTTTTTACCTCATTTTTACACGCATTTCTGTACTATTTATGTAGCATCTAGCTACAAATACCCCCGAATAGTCTATTTTGCGTTTGCCATGTGAAAAATGCAGGTACAGACCAGAAAGAAGACAAATACCCCCGAATAGTCTATTTTGGGTTTGCCTTGTGATACTACTTCTTCTTCATTAGTTAGACAAGGGACGTTCTCTCTCTCCCTCTCTACTCTCTCATACTCTTACTGGAAAACTATTGCTTGGATCGAAAAACTTGTAATCGGTATCGCTTTCTTTAATCTTAATCTTTATCTTTTGCTTCTCATTAATTCTTTCTCTCTTTATTTACATTTGTTATCATCAATCTTTTGTTGCTCGCTACCATGTTTAATCCTCTTGTTTATGTATGATTGTTGCTATTTCAATAATGCATAGCTAAATCCTTTGCTAGGACATAGGGGAGCCATGATTATAAGGGATTTGTAAATTGAATTATTAGGTTTAATGCTAGTTTAGTTTATGTTGTTAATTGCTACATTTAATTGTTTCTGCCTAATTGAGTCGACGCAGTTAGTTATTAAACCGTAGTAAACCCTGACCTAGATCGGAAGATTGGAAAGGGTGAAACTTGTAGCGAACATTAGGGCATGTAGTGAGGGCGGAAGCTAAGCTATCTGTGCTTTAGGGCAAATTGAGACCGGAAGGAGATATTCACTGCCCCATAGACCATACTTGCATTGACCTAAGACCTAGATTGCATGACTGAAGAATCATAATGAACCGACTGTTTTAGTTGTGTTCTCTCTGTTTGCTTAATCTTTACTCCTTTATCTCTTCTCTCTTTCCTGATCTCATTAGGTTAGAACAACCCTTTCAAACCCCCAGAATTGGTTACATAGACGGACCTAATTAAGGCTGACATTTTCCCATCTCCTTGTGGAGATCGACCCTACTTGCTGCTAACTTCTGTTAGTTGTATCTCATATTTTTTGTTAGTTCTTGATAAGTTTTGCAGGATATCCGTTCTAAGAAGAGAACATTGTCGTACCTGCTTCACTGTAAATTCTGTCTGCTAGGATTCCAAACATAGCCAGTCATTCAGAGCCTACGGTGGATTCCCTTCCAAAAGGTTTCCTATTACCCACTACTGATTCTGGGACCTTTGGAATCCACCCCTCTTATATACAACTGGTCGAGAGAAATCTCTTCAGGGGGTACCTGGAGAAGATCCGTGCAAGCATATAGAATTATTTACAGAATACTGTTCCACCATTCCTCTTGCTGCTGGGGTGACGCAAGACAGAGTAAAGGGAGTTCTTTTCCCTTTTTCCTTGACCGATGATGCCCGGGAATGGTTGAGAAATTTAGACGGGGAAGCTGCCGGTGTAACCGACTAGAGTTCCCTTGCCTTGGTCTTTTACAGGCGATATTTTACACCACAGCGCACTAACGCGTTGAGAGCTCAAATTACTACATTTGAGCAACTACCTACTGAAGACTTGAACATGGCTTGGACTAGGTTCAAGAAGCTCGTCCGTTCTGTGCCTCATCATGGTTTCAAGCGCTGGTTCTTATGTACCCAATTCTACAATGGGTTGTATCCGGACTAGAGGGCCATCCTTGATAATGCAGCCAAAGGGAGATTTCAGAAGAACGTAGAGGATAATCAAGGGTGGCGTCTGATTTAGGAGATGGCCATCCATGTTGCCGAGTATGGAAATCCCCGAGGAGGTAGGCATGTGAACGAATTGGTAGTAGCTGAGGTGGAAAGTCATAGCCGGAGTCTAGGTAGTCCGGAGATTATACAGACTACGGGTCAGCATGCACAAGTTTGTGCTATTACTGAGCATGAGATAATATGTGGTAGATGCGGTATGGAGGGGCATGACCCTATCAATTGTATGGCAAATGCAGAGCGTGTTCTTGCTTATCAAAAATTCAAGCAAGGAGTTCCTTTTTCCAAATTATATGAAGACTTAACCTTAACGAGTGCTTCTACTTCTTCCACATTAACGCCGCAACCGGATTCTCCCTCTACAAATGGGGAGTTAGCTGAATTGAAATCCTTGGTATTACACCTAACGCAACAGCTTGGGGAGAAATACAACAAGGATAATACCGCTATTGTGGAGCTCAGAGAGCAAGTTGCACATTTAACACTCGCGCAATACCAAGCGAACCAACCACCCTCGTGCGACCCAATAAATGCCATTAATCTCCGAAGTGGTCTCACTTATGATGGGCCAAAAATGTTGGAAGACGGGGTTGTGACAGCTGATGATATCCCGGACGACGGGTTGGAAGAGCTAATTGACGATATCTCTGCTGAATACCGTCCTGCTACTCGATCGAGTGAAATTCTTGTTCGATCGAGTGAACTAGCCTCTCCCATTACTCGATCGAGTATAATTTCAACTCGATCGAGGAGAATATTCCTCTCGATCGAACACTTTGGCAGAAAATATTACTCGATCGAGTGGTCTTGGGGCTCGATCGACAGAACCAGAAATCAAAGGACTCCATTGAGAGGTTCAAATGCCTCGATCGAGTGATTCCCATGATAAAACCATTCGATCAAGTGAAGAAATTGCTTGATCGAATGCCAGAACCAGCGGAGCTTCAATTTTAATATCTAATTCCGCTACCGTGTCATCTTCCCCTGCTGTGAAGACGTCACGTGCTGATAAAGGAAAAGAGAAAGTCGCGGGTCCACTCGTTGCTACCAGAGTGCCCTATCCATGATGTCTGAAGAACGCTAAAGTGGAGCAACAGTACGGTAAGTTTGGGGACGTGGTCAAGAACCTCTAGGTAACTGTCCCTTTTACCGAACTTATTACCTAGGTACCTACTTACGCTAAATTTATGAAAGATATTATGACGCGTAAGAGAGAGCTAAGTGAATTTGAGATTGTTGCTTTCATGGAAGAGTCTAGTAATTTACTTCTAAATAAAGCGCCACCTAAAATTAAAGTCCCGGGTAGTTTCTCTATTACCTGTATTATAGGCAATGAAGTAATAGATAAGGCTCTTTCTGATTTAGGAGCCAGTGTCAATATCATGCCTCTGTCTGTCTGCAAGAAATTGGATATGGGTCACCTTAGAATGACAAATATCACATTACAGATGGCTGATAGATCTGTAAGACGACCTTTTGGTATCTTAGAGGACGTGCCTGTGAAAGTAGGCAATTTCTTTATACCAGTGGACTTTATCGTTTTAGACATAGTTGAGGATACCCGGACCCCAATTATACTAGGAAGACCATTATTATGTACAGCTGGGGCCATTATTGATGTCAAACAAGGGCGTTTGACTCTTGCAGTAGGAGACGACGCGATTAATTTTAGTCTTCCTAGTACTTTGGCTTGGCCAATGATAGAGGATATATGTTATTCTGTTGATATTGTTGACGAGTCTGTCTATGACTTCTGGTCGGGTTCTTTTATAAAGGATCCACTAGAAGCCCTAATGCTTTTGGATGAGTGTGCAGATAACCCAGATAGAATGACGCTGTGTTGGAATTGCTTGAAGCTGCTTTAGATGAGCGTGAACCCACCGACGCTAAAGGAGAGAGAGTGGAACAAATGATTAGTACTCTCTGCGCTATAGAGGTAAAGGTACCTGATACGAATAGAGCAGCGGATTTTAGAACGATTTGGACAGTGCTGAGAACTGTTCGTACTAGGTACGCGCAGACCTGAAACTGATCAATTTAAAGAACAAAAGATAATAATTAACGGACTGTTTTTGGCGAACCGAACGTACTAGGTACGACCCGTTCTGGTTTTTGTGAATAAAGGATAGTGTTTTGAACAAGTAAGACCTATTACTTGATCAAAGTGAGTGAGATCAAGACCTATTGATCAACAACTCGAGAATTTTAATTAGAATCGCGTCCTAATCAAAACCAGTTTTGTTTCTAAGCAAGAAACGATTTTGTAAACACAAGTTTTCCTGAAATTTCTTAGATGTTTTATTCAAGCAAATGAAGGCATTATATAGCCCCATTGAGGCGTGCAAAAGGCTAGCAAAGTGAAGAGTTAGTCATTCACGCTTCACTTAATTACAATCATTAAAACTCCTAGTTCAATGAACTTAGACAGCCATAAATGAGACTAACATTTTATTGTAAAACATAATCTGAAATGTAAAGCTAAAAACGTGAAATTGGTCCGTCCTCTCCTTGATAAACGTGCCACCATCAGCTCCTCTAAACCATACTTAGCAACGCAACAAAGGAAGGATAATTGGAACCCATAGGTTGAAAATTATGAGCCAACATCAGACCTTCACCTTGAGTGTTGACAACTAACTCGTCGAGCTCATTACCCGACTCCGAGTCATGGTCATTAGCTTGGTTCGCATCATCCCCTCCCCCTTGAAAAGGAATTGACCTCAATTCAGCTAGGCCATCGTCATCCAAGTAAGGAGAGAGATCACCAACATTAAAAGTGGCGTGAACACCATAATCATCGGGAAGTTCAACGTTAAAAGCATTGTTGTTGACTCGACCCACAATCTTGTAAGGACCTTCCGCTCTAGGCATGAGTTTATTCTTTCGCTTGCTTGGAAATCGCTCCTTTCTCAAATGCACCCAAACCAAGTCTCCAACCTCGAACACCCTTGGCTTCTTATTCTTGCTTGACTTGCGTTTATAGGCTGCATTCACGGCCTCAATTCTGGCCCGGACTTGTTCATGGAGCTTCAACATTGCTTTCAACTTGAACTCGGCATCTTTATGCACCAACTCATCTTTAGGCAACGGATTAAATCCAAAGGAAGATAAGGATTAATACCGTATACAATCTCAAACGGCGAATGACCCGTAGCATGAGTAGGCGACCTGTTATAAGCAAATTCGGCATGAGAAAGCTTGAGATCCCAATCTTTTTGTGTCTTGCTCACAAGCCCACGCAACAAAGTACCCAAAGTTCGATTTGTGACTTCGGTTTGCCCAACCGTTTGAGGATGGTGAGAGGTACTAAACAGCAATTTGGTACCCACTTTCCTCCATAATGTATTCCAAAAGTAGCTCAAGAATTTAGAATCCCAATCCGACACAATAGTCCTTGGAATGCCATGTAACCTCACAATTTCCCGATAGTATAAATCAGCCACATTAGAGGCATCACCGGTTTTATGGCAAGCAACAAAATGAGCCATCTTGGAAAAACGATCAACCACCACCATGATAGCATCCTTACCACGTTGAGTGCGTGGCAAAGCAACAATGAAATCCATTGAAACATCATCCCAAGGTCTGACCGGAATTGGTAAAGGAGTATACTCGCCCGGTTTGAACTTGCTCTTCGACACTTGACAAGTAACACACTTACCCACGACATTGTGAACATCCTTTTGCAATCGTGTCCATAAGAAATGTTCTTGCAAAATCTCCACGGTCTTTGCCACGCCGAAATGGCCAGCTAACCCTCCACCGTGAGCCTCCCTTACAAGTAGTTCCCGGATAGGATGCTTAGGAACACAAAGTCGATTTCCCTTAAAAAGGAAACCATCTTGAATCAAATACTCTCCCTTAGCTCCTGATCTGCACTCAAGATATATTGCACCAAAGTCTCCATCTTCAACATAGTAATCTTTCAAAGTTTCAAAGCCCAAAAGACGAACATCAAGTGTGGACGGCAATGTATAACGACGAGATAAGGCATCGGCTACAACATTACTCTTCCCATCTTTATATTTGGATGAAAAGTGAAATGATTGTAAGAATTCAACCCATTTCACATGCCTATGATTCAACTTCTGCGGTCCATTAATATACTTCAAGGATTCCTGATAGGAATGCAATATAAAATGGTTAGGACGGAGATAGTGACTCCAATGATCAAGAGCCCGGACAATAGCATAAAATTCCTTATCATAAGTGCAATAATTCAATCGAGCTCCACCCAATTTCTCCGAAAAATAGGCTATAGGTCTTTTCCCTTGAATCAAAACAGCACCTATACCTACACCACTAGCATCACACTCAACCTCGAATGGTTGAGAAAAATCGGGCAACGCCAAGATAGGAGCGGTACACAACCGTTCCTTAATCAGTTCAAAAGCTTGTTTAGCTGCCACGCCCCACTCAAAACCGCCCTTCTTTACACACTCCGTAATAGGGCTGGTTATGGTGCTAAAATTACGAATGAATCGTCGATAAAAGGAAGCAAGCCCATGAAAAGATCGTACCTCACTAACTGTTTTAGGCTCCGGCCATGATCGAATTGCTTCGATTTTTGATTGATCAATCGAGACACCATCCTTGGACACCACGTATCCCAAGAACACCACGCTCTCCACAAGAAAAGAGCACTTCTCTCGCTTCCCATAAAGTTTCTGATTTCGCAAGGTTTCGAACACTTGTCTTAAATGTTCAAAATGCTCATCAATACTCCTGATATACACCAAAATATCGTCAAGATAAACCACAACAAATCTGCCCAAGAAGGATTTAAGTACCTCATTCATCAATCTCATGAAGGTACTTGGAGCATTGGTAAGGACGAATGGCATGACGGTCCATTCATACAATCCATACTTCGTTTTAAAAGCCGTCTTCCATTCATCACCCTCACGCATCCGAATCTGATGGTAACCACTTCTAAGGTCGATTTTTGAGAAGATAACCGAACCATGAAGCTCGTCAAGCATATCATCAAGTCTCGGTATTGGGAAGCGATATTTGATGGTTATATTATTTACAGCCCGGCTATCAACACACATACGCCATGAACCATCTTTCTTTGGTACGAGTAACACCGGAACAGCACAAGGACTCATACTCTCACGCACATAGCCCCTCTCCATCAATTCATCAATTTGCTTTTGGAGTTCTTTTGTTTCTTCCGGATTACATCGATAAGCAGCCTTGTTTGGAAGAGTTGAGCCCGTAATAAGATCAATTTGATGTTCAATGCCTCGAATAGGAGGCAAACCAGCGGGTAATTCATCGGGAAACACATCCCCAAACTCTTCAAGCAAATCGTCAATTGGCTTATGATCCTGCAAAACAGCATTAGCACTCGAATTTTCTTTAGCAACAAGCAAATAAACTTGCTCTCTATGATAAATGGCACGCTCCACATCCCGTTCTCCAATCAACATAGCAGCATGGGCCTTTGCTTTCGGTTTTGACCCTAGAGCACGGACAGCTTGTGGTGACATGGGTTTAAGCACAATTCGTTTCCCTTTGTCTATCCCGGTCATATTGCCATGGTCGTCCCAACAAAATATGACAAGCATCCATGGGAATAACGTCACACAACACCTCATCGACATAGGAACCCATAACCAAACCAACCCGGGCCTGTTTTGTCACCTTAACGCTGCTACCGTTATCTAACCAATGCAACTCATATGGGTGTGGGTGCTTAGTAGTCACAAGACCCAATTTTGACACCATTTCAGTAGAGGCCGCGTTGGTACAACTACCCCCATCGATAATTAGACTACACCACTTATCATTTACCCGACACTTGGTATGAAACATTTGATTTCTTTGTTCCGAATCACTAGGTATAGTCTTTACTTGCAAGGTTCGCAAAACCAGATTTATGTCATAAATTGGTGCCTCATAGTCCTCTACTAACTCGTCCTCTTCCTCCCCTATATTGAAACTAAACATTTCACCCAATTGTTCTTCCTCAGCCAACAACTCATCCTTACACTCTACCGCCTCTTTCAAGGTCACGACTCTTTTGTTTGGACACGCACTTTGAAAATGACCGAAACCTTGACATTTGAAACAACAGACTTTGGACAGATTAGTCTCCTTGGCCGTGGTCCTAGGGGTAGCATTTGAAGATGCCGTGGCTTTGCTAGGACTCATAAACGAACTACTAGGTGTTTCGGTTTTGGGGTTTGTTTCAGTTTTGGTCCATGATTTGTTCTTTCCCGAATCTGAACTCGACCCTCCCCCATATTTAGACTTCCCTTGTGACTCCACTTTCAAACAAAGACCACAAAGAGTATCAAAATCAGAATATGGGTATAACTCAACGGAACTAGCAATATTGTAATTTAATCCACGCAAAAATCTCGACATTTTCTGCTCTTCTACCTCCTCTAATTCACCCATCAAGCATAAGTTTTCAAATTCATCGATATATTCACTAACACTTAATTTTCCTTGTCTCAAATCAGCAATCTTACGATATGTAGCTAACCTATGGGTCATTGGCACATACCTTTTACGAAGTTTACGTTTTAGAGACTCCCAAGAATCTATCTTTTCCTTCCCCGCGCGCACCCTCTTGGCCTTCAACCCTTCAAACCAAAGAGATGATCCTTTGCTTAATTTCAGAATTGCATACTTGCACCTTTTCTCATCATCCAATTCCTTGAAATCAAACATACGATTTATCTTCCGTTCCCACTCCAAATAGGCCTCGGGATCAGCCCCTTCAATGAACTCAGGTAGTTCGTTAACTTTGAACGGTTCAGCCACCCTTTCAAAACGCCTTGGCTGCCACCTATCATCCCTTTCTTGTACGTTTCTCATGGCATCACGGAGTTGCTGCAAAAAGTTAGGGTTATCAAAATCCATAGATAAATAAGGATCAAGAGCCGAAGCTCTGATACCACAAATGATACGAATAGAGCAGCGGATTTTAGAACGATTTGGACAGTGCTGAGGACTGTTCGTACTAGGTACGTGCAGACCTGAAACTGATCAATTTAAAGAACAAAAGATAAAAATTAACGGACTGTTTTTGGCGAACCGAACGTACTAGGTACGACCCGTTCTGGTTTTTGTGAATAAAGGATAGTGTTTTGAACAAGTAAGACCTATTACTTGATCAAAGTGAGTGAGATCAATACCTATTGATCAACAACTCGAGAATTTTAATTAGAATCGCGTCCTAATCAAAACCAGTTTTGTTTCTAAGCAAGAAACGATTTTGTAAACACAAGTTTTCCTGAAATTTCTTAGATGTTTTATTCAAGCAAATGAAGGCATTATATAGCCCCATTGAGCCGTGCAAAAGGCTAGCAAAGTGAAGAGTTAGTCATTCACTCTTCACTTAATTACAATCATTAAAACTCCTAGTTCAATGAACTTAGACAACCATAAATTAGACTAACATTTTATTGTAAAACATAATCTGAAATGTAAAGCTAAAACGTGAAATTGGTCCGTCCTCTCCTTGATAAACGTGCCACCATCAGCTCCTCTAAACCATACTTAGCAACGCAACAAAGGAAGGATAATTGGAACCCATCTGTTGAAAATTATGAGCCAACATCAGACCTTCACCTTGAGTGTTCACAACTAACTCGTCCAGCTCATTACCCAACTCCGAGTCATGGTCATTAGCTTGGTTCGTATCGGTACCTGAGCGTAAGCCTCTCCCTTCTCATCTTAAATATGCTTTCTTAGATGATACCGTGCAATATCCAGTCATTGTTAGTGTTGAACTTGATGATGATCAGCTGACTGCTTTGTTTGCTGTGCTTCAGAAAAACAGGAAAGTTATGGGTTATTCTTTGGACGACATCAAAGGGATTAGTTCCGATATTTGTATACACAGGATTGAGCTGGAGGAAGATCACAAATCTTGCACACAGGGCCAGCGCCGGCTGAACCAGAAGATGCAAGATGTTGTGATGGCTGAGGTAATGAAGCTACTTGACGCAGGTATAATCTATTCTATTGGTCATTCTAAGTGGGTGAGTCCAGTTCAGGTAGTTCCTAAGAAATGAGGGACTACAGTGGTCACGAATGACAGAAACGAGTTAATACCTACTAGAGTAGTAACTGGCTGGCGGATGTGTATAGACTACAGACAGCTGAACGCTGCCACCAAGAAAGATCACTTTCCCCTTCCTTTCATTGATCAGATGGTAGAAAGGTTAGCTTCTCATAATTTTTTCTGTTATCTAGATGGGTACTCAGGGTTCTTTCAGATCCCTATTCATCCAGATGATCAAGCTAAGACTACTTTTACTTGTCCTCAGGGCGTTTTTGCTTATCGCAGGATGCCTTTTGGTCTGTGTAATGCCCCTGCCACCTTTCAAAGGTGCATGATGGGTATATTTTCTAAGTACATTGAGTCTATTATGGAAGTCTTTATGGACGATTTCAGTTTCACCTTTCAGTGTCTATGGAAGTAATTTTTCTAACTGTTTATCTAACCTTGATAAAGTGTTGTAGTGTTGCATTGAGGTTAATCTTATTCTAAATTGGGAGAAGTGCCACTTTATGGTCAACGAGGGAGTTGTCTTAGGGAACTTAGTTTCTGACAGAGGTATAAAAGTTGACAAAGCAAAAGTGGAAGTGATTCAGCAATTACCTCTTCCTTTTACTGTCAAGGGAGTGAGGAATTTCCTTGGTCATGCTGGCTTTTATCGCCGGTTCATCAAGGACTTTTCAAAAATTGCTAAACCACTCACACAGCTGCTACTTAAAGACGTCCCTTTTCTATTTTCTGATGAGTGTCTTTCTGCTTTTAACAGGTTAAAGCAGGCCTTGATGAGGCTAGTGACTATGCACTAGGAGCAGTGCCAGTCCAAAGGAGAGACAAAGCTTTGAATGCAATTTACTCTGGGAGCCAAACTCTGGATGAGGCTCAAGTGAAGTACACCACCATTGAGAAAGAGCTTCTAGCTGTGGTTTATGCTTTAGAAAAATTTTGTTCTTATCTGATAGGGTCAGAAGTTACTATTTTTACTATCCATGCAGCGCTGAGACACCTTCTTGCTAAGAAAGAAGCTAAACCATGACTATTAATATGGATACTCCTTCTTCACGAGTTTGATTTACAGATTAAAGATAAGAAAGGTGCTAAGAACGTTGTAGCTGATCATCTATCAAGACTGTCACAGCAAGAGGGAGAAGATTCTTTACCTATTGATGATTCTTTTCCTGATGACTCTTTGTTTGCTATTTTTTCTTCAATTATTAACCAAGATCCTTGGTATGCAGATTTAGCTAACTACGTTGTCAGTGGCACGCTGCCGCCTGACCTTTCTCATTAGCAGAGGAAGCGTTTTCTGTATAACGCTAAGCAGTACTTCTGGGATGACCCTTATTTATTTAAGGAGTGTGCAGACGGTCTCTACAGACGGTGTATTCTGCAGTGGGAGACCAATGTGATCTTGGAAGGTTGTCACTTATCCTCCTATGGTGGTCACCACGGTCCATCGCGTACCGTGGCTAAGGTACTTCAGTCTGGTTTCTACTGGCCCACTTTGTTTGCTGA
The DNA here is from genome assembly GCF_048544455.1 of Silene latifolia. Taxonomy (NCBI): domain Eukaryota; kingdom Viridiplantae; phylum Streptophyta; class Magnoliopsida; order Caryophyllales; family Caryophyllaceae; genus Silene; species Silene latifolia. The sequence continues at coordinate 115,344,960 of NC_133536.1, read as the reverse complement.
TGCTAAAGCTTTTGTTTCAGCTTGTGATGCTTGCCAACACTCTGGGAACATTTCAAAGAGACACGAGATGCCACAAAATGGTATCCTAGAGGTCAATGTTTTTGATGTCGGGGGCATTGATTTCTAAGGACCCTTCCCATCTAGTAAAGGTAACAGGTATATCTTAGTAGATGTAGACTATGTGTCTAAGTGGGTGGAGGCAATTGCTTCACCCCATTGTGATGCCAAGACCGTGATAAAAATGTTTAAAAAGATTATATTTCCCCGATTTGGTGTCCCTAGGGTCGTCATTAGTGATGAGGGAATGCACTTTCAGGAGAAGAAACTAACTTCCATTTTGTCTAAGGTTGGTGTTCAACACCGGCGTGGTTTGGGGTATCACCCCCAAACTAGTGGTCAAGTTGAGGTCTCTAATCGCGAGATTAAAGAGATCTTAGCTAAAGTAGTTTCTAAATCACGGAAGGACTGGTGTCTTAAACTGGAGGACACGTTATGGGCTTATAGGACTGCCTTTAAGACACCGATTGGTACATCACCTTATCGGTTAGTTTCTGGGAAGTCATGTCATTTACCTGTTGAGTTAGAAAGTAAAGCTTGGTGGGCAATTCGTGAACTTAACTTTGATCCTAAGTTGTGTGGTCAGAACCGTCTATTGCAGCTAGATGAACTGGAGGAGTTTAGACTCAATGCCTATGATAGCTCACGCGTCTACAAGGAGAAGACGAAGAGATGGCATGACAAAAGGATCTTACCTCGAGAATTTCATGTCGGGCAGAAGGTGTTGCTATTTAACGCCCGACTGCGATTATTTCCTGGCAAGCTGAAGTCCAATTGGAGTGGTCCTTATACAGTGACAGCTGTCACTAAATTTGGGTCTGTTGAGCTAGAAGGTTCCGAGGGAAATAGGTTCAAAGTGAATGGGCAGTATGTGAAGCATTACCACAAAGCAAACGATGCAGACAACCGTGTTGAAGTCTTGTACTTCGACGAGCTTGATGAGCCAGCTAGTTGAATCCAGAAAGGTCGTGCGGGACCTCTTAAACCTACGCTTTCCGGGAGGCAACCCGGACTGTTTTGTTGTACTTTAGTTTAAACTTATTTTCCTTCTTTTTGTTGTGTGTTGGAACTTTGAACTTTGAACTATGCGTTTCTCGTCTTTCTTATACTTCTTTTATGCGTTTTGCAGGTGATTTAGGTCGATCGAGCGGTTTTTCTACTCAATCGAACCTTTTTTTGCTGAAATATTACTCGATCGAGCGTCTGCTGTTCTCGATCGAAATGCTGCAAATCCCCCTCTCTCGATCGAGTATACCATCTTCTCGATCGAGCAATTTTGACACCCATTCCACTCGATCGAACCTCTTTACTCTGTTCGATCGAGCAGTTACGTGGTCCAGCTGATGTTTTTCGTCCTTTGAGTTGTTGCGTTGCTACCCATGACCTCCCTTGTTCATGGTCGGTTTGGGGAGGTCCCTCCTTACGCCGTCTTGTAAGTTTTCCGACTCCCGATATCCTTTTCTCCTTCGTTTGCATTTCTCTCCCTATTTTTGGTACAATTAGGGCATTGTACGGTTTGGTTTGGGGAGGTATGCATCTATATCTGTGTCTGCATGTTTTCTTGCATTTCCGTTTGCAAGTTTATTCATTTTCGCATGCATCGTTGTTTTTAAGTCGAAAAATCACATAAAATTCAAACAAAATTTTCACATTTATTTCGAGTCGGAACGCTTGAACTTTGACGCTACTTTGAGTCCTTACCCTTGCCTTGCATATCTTGACATTTTGTTGGCATGGTAATGTGCATAATCTACGAGTTTTTGTTTCTCTCTTATCTGAATGAATAGACTTGACTCACGTATTGGCAAGCTACATTACATTCTGAGGTTAGAGCTTTATAAACTGGTGTCATTCATGACCAGTTTCATATAGGATGTGAGTAGTACTCTCTATAAGGCATGTAACATCAATTTGCATAAGCATGAATTTAGTCTTCTTAATACCTGTATGCATTCGATCTGTGGATGGCGACACATGTTAGGAGAGGCAGTTCCCTTTATTTCATTCTACCCATGAGCCTCACATAGCCAAATTGCCTTATTTGTCATGTTTAGCTACAATCTTTAATTTTGCCTACCCTAGCCGAGCTAGTAATCAGTAGCTAATGGGAATGTTTCATTGCGGTTTGGTTATATATCCGATTTAAAGAAGTTGGTGGAAATGTTGAAGGGAATGGAAAGAAGAAAAATACGAAAAGAAAAATTGCGTGGGAAAAGAAAAAAAATAGAAAAAGAATTGAAAAAGAAAAAAAGAAAGGAAGAAAAAATTATGAAAAATCATGAGCTGATGTTTAATATGTTGTGATTTTCTCCCATGTTCTATTTGTATCTCATGGGGAGTCAACAAGTTTATGGTGTTTTGGGAGTTGAGTGCATCCATTTTGCACTGGTTTGTATTGATTTTTTGAGTTTGAAGTTGGGATATATCTCTAGTTTGGACTCGTTGTTGCTAGCCTGGCTGCTAACTCCACATATCCAAATTCATCTTAGCCCCTTCTTACCCAGTACCTCATTTACCCAAATATAAGTCCTTGGCATGTGTCTTGGTCATTTGTTGGTGGGAATGCATATGTACGGTTGTAGAGATTTTGTTCATGTTAAACAACATGCATGCTCTTATAGATCGAGTTAGGTGAGTGTATGTACTTCATTCTATCTTTCACTTATATACTCACCCTGTGCCTAATTTGAGTGGTGAGCGACCCGTGAGAGTCTCATATCTTTGAGTCTTGCAGGGTCGACGGTTTAGTAAGTTTGAGACATTGATTTAATTCGTTTGCACTTATCATTTACCACTTTGTTAGTTGTTGCATTAAACTGGTTTGGGTGGATGATTTGTAGCTGATGAGTTGGTCCCGTTCCACTATTCGTTCTTAGTTGCATTCATAGTTTGCTTGGGGACAAGCAAAGGTTTGGTTTGGGGAGATTTGATGCGTCTATTTTATATTAGGTTTTACCTCATTTTTACACATATTTCTATGCTATTTATGTAGCATCTAGCTACAAATACCCCCGAATAGTCTATTTTGGGTTTGTCTTATGAAAATTGCAGGTACATACCAGAAAGAAGATAAATCGAGCCTAAATTTGTCTCATTTGCATGCATTTGTGGAGAATAAGGAATCGGAGCTTGGAATCTATCACTTAAAAGACGCGTGAGCTGACCTCGGAAGGTGTCAAGAAGTCCTACGTGCTAATATAGCTCGATCGACCACTTTTCAGTCAATCGAATGCTTTATCTATTGAAGATTCACTCGATCGAGTTGTTTTGATACTCGATCGATAGGGCTGAAACGAGAAGTACTCGATCGAATGGTTTTTCTGTTCGATCAAGAGGAAGTGCTGGAATTAATCTCGATCGAGTGGTTTAATTTCACTCGATCGAGAGGTTTTATCATTGTATACGTGTTTTTGCCTTATTTCGAGTGGGCTTTGTAATTAGGATTTAATTAGGTTAAGTAGTACGTGACACTACTTCTTCTTCATTAGTTAGACCGGGGACGTTCTCTCTCTCCCTCTCTACTCTCTCATACTCTTACTGGAAAACTATTGCTTGGATCGAAAAACTTGTAATCGGTATCTCTTTCTTTAATCTTAATCTTTATCTTTTGCTTCTCTTTAATTCTTTCTCTCTTTATTTACATTTGTTATCATCAATCTTTTGTTGCTCGCTACCATGTTTAATCCTTCTTGTTTATGTATGATTGTTGCTATTCCAATAATAATGCATAGCTAAATCCTTCGCTAGGACATAGGGGAGCCATGATTTTAAGGGATTTGTAAATTGACTTATTAGGTTTAATGCTAGTTTAGTTTATGTTGTTAATCGCTACATTTAATTGTTTCTGCCTAATTGAGTCGACGCAGTTAGTCATTAAACCGCAGTAAACCCTGACCTAGATCGGAAGATTGGAAAGGGTGAGACTTGTAGCGAACATTAGGGCACGTAGTGAGGGCGGAAGCTAAGCTATCTGTGCTTTAGGGCGAATTGAGACCGGAAGGAGATATTCACTGCCCCATAGACCATACTTGCATTGACCTGAGACCTAGATTGCATGACTGAAGAATCATGGTGAACCGACTGTCTTAGCCGTTTTCTCTCTGTTTGCTTAATATTTACTCCTTTATCTCTTCTCTCTTTACTGATCTCATTAGGTTAGAACAACCCTTTCAAACCCCCAGAATTGGTTACATAGACAGACTTAATTAAGGCTGACATTTTCCCATCTCCCTGTGGAGATCGACCCTACTTGCTGCTAACTTCTGTTAGTTGTATCTAGGTATTTATTTTTGGTACTTGACGACGGTATCAGGATTGTCCCGTCAAATGCCCAAACCGTATGGGTAGTTGAAATGAAATATTTCCTGTCTAGGCCTAACACGTAGGAGTTCTTAATGGTAGGACATTGACAGCTGACCCGTCGTTGACAAGGGTCATTGGGATGTGTTTTAGGAGGCATAGCACCGCAATATGCAGGGCCAACCAGTGCTTTGGCCCGAATGGAGGTAAGTCTTCATCTGAAAACGTCACGGCATTAGTGAGCCGTGGTTCGCTTTGGGCGACGTAGGTGACCATAACATCTGGAGTAGTACTTGAGGATACAGTCATGTTCATTAGCGCTTGCAACAAGGCTTGATGGTGTTCAAATGAGCTTAAGAGTAGTTGCCAAATGGAGACATTGGCCTTAGTCTTTTGGAGCTGCTTAATGAGAGAAGCCTCTGAGGTCGACCCTTCACTAAGTGCCTCGACTAAAGTAGGTTCTTTTGAGGATCCCTTATCTGGAACATGCTTGGGTATAGAAGTGTATCTTGCCTTCTCGACTTGGTAGGGGCGCCCAGATCGAGTCAAATGATTAGACTCAAAGACATCCTTCTTTTGCTTTAAGATTTCATCTTGGGTTCGTGGGACAATCGCTCCTTTGGTAAGATAAATATCATCTTCATTATCGTCCAAAATTCCATGGATTTCATTCCCACTCCGGAGAATGTATGGTGTTCAGTCGATACCGAAATCCCCAAATTGAACTTCGTTCTTCGGGCTTGGAAGGTACTTTGAATATTCAATGAAGTTCTTTTCCTACAAAGAAACCCATTCGCGTGATCAACAAATGGGTTGGTCACATTGTTGGGTTTGACCGTCGAGATCAGGAGTGTTCCACCCTCGATCATATCTTGTATTTCATGTTTGAGACGGAAACGGTTTTCGGTGTCATGTCTTTTGTGTTGATCGTATGCACAATATACGTCACGCTTGTACCATTTACTTCGTTGTTCCAACGGTGGTTCAGGAGTTGGGCCAATGGTGTTCAATTTCCCTTGGGCCATGAGTCTTTCTAAGGTATATGTGTAGGTACACCCTATGTCAGTAACTGCTCTTGGACTAGAGCGTTGAGGGCTTTTGGAAGTTCCTCCCGTAAGGCTAATAGCTTGAATATAGTTGGCACTAGCATGTGCCTTTGATTTTGAGGAGGAGGCCCCAGTACCCCTTTGGCTTCTCTATCTCAACAGATCGGAGGTCATCTTCGATTTTCCTCCCACACCTTGTCAATTCATTGAAAGTGCTAAAGTTTTGATACTTCAATACATCACGGTAGACGAGTCGGAAATTCTTCACAAGCTTGTCTACCATTTCTATTTATTCGGGTTTTTTGGCTATCTTTACGCTCTTTGCGCGCCATCGGGCCAGGAAATCAGTGAACCCTTCCTTTTCATTTAGAGTCATAACTTCCAGAGTCCTCATAGTTGTTTGGATCTCTACGTTATTAGCGTAATGTTTGCAAAATTCCATGGTAATGTCCTCAAACGTGGGGTAGTTCAAGGTTCAAGGTTATAGAACCAGGCCCTTGGGTGTTCCCCCAAAGGCTGAGCAAAGATGGCACAGAGCATACTTGCAGGTACACCTTTCAGGGCAAGGTTGGTGTGGGTTTAAACTCGTCATCAAAAGCTACTAACCAAAACAATATTTATAACTTCACAAACTACTGTTAGTAAAGAGGTAAATAAAGGTCGGATCCCAATGGACGTGTGTTGATGTAGGATTCTCAATTGCAAGTAGCTATGTCTAAGGGTGTCACAATTTGGGTTGAGATAGAAGATAAACTAAACTAATCAACAAGATGAATAAAAGCAAAGTAATAGCAATTAAGGGGTTGTAAATAATTGATTAAAGGCACTAGGGTGTCAAGGGTTCATGTAATACTACGGTTTTATGTGTCTTTGGGTACTCTATCGAGTAGGGCTTACTTTGTCGAGTAAGTAGCTTTTTACGCAAAACAGTAGTCTGCCTGTAGGGTACTCGATCGAGTAAGTTGGGGACTCGATCGAGTAAGTCACTTACTCGATCGAGTAAGTGTGTTTTATGGGCTGTGTTTGAAGGGTTTTTGTTAATAATGCGAGATTAATATAAAAAGGATTCGTCACTTTTCCTTAAGCTCTTTTATCATTCTAAAAACCTTTTTGAGAAGAAAAGAAGTTAGGTAAGTTGTGTTCTTCACATTGTTAACAAATCCCCAAGGCTAGGAGTGTCGGATCATCTCGTTCTTTACGTTGTTGTGATCATTGTGTCGAGAGTAAGCTTTTTATATAATTTTTATAATGTTTCGTTAAGATTGGTTAAACCCTAATTGGGTAATATTGGGGGTTTTGGGTGATTTGTATGGTTGTGGTAGTAATTCTATGTATGTATGTATAGGAGGAGGTTTCGTTGAGGAGAGATTTTGATTAGCTGCTAAGACTGTTTGTGGTGTTTGCATTCCAGGTAGGGTTTCCCTACTCAGTATTGGTTACATAAGTGTTGTTGGTAATTGTTGTTGTTGTAGTATATCGTATTTGCATTGGATTCTGAATTGGTAATTATTGGTAGTGTAATGTGATTATCGTTGTATAACTGTCTTTGATCTTCGGGGTGCGTCCCTGGCTGAGTGGAGTCACTTGAGGGAGTGGTTTCACGCCCTTGATTCGCCTTCTGTGGAACCCACCACAGAAGGGATGTGCACATTAATGAACATGGGTTTATCGCTCGATGGAGATGAGTGGGGCTTAGGTGGGAACGATTGCGGTCCCCCACTGGCGGCGAGGAGTACTTGTTGTGATGGGTACTCTGGCAAGGCTACACACTTTAGTGTGTAGTTAGATGTGTGGAGATGGGATGGAGTTTGGAGGTTGTTTGTTTGCAGGATTGTTTTTCTATTGCAGCTGTTGTTTTGTGTAATCAGTACTGACCCCGTTAATTGTTTTAAAAACTGTGGTGATCCATTCGGGGATGGTGAGCAGTTGTTGCGCAGGTATGATGGCTTACACGAGGGATAGCTGGGATGGAGTCATCACGTGGTCTAGAGTTTTCCGCTGTGTTTCGAACTAGCTATTTGCTTTTTAGTTGTTTAGTAGTTGACAGTTTTGAGAACCTTTGTATTTCTTTTAACTGTTTTGGAGTTGGTTGTATCACTTTAAACTTTATTGCTATTTAAGTACGTTTCGTTATTGTCCATTTGATTATCATTGCCTCTGGTAACCGAGATGGTAACATTCTCATACCTTAAGTAGTCCTGATAAGGCACATGGAGTATGGGGGTGTTACAAAGTGGTATCATAGCGATGATCTCGAAACCTGTAACCAATGAACCTAATGAACATAGGGAGTCAAATTAAAATGAACCTGGGTAGGAGTTGTAGGAGCTAATGCAAAGACTTGGTAGACGTCATAAAGTCGCGAACTCTACCTATAATTTTGAACCGGTCACCATGGGGTGTGAGTCGGGATCGCTATGTGTTTACCTTGTGTGTTATGTATCTATATAGTAATGTGTGGTATGAATCGGTGGATGCATGCATGTGGAGGATGGGAGAGGTGTGGTGAAGGATGATGATTATATGATAATATATGTCGTTTATTGAATACGTGAATCATATGATAGTTGATTTATAATGTGGCATATTAGAAACATGGAAGGGAAGAACTGTTGTTTGAGTATACAAAAGATATGTATATATATGTTTCGTTTGTCGTTTTGTATAAAAGTATAGATAGGTGGAAGTGTGAGTTTGAACATGCGAGTAGTATACGAGTCTGCATGACTCGGTCGAGTGGGGGGCACTGGATCGAGTAGGTGAGTGACTCGATCGAGTGGGTGTAACTCGATCGAGTAGGTGGTTTTCCGTTTCTGGGCAGAAGTCTGTTTTTGGGCACTCGATCGAGTAAGATAGGGCACTCGATCGAGTGGGGTCAACTCGATTGAGTGAGAGGTTAGCTCGATCGAGTACGTTTTTGGGAGATTTCTGGTCAGGTTCTGGAGTCGAGGCACTTGATCGAGTTGGTGGGCAACTCGATCGAGTAGGTTGTTGTACTCGATCGAGTGGGTTTTGCTCAGGTCGCTTTCGTGTTTTGAGATATGGGATGTGTGTTCATGTTTACCTTTTCTTATATAATTTCAAGATGTCGCCGAAAAGAAACGCTTTGTATGCTAGGGCCGAAAACATGAGTGTGGACGAGATTGTTAAGATGTTGGAGCACCAAGATCACTCCAAAATAAGTGTACATATAGCGAGATTTAATCCTAAGGAGTACTTGGGAACTGGGGCGCCAATTCTGCTGGATAATTAGCATAGAGAGATGGAGAATATACTCAATCTGTTTCATTGCCCAGAGGACCTTCGAGTGGAACATGTTGCGTTCTACTTGAGGGAGGCAGCTGGTGAGTGGTGGGACAAGGTAAAGGTGAGTGCTTTGGATTTATATGTGAAACAGGGGTTACCTGCGATACCATGTGATGAGTTTAAGAAAGCTATAAGGCTAGAGTTTGTACCAGAACATGTGCGTAGCAAGCTGAGAGAGGAGTTTGATGATTTTAAGATGACTTCAGATATGACAGTTGCTGAGTACTACCATAAGTTCAACGAGAAATCGGGGTATCCTGAGGATATGGGGTTGAGCCAAGAGAGCTGGCATTGAGATTTGAGAAGGGGTTGACACCTAAGATCATGTAGAAGTTACCGGTAGGAGTCCTTACTGATGTTAAGAAGGTGTATGATAATGCAGGGAGAGCTGAGAGGATGGTAGAGATGACCAAAGAGAACCGAGAGAGAGCTTCTGAGAAGAGGAAGACTGAGAGTGAGGGTAGTGGTCAGTCTAGTTACAAGAGGGGCGTCCATAGCCAGGTGAGAGTGTACTCTTCAGGTTTGGGGTTTAGCGCTGGAGCTTCTTACGGGCGTGGCCGTGGTGGTGGTAGCAGCAGTTCGGGTTTGTCTTGTTTTACATGAGTGTACCAGTGCTGTGAGTGTGGGTTTCCAGAGACCGTTACATGGGAGCTTCTCTCAGGGTCCGTCGCAAAGTTATGCTAGTAATAGGCCGGCTGGGTCGTGGAATAACCGGGGTGGTTAGAGTAACAACAATGGTGGGGCCAACCGCAATGGCAGTAATTCATATCAGAGACCGACGACGAACAACAACAACCAGGGGTCGGGTGCTAAGCCGTCTACCTCAGCTAGTACTGTCCAGGGAGGTGGACAGAAGACCAGTGGTAAGCTGTTCTTGATGGAGAAGAAAGCAACTGAGGATGATGCTCACGTTATCACTGGTACTTTTTTTGTTAATTGAGTCTTTACCTTTGTTTTGTTTGATTCGGGAGCGTCACAGTCGTTTGTATCATCGAGTCATGCTAAGGTGTTGGGTTTGAGTGAGTATGAGTTTGTAAAAGAGGAAGTTTTTATACCGTCGGGCGAATCTGTATCTTTTGGGCGGTTGTATAGAGGTGTGTCTATGATAGTTGGGCAGGTTGACCTACCAGTGGACTTGTTAGAGTTTCCTTTAGAGGGTTTTGAAATGATAGTTGGTATGGACTGGTAGGGTAAGTACAAGGCTAAGATATATTGTCATCAAAAAAGGGTTTCTTTGAGAGGTCCAAAGGGGATTAGTGTGTCTTACCGTGGGTTTGTTGTCAAACCCAAAGTTAAATTGATTGCAGCAGTGACCTTGAAGTCTTATCTGAGGAAGGGGTGTCCGTTGATCTTATGTCATGTGAGAGACCATTGTATAGAGAGTCCGACAGTTGAGCAGATACCAGTGGTGGGAGAGTTTCCAGATGTCTTTCCAAATGAGATATCGGGTTTGCTACCGATGAGGGAGATAGATTTCAGTGTTGAGTTGAAACCGGGGATGGGGCCAATCACTAAGGCACCGTACCGCATGGGTCTTAAGGAGTTGGAGGAGCTGAAGAAACAGCTGGACGATCTAATTGAAAAGGGATACATTAGACCTAGTGTATCACCGTGGGGAGCACCTGTGTTATTTGTGAAAAAGAAAGATGGGAGTTTGAGGTTATGCATCGATTATAGGGAGCTGAACAGAGTTACAGTGAAAAACAAGTATCCTTTGCCGAGGATAGATGATTTGTTTGATCAGTTGAACGGTGCAACGGTCTTTTTTAAGATCTATTTGAGGTAGGGTTATCATCAGGTGAATATTCGGGAGGAGGACATACCAAAGACAGCTTTTACATCGAGGTATGGTCACTATGAGTATGTTGTGATGCCGTTAGTGTTTATGGATTTGATGAACCGGGTCTTCAGTCAGTTCCTGGATCGGTTTGTGGTGGTCTTTATCAATGATATCTTAGTCTACTCTAAGACTAAGGAGGAGCATGAGGAGCATTTGAGGGCAGTGTGGCAGACTTTGCGAGACAATTAGATGTATGCGAAGTTGTCTAAGTGTCAGTTATGGTTAGAGGAAGTAGCTTTTATGGGGCATGTGTTTTCAAAGAAGGGTGTTGTTGTGGATCCTGCAAAGATAGAAGCAGTTGCTCGGTGGGAAGCACCGAAGAATGTGGCTGAGATCAGGAGTTTCTTGGGTTTGGCAGGGTACTATCGACGGTTCGTGAAAGTCTTTCCAAGATAGGCAGACCGATGACAGCTTTGATGAGGAAAGAAAACAGGTTTCGTTGGGATGAAAGTTGTGAGACGGCGTTCCAAACCTTAAAGGAGCGTTTGACCACAGCTCTAATCTTAGCATTACCTGAAGGGAGTGAGAACTTTGAGGTGTATACAGATGCTTCAAAGAATGGGTTGGGTTCTGTGTTGGTGCATGTTGGGAAATGGGTCCTCAACAATAGTGCGATCACATGATCTAAATATCATTGTTTAAATCTCATTATAAGAATACGAAAGGGATGATACATTACATATATATAATCAACTGGTCCACACATATCGGTAATGATTGGCTGGCTAGAGTTTGACATTACTGTCGTGCGACGGTGGTGATCAGTTGATCCCTTGAGGTCACACCTAAAGGACGATTCCCTTAATTGAAAAGGTTAATTAATTGTATGCTGATACGGATTAATTAATTCCTTAAAATTGAACAAATTATTATCTTAAGAGAGAAAATGACATCTTATTATAATGTGATTAAATGAGATTTTATTTAGTAATTTAAGAAGTTATATTACTAAAATTAATCGGTGTTTGCGAAACACGCGAGATGAGAATGATAAGTTAGTTATAATTACAAGATATTGTGAATTATACTAACTACTAATTAAATGACCATTTTATGAGAAAGTAATTTTATATTACTAGTCAATTTGTTAAATATGATTTATTTAATTTGTAAATGATATTTAATTTGTTAAATATGCATTTTAAATTAAAACATGACATAAGACATGTCACATGTCACATGACATACAATTGTACAATTGACAAAAAGAAAATGGACTCCATATTACACACATAAAACCGAAATTGGTGGGCATTGTGAGATGTTTTGTCTTTTTCCATTTGTCTTATTCATTTGTCCAAATTGCATGATAGTGACATGACAATGGAAAAGACTTACACCTAGTTGTCTTGTGAAGACAAAAAGAAAAAGAATTATGGTCTATTTTACCTAGAGGCCACCGGTTTTGTGAGCTTAATTAGAGAGTTTTCTCTCAATTTTTCATTCACTTTCTAATGTTCTAAGAAAACAGAATAGTAATCAATTCTGCTCTATAAGCTTTCTCAATTTATAAGCTTTTCTTGGTTCTCGTTTTCCCATAGTAATATACTCTTAGAAGAGTATTTAGAATAGTAATCAATTCTGCTCTATCTTAGTTTTTTCGAGTTGGGGTTGTTTTGTGAAACGTTATGGCTACCATTTCTATTGATAAAATTTTTCTAAAGCACTTTGTTATTGCACATGGAAATGGTGAGCTTAAGGATGATGATTGGTCACTGTTTAGTTCTTTCTTACCAATGGAAGAAACCCATTTGAATAAGGTTAAATTCCTTAAGGAGAGGGGTAATGACTTCTTTAAGCAAAATCTATTTGAATCGGCTGGCGGCTGCTATGAAATGGCATGTCGGCTCTTATGTTTAGTTTTGGAATCCATGGAGGGCTACGACGTTGAATCTGTCTTGCAATTAGCAATTTCTTTAAACTTGAATTTAGCGGCTTGCGCTAATAAGCTCCATGAGTATGAGGCGGCCATAAACTTCTGCTCTTTGGTCTTGTCGTCCTACCCTAAAAATGCTAAAGCTCTATTTCGTAGAGCTGTAGCTTGTATGAAGACTAATATGCTCATGGAAGCGCAAACTAATCTTGAAACTGCGTCAATGCTTGAACCTAAGAATAAAGATATCCTTAGATAACTGAATGTTGTTAAGAGTCTACGGGCTATTAATCATAACGGTAAAAGAAGGATTGATGACCAGTTCTTATGTGAGGTGACTAGGGAAAGTAAAAGACCTATCCCTGATGATAATACTGGGGACATCTCGGTAAACGATAACGGGGGATCTTCTTGTGGCTCTTGCGTTACTCCACTTTCTGACTCCACTGTCATGGATACATGTATTTCGGATGATGGCACTCCTATAAATCTCGAAGAAATTTCTTCTCCTAATTTTGATTTGGCACACAATCAAAAAGACTCTCAAATGGGTGATAATGAGCATTTTCCTAAAAACTCGAGTCTCGAGTTCTCAAGAAAAGGTGGAGGAAATTCAAAGCTAAAGATTTCTGGACAAGCTTATCAAAAAATGCTCCAAGGTAGTATGGTGAGCTTTTATAATAAAAGAGACTTGTCTACTATGACAATTCGGATCCTTACCATCAAGGTCACCAAGGAGGGAGGAATTACAAGAGATCATTATAAGAGAAAAAAGAGAAAGAAGAGAAGAAGACGTTCTAAAAAGCAAAAAATGAAGACGGTGATGGTAAATGATGACACGGTTTCCTGTTCGGGTGCCATCGATGGGGTTCATGGTATTATTTCGAGGGAGTCCTCAATTTGTGGCGTTAGCTCGAGTTCTTTCTTTTTTTGTGACAACTTGTCTCTCTCTGGTACTCAAATTCTCCAAGGAGACCCTACGGTTGTCGCCTCTAATTTCTGCTTACCTGTTTCTTTGACGAATGACACGACCAACACTTCTGTTTGCTTCCAAGCCCATAATGATTCAACTGATCATCATCAGCCTTTCCTTTTTTCAGCTGGTTCTAAGAAGTACAAGAGTCATTCTTTTGGTAAAATGTCACGTGCCTCGCCTACACGTAGGCTTTGCAGGTACCCCTCACGTAGATTTTGCAGGTATCCTCCTAATCGACAAGTGAGTGAGACAAAGAGAATTAATAATTCCAAGAAGAATCAAAGCCAAGGGGAAGAATCTCCAAGACACAATGTATCTACTTTTTCTACAAGTAGGTCTTTCTCTCGTAAATTTCTACGTCCTAGAGGCGTAAGTGTGTCTTGTTGCAGGTACTCCTCCGAAGCCCAATTGATAAAGAAGAGAAAAGAAACTTTCACTCATTTGGGAGACTCAGATCGCCCCTTCAAGAAGCTTTTTCTAGTTGATAACCCCACTCTTAGTTTAATTTCCTTTGCTAATAATGTATTAATAAAGTCTGACTCGGAGAGTCGGCTGATCACTGTGTAAACCTTTCTTTACGGCTGTCAAAAAAAAAAAAAGAAAAGAAAACAGAAAAACTTCTCTCTTGTTCTTCACAAAATTCATTTTTGTGAATCTAATTTGTTTAAATCAAACACTAATAATACTAAAAGTAGTATATGAGTATTAGTAATAGATTTTAAGGTAAACTATATTACAAACATCTAGTACATGTTTATTTGTGGGTTTAAGGGATTGTCTTGGGTGCAACTAATTGGAGGGCTTCTATTTTGAGGTCATGTATATTCATCCAATATGGAAAGCTCAAGAACTAACAAGAAGGAGATCTTGTTGGTGCCCAATATGACCGAAATTTATTTGGTGAGAAATTGATTTTCTTATCTCCTTTTGTTTTAGTTTGCATGCATAAGATCTAGAATTTATTTTATGACTAAATAAATTTGAAACATATAAGAATATGTTAAGTAATGAGATATAGATTTCCTTCAATCGGTATCAAGAGCACAAGGTTGTTTGCATGCAAATCGGTTATTGTTTTTCCGAGTTATATGATTAACAAACAAAACTTATAAATTTGTGATATTATGATATATCACGAAAATAATTTATGCATGTTAAAGTTTCTGATCCTAAAATGTATTTAGGATATTTTGGTTAATTTATGGATTTTATTGTTCATTTTATATAATATTGGCATTAAAATGTGATTTTTATGATAAAAATGTCATTTTTGGACGAAAATTAGCTAAACTTTGAATTTTCAGGTGGTTTTTGGATATGTTTTCACATATATTATTTTTAGATGATCTGGAAATTTTCATAATTTTATGAGTTCTTATGCTCGAAAAATGGATTTTTCATAATAAAAATCGGATTTAGATGAAAAATAGGTTAATATGAGAAATATTTCGAATCTGGTCATAAAACTTTAGTATGTTATCACATGCAATGTTACAAGATGTGTGTAAAATAATAGGCTATAATGAAGTCTTCATGCATGATTTATGGATTTTTGATGAAAAATAGCATAAATAGTGACTTAATTAGTGAAAATTGCTAAAACATACTTCATGACTAAGGAAAAACGTCACATGTTGCATTTTATTATCTTTTTCAGATCTAAAATTTAAAAGTTGATGAATATAATTTTTCTCATGTTTTTATGATTTTTATTGATAAATCCGATAAACCGCAACATTGTTTTTCCCGATAACTTTCGAAATTTTTAACCTAAGTTTTTGAATATTATGAGTGTCATGGTATTTTTCCAGAATGTTCATGAGTTAAAATTTCAAATTTTGAATATATTTGTAATTTTTGTGATTTATTTGAAGTTTATAGCATTTTATTGTAATTTTGAGTCCTTTTATGAACAATATTAAGAAATATGAGTTAGTTATGGTCAAGTAATTAGTGAAGACTAATTTTGAGTCCTAAGAGGTTAGAGTAATTAACTTGTGCATAAATATGAATTTATGTAATTTTTGTGATTATAAAACGTTGAATCACGCAAATCCGTAAAAACCGTGTAATATACGATATTGGCTCCTTAAAGGCGATTTAGCATAAAATTGGGCATGTTCATACATATTATAATGCTGCATTTTATTTATGATTGTCATAATTTTATTTTATGTAATTTTTGAATTATGTAATTTTACTTAGTATGGCCTTAGTTTTTAAATTGGTATTACCCGAAATGTATGGGAATATCGATTCGGTTGTAATTTATTGTGATCTCGTATCATCGTTTTGTAATTTAATAGATTTATTTTATTTTAGTTACAAATGTATAATAGGAAATTATGTAATTTATTATGTAATTTTATTCATTTCGGAGTTCCCAAAGACGGATTTCTTCAAGATGACAATACATAAAGATGGTGTTACCTCGAGATGCGTGCCACAACTGAAGTTCAAGGGACCAATTGAGTTGGTTTCCGAATATGTAATAGTTAAATAGTTTTTCTATTTTAGGAAGGCCATACTAGGATTTATTTTTTATGCTTTGCATTTTATTTATATGTCGCATGCATCGCTAAATCGCCATAACTAAAACATGCATCATCTTTTAATCGAGTATATCGACCGTGTCAATTATAATTATCGTAGTTCACCGCTTTAGTTCACTTAAAACGTGATAGATAATAAATTGACATGACCTCTCGCTAAAATAAACAATTGAGACTTAGCCTTACCAAATAGTAGAAACCATGAAAACCTATTTCGTGAGGGAGTGCACTCGGCCACACCGGGGTACAAACCTTGTTACGTAGGGGAAGTGGGTGATAAATGTCTATCCACCGAATTCATGTTGATAAGAGATGTATCGGCCACACCGTGCCCAAGTTGATGTGGATTTGGATCATGGACACATTTATTCGAAATTTGGATTGAACTCAACAAAAGTTTTTCGATAAGGGTTTTATCGGCCACACCGTCCCCTTGTTGAATGTGTTTTGGGCTAAAGATAAATGTTAATGTAATTTTATCGACTAAGAGTTCTAAAAGTAGAATCGATTAAAGAGTTAATCCACCGAGTTATATTGATAAGGGATGTATCGGCCACACCGTGCCCAAGTTAATATGAATTTGGATCTTGGAATCATTTATCATAGTTGGGTAGAGGTCACTATGTAAATGCTTTACTTGTTGTTTACAAGT
This sequence comes from Silene latifolia, assembly GCF_048544455.1. Classification (NCBI taxonomy): domain Eukaryota; kingdom Viridiplantae; phylum Streptophyta; class Magnoliopsida; order Caryophyllales; family Caryophyllaceae; genus Silene; species Silene latifolia. The sequence continues at coordinate 115,328,359 of NC_133536.1, read as the reverse complement.
ATTAATAAAACGATAAATGTTAAGTTTTCCACTATTCCGTTGTTATATTGTTCTATTTCTTTACCACAATTCATATACGATATCATTTTGTTTTTGATTCAAAACTCCATTAAAACATCGTAACTAAAGACAAAATTTGAATTTTCTTCTAAAGACCTCGAATTAACCATTGCTAAGGATCTCTTGCAAAAAGTATAGATTAAAGTTACTCATTATCAAACAGGTTTTTGATTCTAGACTAACACATATACTTACAATGGATTGTTTTTCATGTACTTAAATGAATTAAGTACCTTGAAGCGATAAATTGTTTTGGTAATTAGTTTTGTCAAGAATTCGTAATTGACCAAAATAATGCAACCACTTCAATGAATGTTTTAAGACTAAAACTAACAAATGAAGAGTGATCTTCATGAATTCAATTTTTCTTCTCAAAGCAAAGACTCATTGAAATAAGTGGGAGCATTCTCTTAAACCGTTAAGATGAGGACGAGGTTCAAGAAGTAAAGATTATAATTGAATTGATACAAGGTAATGTTAAAGGTAAAGTTGTTGAGAATGACGATACTAAACCTATCAATCCCGACCGATAAAGTTTCCATTGTCTTAAATGTTGGACACGGGAAAGGAAACTACCCCAAATTATTGAAGAATCAACAAGTTAAGTTGTGGGACAACTAATGAGACCTTCTTCTTTAAATGTTTATTTGATTAAACATAAATTTTGCTAGTACCACTTCGTCAATATTAGAAACCAGTGGAGGTTTTCATCATTGTATTCGACACATAAGATGATTAGAATATGACGACTAGCAACAATAATGTCGAGAGATAGAGTAATTGTGTACTCAATCTAGTTTTTGGATTTAAAGTTGTACTTAATTATGACTATTAAGTGCATAAACTCTAAATAAGAATATAAACTTGTTAAGATACAAAAGAGGTTTTCACTTTTGTGACCCTATACATCACGATTTGATATATGGCTAGCCCATTATCAAGGTGATTATATTCTAAACCAAACTAGAATGATATATCATGTAGATGATGTAAGATTCAAATTGGTAACCCAAGATTAAACCTTAAATTTTGGAATGATGAACGCAAAGAATTATCGAGTACTCTTGAAACCATTAGATTGTTAATGGTATATGCGTATCTTGTATTCAAAGCAAGATATCTCGTGCCTTTTGGTTGAAAAGGAGATCGAGGTTGTAAATCATTGATCCAAAATAGGTTTATCATTTTCTTTTACCAACGATTTAGGATTGACACTAATGTGTTAACTTAATAAGGTAAATAGAGAAATCTTTGAAGAAGTTCAAAAGTTCAAAGAAGCACGATTTAGTCGTGATGGGATTATCAAAGTGAAGACTTTGATATAAGCCAAAGGAAATGTGATATAGTATCACAAGTTAATCTCTCTTAGCACGCATTATGGAATAATGTGTGGTTGGATAAGAAATCAAACGCTATTCGATATGGTTTGGACTTCAATCAAGTTACTTTGAGTTACTTGTTCCTTTTGGGGATTTTATCATTTTTGTCTAAATTATTTTTTCCACTAAATCGAATCATATGAGATATGAAATGGTAAGGGTACCATGTTTGTAAGTTTTCACAAGAAACAAATGCTCATTTTTCCCTCTTCAATTATCACGAGTACGACGGGTTTGCGGCTCGTGAAGCTGTCTTTCTAAAATACAAGTTTATTTTAGAAGACAGAGTGGGAGAAATTATTCAAGAGCCACAGAGAATGTTATGTCGCAAGAAACTGGTCTTTCTTGGCTACATGAGACGTTTTGTGTAAGACATTGTTTCTTCAAAACCTAGGAGGTTAAATTCGTCACTTGTTAAAGATGATGAATTCATGCTACTTTTGAGAAAGTAAAGAGCTTATAACTTACAAAATAAATCGTTTGATTCAAGTTGATTACTTCTGGAAAGTAATGAACATATGACTTACATAAGACATGAGAGTGTTTAAGTCACAACTCAATACAAGGCTTAGAGCAATGAAAATCCGAAATAAAAAGACTTGATTAGTGACAAAGGGTTTTGCACTAATAAAGAGAGATTTCAAAGCTTGATTGGTGGCAAAGTGTTTTGCACTAATTGAAATACTTAAGTCTATTTGGATCTTCTTAGGGATTGTGTTTCATTATGAGGATACGCATACAGCATGTGAATCTAAAACCCACTTCTTCAAAAGAAGGAATGTATTCAATACATGTCATGAGTTTTATAGATTCTTGCAATCCTAAGATAATGTGCAACTTAAGAGATGGTCTTAAGTAGGACATCAATGAGTTAGAATCAATGTTTTGATCGTGTTATAAAACTTTTCTCGATAAGTCGAGAAGTTGTGTTTATACATGGAGTTTAGTGGGAGTTACGGAAATTTAATTAGTCTTATATATGGATGACATATTGATCATTGAGAATGATTTAAGACTTTTGGAGTATTATAATACATCTTTAATATCCGGATTTATGAAGATAAATCCACATGATATTGGCGTCAATAAGAAGTCTTACGTTGATAAGATTCATGACTAGTTCAATTAAATTAAACTTATTTAATTGATTTCATTTGCTTCCGCTGCCGGATCAATTAAATAAGTAATGATGTATAACACTTCGTATACTTTGAGTATGATGAATTATTTTCAAAATTGAATATAAGTAATCTTTACCAAGTAAGCCATAAAGATTACCCTTAATTGCTTGCAGAAGCATTAAGGAAGTAAAGCAAAGTGTTTATGATGCACTTTTGTGTAAGGGTGTTACACAAGTGACAATTGACAATTGAGATTGCGCATGGTTTCCGACAAAACCATAATCAAAACACATTAGGATGGTTAAGATACCATTGTGGCAATGTTAATT